>NC_140954.1:88012997-88612997 GCF_014529385.1 Adiantum capillus-veneris
GATAAAGTCATTCTTGTGGACAAAGTGTTTGCTAGAGATTGTTTTGGTTACTGCCCGGGCTATACAGGTGGTCGGGCAGCGTATTACTACACTTACATAGCAATGGCACTAGCTCTTGGTAGACAAAACCCAGATGAACTTTTAGAGTATGGCAAACATCTCATGATTCATTACGAGGGTGATGTGCCAAAAAACAAAATTGAACCTTCAAAATCTTGATACACTTCAAGTAGCAATTGTATAAGATCATGTATTACATAAATTTTGTACAATGTCATCCACTCAGAGTATCTTTCTCCACTTGTGGTTCACATACACCATTTTCTCTCTCCACCTTCGTTGACTTTCACGAGCACCGGAGTTGTTGTATGCCATTGATCTTTTAACTTTTTGTTGTTGTAAATGTCTGATGGCTTGTGCTGTTGCTGAAGAGGCCAAGACTTCTTTTGCCTCCATTCAATGAATGATTCTATGATAGAACCATTCAAATAGTTCTCTCAAACTGTTAGCCTTGATTCGAGAGCCACCATGTCGTGTGTGCCTGAAATAAGCATTTCTCGCCATGTAATGAGACTTTTCCATCCCTTGGGTATTCCATATTGCCGGGTTCCCATACTTTTGTATAAAATATGGTAAATGATTGAAGATGATGTGCTGGATATGAAAACAGATTAGTTAGAATGTTTTACACTCACATAGTTGCACATAAAATAGAATCAAATACACAATAATACCATGTAGTGAGTAATTTGGGTGTCTGTCCATGCTGTCTTGAATGATTTTTTTAGAAGGTTGAGATTCTCCTTGAACTTGTTCATATCACCTTGTGACCAGTCATCTTTGTCCCACATCAAGAATAGGATGTCTATTGATCGCCAAACCTCAGCCTTCGCGTTACGAGTAGTTGGTTCTTGGTCTTTGACTGCAATATGTAGCTTTTTCTAGCTCTGATACTCTACCTTGCTAACATAAGATGTGTTATATATTTTTCCATGTTTTGTTAGCTTCGGATCTCTTGTGCCTTGGGGTTTAGATAAAAACCTACGTGCCTTCACCCCACCGATGGATGGTTTGCATGGGACATCCTTCTCAGCAGTTGATCTCTTTTCATCCCGCTGGATTTTCACATTGCCACCATGAAGCCCCATATCCGACAGTACCAATTCTAAGCACTGCAGGGCTACTTGTCGCTCTGCTGAGTTCTTAATCTTCCAAGCAAACCCGATATATAAGTAGACCAATTTCTCCACAATTCTACAAAGGGCATGCATTGTACAGATGTGGACATTCACAAGTGGTATTTTCAAAACCAGTCGAAAAG
Organism: Adiantum capillus-veneris; assembly: GCF_014529385.1. Taxonomy (NCBI): domain Eukaryota; kingdom Viridiplantae; phylum Streptophyta; class Polypodiopsida; order Polypodiales; family Pteridaceae; genus Adiantum; species Adiantum capillus-veneris. The sequence continues at coordinate 88,014,319 of NC_140954.1, forward strand.
AAGGGTCCTCAATGTGACGTGTTGGAGCTTTTCTCCACCACTTTGGGTCCATGACCTTTGCAGGCTCCATGCAGAACAAACACGGCGACTTTGCCATTGCACCCATTCCACAATTATACATGCAGTTTAATGTTTTGAGGTCACCTGCAAGATGCCACTGAACTTGAAAGTCTCCCCTTCCATCTAGACGTAGTACCTCTCCCTAGTTAGTCTGTCTATCAATCACCTCCGGAATATTAGTTCGATGGAACACCCAATATAGAATCTCATGATCTTCTTTCTTTACCTGCAACACAAAATAAATGAGACTTAAGTAGATGTGAACATTTGAGCTTACCTGAGAATCTCGCTTACCTCGAACGCACCAAGCCACCATATGCTAGATTCTGATTGAACACTAAAGTACAAATGATCATCACTGGGACACTTTGAGAGGGCTCTATTCATTAAAGTAATCATAACACGCTCTAGCTTTTTCTCTTTAACAAGCTCACACTCATCGAGTTTTAACACAAAATGTAATACCCCTCGTGACTCTTCAAATGTGATGTTGTAAAACTCCACCATTCTCTTCTGTAACATCTGCAAGTCCATAAAAATATTATTGAACTCATCATATTCCATGTTTGTTCCATGGCCACTGTAAGTTTCTTTAATATGAAAGGGCTGTCCAAGATAGTCTCCCTGTGCCTCGTTAAGCTGAAGCCTCTCTTTCCAAACACTTGAGGCTGATGGTAAAAGTTTGGATTTTATACCCTTCTTAACAAAGACGGATGAGACAAATTGTTGTATAGCCGAATATCCTCTTTTTCTTACACCAAGTGAATCAAGTGTGCCTTGTATCTCTTTTGCAGGCACTGAGTTCTCTGAATTAAAGCGGTCCACTACATTTCGTTGTAGGACCTTAAACTTCTTGTCATGTACTATATCTGCTGCCAGGCTTCTACTTATGAGTGGCTTCAATCTCTTTCCTATATTGGCTTTGGGGTAAATATTTTCCTTGTCAGGATAGATTGAATCTCTACATGAAGACAATGCATAAGTAAATAACAAAAAAAATTTCTTCACTAACACTATTTTGGCACATGAAAACAATGCATAACAAGAAAAAACAAAAAGATTACTTAACTAAGACAATGTAGCCAACCAAGAAGCATTACCTTAATGCTCGGATTCTTTTCTTGAGACCTCCGAATGCAACCTGCAATGTTTCAAGATTGCGCAATTTCTTCTTTCGGATACGACCACCCAAGATGGTGTCCTTCGTTTGACAACTTCGTACCTTTCATTTCAGTTCTTGTACCTCTATTTTGTGTTGCAAAATGGTAACCTGATCTGTAGAATGTAAATGTGAAAGGCGAACAATCTCACATTGTTGAGCTTGGAGAATGCCCTCATAAGTTTCAGCTTCTCTTGTAAGAGATTTACAATAACCCAGAAGGCCCTTTTCTCCATCACCAGCAAAGGTCAATAAGCTTGTAGGATTGACAAACGGTGAAGACGCATTAGTCATTGGATTCTTAGGGTAGAGAGAGCCTCTCGTCCAGATATCTATGTGTTTAGCTCCCTGAGCTCTGAGCGTGTCTATGGAAGCGGGAGGTATATGTGTTTGTTTTACTACGCTTAATCAATGGTTGGTACTCATTGTCCAAATCAATGTGAAGGTGATATTTGGCTCGTTTCTGGGTAACATTTGTGCCATTTGAGGAGTGCGCCATTAGCCAAATGTGCAGGTGTAATGGAAAGTGAATAGCGGCTGTGCCTTCGTCCCTCCATGTTAGCCTCATTCCCTCCATGTGGACGAGGTTCATTCAATGCAGCTGAAAAGAAGATTATCCCTCAATCATTACGGACGAATGTTCAGAAGAGTAAAGAATCTACTTAAAGTACACTTTTTGAATTTTTACCATGAAAGCCCACCTCTATTATTCGCCATATTTTCTAGAGAGAGAGTGCGAATAATACATTTTCTTAGAAGGCCCTCCAAATGACCTCCGAAATTTCCTAATGCTTTATCAAAGAGATCTTCAGATTACACGGGCTTCCTAAGAGAATAGTCAGTGACAGAGACACAAAATTCACTTCAAAATTTTGGAAAGGTTTATTTGAATCCTTAGGTACTCAGCTATGTTTCAGTACATCCTATCACCCCCAGACGGATGGCCAGACAGAAAGAGTGAACCAAGTTATTGAAGACATCCTTAGAGCCTATTGTGGTAGGAAACCCCGGAAATGGATCCAATTTCTTCCTCTGGTGGAATTCGCCTAGAACTCTTCCTTTCATCAAAGCATTGGGATGTCACCATTCAATGCTCTTTATGGGCAGGAGTGTATATCACCCCTAAATTTTTCTGACCCTGCTACAAGAGTAGAAGCTTCAAAGCAAATGTTGGAGGAGATGGATGCTCAAACCAAAGCCATAAGGCAAGATATTCAGGCAGCCAAGGATCGCCAGAAATAGTATGCTGATAAAAAACGGTATGATCGGGTTTTCAAACAAGGAGATAAAGTATTCCTAAGGGTTCTGCAAAAAAGAAGCACTCTATCCTTGAGAAAATACAAAAAACTAAGCCTCAGATATTGTGGATCGTATGAAGTGATTAAAGTAATCAGTGATCAAGCTTATAAACTAAAATTGCCTGAGCACCTCAAGGTCCATAATGTATTCCATATCAGTCTTCTAAAACCTTACATCCCAAATCCAAATCATACTCTAGATGACGAACAAATTGTGATGCAGAAGAAGGAATTCTTGAACTCCAACCAGATTGTATTCTCGACACTAGGGAAAGGAGTCTGAGAAACAGGGTTATCAGAGAATATTTGGTCAAATGGAAGGACTACCCTACTGAGGACGCCACCTGGGAGGATGAAGTATCCCTTCACAAGGATTTTTCCAATTTCGGTTGAGATGAGGACATCTCAAATCCTTAAGTTGGGGTGATTGTAAGGTTTCCAGTTTCCGAAACCTTAAAAATTGTACAAAGCTTGTAAAACTTAATAAAAAACACTATTGAAGGATTACAAATACTATTAATTTTGGTATTTTTGGAATCATAAGCAGAGCTTTACTATATTTAGAAATTTTCAGAATCTAAATCCGATAAAAACTGGAACAGTTACGGGTCCTAGAAAATTACAATAGAAATTCAATTAGTAACAAAAATTGGATGGTTCCAGTATTAATCATTAGCAAAGACTCTTTACACTAAGGTTCTAGAATTAGCTAGAAAATTCCAATTTTCATCATTAAGGATCTGCAAAAATCAACCAAGTAAATTCTGGAAGGTATGGGGGGAGTGTGGAAGCTTGGGAAACTTGCCAAGGACAATGATAGCTGAAAATGGTGCAAAATGCAAGCTGGGGGGCTGCTTGGAATGTGGAAAAACTGTCAGGTGCCCAGAAAAAGCTATAAAAGGACCCCTTCTCTTCATAATTTCTCAGACTCGGAGCCTTGATACTTTCTCTCTCCTCTAGAGAGAACACTACGCAGAAATCATTAGAGATTAATCTCTAATTGATTAACCCTAACGGTAATTAGGGTTAATCCTTCTTAATTAGCAATATTAGATTAAGCTATTTATCAATAAATCAAAGATTAAGCCTATGTATACTCATAAAACCTCTCTTAATTGATTAATCTCTACTAATTATTATAATTAAGCTTAGTAATATTAAGCTTTTAATTATCCTATCATATTAGGACTCAAATTAGCCAAATTAACCATGAATTAATGGTAAATATATTAATTAAGGTTAGATTTAGTTGAAGTAGTTATCAAAGTTGCATTAGACAGTCATTAATATAGGAAAATATTCCTATAATGTTTTGAGTAAATTTCCTAATTAATTAGGCAGAATTACTCTATTTTTGGAGTAATTTAAATAGGGGAAATTAGTAAATGGATTTCAAATGCTGTGATATATTTATCAGTGGTTAATTAGGTGTTCAAGAACTCGGGATAGTTAGGAGAAGCTCAAAAACGTAATCTAGCTAATTACTTTAGCAGAAATACTCTGTTTTTTGAGAAATTTAAATAGGGGAAATTAGTAGATGGATTTTAAATGCTGTGATATAATCATCAGTGGTTAATTAGGTGTTCAAGAACCCGTGATAATTAGGATAAGATCAAAAACTTAATCTAGCTAATTACTTAAGCAGAAATACTCTGTGTTTTGAGTAATTTAAATCGGGGAAATTAGTAAATGGATTTCAAATGCTGTGATATATTTATCAATGGTTTAATAGGTATTCAAGAATATGTGATAATTAGGAGAAGCTCGGAAAATTAATTTGACTAATTACTTTAGCAGAAATACTCTTGTTTTTTAGAAATTTAAATAGGGGAAATTAGTAGATGGATTACAAATGCTGTGATATAATTATCAGTGGTTAATTCGGTGTTCAAGAACCCTTGATAATTAGGAAGCTCAGACAATTAATCTAGCTAATTACTTTAGCAAAAATACTCTGTTTTTTTATCAATTTAAATAGGAAAAATTATTAGATGGATTTCAAATTCTGTGATATAATTAACAGTGGTTAGTTAGGTGTTCAAGAACCCGTGAGAATAGGGAGAAGATCAGGTAATTAATCTAGCTAATTACTTTAGCAGAAATACTATGTTTTTTGAGAAATTTAAATAGGGGAAATTAGTAGATGGATTTCAAATGCTGTGATATAATTACCAATGGTTAATTAGGTGTTCAAGAACCTGTGATAATTAGAAGAAGCTCAGAAAATTAATCTAGCTAATTACTTTAGCAGAAATACTCTATTTTTTGAGAAATTTAAATAGGGGAAATTAGTAAATGGATTCAAATGTTATAATATATTTATCATTGGTTAATTAGATGAAGAGAAACTTGTGATAATTAGTAGAAGCTCAGATAAAAAATCTAGCTAATTACTTAAGCAGAATTACTCTGTTTTTTGAGTAATTTAAATTGGGGAAATTAGTAGATTGAACTCAAATGATGTGATATATTTATTAGGGTTTAAATAGGTGTTCAAGAACTCGTGATAATTAGGGAAAGCTCATATAATTAATCTAGCTAAATATTTTAGTAGAAAAACTCTTTTTTTTAGACAAAATAAATAGGGGAAATTAACAAATAGATTTAAATTGAATTGATATATTTAGCAGAGGTTTATTAGATCTTAGGGAACCCATGGTAATTATGCTACCATTAGAAAATTAGTTTAACTATATATTCCAATAAAATTACTCTAATTTTTGGGAAAAATAAAAAGGGAAATATAGTAAAGCAAACCAAAAACCTTTGATATCAATACCAGAGAAGGAATATACCTTGAGGAAGATATGATAGTTATCCTAACCTTAGACAAATAGTTTAGGTACGTATTTTGGTCAAAAGTAACTGATTTTTGTATATAATGGACAAGAAAAATTAGGAAATAAATTTATCTAATTGCCAAATAGATAACCGAGGTCCAAAATCCTTGTTGAAGGGTGGGAAAAAATTTCTTATAGCATAATTAAGTTTTACTATGAGTAACCTATCAAATCGACTATTAAAGATCCCTATTTAATCCAAAAATCCTTATTTTTGGATAAACAAGGAAAATAAAGGTTATTCAATTAATCTTCTAATGGATTAAGTCTTTTTACAAGGGTGTAGAAATGGCTCCCAAGAGAACCAGGGGGAATCCTTTGACTGAAGAAGAGGATGTTAGTAACAAGCGCAACAAAGCAAATAATGACCATGAAGCCGGGCCTAGCCATCGGACAACAGAGGAGAGTCTACGGGCACCTATCCCACAGCACATGGACGAGCAGTCCCAAGTGGATTTCTATTATGTCATTAATAGCTTTTAAAGTTCATTTTAAGTTAAGCATTGCATACGTAAGGTTAGGAAGAAAAAAAACTGGCTGTAAATGGAACGTAACTTCCACTAAACCCATGAGCAATGATTGTAACTACGAAAGAAATGATTGGGTTATGGCTGATTGACCTAGGAAAGAAATGTTTGATCATCCTTAAGACAACTTGTTTCAAGACACCTCTGATTCCTTGGAAATATTTTTACTCCAGGTAATGAGTAATGATGGAGATACCATCATGGAGGAGTCGGTTACCTCGGCACATGTGGAGTCTTTACCCCGTGCTTGTTTATGTTTATGGATAGTACTTTTAATTTTATCCTAGAGGAACCGCCCGGTTGTATGGGCAACTGGTTTTGGCGTATGGGCGCCCGGACTTTGGGTGAAGACTTTTTCCATCCCGGTTTATATAAATAAGGAATGGGTGCTGTTTTTCACCCCTATATAGGTGGTCTTGAGACAAGTTAGTACTGGTCAGTGATACTTTAAAATGACAGTACCTTGTCTTAAGTTAAAAGATGTTTGTTTTCTGAAAGAATCTCTTCAATACTGTTTTCAAAGGTTTTCTTAAGGAAAGGCAGTTTGAATAGCTAAAACGAAATCATTGTTTTTAATTGTGAAAAGAATGTGGTAGTAATTAAACAACAATAGAATCATGTGTGAGTGCGGGGTGGTAAGTGGGGATTGACTAAGGTTGTCAATCATGGACGGGTGGACCTTCTTAGTCAAGTGACTATCCATTCCCGCGCACTAAAACATTTAGAAACTTCTTCACTTGGATGAGGAATCCACCAATGGCTGTGCCCTCACATATGCTAGGGGAAAAAAGTGTTGGCTAAGGAAACCTTAATCTAAAGGATGAAGATATAGGGCCGGATTTTTTTTTATAGGGTCCCATTTCCACTGCGAGACACGACTGGGTCTCTTCTAGGGCTATAAACCTAAGCCATTGCCAATGGTAAGGGTGAATTCCTTGGAAGTTTTCTTGTTTAAAGACTTTGACTTTAGTAGGCCTAGAGACTTGTCAATGGTACCCGCCCGCTTTTGGTGTCGGCGGGGTTGGGGATCTTACACTGTGGCACACATCCACACTTGATCATCCTTCCCTCTCTTGTAGAGGTGATCTTCAATCAACACATAATTCTCTGCTTCCTTGGAATGGATATATTCCTTGCTCTGTTCAACCCCTCTGGCAAGGTTCTCGTTGTTTGGTAGTTCACAATGTATGAGCTCCATTTAGGCACCATAGTGATTTTGAATAGTGTCACATGTTTGATAGGTGCTTTGGTTGTATAATTGTTGAATGAATTAATGTAGTCATAAATACTTTTTTGCATTTTAAGCTAGTATACACCTAACCTCCTCAATCTCTGATATGTATGTGCTTTCCTATTGTGAATCCCTATTGTTTCTACATGAGCTTGGATCAAATACACGTGTATATCATTTGGATCTATACATAGCCTTACTATTCCATCTGTTCCATGGAGGTATTCAAAAGAATCGTCCAAAGAAGGACCTCACAAGGACTTTGTGCAGTGGAAAAAAACAGTCGATTTTGCTGAATTTTTAAAGATCACATGCTCCCCGAATTTGAAAAGGTGATACAAACAAAAGTTGTAGCTCGTGGGCTGAACTTTGACCTCAAATGTTTTCATATTTTTTTGAGCTACGAGCTGTGAGCTATGATTTTATTGGTGGACCCCAGTTTGCCCATGCTATGCAGCCACACTTCCTCTTCCACTTTACCATTTTCCTCTTTCACACACACCTCTCCACTCATCATCCCCACCTCTCTCACCACTCCTCTCTGCACCCTACTCACCTTCTTCTCAACCTTGAAGAATAAGAGAAACCATGGTGAACTCATGTCTCCTACACACACTTCCATTCCAAAATTGACCACCTAGTCTCATTTTTTCTCTTCCATATTACCCATATTTATTAAAAAAACCACAAAATTCAGCCTCTTCTCTTGAAAGACAGCATCATGGTGATTGATTACTCATGTTCACTTACCTTGGCTCCCAAGGAAGGTCAAGAGTGGAGAAAAAACGTACCGTCAAAGCTAGTGGATCCTCAACAAGCGTCAAAATTGACCCTACTCAAGACACTTGGAGCATCGACATTGTAAGAAATCCATGTTCTTACCTATTAAGAGTTTTTTCTTCCTTATTTGTATCCTACATGGATACTCCCATTGTAAATATCCAATTCCATTTGTAAATCAATAAAAATACTAACTCTACTAATTTACCAACACTAACCTAGTATGAAAAGTCCTATCACCTCCACTTCTCTCCTCTCTCTCTTCTTCATCTATCCTCACCAACTTCTTGATAATTCCAAGCAAAAGAAATTAGATAAGTGCTGAAAATCTAACCCAACCATGGTTAGAGGAGTAACCCTAGCCCTCAAAATTGCTATAAAAGGAAGGTGTAGCTAGCACAAAAAGGGGAGAGTCATAAGCAAGAGCACTATGCTATAGCTTGAGAAGCCAAGCTCAACCTCTCTAGAAGGAGTTCTTGAGTGGAAGCTCATTGTCTTATGCATGTGCATGTGTTGTAATAGGGATGATTAGCAAGGAAACTTTATACCATTGTAAGAGAGAGAGTGATCATTCAATTGAGAGTAGGAAATCTATCATTTCTCCTACTAGTGTAAGCCCAACATTTGTTGAATCAAGGAGGGTGGATTTGGACTAAGCTTGGATACTTTTTCTCTCTTCCAACGTGAAGTAATGGACAACAATGATGTGTAAGTGTCTTGGTGTTTTCGTTTAAGTTCTTGATAGCTTTTCTCTGGGTGTTGTCATCAATTTAGCTATAAATCCCACATACTGTAAGAGGGCGATAGGGTGGAGAGGACTCCCCTGGCCTTAAGACAGTGATTGGGGTGGCTTTTCTTGTGATGTGTTGTGGTGTAATTTACTCAAGCTATGTTAAACAAATACTAATCTCACTTTCATTGGTCATGATAGATTTGTAAGAAGGTATTAGTGCAACAAGCACCCCCTCCCCCTTCCCTCTCTTTCTTACATATATAATTGTGTTTGCTTGATCATTGCCGATACATTTCAAAGCAGCCCTCTCTCTCTCTCTCTCTCTCTCTCTCTCTCTCTCTCTCTCTCTCTCTCTCTCTCTCTCTCTCTCTCTCTCTCTCTCTCTCTCTGTGTCTGTCTTTACGCGTCCTAGTTCGCATCCAAAACTAGGTGGTGCCCCAAAATTGTGTAGGGTTAGGTTGCAGGTTCGTGTGTGTGTTTGTTGTTTTTTCCAACCCCAACCCAATTGAGCAGCGCGGGAGCCTAGAAGGGTGCTTAGAGGCCACTCTTCTTGTTGCCCGCCCCGGACCGCCTCACTATCAATGTACACGTCTACATGCATGTGTTGCAAGAAACGAAAAGGAAAGACTTCTGACCTATGTTGTTATCAATGTTGGGTGTAGGGAAAGTCTTTGACCACTAGAGTTGCATACCTTAAGTGTTGACAAGGTGACACCTTCACCATAGGCCTCTACTTCTTGTTGAAGTCCACATAATCCTCCATATTGGGTTCAAAACAGACTGGGCAAGAAGATTCCACCTCAATCGACTTTCCATTTTGCATTCGGTGATGATGCTTGGATGTTCCTACTTGACTTGAATACTCTAGGCCTAGAGAGCGTAGGTTCCCTTGCTTCCACCAAATGCTTTAGGCTTTGTGGCCTGGACTTTGTGCTTGATGTAGTTGATGACTCTTCTCTGACCGTTGGAGAGAAAACACTTGGTGCTACACAAAATATGACTGATGTGAGAGTGTTGATGCGGTTCTCAAAAGTAAAACTCATCTTTCTTTCTTCACCTCCTCTTTTGGCACTCATTGATAGAATGCTTTGGTTGACAGTAGTGATGACATTTGTAGCCCTCCCACTTGATGCTCTTGATTTGCAATAGCACGAGCAATGTGAGATGGGGAGCTTACCTCTTGGATTCGACGATGTTAAAGCATGGCAGTAGCACTTTGATGAAGGCCGTGAGTGCTTCTACAGCCTCCTCTTCTTTAGTTCTCCAATTTGAAAAATCTTGTATAGCCACTCGTCCATGATTGATGGAATGCATCGCCACTCTTTGTCGACTGAAGGTATTTGAAAATCCCTCCTCAATGGGGGCATCAAATGAGAGGTGGAAGTGAAAAACAGACCTGGTGGCCTCTACACCAAGACTATGCACACTTGCCTCATCATGAGAGGTAAACAATAGGGGCACCACCTAGCGAGATATGCGGCTAGGATGCATACATATAGGCAATCAAACATGCCATGGAAAACAATTTCAAGATCCACGCCCAAATGTGGGATGGGGTGGTTGGAAAACAATGAGAGGAATGGTGAGTGAGTGAGAACGAGCTTGCTACTTGTGCATGTAGTAAGGAAGATAATATGCTCACTTCTCATACCATAGGTGGAAAATCTGCACACCTTAAGGTGCAAGTAGCAAGATGATAGGAATATGAGAGGGAGACAGAGAGAGAGTGTATATGGTGGCAAATCCGCACACCTCAACATAAGCAAAATGGAAAGAAGCAAGCATAAACCATACTCACAATGAAGTATATCCCAAACAACACAAGGTATGGCACCAAGATGGAGTATGTTGATTTCTTGCAAAAGATGAATACAATAGGTATGGCAAGAACATGAGAAGGGAACAATACCGTAGAAGGTGAGAAGGGAATATCATGAGTGTACCCACCATCCTTCTTCTTGAAATTGTGCCTTCAACCCTTCATTACCAGTGTGTGGAAGTATGGTGCTCATTTTGTGCATGGTGACAGTGATGGTGAAGGTGATTGTGTTGAGATTATGTGATTAGGGTTCATGCTACTATCATGTAGCACAAGAGTGTGTATGTGTAGGGTGTGTGTGTGTGTGTGTGTGTGTGTGTGATTTACAAAAGAGAAGGCGTCCTTTTATAGACCAAGAGAGTGATTAGGAAAGAGATTATGAGCAAGAGGAGTTATCACAAAGTAACCTCAATTCGAGGCATTCCCCCAATGAGAGAGCTCCGTGTGTCCTGCTTATTGACCAATTTCTTCCTAATCGCCTTCATCATGGAAAGCTTTGTCTCCATGCCACCTTCCATAGCTTGAGTCCAAGAGAATCTTGATAAAATAAGAAAAAATACAGCAATAATGGAGAGAAACCTATAAGAAATTGTGTGTGTGGAGTTGGTTAATCATGACTTCTTCCCATGTGGATAGATATGCTCCACCATTTTGGCCATATATCCCAAACCGTAGCTCCAAAAATTATAAAACAAATAGGGGCTAAAAGCTCAACTCAAGTCCTACAACTTTGCAGTTGAAAACTTTTCCCAAATCGGAATGAAACAAATAGAGAAAAATCCCACAAAAATAAGTGTTTGTATTTTCCCTTCCAAAAGTTTTCCAAGTGGTCTCCTCTTGACTTCATGTGCAAGCCTTTGTGTCCACAACTGAATTATGCTTGAATTTGATAATGTTTTGTTGACTCCAACTCAATAATGCATAATATTCTCCTCCATTTCACTATTGACTTTTACTCTTCACTTGTACTGACCGTCAAGTAGTGACCGTCGAGTAGAATCAGCATCCATTGACTTTTTCTTTTCAAAGGGTTTGTTCGTGTCTCTCCTTATTCAAAGATCCAAGTGTGTCAAAACCATAGATATGTAAAAAATAAATACATAATTTTTTTTTTTGATTTTCATGCATCAAGTGCATACCAAGAGAGAGGTGGAGCAAAATTTGAAAAACGGCCCTCACACTTGTCAGGATTCTCGCGCGCTGTTTGCTTTGCATTCTTCCAATCTTCTTTGGCCAGCCAACCTAGTCTGTTCCACCCATGCTTTATTGCTTTTTGTACTTCAAAACGCTTGTGCTTGCATTATTCGTGCATTCAAACCTTCATCAGGTCTTCATTGAAGCACTGATCTCAACTTGACACGGGAAACTCGCCATGCAGCATGCTGATGACTCTGTCTTTTAATTAATTTGGCACTTCACTCTAGGTGTTTAGTATGTAGTGTCAAAACACCTGAGAGCAAAGATTGCACATGTGCAATATTACCTTCTTTCATTCATCATCCAAGATGATGTCGTCGTTAATGTTGACCGAGTACGGCAAGACCTCTTGCATTATTCGTGCATTCAAACCTTCATCAGGTCTTCATTGAAGCGCTGATTTCGACTTGACATGGGAAACTCGCCATGCAGCATGCTGATGAATCTATCTTTTAATTCATTTGGCACTTCACTCTAGGTGTTTAGTATGTAGTGTCAAAACACCTGAGAGCAAAGATTGCACATGCGCAATATTACCTTCTTTCCTTCTTCATCCAAGATGATGTTGCCGTTAATGTTGACCGAGTACGGCAAGACCTCTTGCATGTGATGCGTGAACCTGGGTGTCTCAGCAGGGGTCTCTAGCGGCGTCTCAATGGGGTATAGACGTTAGGTGTCTGCACTGGAGTCTGGGATCCGAAGCGAGGAATGTTGACTGGGGTGACTCCCAGAGGAGTATCTAGTGGTGTGTAGCTAGGAACGACCGACAATCATGCAAAACCTGGCATAGATGGCAATTCCGTGGCTGGTGTGGAGGCGGGCAAAGAAGGGGAAGGTAAGGATCCTCGTCAAACACGAGGCGGTGTTGAGGCTTCAGCGATGACATACCCACAGCAACCGTCATTGCCACCACTAGAGCCTCGGTGCCTAGACAAGTGTGAAGATTGTCTCGTCAACACTGAAGCTTCAGAGTACGTTGAATGCTCTGAAACAGAGGGAGATGCTGAAGGAGTGGAACGATGTGATGGTGCTCCAGAGTGATGACACTCCTCGTATCACCTCCTCTGCTGGGTGACGCTCCTCGTACCACCTCCTCTTCTGGGGTGACAAAGAAGAAAGAAACTCATCGTTGTCCATAATTGCATTAAACACACGAACATTTAATATTAATATTGAATGGAGAAGAAAACATGGACAAGTCATCTATACCATAGATAATAGGGAGAGGGATTCTTGTGTGTGCGTAGATAGAGAGAGAGAGAGAGAGAGAGGGAGAGAGAGAACTCATAAAGGGGGAGGGATTCGTGTGTAGAGAGATTCATGTGAAGTTCTTGTGAAATTGTCTCCCGTGTGCATTCTAGGTATCTTGTAAAAGCTATGTCTTGAACAACATGCCTTTCATATGTAGCTGTGATAAGACACTCTGGTCATAAATAAAATTTCTTTTTTATTTTCCATAGTTTTCTCGATTACTTGGGATAGATCTTTATCTATCATGAGAGAGAGAGAGAGAGCGGTATGTCTAATCTATTTTGTATATGTAGGTTTCTATATTCTTGGGGAGTTGCAGGTTCTCGGCCTCCATCAGTATGAGTGATCATGGTAGTAGAAGTGCTCGCCCAGCAAGGCGTACATAGAGTTCTTTTTAGCATCTCTTTCACACGATCAACTAGATCTAGTGGAGGGACGAACAGCATCTATGAGCAGAGATGGATCACCTCCTTTGTGATTGCAGCCTCAGTCTCCATAGCACTCAAAACTGACGTAGTTGGCATATCAGCCTTAGTCTCGAGCCAACGTAGTCGGCATATCAGACTTTCACGACACACTAAGGAGTGTCCCTGCTTGTGAGATTACTCAGGATAAAGCCTCCAAGGATTATGTTATTGCTATGCTGCATCGGGATTTTCCAGCTCCCTCTTTCGAGAATACTCTCTCATTGAAGTATTTGTATATGTTTATACATCTGTAAGTTCTTAATGGTGTGTTGTGTTTGTTGCGGGACCCTTACACGTAGCCTTTGAAACCGTAGGAGCTAGCAAAGCGTGTGTGTGTGAGAGAGAGAGATTAGAGGGAGAGAGACAAAGAGGGGAAGGGAACATGAGAGAGAGGAGAGGGAAGAAGCATACTTGCAGTGGAAGCAATGACGATTAAACACAATTTAAATTTCTCAAGTATAGCATATAGATAGGAATCAACAAAAAGCCATGTGAATACAATATATATTATAAAATGGAGCAAAATTGTTCAAATACAATGCTTATGGATTTAAGAGGTCTCTCTCTCATCCTTGCATAGCTCAACATAACTCCCTATTTCTATATAGAGCTCTCCATTTAGGCAGATGTCCTCCGTTTCATTTTGTAGATCCTCTACATGCACCCAATAGAGAGTAGTAGCTTGATGCTTGTCTGGCACCACCTCAGTGACTTCTAACTGAGCAGCTTCTCTGATATCCTCCATTGATGCCGCTGTGATTGGCACATGGTAGCCCTCATACGTTCGTGCACTACGAGGAGCTACCTCTATGACGTACCCCCAGTTTGATGCAGACTTTGTAGGATGAAATATCACCTACCAGAGCCACATAACTTACGTGAGATCTTGCAAGCACATAACTTCTAAAATTGGATGTTAAATATTTACAGACTTACTTGTTTAATGTTCATAATGCTCAAGTAGTATGAAAGTGTCTCTTAGGTCGGTCCATGTCTTAGTTGAATCCACCTCAAGGAAACTAGATTCCCTTTGCGCATAGTCGCGTTGCAACCCTCCATGTTTATCTTAAACCATTGCACGTTGAACAAGTCGACAAAAAATCCTCTATAACCGATCCTCAAAATCTCTTGTAGCGGGCCGAAGTAAATGATTTATGCCACCACATGATCTGCATCAGAGGACCGTCGTCGACTAGACTCTTCAAATTTTGCCATGATTCCACAATCTTGTGTAAAATGCTTTTTGTCGATCTGTTCCACCTAAAATGTTGACCTTTACACCATGCTGTTGTGTATGGCATATACTACAACCAAAAAAGACTATGAGTGGCCATTCAAACATCTAGAAAGTCGCTAGTCCTACATTTCAAACTTACCTTGGTCGCGCAACCCCAAGAGTACTCCCACTCCTCCTTAGTCACTTCTTCACCTCACTATTGTGCACTTTTCAATTGGTTGTGCAACCATCTTAAGCTCATGAATGTTGGTAGGCTCTCGAGACCCGTCGGATAATGCATTAGTGGTTGTCTTCCCATTGGAAAGGGGGAAATGGGAAAACCACCAACACATAAACTCGATGCCTTTCCATATCCAAGTGATCTCACAATACCCCTATCCCCTATCAACCACACACCACGATACACAGTTTGCAAACGCCTAGTTCCCTTGTCCGCACCCAACCATCCCAGACTATATGAACTCGATCGCAAAGCATACAATGATAGCTTCTGCCTTCAAGCCTTCAAAGCACCATACTCTGCATCTCAAAAGTGGTTGACACATAGACTCTTGTCCGATCTCTCACATGTGCAACACCCACAAATATGTAACCCTATATCCACCAACACACATAGCCTTGCACAATCCCTTGTACATAGCACACTCGCACACAAACCCATCACATGTACTACAAACGGGAGGGATGCACTCAAATGCTATACACATAGGGACCAATCATAATCAGCCATCCTAGGAGTTCCTTGGATGCGAACATACCAAAGAAATCTTGGATTAGCAAGAGGTTGCTTTGCAGTTCACTTAACAACACCTCTTACATCACTCTACTAGCAAATTGATCATATGTGAGAATTATAGCCCATTGTATAACAGATCTAGAGCAAGGTATGACACCTACGCATGTACAACACTTCAATGAAAAATCCACGAAACAAGTATGGGTGAAAATTTCAATCATGAAAGGAAATCTAAGCTGATATGGATACCCAAGGAAACAACTCACAAGGAAAAAACCACAAGAAAATAGCGGAGTACTCCTACAAGATCTTGAGAACCTCATAGCAGTTATACTTGAAAGTGGTAGCCCAAATGATAGACGAATTTTGTGGTAAGTCCACTCGAGTATCAATGGATTCCAAAGAAAGCAAACCCTAATCAATGAAGACAATGTGTCAATGGAGACCAAAACTCCAGACTCGACACCAAACTCAGTCATCTCCACCAACAACAACCGCCAAGCTCAATTGGATACCAAAGAATCCAATGACAAGAAAAATCACAAAACAAATACTTCAAAAACCCACACTCAAAGAAACATCACAACATCTTCAATCAATTTATTTTTGCAAGCATAGTATAGATGAATCCTCTACAGCAAAGATCTCTAAACAAACAGCTTAGTACCCACATCTTGCACCATAGTGTTACCCCATGCATTTCTTCCATTGACATGATAGGGCCACGTTACATGGCCTTGCATAGACACAGCGTTATCGCCCATGCACGTTGAACAATCTTTCATTTGAGATGACTTATAATGGAAAGGGGGGAATAGCAGCCTATGGCTACTACAAGATGATAAGAATTCATGTGTAAAGTGTACAAATCTCGGGGGGTTCACCATTCAGTACCCCCCTATATAATGTGCATTCACGGGGTATTAAAAAAACCCCTCTTTTAACATGTCTAAATAATTAAAATATTTTCCAAAACTGAATATAAGAACCCCTTATTTTAATGTATCTCTATCAAATTACCCAACTTTTTTGTATTTTAAAATCCCTCCTTTCGAACTTATGTTATACATTAACATGATTATATAGTGCACCCCCCGAGGTACAAAGTGTGTTTTATTGCTTAATTTTTATTTTTTCTTTGTTTTTATTTTGTTTTTACCTCTTATCGATCATAGTAATGAGCCATACTCACAAAATTTTGATCATCATGATGCGTAGAGTGAGATTATATATCTATGAGTGTGAGGAATAGCACTAGCTAATTTTTGGACAAATAATAATAAATCTCAATAATTTTCTTTACTTTTAAGCTAAAAAGGATAAAAAATTAATGATATTATCCAAGAGAATTGAAATCAAGTTTTGAGAGAAAATATCAACTTAGCAAAGCAAGAGCTTCAAGCATGGTGAGTTTCAAAAGGTTTTAGTAGTGCAAGTCAAATTTTTGGGCAACTTACGAATGGTCAAATGTGCAAAATTAAGGGCAGACATCAGCAAGTTATCCAAATTGCAATTTATTTGATCAGTAGTAGATGATATGACATGAGAAATCAAGGCAAAGAAGATAAGAGTATACTTGGGGTTCCAGGTAAGTCGGATATATATATCCAAGTAGGGCAAAATAGACCTCATTCACTTTTGTGTGTGTGTGTGTGTGTGTGTGTGTGTGTGTGTGTGTGTGTGTGTGTGTGTGTGTGTGTGTGTGTGTGAGAGAGAGAGAGAGAGAGAGAGAGAGAGAGAGCTAGATATTTTATGCAACCTACCAATCTACTAAAGAAGAGGAAGACATTATTGCTTCTCTAGTCAGAAAAAGAACACAACCTATTGACCAAATCCCTAAAACTCAAGTCCAAAGGTCCATGGAGGAAGCCCAAAGGCTCTGAGAGGAACGGCTAGTGTGCACTTTTCCGCACGTGTCGGAGGCTGAGAACTTGCCAAAACACCATGTGGGAGCCACGAATGGCTGCAAGCACACATCTAGACAGTCCTAGCAAGCTCAAAGGGGAAATGGTCTATCACTCACCTCTCAATGCTTCCATCGTGAAGGATCCTGTGCCGCAAATAAGAAGGAGCTATCGCGCTCAATCACCTTGCCCTTGCAATGCTCTCTCTCTCTCTCTCTCTCTCTCTCTCTCTCTCTCTCTCTCTCTCTCTCTCTCTCTCTCTCTCTCTCTCACACACACACACACACACACACACACACACACCCGTGAGTACACAAAGGAGAAGAAGATAGATAAATGTAGAGCAAGAGTACGTCCTAGCATGCACCTCCAAGAATGAGGATTTTATGTCAAAATGGACCTTTTATAAGAGTCTAACTCATTCAAACATGGGCGCCCCTAGTGGCCGGTCACAATAAAAATCATGTAAAAATGGGAGAAGTGGTGCGCCTCTCATCGGCCATCATCGACACACCTATTGGACCAACAAGCCCGATCCATGACTTAAATAAGTAATAAGGCGTTCGTCGAAGGTGATAGGGTTTATACAAGGGTTAACATGCCCCCCTTCTTGATGTAGATTCCGTCCTCAAAAGCTATTGAGATGAAGCCCGTTCATCGAGATGGAAGAGCATCTGAGATTGAATGTCCTTAATCTTCTTCAAACACTGCAAAATCAACCAAAATTGGCACAGTAATTGAATTCTAATATACAATTAAAAAGCATATGCAGGAATAGGCACACAGATTGATTGATTACATAATATTTAACAATATTTCAGCAGTAAACATTAAACTAGAATATAATCAAACGCATAAGCAGTTGTAAAGGTCAAAAAATAAACAAGTTTGAGGTCGCTAATTTAACAGTCGAGAGGAACTAGAGATCAACTATTAATACCATGCACAAGGTTCTCAATTCTCTCTGATCAATTAAGTTGTTTAATTGTGAGAGCAAAGTATTTCATGTTCGAGGAATGACTAGAGGCTATACCTAAAAGACCGTCTAGTTAAGCTACAATGAAAGAAATTGCTTATAAAATCATCGCTTGGATTATTCTCTTTGTTTGACCCCCCAAAGTTTTTCACACTAATTCAAGTTTGGATGTGTGTGCTTATTTTGTATGCCTTGGTCTTTTTTCTTTTCAAGGAAAATCGCCCACACTGGAACCTGTAGGGCTCTAATACCATAGGCAATAAAGGTGAGTGAACTACCAAATTAAGATTCTACATTGTTGGCAATTTTGTTTTTTGTTTGTTTGTTTTTCATTGGTTTTCAATTTTGTAACTTTGGGGAGTCATATTGACACTGTTACTCTCCGTAGGCTCATCACAATAGTAAACTCCCTTTATAATAGTTAAACTAAAGGTTAAGACCACTAGAAAGCACTAGTACATTGCACACAATGCTACTTTCAAACTAGCTTAGTCAAACTGCTTGATTCATAAACCTAGATAAAGGACTATGACCTAAAATTATATTGAATCTAATGTTTAATACTAAGAAAATGTCTTAATATTATTATGCCAATCACAGTTAAATCAGACAAACATGGATGCTAAAAAAATATAGGAGGCAATGATAATGGACAAGAAACACCTATTTGGGTTGATGATCATGCTTGATTCAAAGAGTGAACTAGACAAAGATTCAAAATACCAACAACTACACTGCATTCTTGCACACACTAGAAAACACAAGGAATACCTTTAGGAGACACTTCAGTACCCATTTGTATTTTTTCTTTGTTATATTATGATAAGTCTTGTGTGTCTTATATTTTGTTCTAGCAGCATCAGTTGAATCTCTAGAGGGTTGGGCTATAGGTACAAATGGTTCAACTTCTTTGACATGCACTATTTTGGCTTGTATTTTCTTGAGGTGATATCTCAGGGAGTATCACTTGAGTGGCAAGGCTAAGAGTTGGTTTTTGTGTTGGGACACTCCCAGTCCCCCAATCAATAGTGCATTTGGTCGCTATCATCCACGTGCGTCCTAGCTTGATATTACCTCCCATAGTTCCAACAGGCATGACCAAAAAGTCTTGAGCTACAACCCTGTTGTCATAACTAACATAAGCATGACAGATTCCAAAAACCGTAGTTTTTTTCTTTTTGATACCCTTGACTTAGATAGTACTCTCAGATAGAGATGGCTTTCCTAACTGACAATAGACCAATGGTTTCAACTCCATCAAGAGTTTTCACACGAATGGTACCTTGTGGGGTGATTTTGCATACTCTATATGGTCCTTTTCCCGCACATGTCAAATTTTTCTTCTCGTTACGCACTCCATACATAAGGACGTTATCCCCAACCTTGATATCTTTGTTCTTTAGATGACGTTCAAAAAATTTCTTTCTTCTATCTTTCTTCACAAGTGCAATTTGCACAACCAATTGTCTTTCTTCATCTAACCTCTCAAGGATATACAAGCACTCAACTAAAGGGCTACCATCCCAACCTCTTGTGAAGCTACCCACTACAGACCAGGAATTAGAAACTCCCATGGCATAACTGCTTCTTGGCCATATACCATTTTGAATGGTGTACAAAAAAATCCACTTTGTAAGCAGTACGATAAGCCCATAGAGCTGACATCAGATTCAAATCCCAATCTGTGCGATGAGCTTCCACTGTTTTGGTCAAGATATAAATTAAGGTCTTATTAGTTCTCTCAGCTTGGCCATTTGCTTGTGGGTAATAAGGTGTAGACTTATGTTGAGCTATCATGAAGCTTGTTGTGAGCTTCTTTATCACCCCATTTATAAAATGAGTACCATTGTCACTCACAATATCAAAGGGACAACCAAATCTTATGATAATGTTCTCAAAGAGAAACTTAGTAGTTGACCTTGCATCAACCTTGTGTGTCACCTTGGCTTTCACCCACTTTGTCACATAGTCAGTGGCAACAATAATATATCAAGATTGAGTGTTACGAGCTGCTAGACTAAATGGGCCTACAAAGTCTAAACTCTATTTTTCAAATGGTTGAGTCACTTTAATAGGATGTAAGGGCATCTTATCCTTTCATTGTATAATCTTGTAATGTTGGCATTCATCACATCCTTTTGTATAAAGTGATGCATCGTTGAGTAAGGTAGGCCACCAATAGCCTGATTGCAACACCTTTCTAGCAGTTGGTTCCCTTGAGAAATTTCCTCCGGCTTTACCCATGTGGGCTTCTTGCACTATGTATAAATACTCATCCTCACGAGAACAAACTCTAAGAATATTTTCCTTCCCTAGATAGTAGAAAGTTCCTGCAATTAGAGAATAAGGTTCACATTCCTTTAACCGTTTTTGAGCTATATCGTTACGAAGCTTTTTGGGTGCAAAACTATTAACTAAAAAGTTCACAATCTTCTCATTCCATTCAGGCATGGTCTCGACTAGGAACAGGGAAGTATCGGGTAATTCATCATCGATTTCAGTAGGGGCTTCACCATTGGGTATGCGATACAGATGATTTTCCATGACATGTCTTTTACCGAATCTTACCACAATGGTAAAATCAAACTCAAGAAGAATTAATAACCATTGTGTAATTCTTCCATGGAACAAGGTTTATTTACTAGATACAACAATGCTTGGTGATCCACATAGGAAAAAAAAAACTTGCTGGCAAGAAGGTAGTAGCAAAATCTCTTCATTGCGTAAATCATAGGTAAACCTTCCCGCTTTGTAGTAGTGTAGTTTCTCTCAGCATCATTTAATTGACGACTTGCAAAGCTAATGAGGTAGACTAATTTATATTCTCCTGGTTGAGCTAGAACACACCCAATAGCAAAGTTTGATGCATCAATATGCACATGGAAAATTACATTCCAATCGGACACTCATAGAATGGGAGCACTAATTAAGGTCTTTTTTAGTAACTCATATTCATGGTCACACTCCACAGTCCAGTGGAACTCAAATTTGTACAATGGGCGAGCTATCTCGGGAAAAGTTTAAAATAAACCACCGATAATAACCAACATTGCCCACAATCCTTTGAATTGCTTTATAGTATATAGGTGGTGGAAAATTGAAAATGGTTTTAATTTTGCTCTCATCTGTGGAAATCCCATTTCTGGACACTATGTGCTCTAAAATGACTCCACATTTAACCCAAAATTGGCATTTAAAGGGTTTAATGAGATGCAATACAATCTTCACTTTTCAAACACTTTTTGTAAACATGACAGATGTTCTTTCTAAGAAGAATAAACACAAAGGTCATCTAAGAAAGCTTCGCAAAACTCCCTCAAATATTCTCTAAAAGCAGTGTTTATAAAACTTTGAAAGATAACAGGGGCATTGGTTAAGCCAAAACCCATAACACCAAATGCGAACACTCCAAATTCAGTTATAAAAACCGTTTTAGCTTGGTCCTCTAGTGCAATTATGACTTGATTGTATCTATAGTACCCATCTAAAAAGTTATAAGCTTCCTTTCCTGCAACTCTTTCAAGCACATGTTTTGAATATGGCAAGGGGTAATGGTCCCTCCTAGTGGCGGCATTGACCTTCTTGAGATCCATGCACACTCTGAGTTTACCATTCTCTTTTGGCACAATCACTATTGGAGAAACCCATTCTGAGTGCTCAATAGGGTATATGAATATGCATTTCACAAACTTTTCAATCTCTTCTTGAGCTATCATTGCATATTTAGGATTCATTAGGTAGGGTCGTTGCTGAACTAATTTAGACATGCTATTCATGGGGATTGTGTGTTGCACCACGGAAGGTGGAACACCTTTCATATCATGATATGTCCAAGCAAATATATCCTTGAATTCCTTGAGAAGTTCTTTAAGTACATGCTCCTCAGTCTCTGTCAGATCTTGGGCAGGTTTGGACTCCTCACCTAGTTCTATTAACTCTATTTCCTTAACTATTGCTGGGGCAATCATAGACTCCATTGCTTCCATTGATAGGTATTATCTGGGCCTTTGTATACACAACCTTACGCTCCTCCGTGGTGCAGGATGTGAAATGATCGGGTACAAGGTGTAATTCTGTGGGGTCTTATTGCTGTGTGGACTGTGACTTGTCTTCTACTTCCTTTTGTTGTTTAGCTCTTGATTTTGTCATCTCCTTATAGTACGGCTCAACTTTGGTTTCTATGTAGCTTCTATCTTTGCAATGTCAATGGGTTGTGAACTACACCACATGATTCTTTGAAGGTATCACCCTACTTATCTACCAACTTCTGATGAGCATCACATGCCCCTATATAATTAAGCCATTCTGCAATAGATTTCTTTTCATTTATTCTAGCATGCACATTTTCTCGATATCTTTGCCTCTTATATCTCTTACTCCTCTTGTCTAATTTTTTATTACACCCGATCTCCAGTGAAGAGTCACTAGATGAATTGCTACTCGTGCCTTCTCCTCTCCCAAATAGATTGTCATCTCCGGTACCACTGGGCCCTGAATGGTTTGTCCCCACATTTGCACCAAGATTTAACTTAAATTCTTCATCCTTAGAGTCGATTTCAATTGATGATTCTACCTCCAAATTGTGTTGGTTATAGTCTTTTGAGACGCTACTAGTTCCAATGTTAGTCAAGCCTTCATCTGATAGGTCTTCAGAAGCTATATACATGGCTCCTATCACATTTAAAGGTACAAGTTGTGACCATTTATCCCCCTTAGGTGTTACCCATGTCGTCCCCCTATTTTTCCAAGTGTCTATGGTTGCTGCTAGGTGGACTCAATCCACATTGTCAGACTCAATCATCCCAGGCAGAACATCCGTATAAGGGGAATCTTTCCCAACATCAGTGTCCTTTTTACATGTGTAACAATACTGCAATGGGGCCGAGTGAATTGTTCTATCATATCTATGATCAATTATAAATTTGTTTCCTAGAGGGTGTGCTCGACCAATTACAAGATCAACTTGAATGACAGAGTCTTGGAATTGCAAGTAGACATGGTTTTTAGACCAGTCATGCACCATTTTTGCTTCCCTCATGAAAGGACGTCCTAAGATGATTTCAGATGATATAGTGTGCTTGGAAAAGTCCATAACAATGAAGGTATACCTTATTTTGTGTCCAAAGACCTTGATCTTGAGATATTCTAGAATCCCAATCGGTTTAACAATAGTCCCATTGGCCATCTTTACCACTATGTTTGTAGTCCCACAGTGAGGTCTTCCCATAGATTCCCATCAATTTTTAGTTACAATGCTAACCCTAGCACCACCATTAAGGATTACCTTCATAGTTAATCCCTTATTAGTGATTGGAATGGTCGCATTGGATTCATCACCCTTAAAGTATTGTCCAAACTTGTTAACAAGTATTTCAACAATAGAGTTATCATCTAGGTTGGATTGTGGATCTAAGTGTTCCTCCTCTATTGGCACCTCCCTAGCTCCATCCATCTGTGCAAACAACCATTCGATAATGTTGTTTAATAGTACTTGTAGCATTAACAAGTCTTACTTGGTATCCCACAATTTTTGGCCACTAAAATTGTTCTTGGTACGACTGCTCAAAATGGTCTAATAAATGGATTTGACCAGTATCGAGGGACTCTTTTGTGAACCATAATTAGAGAAATAGGCGCCAACGTCAGCCCCAACAAATCATTTCTCCACATATGGATATATGTCTCATATAGTGGTATCAAGATATATGACACCCATCAAGTATGCAATGTACTTTTATATGGAGGTAACTCTCAACACTCAGTGACATGAGTGAGACGGAACCTCATGAACCTTGCTCCACACTAGCTAAACCAAACTTCATGAGCTCCAAGGCCATGTTGCACACGTTGTGACTAGCAATATATGCCAAAAAAATCCTACCACGTAGTCTATCATGTCCAATAGTGATTGTAAGCAACTTGGTAATTTGGACTTATCTAGTACCGTTTAGTAGATTGAGAACTTCTTTCCCTGAACGTACAATTGTGAAGAGGCCAATCAATGACTCTCAACACTTAAGGAGTGATGATCTCATTCACTGGGTCATACCCCTAAAAAGACCACTCTTATAGACACACTCAATGCTATAAACTAAAAAATAGTGCACTTGAGTAAATTTTCCCATATGTGAAAATCAGTGCATGCAGTTCAAGAGAGTGGCTATGCCATGGATACAAGGATTTAGAGAGGAAAATTGAAGAAAATTTATTTGAATCCATGCTTATGTTGCCTTTTATGTGCCTCAAAGCTCAAAGTTTATGATGAAAGCTTTGAACTCCTTGATCTCTTTGAAGCTTGACTTGGTTCTCCTTTGAGGCTCAAAATTGAAGAAGATAATAATTTGATTTTAAAAAAATGAAGGCCTTAAAAAAATGGAGACTCTAAAACTGAGGTCTTGAGATGCTTGAAGCTTTTACTTTAGTTGCTCAAGGTGCTCTCTAGGTAGGTTGTGCTCTATTCTCTGCATGGGAACGGGTCCTAAGGAGCTTGGTGCCTTTTGTGAGCCAAGGATAGTTTTGGATGCAGTGGTTTGGAAAAGGCTTTCAAGTGAGAAAAAAAAAAGGGGGGGGGGGGGTAACTTTTTTTTGAGGATCAAGGCTGCAAACAGGGGGAGGATTAATTGCTTCTCCATCATACATACAAATCATTTTAGTTGTTGCAAAAAAAACTAGAGTTGATGCTTCAGATATGTCAATTTGATTGGGCAATCAAAGCGGTAATCCTTGGTTGATTTGACTCAAAGGTGTGCTATGGGAAGCTCTCAGCAAGTGCTCTACACACACATATGTGTGTTTCTTCAATTCTTTATCAAGGCCTCTAATTGAAAAGCCTCGAAACATGTATTTGCAGCCTCCAATTTAGTAGTATTAATACAATGCAACCCTAAATTTAAATGTGAGCTAATGCACAAAGTAGTTTCTACTAATTGTGTGTTTCTCTCATAAACGAGGATAGTGGCTCACAATGAAGGTGCCCAAAATATATGAGGTTCACATCATGATAATGTAGATCATTGCTACTAGCACTTAATAGGGAGGATTAAAAGAGTGATTAGGAAATGCTAACCATGTATGTATCTCAATACCAGTTGTTGAGATCTATGGTGGGTGCAAGAGCTGAAGGCTTGAAGGATAAGACAACCATAGCTACACAGCTACAGAGAGAGAGAGAGAGAGAGTGTGTGTGTGTTGGAGTTACCATCATAGCATAGCTCCAATGACCAACAATAATTTTCAGTCTCTGGAGTGATGATCTACTCAGCTAGGCATGGAAACACTCACCCAATTAATGATCTAATCATGGCAACACAAACCATGACTTTACGAGATGAGCTTCTTGGCCCATGGATGAGCTAAGCCATAATGATTGGTAATCTCGAATGTCCTTCATTTCAAACCAACCAAATCGCACACACTAATAATTGCAATGATGCACACATCACTAATACCATCATGCTACACACTAATCACAAGCGCACATACATCGATCTATTGAGCATCCATAATCAAATCAAACCTACATAATCACACAAAGAATAGAGGGAATTCACACAAAATTAGAGTAGGATAAACCACTAATTAGTTACAATCAAGCTAATCAAGCATCATACATAATCACAAGAGAGTATGAGAGAGGCATAGTGTTAGAGAATTAAGTATTGATTAGTGTTAATCAAGTCACATGAGCAAGGAGAAGCTCAAGGATTCCATAGCCACACACCTCAAGAACTCTCTTTGGCTTCTCAAGGACTCCATAGCCACACACCTCATGTGTTGGGAGAAGAGGGAGAGATCGACCGCTTAAACTATTTAACAAAAGCTCCCAAGCATCACCATCAACCTGTCCACCTCTTCTTCCAATCTCCAAGCACACACACTCACACCTAGACTATGACACACACACACACACACACACACACACACTCACAGTAAACATAGAATTGACATAGACATGCTTGTAAGAGAGTGTAAGAGATGTGTAAGGGATGGAGACTAGATTAGATAGTATAGAGCAAATAACCATATCATAAGAGAGTAGAGAAGAGAATCTGCAAGAGAAAGGCCTAAATCTAGCCCCAAACTCCACAGCACCTCTCTTGTGGAGTTGGTATTTAATATATTATTTTTGAGTTTAAGGTGCCAAAAATTGAGGCGCCTCTTTTACAACCACTTCACTTTTGTAAATGAGTGAAGCTCATTAGTTCTTGCATGACCTATAAGGGGAGTTCCCAGTACAACTATTTACAGAGCCATAGTGGCTTATTGAAATGCTATTCTAAAATACTATGCAAATATAAAATGGCCAAGAGTAATTGTCGTCGCCTCTTCATCAACTCCCCGCATTCCACTCTACAAAATCATCATCAACTCAATTAGTAAAATAAATAGACATCACATAATTAACCATTACGCCAGCTATCCCAATTGCAGCTAACCACTACAACAGGAGGGTACCCAGTCTCATAACATCCCTCCCACCAGGGATAGCAACTGTCCTCAGTTGCTCAATAGAGAAATCAACTGGACCGTGAGTGATAGAAAGTGTGGAGAAGGTCGGGAAAGTTGCAAAAACACTTTTCAGGCATCCATTTGGCATCCTCTCTAGGGTGGCCCTTGAAAGTCAAAAGATAACGGTTTTAAACCATTCCAATGCGTGTAGTGGTGGTCTCATGATCAACTATTTTATCAAGGATGAGTTGCTCTTCTTGGGCTACAAGTGAAGGTGGGTCTTCATAAATGTGGTGTGTAGGTAGGGGTCCTCGGAATGGGCATAAAAGGCTAATGTGAAAGGCATTGTGAATGTGCGAATGTGCAGGTAGTTCTAAATGGAAAGAAACATCATTAATGACAGCTGAAATTTTGAAAGGTCCATAAAATCGAGGAGCAAGCTTAACAAAGACATTGGTATCAACACTTTTGATCCTTCGTTTTTCGATGTGAAGTAAAACATGATCACCTTCTTTGAATTGGTGTGCCTTGCGGTGCTTGTTAGCATGCTTGGTGTAAAGTTCTTGTGAATGTTTAATGGAAGAATGCACACTTGCATAAATATCATGGAAGTCAGTGAAATCATCAGCGGCGGCAGGCACAACATTAGAAAGATGTGAAGCAGGAGTAGGAAGAGAGTGACCATATACAATTTCAAATGGAGACTTACCGGTGGTAGTGTGAGTGGTGTTGTTTTATGCAAATTGCAAAATATGTAGGTAATCATCCCATTTCTTAGGTTGAGAAGAAACATAAGCCTTTAACAAGTCAATAATAGTGCGGTTGGTGACTTCTGTTTGACCATTAGATTCAGGATGAAATGCAGAAGTGAAGTCAAGTGTAGTGCCAAGATTGTCAAACAAACTAGTCTAAAAAGCACTACAAAATTTTGAGTCTTGATCAGAAATAATTACTTTAGGCAAACCATGATGTGGGAAAACAGTCTTAAGAAACAAAAGTGCAGCTTGATGTGCTGTGAGTGTTTTTTTACAAGGAATGAAATATGCTTGTTTAGAGAAACGGTCAATAATAGTCCATATCATGTCATGTTTGTGCATTGTGAGTGGGAAACTAGTAACAAAATCCATTGAAATATGTTCCCAAGGTCTTTCAGGAATGGGGAGATGGTGTAAAAGTCTCAATTTCTTATCTGTAAGCTACTTTGATATTTTGACAAATCAAACAAGTTGAAACATACTGTTTAACATCCATTCTCATAGTAGGCCAATAAAAATCACGACATAAATTTTGAAAATTTGCAGCGAATCCTCTATGTTCAGCATAAGGTGGTTTGTGCAATTCTTCAACAATTAATGTACGGAAAGGTTTAGTCACACACAATTTTTGTTTGAAATAAAGGAAGTTTTCTTGAATAGTGTATTCGAGGAATGTGTGTACAGAATTATCAAGCATGTGCAACCATGCCGTTTTGAAGTCATCATCATGTGCATAAGTGTCAGACATGGTGTCAAATGAAGTTCACGTAATGGTTGATAGATGATTAAGAGAGGGTCTTCTACTCAAGGCGTCAACTACAACGTTTTCTTTACGAGGTTGGTATTGAATGTTGGGCTGAAAACTTTGAATAAAAGCGGCCCACTTAATATGTCTATCATCTATTAAGGGTTGAGAAAGTAAATATTTGATACTTTGTTGATCAGTTTTAATGATCAAGTCAGTACCCATTACATTTCCAAATTTTCAATGCATGTACCACAGCAGTCAACTCTTTATCATAAGTACTGAACTTTGCTTCACACGGTTTGAATTTACGACTTTCAAAAGCAATTGGATGGTTATCTTGCATGAGGACTGCACCGATACCTTTTCCACTAGCATCAGTGACTACCACAAAGAATGGTCTTTCAAAATCAGGCAATTATAATACATGTGTATTAGTCAAAGCATGTTTAAGTGCATTAAATGAGCTTTCTTGCAAATCAGTCCATTCATAAGCGTATTTTCTTCAACAAGAGAGTCAAATAATGTGATTTGTAAGCAAAATTACGAACAAATTTCTTGTAATAACTACAAAGACCAATAAAAGAACGTAGCTCGTGCAAATTTTTGGGTTTAGGCCATGATCGAATGGCTTCAATTTTCTTTGGATCGACATGTATTCTCTTACTCGATACAATATATCCCAAATATTCAATTTCAAATTGGAAAAATGAACTCTTTTCAGGATTCAAATACAAGTGATTTTGTGCAAGCAGATTAAATACACGTGTTAAATGTTGTTTATTCTCTTCTTCAAATTTACTGAATACCAAAATGTCATCAAAAAATACAATCACAAAATCTTGATGGTCAATGAAAACTCTATTCATCATGCATGTAAAGGTGGCTGGTGCATTGGTAAAACCAAATGGCATGACAAGGAATTCATAGTGTCCAGTTTGTGTTTTAAAAGCAGTTTTGTAGACATCATGTTCAAACATTTTAACTTGATGGTACCCTGATTTGAGGTCAATTTTGCTGAAGATTTTTGCCCCTTTTAGTTTGTCTAATAGATTATCCACTCTAGGAATAGGAAACCTATTCTTAATGGTGATCTTGTTTAAAGCTCTGTAGTCGATACACATACAAAAGGTTTCATTTTTCTTCTTGACAAGAAGTACTGGAGCTTCGTATGGTGAACTACTAGGTCGGATTAGGCCTCGGTCAAGTAAATCACTAATTTGAGTCTGTATCTCCCTGTGTGCAGTTGGATTTACACGATAAGGTGCTCTACAAGGAGGTTCACTACCCAGTATAATGTCAATTTTGTGGTCTTCTGGGCATCATGGTGGAATTCCAGGTGGCAGATCATGCATGAAACAATCTTTAAATTGTGAGAGAAATTCATCGTGTGTGGAGTTACGTGAAGTTTCAGTTTCAGCAGAAATTTGATTTACCAATACTAGATATGTTTTTCCCTGTTTTCGAATTTCTCGTTTGGCTTGAGTGTGAGAGAGGAGTGGAAATTTTTGATGTGCCAGTGTTTCTTGGATGGAGAAATTTTTATTATTGTGAGTGAGATACATTGTACGTGTTTTATAATTAATCGACAGGTCAAATTCATGACGAAATGGTATTCCCAAAATCATGTCAAGACCATGCAATGGTGCTACCAAAAATGTACGTGCTTGTGTGAATTCACCAATGCAAACTTCAACAATGACTTGAGTTTTACAATTAAAGCGTTGATTATTAAAAACAGTTTTGACCTTGTGAGGTGATGAGATTTCAAAGAGTGATAGTTGTTGTGCCAATCGTGTGGAAATGAAATCATGGCTACTACCATCATCCGTGGCTTCCCTACATGTGGTTCAATACGCCCACAAGGCACCATTCAAGAAGTCATCCCAAAACTTTGTCTTGTTTCTCACCATCTTTCTAATGATTCCTGCAATGACACCATTAGCTTTTTCTACCAGACCATTTGACTGGGGATAGTAGGGTGTACTGTGACGATGTAGAATGTGAAGTTCTTCACATACTTCTATGAGCAAGCCCTTCCTAAACCCTGGACCATTATCAGAAACAATCTCCAAAGGTGTGCCAAATCTACAACAAATGTGAGTGTAGACGAATTTGCTCACTGTCCTCTCGTTTACCTTTGCCACACTTTGTGCTT
Source organism: Adiantum capillus-veneris (assembly GCF_014529385.1). Classification (NCBI taxonomy): domain Eukaryota; kingdom Viridiplantae; phylum Streptophyta; class Polypodiopsida; order Polypodiales; family Pteridaceae; genus Adiantum; species Adiantum capillus-veneris. Next base: position 88,044,640 of record NC_140954.1, read on the forward strand.
CCACCCACCTAGTCATATAGTCTACAGCCACTAGAATGTAGAGTTTACCATTTTTTGTCCTAGGCAAAGGACCCATAGCATCAATACCCCACTTTTCAAAGGATCCATTTGAAAGCACGATTTGCCTTGGACCATAAACCAATCTTCTATTCCCATTTACCTGACAATTGTGACAACTTTTACACCAATGTTGGACATCCACATGCAGACTTGGCCAAACATACCCCGCAAGCAAAATCTTCTTCACAGTTAATTCTTGGGCAAAATGACCACCACATGTTTCTTCATGCAAACCTTTTAGAATGGCTAGGATTTCCTCAATAGTTGGTACTCTTATGCACACTTGATCCTTCCCTCTTTGCTAGAGGGATCCTTCTAGGAAGAGATACGCGCTTGCCTTCTTCATGAGTCTCCTCTTCTGAGCCTTCGTGAAGTCTTGTGGAAACTCACCCTCCAAAATGTAGCCAATAATGGGAGTCAATGATTCCAATCCCTGGTATCTTGGTTGCTTCACAGCAGTTGCCATCATGATGACCTGCACTTCTTTCTCAACACATGTAACTGCTTGTTGTGCAAGTAAATCGGCATCTTCATTTTGTCTCCTAGGAATATGATATAGTTGCACTTCTTCAAACTGATTAAACAACCTACGAATGGCATGAACTTTTGTCCTTAGGTTTTCATTCTTGCATGCCAAAATGCCTAAAATCTGCTTCACAATGAGAAGTGCATCTCCCTTTACCATGAGACGTTCTATACCTTGGCCAATGCATATCTTTAAACCATGAAGTAGTTTGTCGTATTCTGCTTCATTGTTGCTAGTTGAACCTAGTAGATTTACCTTCTCTTTCATGACCACCTCTCCACTTGGGTTGAGCAACACTAGCCCTCCCCCTGCTTTTCCTGTGGCTCGTTGAAAAGCTCCATCAAAGAACAAGGTAAAAGCATTAGGAATACTTTTTGGTGGTGGCAATGGTAGGGTCTTTACTTGAGGCACCTTAATTTCCTTCTCATGTACCCTATAAGTGAGAATCCCTGTCAATTGTGCACGCACACTATCTTCTACCTTGAAAGAGTATTGGAACTCTTGCAACTCCATAATCCACTTTGAGATCCTAGTACTAAGATTCATTTGAGATGACACCCAAGGGAACAAATTTTTTGCAGTGAGAATTACAAAAGGTTTGGTAGCAGGTAGGATCTAAACTTTCTCACCCCGCAAACATGAGATAAAGCATCATGAGTTTTACTTCTGTGTAGCCTCTCTCCAAAGCATTCATGACCCTACTAGCAAAGTAGATGGGTCACATCCTGGTACTATGGGGATCTTGTTGTAGCAACACAACACCAATTGTTTCCCTTCCAACACTAGAGCTAACAAAGAATGTGTACTCCCAACAAGGAGGCAGGAGTGTTGGTAGCTCGGACAAAATGACTTTAATGTTACAAAAGTAATCTTCAAGCTCATCATACCATGCAAATTCTACTTGTTGTGTCAACTTTTGCAAAGGATGAAGAAACTCCGAAGCTAAGTGAATAAAGCGTGACATATACTTCACCTTTTGAATGAATGAGATGACCTCTTTGAGATTCTTGGGTGATGGGAGCTTAATAAGAGCCTTTGCCTTTGAAGGATCCACCTCAATGCCTTTATAGGAAACCTTGTGACCAAGCAAGATCACTTCATCCTCACCTATGTGACACTTGTCGGGGTTGAGTTGACCTCCCATGTCGTAGAGCTTCTTCAAACCTTCTTCTACCCTTTGTAGATGCAATGATTTTGAGCTATAAATGCAAAAATCATCAATAAAAACCCTAATGGACTTTCCAAAGAATTCTTAAAACACCATGTTTTTACAACAGGCACACTCTCTTTTACCTTTCTCCTCGTGCTAACTGCCTTTGTTAAATCCCTCCTAACTTGTGGACATAATGCAAGAAACTAAGGCCATGTGATATCAGGACCCTTACCTCTCATGTCTTCCAACAAGTTGTATGGAGCCATTCCATGTCCAAGAGGGAAGTCTTGGAGGTTGATACGACGTCGAGTCCTCTTAGCTTCCTTGGTCTCCTTTGCCTTCTTTTCTCGTCCATTGTCACTTTGTGATGTAACTCCTTCTTTCTCCTTACCTTTCCCTCGGCCACGCTTAATGCCATTTGCTTCCATGTCAACCTCTCTTGAATTTGTCACCTCTACCACATGCACATTTGGGTCTAGCAAAGGTGGAACTCCTTCCACTCCTTATGGAGGTGGCCTTGCTCCATTTGGCCTTTGTAGAAGCCATGATTGCTGACTAGTTCCTTCACCTGCATTCACTGGGTAATTCAAGTTAGGTCTCCTTGGCTCCCCACGGGGCCAAGGACAATTATACATCCCATGTCCAGACTCACCACAATTCCAACATTGCAAGAATCTCCTAGGTCATGAATCTCTCTCTTCAGACTTCTTTGCTTGTCCCTTTGAACCTACAGCTTGTGCAAGGTGAATTGACAGGCTGCTTAAAGATTCATTTAACTTCTCAATCACTTCCACCGTTACCTCAGGAAGCTCCCTAGATGTTGATGCTTGTGACTTAACTTTGGGTCTAAGACCTTCTATTGGAACCTCCCCCCTTAACACTAGGTTGGTAATGGGACACTTTTATGTCCTAGGACACTTTTATGTCCTGTTAAGTGACCATTTTCCTTGAATTATGTCAAGAGTTTCAAAATGGATCTTGAGGTGCTATCTGTCTAGAAAGTTGTCTCGTGAGCTGAAAAAAACTCGACATTTTTTTAGAATATCAATTCCATCTTTTACCTTGTCCTTGCACAACATTTCACAACCTAAACTGTGTGAAAAAACCGGTCCTGTTTTTGTCTTTTTTCAACTTTTTGCAACTATACCACTCTAGAATTCATGTTTGTGAGGTCTATAATGCTAGAGAACTATGTTTAGTAGTCCTCAACATGTCCTGATGCTTTTAGGGAGAAATAAATGTTAAAGTTGTAAGTTATGACCAAATTACAAAAATTGTCAAATCCTGTTTTTTAGCCAATTTTAGCTCTTCTATGATTTTTTTGGTGGCTTTCATGATATCCAAATGCAGTTTTGATTTTCTATGTCGCTTATTCTAACATAAAGCTAATATTCCTTGAGTTTTGGGGCACCTAATACCCTATTTTTCATAGTAGACAACGGTGGTTGATTTTTTCAAGTATAGAAGAAAACAAAACATTCTATTATATCAAGTATATCTTTTTCAATATTGTTAGTTTCTTGTGACAACTACATGCATTTTGTAGGTAGTAACCATATCTAGTCATAAGGATCAAATTTCGCTAGATATTGAATAGTTTCTATGGGATTCTACAACTCATAATGTTGAACCCAGTTTTTTCATGTTTGCTGTATTTAGCACTTCATCTTTGTCCCCAAGATTCCCCTTGGTAAGAGATGTATTATTCTTTTGACATGCTCCATGGCTCCTTATGAACCTAAAGGACAATAGGGAACGAAGAAAACATGCATATATTATTTATATTGAGTGTGGCTATAGAAACTTGGATGATAGGTTTGCAGAATCGTACAAATTCAACTTTTTTGTACCTATTTCTTTTAGCAAAACAAAAAATAGTGAGTGAGAAGCAATCATATGTTCTGATCACCAACCCATTGAAGTTAACTAGGGAATTTATCTCAAGTCCTACAAAAATCCCTAATCTTATTTTTATGCAACAAAACGTGAGAAATGATTGTTTTGACGAAAATGTACTGGTCCATCAACTTTGGAGGCTTGGTGTGACCAAAAGATGAGAAATTTTACAAGTTTCTTATTTTTTCCATGTGTAATAGGCCTTGAACTATAACCTCATGAAAGGATTTTACAAAATGAGTGGATCTACTATGGTTTTTGAGGTTTTTTTCAAAACCCTGAAAGGACACTTTTATGTCCTGTTAGGTTACCAACCTAGCGTTAAGCACTTGAGTTTTCTATATTTCTCAGTAGCCCTAGTTTCAGCTGCATCAAAGGTAGCAGGTGCACCCGCCTCAACTTTTACCTTAAGGTCAGGAAAGAGTCCGGCTATGAACCTCTCCTTCTTTAGGAACTCTGCACCATCACCAGGGTTAGCAACATTTCTCACCCATACAGCCCAAAGACGTAGAAACTCTTGCTTGTACAAGCAGTAGTCATCTAAGTCTTTTTGCTTATGAGAAACAATGTCTTGCCATAGTTTTTGAGTGTTTTGGGGATCAAAGAAGTATTTCTTGAAATGATTCAAAACTTCTGTGTAATTCGCCTTAAATTCCTCAAGCAAAGAGTCAAACCAAGTGTTAGCATCTTTCCTAAGGACCACCTCAAACATTTCTACACGTTCTTGATCAATTACTACACTACAAGAGGCTATTCATATTAGCGACGCTCACACAGCGACGCTCAAAAAAAAAATTCCCGGCGTCGCTATGAGCGTCGCAAATTTACAAAGAAATTTGTGACGCTCATAGCGACGCCGGCTGGGCTAAAAAAATAACCGAGCACGCCCAAAAACTCAGATCTCAGATCTGAGTTTTTCGGCGCCCTCAAGCAAGGAGCAGGTAACGCTCTCCCTCTCTCTCTCTCTCTCTCTCTCTCTCTCTCTCTCTCTCTCTCTCTCTCTCTCTCTCTCTTTTTCTTCTCCACACACACACACACACACACGAGGAGAGGAAGGAGAGCCAGGTATGCTCCTTCCCTCTCCTCATTCTCATGTTCCCTTCCCCTCTTTATCTCTCCCTCTCTCTCTCTCTCTCACACACACATACACACACACATAGTGTTTTTGAGAGAGAGAGATAGATAGATAGATAGATAGATTTTATTATCGTCCTCGGAGGTCAAATATGACCTATGGGACCAAAGTTACATGTGATGTAGTATGTGTATGGCTGATGAATGACTCTCGATGCTCCAAAATTGTAGTGATGAGAGTCGCAATGGAGAGCCCACACTTTGGCTGGGAGAGGAAAGTGTGTAGGTCTAAGTTATGGCTGAAAATGTGAGAGAAGCAAGTTCGGATGTGATCAAAAGCTGAGCACTCTAGTAGTGTGTGGTACTCAGACTCTCGAACTTGAAGTGAGCATAATGTGCACAATCGATTTGACTCTTCTCCATTGCCCCAACGCCCTATCTCGCATCGAAGGAAATGGGAGCTAAGTCGAATTGCTGCGATAGTGCGTATCGCGGACAAGGGAATAGGCTCAAGCATGTAAGTGTGAGTACGGTTTCCTCTCTCAGCGAAGAACATGGTTTTGTAGTTGGGGGCAATATAGGTGGTGTAATGTATGAAGCGTGACCCACCGGATTTCTCCCAGGCCGTAATACATTGGCGTTGTAGAAAAGCTTCATTCACTTGAGAGTCAATTAAAGCATCATGTAGCAAGTGTAATGCATCCCATCTCCCAAACCACTTCTTTATGTCTTGCATCCATCCCGTGCTCAAGATCTTGCTTTTATGCGTCTTTTGAACTTTTTTGCTTGCTTCCCATGCAATTGTAGGAAGTCGATGTGAGGGGTTTTGACGCATCTTTATCATGTACTCCACAACCCTTTCCATGCCCATAACCTCAATTGGAAGAGATCCCGACTCAAGAAGTAGGAGCATATATGGTGTTTGTGTCTTAACTTGGAGAAAGTTTGTAAGAAAACGCTTTTGGACATTCTCAAACTCTTTCCAAGTAGACTTTGAGATGCTCCCGCCCCACACTTCAACTCCATAAAGAAGAACCGGTGTCACCAATGCATCAAAAAGATACTTCTTGAGAACCCAACACTTGATGTTTCCCGCATTACACATGTTCTCAAATGCATAATATGCTCTCTTTCCCGCTTCCAAACGACGCATAGCACATTCATGCCACTTGTGATTGGATGGAACCTCAAGGCCAAGGTACTTAAAGCTCTCAACAACTTCAAGTGTCTCGTTGTTGTACACAATGCATGGCTTCTCCTTATGGTTGGTTTTCACAAGCATAACCTTTGTTTTGGATTCATTTACAATCAGCCCACTATGCAAGCAAAAGTTCTCAAGGACAACCATAAGCTTTTGTGCATCTGCTAAAGTGTGTGCTAGAAGCACTACATCATCCGCATACAACAAAAGCATGATTACCGCATTGCAAATAGTGACCTCTTCAATGCCTTCTTCTTGCATAAAGTCAAGTACCGTTTGTTCCAATTGATCGATGCATAGACCAAAGAGAGTTGGTGACAATGGACATCCTTGTTTAACCCCAATAGTGCTTACAAAAATTTCTGAAATTTCTCTTCCCATGCGCAATTGACAAATCACCTTCTCATAGATTCGAGAAACCACAAGCATAAACTCACTTGGCACTTGGAGTTCTTCCATCCTTCTCCACAAATTGTTACGTGGAATCATATCAAAGGCTTTCTTAAAGTCCACAAAACAACAATACAATCGCTTGCCTTTCAACCGACTTTCCTCCATGAGAACACGAAGAGTGACAAGATGATCAATGGTGCTATGGCATCGACGAAAACCCGCTTGTCCCTTTGCACGCTTGTCCTTCTCTTCATCCCAATCACTCAATTTCATTTCCATTATGCACCCAAACAACTTTGTCATAAGAGACCCAATCATTATAGTCCGGTAGTTGCTTACATTCTTTACATCCCCTCCTTTATACAAAGGCTTAACCCAATTAGTACTCCAATCATAAGGCATACCATGTTGAAGTGCAAGGTTGAACATATCACACATCCACTCATGGGTAAAATCTCCCGTCCATTTGATCATCTCCGGCTTGACACCTTGAAGATCTCCCGCTTTGCGAGTGGCCAACTTTTCAAGCCCACCGCATACATCCTCAATAGTAAAAAAAGACGGCATACATGGGAGTGAACCATAAAATGGCATTTTTTCAGTATTTTCTTACTCATATAATTGCCTACAATGTGTGTACATATCCACTAGACTCAAGTTACCAAAATTCTCAATCCGCTTGCCTCTCAAGTTTCTCCAAAATCTTCCACATGCATGTGCTTTTTCTTGGACTTGAAATTCTTGTTGCTTTACTTCCCATCTTCTTCTCTTCTTTTGAATCAATGCCTTGTATGTATGCAAAGAGAGAGAGAGAGAGAGAGAGAGTACAAACAAAAACAAAAACGCACACACACATACATAAACAAAGAATGCACACACACATTGAGAGAGGAAAAGAGAGAGAGAGCATGCATAAACAAAAAACGCACGCATTGAGAGAGGAAAAGAGAGAGAGAACATGCATAAACAAAAAACGCACACATTGAGAGAGGAAAAGAGAGAGAAAACATGCATACGATCCAAAAAAACGCACACACATTGAGAGAGAAAGAGAGAGAAACTAATTTAACGTCGTAGGAAACTAATTAAAATTAAAAGACCTAAAGATCTAGCCGACGAGGAGTTGAACTCAAGACCTATTATTCAAGAGGGAAATGGCATAATCAATCTATCATACTTGGCATGGGTGATAGAAAGGTTATACCATTTATCTCTTTTTATTGGCACACACATCCACACACGCGCACACACACAAGAAGAAGAGAGTTATAACGTCGTAGGAAACTATCTTAAAAGACGTTAAAGATTAGGTTATATGTAGACTTACATTAAATTAGATTTAGGTTTATTTTTAACTAGATTTACGTTTATTTACGCTAGATTTAGATTTACATTATATTAGATTAGATTTAGGTCTCCATAGACTGCGATGCCTGCATGAAGCGGGTGAAGAAAGCCCTCAATGGAATATAGGGTATTGCTGCCTTCACTCATGGTGGGCTCCGTCGATCCAAAAGTACTGGTGAAATGTCTTCAGAAGATAGGGAAGAAGGTGGATCTTCAAGGCGGCAAGAGTCACTACATCCCCGACACAATGACCATCTAGACAACCTCTAGTCATTCAACAGCAACTTCAAAGTTAGTAACAAGAGCAAGAACAGTCTAAAGGGCCAATTGCTGTCGTCAGATGTGGATGGAGATGAGGCAGCGTCACCGCCGGAAGTTAACTCTCACATCTTTAGTGATGAGAATGCCAACTCTTGCCGAGTTATGTGAAAAATTATGTGTTAAATCAGTTTTAAGGCCCTTATAATCCCTGTTAGTTTAGTTCTTTGTTTTTAATATAACATAATTTACCTTAGATTTAGATTTATGTTATATTAGATTAGACTTAGGTTTATTTAGGTTTACCCACACACACACACACACACAAGAAGAAGAGAGTTTTAACGTCGTAGAAAACTATCCCAAAAGACGTTAAAGATTAGGTTAGATGTAGACTTACGTTAAATTAGATTTAGGTTTATTTTTAGTTAGATTTACGTTTATTTAGATTTACGCTTATTTACGTTAGATCGAGTCCATGCAAGAATTACTTACGGTTTAGGGTTTAGAGTTAGACGAACAGTGAAAAGATCTACTGTGAAAAGATGTTAAGATGCTGTGAAGTGCTACAACTAGAGAAGAGGCAAAGGGGTTTTGTCCACTACATGCAGTATCATGTAGACGTGGGTGTGTAGATTTCTTGTACCCACAAATATAGGTATTGACCAATAAAGATGAGATTATAACCCGGTGGTTCTGATCTCCGTGCACCTCTAGACCGAGGTGTGCGGGGATTGGACATGACTAGAGAATGTGAGGTAGAGAGAGAGAGAGAGAGAGAGAGAGAGAGAGAGATAAGACGAAGAATGCCAATAGAATATTAAATTTGTTGTCCAGGTTATAAGTTTTTTATCCTCATTATGAGTAGTGACGAGGATGTGGGACCGTCCAACCGAAACACCTATCTCTCAACGAGGGTCTTATGTCCTTGTAATCAATGCAAGCATGTTGTGCGATGGACAAGACATGTTTCTTTGCAGCACGTTCGCGAATTTGGCGAGTTCGATCCATCTATTATAGATTGAGTTGTTTCCAATTATAACTCGTCGGACTCTGACGCTGGCCAACAAGCAGCAATCTTGCAACCCAATAGACGTGTTCGCAGGCGCTTTGGTCAAGCAACATATGTGAGGCCACAAGATGTAGCCTCTGACAGCTCGGGGGATGATCATGCAGAGCACATTCCCAACGAGGCAATGTTTGAGCCCGAGATTGATGAAATGATCGAGACGATCATGGATTCAGAAAGGCTTATCTATGATGAAAAGTGAAGCCGATACGCCATTGTATAATGGAGCACGTATGTCTAGATTGAAAGCACTCCTAGTTCTTCTCAACATGCAGGCAAAGTTTGGATGGAGTGACACTAGCGTCACAGCGCTTTTCAGGTGATCTATTACAATTAGTTTACTTTAATAAAACTCTAAATGTATAATGATCTGATAGATTTTTACACGACTGTATCATATTTTTATGTTGTGTAGATTGTTGAAAGAGCACATACTACCAGCTGACAATGTGATGCCAGATTCCCGAGATGAAGCAAGAAAGATTTTGCGAAACTTGGGGATGGATTACAATTCTATCCACGCTTGTCCTAATGACTGCATTCTTTTCAGAGGGGAATACATAGACATGGAGAAGTGTCCGAAATGTGATTCCGAAAGATATCGAGTAGATCTCCACGGGACAAAAATTCCACAACAGGTTTTGCGACATTTCCCTCTGCTTCCTCGCATCAAGCATTTCTTCGAATGTAAGTCCATGGCCGAAGTCCATGGCCGCCCTAGCATCATGGCATGAGGAGAATAAATCTTCGGATGGTGTGCTATGAATTCCTGCAGATTGCGTAGCCTGGAAACATATAGATGGAACATGGTCGGATTTTTCCAAGGAAGCTCGAAATTTGCGCTTAGGCTCTATGGATGGCGTAAATCCATTTGGTCAAAGATCAACATCTTACAGTGTATGTCCCATTGTCATCGTCAACTACAACATTCCCCCGTGGTTGACTACGAAGAAGGGGCACCTATGGCTAAGCTTGATTGTGCTAGGGCGATATAAAGTGGGGAATATGGATGTGTATCTTCGTCCACTATTGGAAGAGCTACAACAATTGTGGATTGGCATAGAGGTGGTGGATATGAGCCGACACACAGGACGACGGAATGCTTTGATCAGAGGCATTATAATGTGGACCATGCCTGAATATCCCGGGCTAACAGAATGCTCAGGTGATCTTTTGACACTCCTCACTCAGACACTGTAAATCTTGTTTTGTCCCATAGTTGATCTATTATCATGTGTATACATGCAGGGCTTCAAACAAGCGGATACAGAGCATGTGTCACATGTGGACCTAGACTGAATGCACGTAGGGCACCATCACTGAAGAAGCAAATCTACGAAGGTCATCAAGCGTATCTTCCAGAGAATCATGTGTTACATGACGGCTTTTTGGGAAGAGAGCCACCAAGGATGTCTGCACAAGCATGGTTAGAGCAGAAGGAGATGTGCGATGACGGATTGCCTCCAGGGATGAAGAGACTATCTCTATGGTACGAGTTACCATACTGGCCCCGACTCATGATCAATCACTTTCTCGATCCAATGCACATATTCAAGAATGTGGGTAATCTACTATGGGACCATCTGACCGGCAAGAAAGATACTTTGGGAGCCAGAGTTGACCTTAGAAATGTGGATCGTATGGAGCAATATTGGCCGCAAACAGCGTCTGATGGATCGATAAAACTCCCTAAAGCACCATGGATTTTCACAGGAGCCCAAGAACGCAAAGTAAAAGAGACCATTCGATCTTTGCGGACCCCCACTGGCGTAATGCACTCGCTCCGAACGTGTTTTACTAAAGAAGGAAAGCTTACCGGTTTGAAGTCACACGATTGGCATAAAATGTGTCAGGTACGTTCATAGTGGACTTTAATATCATTGCATAAAATGTGGACTTTAATATCATTGCTGCACATACTTTACAGTTTATTTTACCGGTTGCCATTGAGGGATGTTTGTCTCTCGACATCCGTAACACAATCTACAAACTTGCAAAGCTGGTGCAATGGATCTCACAAAAGGAGATCAACGTAGACTCCATACCATTCGCCAAACTAAATGCTGTGGAGCTTGTGTGCATGTTTGAGAAACATTTTCCTACTACAATGCTAACCATTCAGGTGCATCTTCTTGTTCACATAGTTGATGAGGTGGAAATAGCTGGCACAGTTCATTCGAGATGGATGTTCTTCTTAGAACTTTTCATGAAAACGCTTAAGGGATATGTGCGTCAAAAGGCACGTCCGGAGGGTAGCATGGCAGAAGGTTGGTTGGTATCAGAGTCCCTAGTGTACATTGGAGAGTGGCTAGACGGATTTGATAAAGCCCGGGACACGCTATGGCGAACCATAGATGATGAGCGCATATCTGGGATTGTCATGTGCAATCTCGATGTTGAGAAGAAGATGACGGAAGATCTAGAGGCTAAAATCAACCGATTTTGCATGCTTCACAATCCAGTAATGCAAAAGTGGATTTCACAATATGAGGATGCAAAGCAACAGCGACAAAGGGCACGAATCGAGTGGAGACGGGGAAGACGACCACCGATGCACTATCCAGTGGCTCTGGAGAGCCTACCAACCTTCATGAGCTTAAGATGGTTGCACAACCAATTGAAAAGCGCACAACAATGCGGTGACGAAGTGACTGAGGAAGAGTGGGAGTACTCTCGGGGTTGCGCGACCAAGGTTAGTTTGCAATGTACGACTAGCAAGTGACTTTATTTATAAACGTTTGAACGGCCACTCATAATCTTTGTTCGTTGTAGTATAAGTCATACACAGCAGCATGGTGTAAAGGTCGACATTTTAGGGTGGAACGAATCGACAAAAAGCGTTTTACTCAAGATTGTGGAATCATGGCAAAATTTGAACAGTCTAGTCGACGACGTTCCTCTGATGCAGATCCTGTGGTGGCGGAACTCACTTACTTCGGCACGCTGCAAGAGATTTTGAGGATCGATTACAGAGGATTTTTTGTCGACTTGTTCGACGTGCAATGGTTCAAGATAATCATGGAGGGTCGCAACGCTACTGTGCGTAGAGGAGAGTCTGGTTTTCTTGAGGTGGATTCTACTAAGAAATGGACTGACCTAAGATACATTTTCGTACTACCCGAGCATTGTGAACAAGTAAGTATGTAAATAGTTAACATCCCCCTTTTACAAGTTATGTGCTTGAAAGCTCTCATGTAAGTTATGTGGCTCTGGCAGGTAATATTTCATCCTACAAAGTTTACATCAAACCGGTGGTACGTCATAGAGGTAGCCCCTCGTAGTGCAAGGACGTATGAAGGCTACCATGTGCCAATCACAACGCCATCAATGGAGGAGATCAGAGAAGATGCTCAATCAGAAGCCGCTGCGGTGGTGCCAGACGAGCATCAAGATGCTACTACTCTATATGGGGTGCATGCAGAGGAGCTACAAAATGAAACAGAGGATATGTGTTTAAACGGAGAGCTCTATATAGATATAGGAAGTTATTCTGAGTTATGCGAGGATGAGAGAGAGATCTCTTAAAGCCACAAATATTGTATTTGAACAATTTTGCTCCGTGTTGTAAAAGCTTTGGCTCTCTAAGTACCTTCCATGGTGTATAACGCTCTTTTTTACTCGCGCTCACATCTTTTGATTGAAAATTCTGAGTTTTCGACTTGCCTCTTCTATCACTCAATTCATTGCATCATTGTATTTATATGCGTCATTACGTCATTGTTTTTAATGGTCTTTGCGTCATTGTCTACTCTATTCATTCAATATTAAGTTTAAATATTCGTGTGTTTAATGCAGGTATGGATGATGAGGAATTTCTTTCTTCTTTGTCACCGCAGCAGGACAGTGGTACGTGGAGCGTCATCGCTCTGGCGCATCATCGCGCGTTCCTACTCCATCCGTATCTCCCTCTCTTTCGGAGCATTCGGCGCGCTCCGAAGCTTCAGCGTCGACGAGACGAGCTTCACACTCGTCTAGACACCGGTACTCTAGTGGTGGCGGTGGCGGTTGTTGTGGGGATTCCGCCACCGATGCCTCCACACCGCCTCATGTTCGACGAGGCTCTTTACCCTCCCCTTCTTTGCCCGCCCCCACACTAGCCACAACATCGCCATCTACGCCAGGTTTTGCACGGCTAACTGTTCCTAGAAGCTACACACCTCTACCTACTCCGCCAAGAGCCACCCCACTCGACACTCCTCGCTTCGGGGCCCAGACGCCGGTGGAGACACCTGACGTCCGTACCCCCATCGACACGCCGTTAGAGACCCCTGCTGGGACATCCAGGTTCACGCGTCACCGGCCAGAGGGCTTGTCTTACTCCATCAACTTCAGCGGCGGCATCATCATGGATGATGACGGCAAGAAGGTGATCTCGCGCATGCATGGTCTTTGCTCTCAGCTGTTTAGACACTACATACTAAACAAATGGAGTGAAGTACCAAGTGATTTAAAAAACAGAGTCATCAGCATACTTCATGATGAGTTTCCCGTTCCAACACGGGATCAGCGCTTCAATGAAGACCTGATCAAGATTCGAATGCGCGAATACTGCAAACACAATCATTCCGAAGTGCAAAAAGAAATCAAGAATGGGTGGAACAGGCCAGATTGGCTAGCCAAAGAAGATTGGAAGAATGCGAAGAAAGCAGCGCGCGAGAATCCCGACAAGTGGAAGCAACAAAAGGATGCAGCCAGAGCGCGAGTAGAGGCAGGGAGCTCGCACCACTTGGGGAGCGGTGGATGGGCATCATTTGAGGCCGATTTTGTAAGTGTTTTCACATTGCTCTTTATGTTCGATAGTTTAGGGTTTATGAGTTTTTTAATTCTAACATAATGAAATCTTTGTATGTTTTGACAGTGGTCGATGACAGGACGTGATCCCACACCGTACGAGCACGAGTACGCAGGCAGGAAGGGCTTAAACGCCCTGATGGACATTCTCAGTTCTTGCGGCGGCATGGTTAGTATTAGGGTTTACTCTTTTTTATTTTTTGTATTATTTTATAAATGTCGTTATATGTTTATACCTACTGAAAGCTGTCTTATTGTCTTTTTTTGCAGAATCCGACAGATACGCCGCTTGGACGCGATGAGACGTCTGACTAGACGACGTCAGTTTAGCCGTAGCTAGATAGCATTAGTTTAGGGTTTCTCATAGCTTATGTATCATGAGACGGATTTTATACGTCTTTTTGAACCATGTATATTATTACATTTGTCACCGCAGTTCCTTTTGCCAATCAATTCTTTATGCCTATGATGTTGTACAATTGTCATTATTACATTTGCCAATCAATTCATTTTGCCTATGATGTGTACAATTGTCAATTTTGCAAACAATGCGTCTTGTGGGTGACTATTTTGGGTCTATTATCTACCCTTGCACTTTTTTTAAAAAGTGAATCAAGTACAATATGGTTGATGGGTGGCAGGGCATTCAATGCCCTGCCACCAAAAAAAAATTCTCTCGGGCGTCGCTATAAGCATCGCTATTTATGGCTCTGTAGCGTCGCTATGAGCGTCGCTATAGTCTTCTGTGTAAACGTCGCTATAACCGTCGCTATAAGCGTCGCTATGAGAGTCTCTATATAGAGACGCTTATAGCGACGTATATAGCGACGCTTATAGCGACGCATATAGCGACGCTCTCGTAGCGACGCTCGTAGCGACGGTTTTAGCGACGCCGGGGGTTATAAAAACCCAGTGTATTTCTGTCGCTAACAGCGTCACAAGAGCACACAACCTCTTGTAGTGCTATCCTCTTGACACGGCAAGACATCTTGAAATTCGCCAAAAATAATTCTGCATCCTCTCCAGGCTCTCCAAAGAAAAGAGGATATCCAGACATTTGGCGTTGTCTCTCCATTGAATTGATTCCAAAGTGACGCACGTTTTGTTTTTTCAATAATATTTTCTAAATTGCAATCTATTCTACAACAAAATAAAAATATTCACATCAAATGACCTATGATAATCAATTAGAGGTAGGATGACAGGGTTTGGTGACGCAAGAATTTCTCCTACTCTTTGGGCACCAAACATATACACCATACGTTGTTGAAAATGGATTTTTCTACTAATTGCAATGTTTACTCTAATGTGTGGAGTGAAATGGAAGGGGAAAACCTCTATTCCTAGGCCATTGTCCATGGTCTATGCATGACTTAATTCTTAAAACAAAACAAAAATATAGACGTCCAAACTAAGGTTGTACCTAATAAGAGGCAAAATAAAAGGATTTATTAAAGCGTTTATCTCGGCCAACCTACAAGGGCCCAAAATTCTACAAATTACTCGTTGAAATTGTAACTTAGTACTAACAATTATAACTTAGTACTCGTTGAAATTGTAACTTAGTAATTCTATGAATTACTCATTGAAATTGTAACTTAGTACTAACAATTATGTGCACCTTTTGCCTTGGAATGGGAATAAAAGGATCATACAAATTCTCGTGATTCATGCAAGCTACTTGATTATGCTAAAGGTTGAGCCTACACAAAACATACACAAGCCGTCCTCCGTGGGGGCACAAAAATTGAGGCGATCCGGGGTGGGCAGCAAGAGAGGCGACCTCTAAACACTCCTCAAGGCCCCCGTGCTGCTCAATTGGGGTTGGGGGCAACCACAAGCACAACACAACAACCAACCCACAGCCAAACCCAAACAAGATAGGGGCACTACCTAGTTAGAGAGCGAACTAGGACGCAAAAGAGGAGAATCCCTTAGCAATACAAGCGAGAAGGAAGGGTACACTATCACTAATTTAAATGCTACAAATACACACACACACACACACACACACACACACACAAAAAGAGATCTTTGTACAAGAATTTTAGCTTCAATTTTAATGATTGACGTGGGTGTATGAACAGCTTGGAGGAGAGTCAAGAGACACGATTAAGTTTGATGATGTTGCAATCTATACATTATCTTAGGGTTATGGGAGACCTCTCACCATACAACCCTCTTATAATGTTTTCCCAAGCAACAAAAACAAACACAAGAGCTCTTGAGTCACATACAAGCAGATACTACAAAAGAATCTCAAAATGAAAACGTGTCACCTTAAACCAAACGAGATGAGATTGCCAAGCGTAAATTGGAGAGACTCAAGAGAGCTTTGACCCGCGATTTGCACCCAACTTATTGATTAAAGTGATGCGCAAGAGTAGGTACAACTTTGATTGGAAGTTATGAATCACTCACTCCCTTGCAATGTTACAACTAGCTCAAAGAAGCTTTCCTATACACCACATGTAATGGTGCATAGGAGCTCACTCTCACTGATCCCTAAAACTAAGATGGTGAATGGCACGCTCAAAGTAGTGAGCAATAGTGTAGGGATCCTGCCATTTACAAACGGAGAAGGGCTCTATTTATAGGTGAGGAGATCCCTAATTAGGATTATACCTAATCAACATTTTCATAGAAAACCATGTTTATGAAATTCTTTATATGTTCTTATGAGAGTAGGGCTCTCTTGTCTCTTCAGTCACATGGATGTGGGCTCAAGAAGATAGAAAATTTGAGGTGAAATAGAGAAGATTCTAGAGAGGTGAGTGATTTTTGTGTGAGGTTGCCTACTCCACAGTAGAGTAGAGTGGGTGCAATTTACAAAAAAAGGGTTAGCACTTAGTGTTAGTAGTTTGAAGTTAGTAGGATGGGGTAAAATTACATGGCATATGCACTCAAGGTGCATTATATGATTTATACAATGATAAAAAGTAAGAGAAGGATCAGAATATACACAATTTGGTGGAAACCACAAGATGTAAATGAAATTTTCCACCTTCTCCTCCAGTGAATGAAGCGGTTGTAGAAGTTTGTCGATGCACTTCTTGTGACCATGGGGAAGTTGAATTCTCCATGATCAAGCTCCTCCTTTTGCAGGGCTTGAGCTTGGTTATTTGCTGATTTTTTTTCTTTTTATGAAAGGATGAAGAGGTTATGGTAATATGAATTTGATTCTAGAGAGAGAAATTAAGGTATATGTGTGTAGAGATGATAATCTTTTGAGCTATTGAGTAAGGAGAGATGGAAATGGTGAAGAAGATGAAGTAAGCCATGAAAGTTGAAGGTTTTAGTGAGGGATGGAGAGGAATGAGTATATGTGTGTGGAAGTGGGAAAAGAGGTGAGAGAAGACTATGGATTACTTTGTGAGAAAAGTGGGCACACTGGGGTCTACTCAAAAAATCATATCTCACCGCTGGTAGCTCCAAAAATCATGAAAAAATGTGAGGTGGTTATTCAGATCGTGGGCTACATTTTCTCTGTGTATTACTTCTTCAAATTCTGAGCGGAGATAGGTGCCAAAATTCTCACCAAAAAGCCTGTTTTTAATGCCTGCAAAAGTCTTTTAGTGGCCCCCTCCTTTGTTGAATTTGTACAATGTATCCAAGAGTGAGCCCCTCCTCTGTCATATCATAATACAAATCATCCAAGTTTCCCTTTACACATGCATGGAGGAGGATTATTCGTGAATAAAGCAATATATACATGGTGGGACTAGTGTATGGACTATTCATGGATTTTAGCTCAATGAGCACATGGTGTTAGAATAATGAGTAAAAATAATTTAAAAAATATGAAGAAATTATGGATATGGAAAGATATTGGAATCATATGATATGGTCCCTCTTTGTATTATTTTGGGTGAAAGAGGAAAAGGTATGCAAGTAAATGAGAATAATATAATAAACATGACTAAGAAAGCAGAAATCATTTTTTTTGTTTTCACGAAGGTGAGGATGAAAATATGGGGGTGATTTGTATAAAAGAAAAATATGAGGTTAGAGTATGTACACATTGGCAAAAAATACACTTATGGTGAAAGAGGATGAAAGAAGGCATACATAAGTTTAATAAAACACACGCCTAGGTATAAATATTTAAATAAAATATCAAAATAAGTATAAAAATCCCTATATTTAGGCCATATATATAATGAAATATTTACACAGAAAGGCCATAATATACCTTTTTTGAATTACATTTTTATTTTTTTGGCTCAACTAACCCAGTGACTAGCTAATTGAGGGTTTTTAAGAAAATATGGGAAAAGTCCCCTAACTCACACACGCCTATGTACATTGAAATGGTAGGGATAGCCATAGTGTTTGGGTGAATTTGGTAGGGTGAGGTAGCTCACTATGACAATTTTGAATAGCCGAAAAACGGCTATCAGTGGCTATATCCATTTCTCAACAAAGGCAAAATGATGTTGTTGATAAGCACAGAAGGGCCTTAACGTTCAAAGAAAATGATTGGATCTTACTTAAGTTTCCCAAGGCCCCATTGAAGAAAACGACGGGCAAAAGTCCTACGGGCCATCAAAAGTATTATGCTAAACTAGCAAAAAGATACTTGGTCCTTTTCAAATCTTGGAGCCAATCAATGACATGGCTTATCAACTCAAGTTTCACAACCATTGGCTCATACACAATGTTTTTTATGTGAGCCTACTTAAGCCCTACAAAGGAGAGCCACCAACATAACCAATTATTGAAGACGCCCCAAAAATTGAAGACCAAGAAGAGGTGCTACAATCTAAAGCTATCCTTCAGCATGAAGACAAGGTACTACGACATGGTAAGATTATCCGATGATATCTTATTAAGTTGAAAAATTATCCTTTTGAAGATGCTAGATGGGTGCAAGGAATACATCTGAAGGATAGTATGAACCTTGTCAATGCTTACAATGCTACATTAGAGTAGCAAATGTACATGTTTCTTTTAAATGATCAATGTTTCTATCTTATAAGACTAATTCTCTTTTTCTTGACAAATTTAAGTAGTGTGCATGCTTAGAATCATGTTTGTGTTGACGACGTCTCTCAAGCACCAAGTAGAAATTGTCAGTCTACTTTGGAACTATGATATGGAAAAAGTGCATACATGCTTGCAGAAACTAAGTCTTCCAAGCTCCAAATGGATTAGTCGTCCATCTTGAAATGGAAGAGTTTTTATATGGAAGAGTTTTCTTGATGCACCTATGAATGGATTCATAAAGAGAAGCAATAATTTGGTGTTAGTTCCTTGTTGCAAGCACTTATATTTTGTATATTTGCAAGAGCTAAGCTTGGAGTCAATAGCACATGAGCTATTCACCAAGTTGCACTTGAGTTCTTCCAAGCTCTTCGTGGTTGACGATTCCATGCAAGTACATGATGTATCACTTTGTCTATGGACATTTTAGTGATTTTCATGCTATTGGTGGTTGGCGCATTATAGAACTATCTGAGATAGTGTTTTCAATTTATAGTAGGGTTAGAATAAGTAGAGATTTAAAAAAAAATACTCTTGTAGAATCTTGCTTATTTGTCTTACTAGAGTTCCCTATGTATGGATTTTGGAAGCGTTACTTTATCCACCACAGTATTCCAGTGAAAGTTGGGATTTTCAAGCTCTTTTGTGGGGTAGAAGTTGTTATGCAATTTTTAGTGGTTGTTATGATTTTGGTGGCTACAATTTGGGTTATATTGTTTAATGTTTACCATAGTGCAAAAATTTATAAAACCCTTTGTTGTTTCTTTGGAATATCCAACTCCATTGTGGATGAATTTTGGTTATTGGGTGACTTTATTGTTTACAATAGTGCAACAAATTGTAAACCCTTTGTTGGCATGTACAAATGTGAAATCAAGTTTCTTTGGAATATCCAACTCCATTGTGCATGAATTTTGGTTATTGGGTGACTTTATTTGTGAGATGTGTCTCCTTATTCATCATTAGGAGAACCATAGGTTTTTTATGTTCTTGTTTTGTAGTTACTTCTAGATACTATAAAAGTGGGTGTTTTCTTTGATCCAAGGTAACAAGATAGTGTACCTTGCAGTTCAAACATTTCTTCAAAATTACCTATCTGAAAATACCTGGCAAACATTATAATGTCATGGTTTGTGTGTATATTGGCTCGCTCAAAAAAAACATCTTGGTGAATGGAGACACTCCATCTATCTTATCTTGACCCTTCTCGCTATCATTCTCTTCCTCTGTCTCCATCTCTCTTTCTCCATGAGCCCTTTTATTGGCCAACACATCCGCATCCTACTTGTTACCTCCAATGATGTGAACAAGGAGGAGTGGGCCAGACTTTCACTAGATATCCTGCACCCCAAGCATCAATCAGACCCAATCCCTCTTTCTTGGATCTTTTACGCCCGTCGGTAGAGCACTCCACATCACCTTCCACAAGAATATTTTCATAAACTGCGGCCAATTTGGCTTCTAGATGTTCTCCATGACTTCCTCCCACCGTTCTCTTGGCCATTATCTCTTCCATAATTTTTGGAGGGGGCTAGACCAATTATTCTTGTGTTTTAAAGCATGGTATATGCCTTTAGAATGGGGTTTCCAAAAAGGCTACTTTTGGGCCATCTCTAGGCATTCCACTCAATCCTTGATTCACAAATTGGCCATAAAACATTGTCAAGCTTTTTTATCACTCTGTTGATTAACAATATCTCATAGTCAACTAGTTGATACTGGTTTCCAGAGATTCAATGGTTTTCTAGTTCTTACTATTACTATCCCAAAAGTGAACAAGCCAATTGAAGCCCTTATTACTAACTTTCTTTGCAGTTTCTATCCAATAGGGGCTTTGTGGTGGTCCTAAAACTTTAGAAAGCCAGGGGGACCAGTGCAAGATAAAGTTCTTGAAGTATCTGGTTTCTTCCCCTCACTTCAAAACCCCAGCTTCTCTTTTGCACTTCCTTACCAACTCCCTTGAGATGCCACCCAGACCAAGGCTAGACCACGTCAAGGCTAAGAGTATATTGTGAAACTCTACTCCTTTCCACTCACCACCTTTCAAACCAAGTTTAGTTGCATCTAACATATCCTTGGTCATGATAGCCCCAACTTGGTCCTATTTAACCAAAGAGACCATAAATTTGGTGCATTGGGTGTCATCATGGGCAATTGGTTTTAGAATTTTGAGACCTCCTTGGTCGACTAGTCGAGCGACTGACTCCCAATTGGCCCATGCCATGGTTTGGAGGTTTTTGTGTTGTTTTCCAATAAAAATATTTTTACTGGTTTTAGGAACTCTTTCAAGTGACACTTAGCCATCTTGAGAAGTGGGCTGGTGAAGGAAATATAGGGGAGTATAAATGAATTAATCGCTTTAATCAGGCTCTAGAATGGGAGAAGAGCATACTCCCACCTTCTCATTTTTGTTCTAATTTTTTCAAGGACCCAATGAAATAGTTTGTGAGTTACATCCACCCCCAAGGGGGCTCCCAAGTGCTTGAAGATATTCCCTTTTGAGACAATCTCCCCTATCCAGTCAGAAGGGTCGAAGGAGTCCTTTTTCGACATGGAGATCAACCTCAACTTCTCTATATTACACTTGGAACCCGAGGCCACGGAAAATTATTCTGCAATCTCTAGAGATTTCCTAATAACCTGGGGGCATGCCTTCAAGAAGAGGGGTGAATCATCTGCAAACAGTTTTGCCAGGAGCTGGTCATTACCAAGCCTTGTAACTCCCCTTGTGCAACACTAGATCATGATGAGAGGATGTGAACTGATGGAGAAAATCAGGGAGGCCAAGGGGCAACCTTATTAATAGACCTATTGAACTCAAAGGAGCCCACAATTATATCATTAAATAAGCGCTCTAACTGGATGCCAGCGCCCAATGTACAAATGAGGTGACATAGGCGAGGCTCGAAGCCTAGAGCTTCCATGACATCTTCTATATATGACCATGTTATTCTGTCATAAGCCTTGTCAAGGTCAAGTTGTATTAGAATGCACTCTTTTTTGGTGGAGGTTGCATATTTGATGCCCAATGGATCTTCCTCTAATGAATCCATGTTGATAGGGATAGATGATCCTATTTAGTAGGGGGGCTAGTATGAGGGCGACCTACTTGGAAATAATTTTGTAAGCTATTGCCATCCTAGTAATCCGTCACCAATGCTTTACTTGAGACTCGAGAGCAGCAGATATGTTCGGGGAAGGGCTTGATAATCCCTCTCTTCACATTTGTATCCACCAATGACCCTTTGATAATGGCTTTGTTAACTACCCGCATGGCTGAGCCCTTGAGATCATCCCAAAATTCTCCTAAAGAATTCAATTGTCATCCCATCCCAACTGGGGGACTTTTCCTTGCCAAGATCTTGCAATGCTAGTGAACATTTGTCTTCATAGAATGCCACTTCCAGGAGGTTGACTTCCAATTGAGGAATCTTCTTCTCAACACTCTCAAGAAAAGTTTCTATGGCTTCATCCACTTCCTGGGATTGGGTCTCTAGCTAGCGAATAATCTAGCTTAGATAGTTCAACATTAGACCAACCATCTCATCTTAGTTCTGCATTCCCATTCTCATCATAGAGCAAGTGGATGTGGCCCTGACTCTTCTTGACTTTCAAAACCCTAAAAAAATGTGTTTGATTAGAGGCTTCTGATTGTAAAAAAGTCTCCTTGGAGAAAAAACTTGCCTTCTTGATTTCCTCAAGTTTTTCATTAGCCAAGTTATATTTAGCTCAAGCCACCATTTGTCGACCCATACCAGATGAAGCTCCCATGGCACCACACATACAGTAGTCCTGTTAAATATAAGGGGACCTTTATCCGGGATCTTTAAGACATCGGAGACTTCTTTGAATCTAACCTAGCAGAATCCCTTGGCTAGGTAAGAGGTATTTCAAATGCTCCTCCATGCCCAAGAATTTGCGATCCCTAAAGTCACTAAATCAACTCGTACCTATTCGGGGCTCTCCTACTAAATCCAAATACACGTGTAAGCTTAGCTTGCATGGCCAATTTATTTTTAATAAGAGTTGGTGGAATTTCCGCTATGATAGCCTTCATGTCCTCCACCTGTTATAAGAGATATTTCTGTCTCTCACTCCCACACCCAAGGTGAGGTAATGAGATCACTCAGAGACCTTGCAGCAAGAGTGATAAGGAAGAAGAGCCATCGCACTCAGACTCTTATATCGCACCAAGAGAGAACTCACTTTTCTAAAATAGCATTTCTATAAAACTATAATTTAATGCTCTTTTATTTGCAGTACTTGTGAGTGTTATATATATATATTACCTTAATAAAAAGAATACATTAAAATCCATGCTCAAAAAGAGCCATGGTGTCCCTAAAGCATATCAGACTTCAGAAAGCCAAAACGTTACAACCCTACTCATAAAACGAGCCATGGCTTCCAAATAGACAACCATAATAGCTACATCAGAGTTTGACCAGCTCACTTTTATAAAGAGCCACAACCTTAAATACAATTAATCCCAAACACAACCCATAAATCCGATGTAATAAGAATATTGTAAATAATGTTGAGAAGGGGTGGGATCATAGTCTCCATCACCCACAAACCTTCCAGGGTACCAACATGCCCATGACCCTGCCCCACTACCATCAACATGCCTCTGAAGGGCTGCAAGTAGATTGAAGCAAAATATGAAATTCAAAGAGTTCCAAGGAAATCCCCAAGATGCAGCCACAAGAGAAGCAATCTGTAGGACATACCAACCACGGCTACCTATTGAGGTGAGCCTTGCACCTACATAAGTTGAGGTAAAAGAGGCACAAATTGCCATGGACCAAAACAACCTTGCCCCAGTTTCAAGATCCCCCTTAAGCACCAATGTAAGGTGGTACCTATTAGGATTTAGAAAAGTGGCTCATGATTTATTTATGAGAGCACCAAACCAACAATAATATCTTAAAATAGCATTGTGGCATGAGAAAAGTCTACATTGGATTGTACATTCCTTCAATTACCAAAGAATTAAATGAGCTCGAATGCATGTCTATGCTTGAGGGAATGTAAGCTTAAGCACTCTCTTATTAGAGTGAAATGTAATTTAAAAAAGCACCATTTGTAACTAGTTTTGATTACCACATTCAACATACATATTCACCACCAAACATAGGATGAGAAAAATTTACATTAAAACACAATTGTGGATTAGCTATCTTGTTGATCACATCACCACAGCCAAAACAAAAACCTTTCCTAGAAATCTCAACATGGATATATCATGATTTCCCCCCTTTGATAATCCCAGTCCTAACATTGGCTCTAAGAATACAAGCATACATCGTCTCAATTACAAGGATGTTCTCATGGGGCATATTCAAAATAGTCAAGATCTTGTTGACCTGGCCCAATAGAAGTATTTTTTAATATAAGAATCATAAGGGACAACTCTACAAGAAGGAAGCTCTATTATTAAAGAATCATACAAGACATCCCTTCAAGAAGGAAGCTTCTCTAGGATACCTACCCTTGACATCAAAGAGCATAAAGATAACCTTGACTAGAAGTCTCATCATGGACATGCTTCCCCATTCAATGGGCCCAATCCCAACATAGGGTCTAAGGATACAAGCATAGGCCATCTCAATTACAAGAATGTCCTCATGGCACATCTCTTCAAAATACTTAAGAGCTTGTCAGCCTTGCCCCACATATTTCATTAGATTCTTTAAGATTGCAACCCAGACATTTCAAAGTATTGCAAAGTAATCACTCTCATCTATACATTTTTTCACAGTTAATCATGACATGTAACAAGATTTAGAGACTTGATTGTTCATTCAAGCATTGTTTTTCAATCAATAAAATGAATAAGTTCTCTAATGCATTATCTTTCATAGGTCAATTTTATATAATCATCTATGTGGATCCAAAATTTTAAAAAATGGTAATTTTATTGTTGTGGAGAAAGCACAAGCTAGCTTAACAGGAGAAACTAAATATAGGAGAAACTAAATAACATTTCATTTTCATATACTGTTTTTCTTGTTATTCATGTCTATGTATGATTTTATAAAGTATTAATTAACACCAACATGAAAATAAAACTATGGCTAGGACAAAAAAAGATGTTTCTCAACACCATCATTTTATTGAGAACCTATCTATTTGTCTAATGTAGCACAAGTGCTCAACAAAAAACTTATCTATAACATCCCCAAATTAAATGAAATTTCCAAATCAAATGGGAAATAGGAATCCATAAGCATTGAAATCAGTCCCAAAGTTGTGGGATTTTCCCATTTCATCTAGAAGAGTGTTCTCTCTCTCTCTCTCTCTCTCTCTCTCTCTCTCTCTCTCTCTCTCTCTCTCTCTCTCTCTCTCTCTCTCTCTCTCTCTCTCTCTCTCTCTCTAACGGCTAGCCCTAGGAGTAGTTACACGTGGCTTGTGCACGTCAGTCAAGTCAAGTAACGGAGGGGTCTAGTGCAGTGTCAAAAAGAGAGCCATGGTAGGGATTGTGCATAGGAGTTGTTAAAAGTGGCAAATTTCAAATCTCTCTCTTGTGTATGACTACAACAATACTCAAGAGGCCTCCATGATTGCAATAGCAATGATCAGGCCTTTATGAGTCTTCTCTCTCTCTCTCTCTCTCTCTCTCTCTCTCTCTCTCTCTCTCTCTCTCTCTCTCTCTCTCTCTCTCTCTCTCTCTCTCTCTCCGTGCGTGTGTGTGTGCGTGTGTTTACGAAGCCTCCATTTGTGTGTGTTATCAAGTGGCAGGGCACACTTGCCAGAGCTTGCTAGAGTGAGTTGTTGATGATAGTGGCCGGGAGGGGGGAGTGAAATCCCTCCCCCCATTATCTATAGTAGAGATACATCCATGACAATAAATTGAATCTTGCATGCTACGTTGAAGTCATGATTTCTATCATGTGTAATGTAGATGACAAGGAGAGCCAAGACCTCCATTTCTTTTTTTTTTTTCAAAACTCACAATTGAGTGAATTGTATTAAGCATAGTATAAACATCACAAAACAACCTTAAGCTCACGCCGAGCCTTGAGGTACAGAAGATTACAAATGGGATGTCTACCGCCTCTCACGAAGGCTAATCATAACCGGCTTTAGAAAGTAGGTGAAGTATAGATCTAGGCTTTTACCTATCATAGGTTGACAACATGGCATATATGGGAATCCCTATACCAGTCTCCTAGCCTTGCTTTCTTTCAAGCGTATAGATCATAACTCTGCTTTCTTGTATAATCTCTGAGAACCTTGCCACATCAAGGTCTCCTTCAAACACACGACGGTTCCTTGCCCACCATACATGGTGACAGAACAAGTATATGATAGTTTGAGTGCAAATAAGGAGAGTGGGACTTCCCATCTTCTTGCCACCAAGGAATAGATCAGTCTTGAAGAACCCCATCTTCCAAGTCCTTTGGACCGACTTGCAAATTTTCCT
Source organism: Adiantum capillus-veneris (assembly GCF_014529385.1). Lineage (NCBI taxonomy): Eukaryota > Viridiplantae > Streptophyta > Polypodiopsida > Polypodiales > Pteridaceae > Adiantum > Adiantum capillus-veneris. The sequence continues at coordinate 88,070,817 of NC_140954.1, forward strand.
TGCCAGGCCTTTAATTACCTAGCATTCCATGAATAGGTGGGCCAAATTTTCACTAGCTATCCTACACCCCAAGCATGGATTGCACCGAATTCCTATTTCTTGGATCTTTATGCCCATCGGTAGAGCACCCTACATCACCTTCCACAAAAATATCTTCATACATTGCGGCCACTTTCAGATGTTCTCCATGACTTCCTTCCACTGTTCTTCCGGCCATTGTCTCTTCCATATTGTTGAGGGGGGCACACCTCCTTCTCTACTCCAATGTTATCACTAGAACACTTGTACACAACAAAGTAAGCATGCATGGTACCAATCGGTCATATGGTATGCAACGATGTGTACTCAATAGTTTTTATATAAGAAATTATATAGGACTTGGCATCTACAAGACTTGCATGCAATAACAATAAGGTTTACCATGGAAAAAAATGTTAGAAACTATGAAATGAAGGTTTTGGGTAGGCTAGGGTGTTCCTCATCACTATATAACACCATAACAAGGAACCTTTTCTTCATCCTAAGTATGGGTGAACTATACCCCTAAGGTGGGGTGAAAAAGAGTGACAAATTACAAAGAAACGATGAGGTTCTCTCTTTGTCACCATGGGAGAATGAGCTAGCAATTAGGTCCATGTCTCCATTGTTGCAGTGCTAGATAGATAAAGATGAAGAGAGAGACCTAGCACTACCTACAATGTTCATGCATGGAGAGAAAAATAGGCAGAAAGAGATTTGAAACAAAGGCAATGCACACGTCCCCAAGAATTTGCAACTTCCCCAATCCCTAATCATACATTAGCTTATCCATAGGTCATATGATTTTCAGAACCTGCACATCCATTTTTCATATGATTTTCAGAACCTGCATATCCATTTTTCATATGATTTTCAGAACCTGCACATCCATTAATACTTGTTACAATATACTACCACTTTTTTCTAGTGCAAGAGTTTGCATCAACCAACTTATCATTGATCTATGTTCTCTATTGTGCTTACAAACTTGAGCCAAAGCCTAGAACAAGTCTATTGAATCACTTTGGCATCTTATATACTACTTCTACTTGAAATATAATGAAGCCCTTAGATGAGCTACCACAATTCCTAAATCCTTTGGAAGTAGACTACTTCAACATAGAGGATAGTTGGAATGAGACTATAGCCAAATTTGAATGCTTTAATCCATATGCAATGCACAACATACACTAGACCTACAACTCATACATGAAAAGATTCCATAATTTCATGTAGAATTCAATGTGCACGGCTTATTACAACATAAGAGACCGCCCCAAGAACAAAAGGGTGGGTTGATGAAGGAGCCATCTAGATTGATTAATGATGGGTGAAAGGGGTAGAGCATCACCACCATTCATCAATAGCAAGCAACATCACAATCGCCCCAACTCGCATTGATGATGGTCGTGAATGACGGATGATAAAGGGGGAGGTCCACTAGCATTATATCAAATGCTGCTCGAGCAACACGAAAACAACAATCGGGAGATATTGGGCACAATAGGGGGGATTTAAATTGTGTTGGCTGTTGCAATTGTGACAATCAGACCAAGTCTAGTTGCTTGAATATGAGTTGTCAAACGTTTTGGAAGTAGAGGGGTTTAAATATGTGGCACATGTGAAGAGCGCACTTGTGCCCGTGTTGGAGCAAAAACAAAAATGGCAACGTATTCTTTTTCAAAATTCCATTCTAATTGAGAAAACAAGATCATGAGTGATGATATGGATGAACCTCCATGATCATCCCTTTACAACTTGTCCATGCAGTAATAATTGCGCACCTAAGATTCAATTCATCTCCATTTTGTAAGCACATGGGACTACAACTTACAAGCACTACTCATGCTTATGCATGGGATAAGACCGCCGCATGCACACAAAACAACACAACCATATGATATGTATGAGTGTTTTTAATGCTAAAAATGGGATGGAGTTTTGAAAACCTTGACCAAACGGACCAACAAAAATTAAGAATCAAAATATCAACCTCAACACGTAAATGAAGACGACAACAAGAACCATGAAAACAGACGTGAAGAGGAGGCCTTCAAGCAACCCTCTTCACTAATGAATGGATCAATTATATGAAAAGATGTAGTGCTACCTAGGCCTACTAGTTAAGCTACTTATAAATCTCACTTGTGAACGATAGTGATGAATCCAAATGAGACCCGCTATGATGTATCATGGGACATTGAACCATGGTGATGAATCAAATCGAACCGTAATGGTGTATCAAGTAGATGAATCAATAGCCTAGGAGTACATTATAATATGACGACCATGGGCCATGAGATGTACAATCACTCTATAAAAGGCTCCAAGTTTGGCTTAAGGAGGCAATTGTTGGGGTAATCCCAACTTGTGGCTTCCATGGGAAAGCCTTCTAGACATGTGATTAGATGAGTTGGACCAATGAGAAGAGGATGCATCTTCTCGAGCCAATTGATGTAAACCTCTAAGCCTATTTAGAGACTATTCTAATGAAGAACATACACATTGAGTCTCTATCAATATGTGTCTACTCTATCCTATTTCCTATACTCTAAGCACTATCAAGGTGCTTCGAAAGCAACAGTCCCTTCAATGATTGGTTGAAAAGTGTGCTATGACTGTTCGCCAACAATTATCTCTAATCTCTCAAGAAGCCTGGAAAGTTGAATTTTCTCCAATAGAGCGATGAGATAAAATAAAAAATATTGAACTTGGCACATCTATTTTGTCTTGTCATGAGGAATCTAACACATTCCTCACATTTCAAAAAGGAATAGATATGCAAAACAACCCCCCTCCCCCCCCCCCCCACCTTAATGTTCGAGAAAAATCAATTTCACAAACATATAAAATTCCCTTATGGGTAGATTCAAAGAGGAATTTTTTCAAAATAATTGGCATTTTTTGCAATTTCGCTCTATTTTCTTAAATTTTCCAAGAAAATTTTCTCCTTCTTCCCCTTCTTTCAGTCGGCCATTTTGATTTTTCAACCAGCCCAAGCCCCAGCTGAGTCACACTTTTCCCGAACACTACCCCTTACAACTAGATGTCTCCACTATCCTCTACCCTAGGTCTAATAACTTTGGCTTTGTTTCTCTTCCTTTACCCCTTTCACATTGAATTTTTGTGATTATAAAGACCTTACTCTACGAAATGTTGTCTTTTGTGTTATTAGCTCTATTGTTGGCAAGAGAGGGAGAGGCATATTGTATGACACCATGTGCCCTAATGAGTATTGCTTACTGTATGAAACATTCCAACCCGTTTGACTCAAAATTGCTAGATTCCATAGTAACAAGTTGTTATGAGGTCCTTAAATATCAGTCGGCAAAAGCTAGAAGCAAACTTTGTTTTTGCAAAACTCATGATTGTGAGTAGATTATATTAGCTACCCAAAAGAATTACAAATACTAGTCATGCTCATTACGAGCCATGATGTCTCCCAACAAGATTAGTACATTGGCTAATACCGGGACCACCCCATGGTAGTGGTGCAAAACTTGACTGGCTTAAAAACCGCCTCTTACTTTTACCATGTTGTAGTTACAACCTTGTCCCACTCTTCACAATTTCTCGTTTTCCCAATGGCAATAATTGCTACCTCGCTTTCTTGCACAATCTCTGTAAACCTTGATGTTTCAGTGCAGTTCTCGAAAAGTCATACGTGCTTAAAGTAGTAGAACCTGACAATTTGCGTACTGATGAGTAGTGGTTAGATCCCGATCATCTTCCCCCCCAAAAAAAGATCGTTCTTGCATAACTTAATCTTCCATGTCTTTTGAATCCACTTGAAAATCTTCCCTGCCATGCCACATATCCTCGAAAAAACCTTGAACAAGTGGGGGAGGTTCTCACTTGCAGACCTGCATTGTGGACATCTATCAGGCCCAATCCCTCTATCTAGGACCTTCACCCTAGTTTGTAGGCCCCCCCAGAGCACTTTCCAAATAAAGACCTTCATCCTAAGTGGCCATTTTGGCCACCAGATGTTCTCATCAACTGTCACACATCTTGTATATGGACATTGCTTGTCCCATTGTTTGTTCAGGGGGTAGAACCAATTTAACAAAGCCATGAGGTTGTTGTACACCTCCCTGGTGTGTGGCTTATGGAAATGTCTATATATAGGCCACTGCCAAGATTTCCAATCAAACCTAGATTCGCCAGACAGCAGGAAACATCTGTTCAGCCATTCTAAAACTCTATTGGCCAGCAATTTCTTTGTCTCATTGAGCAAGAACTGGGAGGCTACTTGGTCGAAATCTTTCTAGCCCCTGCTACTAAAGTCCCAAAATTGGCCTAGATGATTGAGTCCATTGTTGTTCATCTTTCTGGCCACCTTCCTCCAGGAAGGGTTCGATAAGATGCTTCCCGCCTTAGAAAACCAAGGGGACCAATGAGACATCAAGTTGTGAAGTATCTAGTTACCTCTCCCCATTCCAAGGCCTCCGCCGCTTTCTTGCACTTTTGAGCCAACTCGCCACTTAAGCCCCCAAGCTTCAAGTTATCCCACCAAGGGGCAAGTAACTTGTCGTGTAGATCTAGCCCTTTCCATTGGTCACCTTGTGAGTACAATTTAGCAATGTCTATCATGGCTTTAGTCATCACAGCCCAGGCTAGTTCTTGCTTCGTGATTGCAGCCACAAACTTGGCACACTAGGCCTCCACGTGAGTACTAGGGTTTAATATTTTGAGGCTACCTTGCTCCATCAGCCTCGCTATGGCCTCCTAGCTTCGCCCATTGCCAAGGAAGAGAGTCTTTATTGGTTGTTTTTCCAAATGAATCTCTTCACTGTGATAAGTAAGGGAGCATAAACAAGTTGATCACTTTCAATCTCCTCTCAAACGGGAGGAGAACATACTCCCACCTTTGCAACTTTCTCCTTATCTTATCCAATACCCATGAGAATCTTTGCTTGTGCGTTATATCCACCCCTAGAGGGGCTTCCAGGTGCCTAAATACCCTTCCAATCTCCCCGGACCACATTTTTGGATTGAACGATTTATCTTACGAAGGGAGATCAATCTAGATTTTTTGATATTGCACTTCGACCCTGACGCAATTGCATACATTTGCAAAATATCTAGAGCCTTCCTTGTCACTTGAAGAAAATCTTTGAGAAAGAGTAGTGAATCATCCGCCGACAACTTCGCCAAAATTTGGTTGTTATTGGGAAGGGATAGCCCTTGGATCTCCCCTCTTGTAGCTCTATCTTCAAGCATTGTCACCAGGGGATGAGATCCAAATGGCAAACAACAAGGGAGCTAGTGGACATGCTTGCTTAATAGATCTCTTTACCCCAAAAGCCCCCACAATCCGCTCATTAAATAATAGCTCAAATTGGCTACCACAACCCAATGTGCTAACCAACCGACACATCCTCTACTCAAAGCCCAGTGATTTCATGACATCTTTGATAAAAGACCATGTGATCCTATCATATGCTTTATCTAAATCCGATTAAGGTAATATACACTTTTGCTTAGTGAATGATGCATACTCTATGCTGATCATTGCTATCAGAATGTTGTCGTAGATAGACATTCCTTCAATAAATCCAGGTTGGTGAGGTGTGATGAACTTGTCGAGAATAGGAGCGAGCTTGAGAGAAACCGTTTTGGTGATTATCTTGTAGGCCACTAACATCATGGTTATTGGGTGCCAGTGCTTTAATTGGGAGTAGAAAACTTGTTTAGGAATTGGTTTGAAAAGCCCTCTTTTGACGCTCAAGTCTAGAGCACCATTGACCAGAGCTTGGATAACCATTTTTGTAATCGAGGACTTAAGCTCCTCCCATAATTCTATGAATAATTCTGTATTCATGTCATCCCACCTAGGAGACTTATCTTTGCCCAACGCTTGCAATGCGTGAGTCCATTCTTCCTCAGAGAATGCCTTCTTCAATATGTTGGCGTCTTCCTGAAAAACCATTTTTTTCAGCTTCTCAAAAGAACACCTCTGGCTCCATCCACTTTCGGGGAATGAGAGTCAGGCTACCCAATAATCTGTTGCAAGTGGTTAAGCATCATATGAGACATTTTGTTTGCGTCCTTAATCTCCTTCCCTTCCCCGTTGGGACGATCTCTTGATTTCTCTTGACTTTGAGGGGTCCAAAAAAGTGAGATTGATTAGCCTCCTTTGGCTGGAGAAAAGTTTCTCTAGACAGCTTCTTCACCTCCTCTAGTTGTTGATCAATTAGGTCGCCTTTTTCTTCCAATCACCTTTTGTGCTCGGATTAAAAAGCCGACCCTTCTTGTTTTTTGATGGTTAATAGCTCTACTTCATCTGCGAGTTTCTTTAATTGCTCCTCGCGGTGTTTCTTCCTTCTAGGGCCTACCGTCTTGATTGCTTTTTGTATATTCTTGGAGAAGATATCCCAGAGCTTTGGGCTTACTAAATCGACATCTTTATAGAGTTTCCTTATAGCTTTTATTACCAGGCTTTTGAAGAGAGGGTCTATAAAGAGATGCATCCATGTTGTCAATAGCTTCTTCGAGCCTTGAGGGCAGTGACCTTCTACCTTGGTTTACTGGAATGTCATGCTTAACGGTAGGTGATTCGATAGGCTTTGTGATGTTTCCACCCTCAAATCAAGCAATGGCATCCACCAATTGGCTTGAGGGAAGCAATAGCATCTATTCAGACGAGATGTAGTGCCACCATATTGCAGGCTGGTATATGTGAATCTTGGCGTGCTATTCCATGGACCCACCTCCCACAAGTCCATTTAAGCCCACTTCTCACACAATCTTTGCCATTGAGATCTCTCTAAGCCCACAAGCATGCTCAATGAGCCTGTTTTATCCTTTCTTTTCTCCACCATATTGAAGTCTCCCATCATAAGCCATTCCCCTTCCACGTGTACGTCTTTCAAGTCATCCTATAGTCTTGCTCTTTCCTTTGCCACGTAGGGCCCATATATATTGACAATGGTAAAATGTTTGCCCCCCCACTTGATCTTAACTCCCAAAGCTCTCCAAGATGGATGGTTCAGCACCACCTTAGGTTCCACGTCCCTATCCACAATCGTCATTACACCACTGTACCCATCCCCACCCTCTTTGTAAAAACAAGCTTCTTTCCCAAGCTAGAAACAAACCTAATGCTTGTGTTTCCACACAAAAATAATATGATTGGCCTATGCAAAACCGTATGGCTATTCACATTCACTTATAGCATTTCACATCGTCTCTTATAGCTATTAGATCTTCCCAATCTTGGAAAAATAAAAATTATTTCAAAACATATTAAGTGCCTAAGTGAAGGGTGAGTTTAGAAAATGAAAACACAGGTGAAGGTGGAAAGTTAAAAGATATATGATGGAAAGTCAAAAGACTTTTGTGTCCATAGAAAGAGGCCATCAATTTAACTTTGTATATTTGTGTTTCTCTTCTCTTTTATTTTCCTTTTAGCATTTTCTTCTCTCTCTCTCTCTTTTGCAATGTTATATTCGTGCATTGCTAGTCGTTGCATGCTATAGACTAACACATCATTTTTGTTATTATTGAGGAAATCTTTGAATTAAGAATAGCTTTTAATTTTTTTTGAAGCCATTAGGAATACCTTTATGTAACAGCCTGATGCCCTTTTAATCAACAGATACCCAAAAGGTGACCTAAGGGTGGGTTGAGAGGAAGTGGCAAAAGGAAGATAAATATGGCGGGGTGCCACTTGGCTTGTCATGGTTGGAGGAAAAACCTTCCACCTTGCCCCAACTTCTTTCGGACCACCCCCCTCAGAAATGCAAGGCTGCCACTCAAAAAGCTGGCAGCAACTTGCTTGCAGGGATTCATATGCTCCCCCATCCAGTATGATTGTAGTGCATAGTCTGTGTAACCATCTACACGTGTCAGAGCTTTTGCATCTTCCATTGCGATGTGTGAACCTCACAAGCTGCCGACAGATATTTGGAGCCTATTCTCCTTTGCCTCATGTGAACCACCCTTGCCTAGTGCCCGGGTTTCCATTCCTCATCGTGCACACCTCGACATCGACAATTTTAAATGAGCCTTTTGCAATAATCTAGCAAACAAATCAACCATACACATGCCCTTTCCTTATTCGACCGCTTGCCACAAGCTAGTTCCATACGTGTAGGATGTAGCCCATATAGCACCTTGAATCGATGACAAACAACAAGGAAGAATATGCGGTGGTAAAGCCTGTTAACACATCCTCGAGCCCAACAGATAACACATATGGAGCGCGCAAGGAAAAGATTCGTAGCTTATTGGGTGAAATATCTTGATAGAGAATAAAGGAAGCTTCACTACATCCTCACACACACCCATGAGAGTGAGAGAGAGAGAGAGAGAGAGAGAGAGGGGAGGGGGGGGGGGGGGGGGGGGGGGGGGGGGGGTTGTTGTTTAGACAATGACGTATGTGTATCAAAAGCCGTTCTAGAACATGGAATCCTGCTAGAGATGACTTGAATCCCAAACCCAATGCTTTGGTGTGCTATTCCAAATACATATAGGGACCTATTTAACGATCTCATCGTTACGCTATCTGTCACTCTCTCAATATTTTTCACAAATACATGACAACTTTTAATTTTGTACTAATTTTCACATGTACACTAATTTTTTTGCCATCATGTCCATTTGAAACAATGTAGCTTGTTGTTTCTCAAGTCTCTCTCTCTCTCTCTCTCTCTCTCTCTCTCTCTCTCTCTCTCTCTGCCTTAGTTGTTATCTTGTTAAAGTTGGAATCCAAAGATCAAACTTTGATCAACCAAAATTATCAAAAGTTGGACGACATATTTGTGGGTACCCACACTTGAGATAGAACCAACGACTAATTGACATAGAAGCTGAAGTATCGATAATCCCAATGTCCATATAATCAAAGAGGACAACTTGATATATCACAAGAAGTTTTGGACAGATTCTCACAATAATTCCCACATTATGACTTACCTCAACATCATGAGCTTTTGTGAGGGAGGCACGGCATACCTAGCTAGGTATGTGGTGCCTCCCGAGCAGAAGCTCATGATGTTATGCATTGTATGAAAAACATTGAAAAAGGCTCCCTTTTCCTACATGAAAAAATTTCTAAATCTTCTTGTGATATGAGATTTGTTTTATTGAAAAAAATAACGAAATGTACAAACTGAGCACGGCTGAAATTTATTGATAACTGGGCTTGAGGTTGATTTTCAATGCAACCAAAACAAACAAAATTCCTCCGGCCTGCCTCTTACATTTTTTATACCTTTTTAGCGCGTTGCTATTGTCAGTTTCCAATGGTTACATCTCCTCTTGCACACTCTTTGGAAGGACTTTGCTTCGAGTACTTATTTTTAAAAAAGACAACGAAAGATAGTCTTGTTTTACAAGTTACAATCTACCAAGCAAATTCATAATTGACATAAGCTTACAAACTCATACTTGGAACAAGCACGAGTTCAAGTGCTACCAAGCAACCCTAGTAACGCTTATGTACATCTTTTTCAGCACGAGTGGGAATGCTCGTATTGCTGCCCAAAAAAAAAAAAAACCTTACAAACTCATGCTTGGAACAAGCTTACAACACAAATCTTTCAAGTTTCAATGCTGTGAAGCTCGAAAATGTCAAAATCTAATGATACTTGCAATGTTTGCTATGTGGGAGAGGGTCAGCAGTGGTGGCAACCTAAATGGTCGTTATCGGCTTTATGTATCTAGTTGTATGGGTTTGTGGCTTCCCGTAAAAAGCCATGGTTCATGGACTCAGTCATGATGGTACTCGTTGCATCTGTGACTTGTTGTGAGCACAAGTTTAGTGTAATTTTTTGGTTTTTATTTTAGTATGTATATACACTCACGCTATATATATATATATATATATATATACGCCTTACTCAAAGGAAGACTAGCAATGCAACATCACATTGACCTGTTGTAAAAGAGTCGATTGTGAGACATGCTTCAATAGGGAAACATACGTCAACTTGATGTTACATACGGTTCAAAGCGTAGGCTAGGGCCTTGGGACAAATGAAAGGTCTCCCGGCGGATGTCCCAAAGCCTCCTTTCCTATATGACACCTTATTCAAAGTTTTGGGGAAGACGAATCAAGAGGACCTTTTCACTTCCAAGCTGGATACCATGCATGTTCCAGCAGAAGAGGAGCCAATGGAAGAGGACAACCTGAATGAGAACTCTGTTGAAGAGTTCCTGGAGGCAGAAGAATTTGTCTCCCTTTCCCAACGATGGATACTCTCCCTATTCTATCTTGGAACGTGAAGGGATTAAAAACCCGGAACAAGGGCACTCTCTTCTGGGAAGAAGTGAAGAAAGAGAAGGTAGTCAATTGCTGGGCCATCCAAGAGCACCATTTGGATGCTCGTAGCAAGAGAAAACGGGCTGTAGGAAAAAAAACTTATCTTTTATGGGGAAGGAAGTGATGGTTTCAGTGGTGTCTTGTTCATTTTGTTGACAGAGATTTGGAGCCAAAGATGGTTCTAAACCACCCCTCTGGAAGAGTCCTTGGTGTTAGAATCAGATGGGACGATCAACCTATCACCATAGTAACTGTTTACGGCCCTTGCAACACAAAGGATAGAGCTAAACTGCGGATGCAGCTCAAGGATACTCCGATCGAAGGGGAGTGGATGATGGTTGGAGATTTCAATATGATCAAGAAAAGCAAGGACACAATAGGCTCCGCCAATATACTGGCTGGCTCAGAAAAGTCTAAATGGCTGAGCTTATGTGAGAAGTGGGCCATGATTGACTTGTGGGAAGTGAGCCCATGGAATAGCATGCCTGGATTCACCTACACAAGCCTTCAGTATGCCCGCACTGCCTCCCGGCTGGACAGGTGCTAATGCTCTCATCAAGCTGACTGGATCTTATCGACGTCAGGGATGAAGGTAATCTCAACAAAAAGCCTCTCCGATCACATGCCATTACACTTACAACAACTCAAGAAAGATGGGGGTTGGGGAGAGGGGGGGGGGGGGGGGGGAGCAATCCCCGAGAGGGGAGAAAAAGCTTCTGGTTACAGGGACACACCTGTTCAAAGACCCTCTCTTCAGAAGCATCACGAAGAAAGCATTGGGAAAGATCAAGAAAGATATGAGGATGAATAAACCTAGTGCTTGGAATCTATTTGTTCGGTGTGTACAAAAAGCTATCAAAACTTCGGGTCCTCGGGTTAAAAAATCCAATGAGGCACATACCAAACATCTCACAGAGGAGGTAGCACAATTAGCCTCCAGGAAGGCTGCTAGACTGGCTACCGAGGATGAGCACAAGCGATTGATTGAAGCTAAATCTCACCTGGCCAACAAACAGCTGGAGGAAATCAAGAAGGCGAGATTGCTCTCTAGGGAAACTTTCCTTCAACCAAAGCCTTCTAACCAAGCACATTTTTTAGGGCTCTGAAAGCGAGGAAGAGTTGAGGCCGCATGCAAGTGCTCGATGATGAGAAAGGGAATACAATTCAAAACCAAAATGAGATGGCTGGAATTATGCTCAATTATCTCAGCTAGATTATCGGCTAGCCAGAGACCCAATCTCAGGAAGTGGAAGAAGCTCGAGCATCTTTACGTGGGAGTGTTGAAAAGGTTCCCCAGGAGGAAGCCAACTGCATGGAAATGGCCTTCTCTAAGGAGGAATGCTCAGCGGCACTAAAAGCTCTTTGCAATGAAAAGTCCCCCGGTTGGGATGGACTGACAACTAAAGTCTTCAGTGAATTTTTGGATGATCTCAAGGGTCCAATCACACAGATGGCCAATCAAGATGTTTCCGAAGAGTCATTGGATGCAAGTGTTAAGAGAGGGCTTATCAAGCCCATCCCCAAACAGATCTACTGCTCAAAACTTAAACATTGGCGTCCCATTACAATGATGTCAGTAGCATACAAAATTATTGCCAAGGCGATAGCTCTCAGACTTGCCCCCCTCCTAAGTCGGATCATTTCTCCCCAACAACAGAGGTTCATTAAAGGGAGATCTATATATGACAATATCTTGGCAACACTGGTAGGAATAGAGTATGCATCCTTCTCCAAGCAAGAGTGCATCTTGTTGCAGCTGGACCTTGACAAAGCCTATGATAGAATAGAATGGTCCTACATAGAAGAAGTCATGGGAGATCTTGGCTTTGGGCCTTGCCTTTGTCGCCTCATACACACACTAGGCGTTGGCAGCCAATCACAGCTCTTATTTAATGAGACAGAATTGTGGGCTCTTTTGAGGTTAAAAGGTCTATTAAGCAAGGATGTCCCCTGGCCCCCTTGCTTTTTGCCACCGAGTCGCATTACGATGCTCAAAGCCAGTGCTGCACGGGGAGAGATTCAAGGTCTGGTATTACCGGGCAACGACCAGCTACTGGCCAAAATGTTCGCAGATGACTCACTCCTATTCTTGAAGGCGTGCCCTCAGGTTGTCAGGAGATCTCTGGAGATTGTGCAAACATTTGTCATGGCCTCGGGATCCAAGTGCAATATAGAGACATCAAGACTTATCTCCCTGTCGAAGAACGACTCTTTTGACCCTGCAGTCTAGACAGAAGAGATTATCTCAAAAGGGAGTGTATTCAGACACCTGGGAGCCCTTGTAGGGGTGGACATAACCCACAGGCAAAGATTTCAATGGGTACTTGAAAAATAATCTCAAAAATGAGAAGATGGGAGTTGGTTCTCCTCCCCTTCCAAAGCCGGATTATAGTGATTAATGCTTTTATGATCCCGTATATTCCTTTCCTCAGCCCCATGCTCAAGATGGCTAAGTGTAACTGGAAAGAATTCTTAAAACTAGTGAAAAGGTTTCTTTGGAAGAACAACAGGAAAACCTCTCGGCCATGGCAGTGGGTTAGATGGGAGGTAGTTGCTCGCCCGGTAGACCAAGGAGGGCTTGGCATTCTTAACCCCGTATCCCATGCTGAGGCCCTTTGTGCCAAATTTATGGTCTCATTGGCTAAACAGAATAAGTAAAGCCTAGGAGTAATTGTGGTTTCTCTGTCAGCAGAAAACTTGTAATCCTTTGACCCTGAAGGCTCGGTCTGAGCTCGAGGTTGGTGTATATTTCTGATGTTCTTGATACTATCCACTCACAATTGTGAGTTTTGCAAGAAAAAAAAGGGAAACATACACTCCCTCCAATTTAAAGACAAAAATTTTAGAATATGTTTGTAATCTTGCTTATGTCCTCTTGTGATTTGTTAAAAGGTGTACCATTATTGGGCCTTAAGTGTCTCTAATCTCTTAAAACACTTAAAATTTTTAATTTTCTCGATTAAATAACCGTCACTAAAATCTAAAAATTATACATCTTGGTATTTTCTAATGCATCTTTCCATGAGGAATCTCATGCAATCTTCGCGTTCTAAAAATGGCTAAATATGATGACAGACACCCCCCCGCCCCCAAATTTATTATTTTTGAGCAAGGTGTAGAACTCACAATTGTTGTCATAAAAACTAATATCTAATTCTCCTAAATGATTTTCTCATGTTAAACTGATCATTTAATATGGGAAAGTGCCAGAGGAGAAAAAGCTAAAATATTGGTTAAGCTAGGGATCCAAAGGAGGGAAAATAGGAATCCAAAGGGGGGGCCATCTCCAAAAGAGCAATGTGCAACAATGGGCTTAAAAGACCCTAGGTTGAGCCCATTAAGACTTCCAAAATGCTAAGGTTCCAAAATTCAAAGGTTGTGTTCAAAGGACAAAGCTTAGGGAAATTGGATGCTTTGTGTGTGTCCCAAAAGTCTTCAACCATCCCTACATAGGAGGGGGCGAGCCCTATAAGTAGGAGATGAGAGAGAAACTCACACACACACACACAAGATCCCTTACACAAAGGGAATGAGGGACACATGTCAGCTCCCTAGCCCAGATGCCTATAAGGTGTACTCAATTCCTATTGGATGGCCTTGGAGGTGGACCAATGAGAATTAGACTAGAGTAAATCTAGTTTAATTAATTTAAAAACACATAATAAAATAACCAATAATAATTAAGCTCTCTAGAAGACTATTGGGCAGTCTCCCAAGGGGTCCAATGAGCATTCAATGACCCAATGGCTTGCCTAATTCCTATTGGCCACGAGGCAAAGGGCTCCAAAATTAATTACCTAAAGCTTCTCACAAAATGGGAAAGGGGGACACGTGTCAGAAGACTATCACTTATGTTGCTTAATTTCCATTGGCTAGGCCTATGGAGGTCCAATGAGGTGTGAGGATGAGCAAATAGCAAGAGGGGTCGACCAAGAGAGAGAGGGGGCTGATTTTTCAAGGGCATTATTGACTTACACACTCACACAATCTATGTGTGAATCAAGAAGACTCTCTCCTTCCTTCGCAAGCTTTAATGGAAAGCTTACCACCTACTTCAAGCTTCTCAGAAGGGAGACCTACACCAACAACTCTTGGCTTTGTGATTCAAATCCAACCAAGAGCCAAGCTTCAATGCATGCTCATCTCCTCTACCATGTTAATTACTAAGCTAAGCTATGCTAATAAGAGTGATTATGTGAGGAGATGTATATCTTTCTTGTAAGAATACTCGTTCTTCCTCTCAATCGACCCTCATACCCCGCTAGCTCTCACTATCTTCGAAGGTGTGTGAGGTCTTGGATATGAGACCGTGAGGAAATTGATGTTGTGTTTAATAAGTGTTGTGCCTATTGGTTGAAGTTTCTATCTTCATAGCACTAGCTAGTATTGAAGGAACACAAAGAATTTTATTGTAAAATGTCTCTCTTGATGGGAGAAACCATAATACAAAGCCTTTTGGAGGGGGAAATCCGGTCCTCAACTATTGTCAATTGCTTAATTTCTCTCTCTTTTGAAGTATTGTTCATGCTATCTAACTAGGTGTTACGCTTTTTGTTTCTCTCTCCACCCAAGCACTCTTGTTATTCTCATTAGGAATCTATTCTAATGAAATGCTCACTATGTTCATGCTATTTTCCTCTACACACAAGTTACTAGGCCATTAAATGTTACAATTGTGAGTAGATTATATTAATATAGAGAAAAAAGTACAAGTTCATGTCATCCTCATGTCGAGCCATGATAGATTCCCTGGGTCATATTTGCATTGGTTGATAGAGGAGCCACCCCATGGAAAGAGACGAGTCCACCCGTTTACCCAAGAGAGTCAGTCATAACGGCACCTGAGGCCTTGTTTCACCCATCTGAGTTGATCTATTTCTAGAAGGCAATGACCGTCTCCCTACTTTCTTGAATTATCTTCGTGAATTTAGTTGTTTCCAGTGTGCTCTCAAATATCCGACCATTCCTTGCCTTCCAAACATGACGGAAAAAGCGGTATCTCACAATTTGTATGACTATGAGTAGCGCTTGACTCTTGAACAGCTTCCCTCCCAAGAAAAGGTCATTCTTGAATAATCCTATTTTCCAAGTTTTTTTGTACCGATTTGCAGAGTTTTCCCATTAGGCCGCAAATTGTTCTGCAATCCTTGAATAGGTGAGTGAGATATTCTGTAGCTAATATGCATTGTGGGCATCTGTCTGGACCAATTTCCCTGGTAAACACCTTCACCCCATTTGGAATGACTCCCCATAGAATCTTCCACATGAAAACCTTCATCCTATGCAGCCATGGTGGGCGCCAAATATTGTTTACAACCGTCTCCCATCTTGACTCCGACCAATGATTGCCCCATTGCTTATTAAGCGGTGAGAACCAAACCTTCAAATATATGTGTATAGTACACTTCCTTGGTTTGAGGTTTAAGGAAGTGTCTATTCTTAGGCCACTGCCAAGCTTTCCACCCGAACTTGGATTCACAGTCCAGTAAACACAACTTGTTAATCTGTTCTAGATTTCTATTGATCAGTAATCTTTATGTCCTATTCAGATTAAATTGAAGAGCCAGATGGTCCATTCCTTTCCAATTACAATTGCTATAATGCTAGAGTTGACCAAGATGTTTAATACTTTTGCTATTAATTTTCATGGAAACGTCTCTCCAGAAAGGCGTCAGTTGGATGCTTCTAGCCTTGGAGAGCCAAGGGGACTAGTGAGTTATGGAATTAAAAAGTACCTAAACAATTCTCCCCATTAAAAGGACTACGTAGCCTTGTTGCATTTCCAAGTGAGCTCGCATGTTATACCCTCAAGTTTAAGAACGGCCCATCAAGGGGCAAGCAGCTTGCCGTGCACTTCAAGCCCTTTCCACAGACCACCTTTCGAGTGTATCTTAGAGTTATCAATCATATTTTTAGCCCTAATGGCCCAAGACTAGTCCTATTTTGTGAGTGCAACCACAAGATTGGTGCACAGAGCTTCCATTTGAGTGCTAGGATTAAGAATCTTGAGACCACCTTGCTCCATAGGTCTGGCAACGGTCTCCCATTTAGCCCACTACCAGGTCGTTGAGTCTTTAGTGTTGTTCTTTGAAAGGAATCTCTTAATTGTTTTTAAGGACTCTTTCCATTTGCACCTAGCCAACTTAAGCAATGACCCATTGAAGGCTATATAAGGGGGCAAGAAGGAATTGATAAACTTAATTCTACTTGAAAAGGGGAGGAGCACATACTCCCACCTTTGCATCTTTCTCTTCACCTTCTTCATCACCCATAGGAATCTTTACTTGTGGGTTACACCAACCCCCAAAGGAGGTGCTGAAAGATGCTCCCTTTAGTTACAATCTCCCCTGTCCATATTGAAGGACGAAATGAGTCATTTTTGGGTAGAGAGATCAACCTCGGATTTTCAATGCTACACTTTCACCTTGATGTTAAGACATACGTTTGCACAATTTCAAGAGCCTTCCTAATGACCTGAGGGCATGCTTTGAGAAAGAGCAGGGAGTCATCCGCAAAGAGCTTAGCCAAAACTTGGTAATTTCTAGGTAGAGTTAGTCCTTGAATCTCCCCTTTAGCCGCACTATCTTTGACTAATGTTACCAATGGATGGGATCCAATGGAAAACATTATAGGGGCAAGGGGGCAACTCTGCTTAATAGATCTTTTTACCTCAAAGGCCCCACAATCCTTTCATTGAAAAGGAGTTGCGACTAGATCCCAACACAAAGAGTGCTTACCAATCGGCACATACGGGGCCCAAATCCTAGAGACTTCATCACATCTTCAATGAAGTACCATGTGATCCTATCATAGGGCTTATCCAGATACAATTGCAACAGGACAGACTCTTTCTTAGTGATAGAAGCATATTCAATACCAACCATTGCTGCTAGAATGTTGTTATATATTGACCTTCCCTTTATGAATCCATGCTGGTGAGGAGTGAGGACTTTGTCCAAGAGAGGGGAGAGCCAGAGGGCTATAGATTTGTAAAAAATATTATAGGCAACTGGCATCATCGTTATGGGGTACCAATGCTTCAAATGGGAACATTATACTTGTTTAGGGATGGGCTTGATGATGCCTCTTTTAATGCTCAGGTCCAGCACCCCATCAAGCAAGGCTTGATTGGCCATTCACATGATTGGGTACTTAAGATCATCCCAAAATTCTTTGCAAATTTCAATAGTTAATCCATCCCAGCAAGGGGACATTTTTTGCCTAGGGCTTGTAATGCTAGGGAGCATTCGTCCTCGATGAGTGCCTTCTCCAAATGGTTGGATTCAGAGAGGGAGATTGTTCTTTTGAAACTCCCAAGGAGAGTCAATCTGGCACCCACCACCTCTTGGGAGAAATCCTTGGGTTGGCCTATGATCTAAAGAAGGTGGTTGAACATTAGCCGAGCCATTTCATCTGGATCCTTAACCTCCTTTCCATCTCCATTAGTGAGCAAGTTTACCAGACCCTTATTTCTTTTGACTTTGAGGGCCTTAAAGAAGTGTGCATGATTGGCCTCCTCCGATTGAAGAAAGGTTTCTCTAGATAGGATTTTGGCCTTCCTCACCTCCTCCAATTGGTGGTTAGTTAAGTCCCTTTTAGCTTAAATCCATTTTATTTGATCTACTTCCAAAGTAGGCCCTGTTGGGATTCAGGTCAACTGGCCGGACATCCCACTTACTACTAACCCATCTACTAACTTAACCGTATAACACTTATTCTTTCATACAACAAAATAAGGAGCTGCAACAATAGGATAACGTTGTTGTGCGCTCCACCCAAAGCATCTCTCTCTCTCTCTCTCTCTCTCTCTCTCTCTCTCTCTCTCTCTCTCTCTCTCTCTCTCTCTCTCTCTCTCTCTCTCTCTCTCTCTCTCGCACTTGCACTGGCACACACTTCCCGCGGCACCTTCAACTAGTATTAGAGTAGGTTTTGTGCTTTCCATTTTCGATTCGCGTGCACGCACTTTCAAAAGTGCAAACAGGTTTTTGATTTCGGCATCGGTAAATTCAGCGTTCCAAGAGCGTTTCCACCAGGTGTCCTGACGTTTTACCCCCCTTTTGAATCTGTTTGTGCAGTCAAAAGCTTCATCCGAGCTACGCTTCAGAAGTTATATTTTTCAACTCCACTTTTGCTACAGCTATAGGTACAGGTACAAGACACAGGTGCAGGTTTTTCAGAGACTATTTTGGGATGGTATATAGCCGCTTTATGGCTATTATGTGCTATTGAGATGGTGTTTATGGGCTGATTAGGAGCACTTTTCGGCATCGACATTGTCTCTGGTTTTTGAGGCATCCATCTCCTCACAGGTTCTTGCATACATACAGGACATCGAGGTTTCTTACGGGTTGCAGTGTTTAGCATCAGCACAGATTTTAGTGGGAGTATTTGATGCACATGTGCATTCTTTTGGCACTTTTGATAGTGCTTGAGCTCTTTTGAGAGTGGTTTTACTCCCTGCAGGGATTTGTTTACTGCTTGCACATTTTGTTTGGTGCCTGTTTGAGTGTGTATACTGCACCTTGCAGTATTGTTGACAGTGGATGTACGTTGAGTTGCGGAAACTGCCATATGTACCTTTTGTGGAGCCGATTTGGCTTGTTTCTGGCAGTCCTGACCATTTCTGAGACTCGGTTCGGATGCCCTTTCTGAGACTGGGCTGGTTTCTTGTCTGCATAACCTTTTGTGAGGGTCGATAGTATGAGGTTTTCTTGAGCTAGGGGATTCTCGAATGTTGAGATCCTTTCGGTGATACAGGTTGCTGGAGTACCCCTTTTTTGTGGCCTCACCATATGACATGTATAGAGAGGGCTAGGTGCATTTGACGTTGTGTTGGTAGTCTTGGGTCAGCTTTTGACTTTTTATGCACAATTAGTGGTTGATGCGCCTGTCTTATGCTCTGAGAGCATTACTTTTTATGCGTTACTGATCTCTTGTGATAGTTTTGGATTGAGATTCTGTCAATTTTTCTGGGGAAAGTCTGTCGAATTTTTTCCAAAATTACCAATGTTTATCGCCATATTATCTTTAGCTTGCAACCATGTCATCTAGTGGTGAAAAGGATATTTACAATATCCAAAAATTTGATGGGACAAATTTTGTTATCTGGAAAGAGCAGATTCAAGATGTTCTTATGCAAAAAGGCCAGCTGGATCCTATCATGGAGCGGCCAGAGGGCGAGTATACAGATGTTGAGTGGGAGAAACTTGATGCTAAGGCCAAATCTACCCTCCGTTTGCATTTGGTCGAATCTGTGTACTTTACTATAGTTGGAGAAAGGACTGCTAGAGATGTATGGGATAAGTTGTGTTCCAGTTATGAGAACAAAAGTGCCACTAATAAGTTTTTCTTGATGAAGAAGATGTTTGACCTTCATATGAAGGAAGAGGGCACTATTTCTACTCACATTAATGAGTTCAATATCATTTTCACTCAGTTGACCACTCAGGGTTTGGTCTTTGATGAGGAAATCAAATGTATATTCTTGCTACGCGGTTTACCCTCGTCTTGGGGTACGCTCTGTACTGCGATTAGCAACTCAGCACCTGGTACCAGTCTAGTGTACAATGACTTCCTTGGGAGTCTGTTTACTAAGGAGATTCGCACAAAATCTCTCGACGGCAAGAAGGATGGTGATGTGTATGTTGATAGTGATAGAAAGAGGGTCGCACTCAAAGTCGTGCCAAAAGCAAGGAACATGGGGGCTCACGTAGTAAGTCTCGGGGTTCTATGCGTAATGTCGAGTGCTATCACTGCCATAAAAAAGGGCATGTGAAGAAGGATTGCAGGAAATAGCAGCAAAGCAAGAAGGATAAACAATCCGGTGAAACTTCTAAGTCTAATGATTCAAACAAGGGCAAAGCAAACTTAGAGTAGATCAATGTGCTAGAGTCTTCAAATGCTCTTATTGTAGAGACTCTTCCAGCGGTTGTTATGCCATTTACCTCTGATGTATTGGTCTTCACAGCAGATCTACCCATCGAGGCTCTTGTTACAGAAGATGCGCAATATTGTTTCTAGATCTGGGATTGAGCACTCCTTCCTCTTCACTCGTGCGCAGGCATTGTGACGTCTTTACACCGTTATTCCACTTCTTTCAAATGCACTATATTTCTCAATGCACCTTGCTTCCTTTTACACTTCTAGACCTACTCCTTTTGTGCTTTCTATTGTCGCAAGAGCCATTAGCTATCTAAAACTTAGTACCTCCAGTTGCGGGAATTTTGCCTGCTGTGAAAGATCCGCCTCTGTGTATGGTTCATCTTTGCTATGAGAATCCACCTCTGCCTACCCGCCATGGCTCCTGTGTGTGTGTGTGTGTGTGTGTGTGTGTGTGTGTGTGTGTGTTTGTGTGTGTAGCTGTTTAACTTAAAAATAACACACCAATGAACAGGATGTTCAAAACAACAACTGGCTAAAGATGTCAAGGCAAAGATAAGTACAGAAACAACTCAGTCTTTGATTCATAACAGTACAACATAATAATAATGAAGTATCATTCCAAATGAATTTGTACAAAGGTATCAAAACTATCCCAATTGAATCATTAAATGTTTCCAAAGTCGGACTGCAGCAAGCTAAACCTCTTTAAACCAAGATAGAATTCTCACCTGCATCCATATAGTCAAGACAACAGATATGTTAGACTTGGCTATGTATAGCAGGCTTCAAAGAACCTGTCAGTTGTTATCCATGTCAAACTTAAAAAGTATTTAGACTAGCTATTGTCCTATACAAAGTAATCCTACCAGAATTGCTTCATATGTTTAACATAACCTTGTACTATGAGAGGAAGTCGACAAGTCCATATCATCTTATGTAATTTCCTTAGTTTAAGCAATGCATGAAAAAAACCCGGTTTAGGTCAACCAACAAAAACCTTAGTTACACGAGTAATCTTTAGTAATAGGCCTGCTTACCTATCAGCACCCTTTTAAGTATCATAAAGAGATTGGTATCAAAACAGCAGCTAGATTGGACTGCCCAGCCAAAGTCAAAATGAAGCACATTCTCAATGGTAAAAAATGGTTTCAAGTCATCCCTTAATTAGTGTCATAACGAACCAATAATAATGTATAACAAAATTTTTTTAGATAGATTTTTACTCAAGCTTTAGTGAGCAGGCTCGAAGTATCTTTAACACTAGGTTGGTAACCTAACAGGACATAAAAGTGTCCTTTCAGGGTATTGAAAAAAACCTCCAAAACCATAGTAGATCCACTCATTTTGTAAAATCCTTTCATGAGGTTATAGTTCAAGGCCTACGACACATGTAAAAAATAAGAAACTTGTAAAATTTCTCATCTTTTGGTCACACCAAGCCTCCGAAGTCATCAACCAGTACATTTTCATAAAAATAGTCATTTCTTACGTTTTGTTGCATAAAAATAAGATTAGGGATTTTTGTAGGACTTGAGTTAAATTCCCTAGTTAACTTCAATGGGTTGGTGATCAAAACAATATGATTGCTTTTCATTCACTATTTTTTTTTTTTGCCAAAAGAAATAGGTACAAAAAAGTTGAATTTTTACCATTCTCCAAACCTATCATCAAAGTTTCTATAGCCACGCTCAATACAAATAATATATGCATGTTTTCTTAGTTCACTATTGTCCTTTAGGTTTATAAGGAGCCATGGAGCATGTCAGAAGAATAATACATCTCTTACCAAGGGGAATCTTGGGGACAAAGATGAAGTGCTAAATACAGCAAACATGAAAAAACTGGGTTCAACATTATGAGTTGTAGAATCCCATAGAAACTATTCAATATCTAGCCAAATATGATCCTTATGACTAGATATGGTTACTACCTACAAAATGCATGTAGTTGTCACAATAAACTAACAATATTGAAAAAGCTATACTTGATATACTAGAATGTTTCGTTTTCTTCTATAATTGAAAAAATCAACCATCGCTGTATACTATGCAAAATAGGGTATTAGGTGCCCCAAAACTCAAGGAATATTAGTTTTATGTTACAATATGGGACATAGAAAATCAAAACTACATTTGGATATCATGAAAGCCACCAAAAAAATCATAGAAGAGCTAAAATTGGCTAAAAAACAGGATTTGACAATTTTTGTAATTTGGTCATAACATACAACTTTAACATTTATTTCTCCCTAGAAGCATCGGGACATGTTGAGGACTACTAAAGATAGTTCTCTAGCATTATAGACCTCACAAACATGAATTCTAGAGTGGTATAAGTGCAAAAAGTTGAAAAAAGCCAAAAACAAGACCCGTTTTTTCACACAGTTAAGGTTGTGAAATGTTGTGCAAGGACAAGGTTAAAGATGGAATTGATATTCCAAAAAAATGTCGAGTTTTTTTCAGCTCATAATACAACTTTCTAGACAGATAGCACCTCAAAATCCATTTTGAAACTCTTGACATAATTCAAGGAAAATGGTCACTTAACAGGACATAAAAGTGTTCCATTACCAACCTAGTGTTAACCATATTTACGCCATAGTTGGTCAGAAAGATTCCAACGAGATGTAGTGAAAAAAGGACCAGTATTAAGCCGACAATATAAGTATCAAAAGGTATAAATTCTGGTTGCAACCAGTTATACCAGACAGATCAGTATTTACTAGCTATAATGGAAAAACCAGATCTAAGCCCAACAACCAAGCAATAGGTGAAGGTCAGATTTGAAAGTCAAAATAGTCTCCCCAAATCATAATATCATAAAAAGCTTAGGTATCTAAAGTACCAGATCATTATCCATAAGTGGAGAGTAGGATTAGAAGACCAAATGTAGTGAAAAAAGGACCAGTACCCTGCTAGATATAGAGATTTTTGTATTTTCAGTTTTATCAAACCTGGACCAAATCAATAGGTATTAATCGAGTCATACACTATACCCATACTGGTCAGACTCATAGTTTATGCCAAAACTCAAGTGCGGTTGTTAAGGCATTCTCATCACCAAGAACTAGATATAGTGTTCATGTGCAAAAAGACCAAAACTAAGCCAAGCAACCAAGCAACAAACAAAAGGCAAACAGTAGACACCAGAATATATTTTATGGTAGTAACATCACTAAGATGTAGTGGGATAAGTTTTGTAAAACACCAGATCTAAGCCAGATATCCAAGCAAGGTTAGTTGTTTTTTTAGGTCAGCACCAGAGCCAGATCCGACTAATTCCAACCATACCCAAGATCAAGCAGAAGGTATAAAGTCTGGCTATAATTAGTTATATCAGACCAGATCTAAGCCAGATATCCAAGCAAGGTTAGTTGCTTTTTTAGGTCAGCACCAGAGCCAGATCCGGCTAATTCCAACCATACCCAAGATCAAGCAGAAGGTATAAAGTCTGGCTACAATTAGTTATATCAGACCAGATCTAAGCCAGATATCCAAGCAAGGTTAGTTGTTTTTTTAGGTCAGCACCAGAGCCAGATCCGGCTAATTCCAACCATACCCAAGATCAAGCAGAAGGTATAAAGTCTGGCTACAATTAGTTATATCAGACAAAATCAATATAATGGAAAACTAGATCCGGCTAATTCCAAACACACCCAAGATCAAGCAGAAGGTATAAAGTTAGACCAGACCAGATCATCAAGTATTAACTCCATTTTCTCCAATTTTCTCTAAATTGAATGTATCATAAATAGCTGCAACTATCAGAATTTAGCAGCATAACCAGCAATGCCACCAAACTCTCCATAAGTATTGAATTTAATTCAAAAAAGCATCAATTTTTTATGATAAGTTTCCATTAATCTCCTCATAACCGACCAGAATATGAACCATCACATAATAAATCAGAGTATCAACCACTGATTAGCATAGTTAGATCAGTTTTCCCATATGACCATACTATACCACATTCAATAACCATAGACTTGATGCCATTTTTATGTCAAGCAACCCAAAAAACCCAGAGTGAGTGTATGTAATCAGTACCAGGAAAAAAAAAATCCCTCTAATGATGTGTACTTATCAGTGCCGGGGTTTACCAAACCATATTTGTTAATGAAGGAAAATCCCAAATGTACAATTCTGCCAATGTTCCAGAGGTATAACAACCTTAAAAATCAGTCACAATCAGGCTTTCAATTTTAAACTCATCATTAGTATCAGAACCTAGAACAGTATCCATATGTATGTGAGACTTGATGCCATTTTTTACAAAAAAAAAAAAGACTAAGTATGTATGCAGTGAGTACCAGACAAGAAGCAAAGAAGCCCTTCATAAGTGTGAAAATCTGAACTTCAAAAGAACCTCTCTCTTAATAATCTTAATGTTTAAAAAATATGTCTATAATCACCCAACAGAGCAGGGGTTTATTTGAATCTTTGAGAGAAAAAATATATAAAAAACCTGTGAGCAGACACCACACCGAGATTATCTCCAAAGTACCCGGGGAGACCAAGTCTAAGTGAAGGGAAGAACCCCTCACCTTTACATAGTGGAAGAGGCAGGGAAGATTTCCAAAATATATACTCTGTTGTGGAGGTGCTGCAGCCTCCTAGCATCGATCAATCACAATGAGTGAAAGAGGTATTACAACCAAGACTGATTCCATGAGCATGAGGTAGAGAATCCGTGCCAAGCAACCCCTCATGATGCGAGATCATCAGAACAAGGCCGTGACTCAGTATGAGTGCCGCGGAGAGTCTAAAAAAACCTAGTAGAAACAATCAAATCTAAAGTCGCCCAGGTAAGAGGCCAAAGGTTGGGCACGAATTAAACCTGGTAAGAGAGATATTAGGGGGTTGTACCCACAAGCTAGCCCAAGTTCCAATATAATGGTTAATATCAACCCAAGTAAGCCAAGTGAGGTTAAATTCACACCCACCAAGCTAAATGTCTTTGTGGTATATATTCAGCCATGCTAATGGCATAGTAGGCTAGCAATAAGTACCATTTCCAAGTTTTTTTTTTCCCCATGGAAATCTTTAGACTATGAGTAGGTTATCATGATCAGCTGCTGTGACAGTGTGTGTCTTTGTGTGTGTACGCGCCCCAATGGGTGTTGGCAGTAGGCCCATTGTGTATGGGCCTACTGCCTCATCAGAAAGATGAATTTTTTAATTTCATTAGCATAGAAGGGCTAAATGAGAGTGGCCCTGAAAAGGGAGGAAATGTTTGTACAATAACAAATAAATTCTTCAAGGAAGACATTACTCCTGTAGGAGTTTTAAGGCTTTGTCATCCAATTTGAAATAAGTATGGTTGTCATTGAGTAGCCGTTGGGAGAAAAACGTAAAGCTAGTCGTCTTGTTCCAAAAAGTCAACATATAAGTAGCATCTACCTGTAATTGTCAAAAATACAATTTGCAAAAGCATAGGTAAGTAGAATTGGATTAACCTGCTACTTAAAATCTACTCGGTCATAAAGACTACAATAGTCGTGAGTAGGAATCCAATCTATATTCAAGGAGAGACCACCTAACACTTGTCGACTAGTTAAGGATTTATAGACAGTGGGTCACTCAAAGCCTACAGACACAAACATATCTAAATCCAGCGTCCTGGTCCTCCCAGTTGCTTGGGAGGGCCTATTGTTTGGGGGTGTGTGTAGTTGTTTAACTTAAATAAATAACACGCCAATGAACAGGGTGTTCAAAACGATGATTGGTTAAAGATGTCAAGGCAAAGATAAGTACAGAAAAAACTCAGTCTTTGATTCATAATTGTACAACATAACAAGAATGAAGTATCATTCCAAATGAGGAAGCTCACTACTGCTAACACCCCCCCTTGCGCCATCGTTGTCCCCCCACTCTCTGTTGCTGCCCTCGTGCGTGACAGCCCAACCCGCCCCCCCTGCTACGCCCTGCATTTCCCGCACGCTGCCCTCTCACCCCACCACCCCCCTCCCGCTGCCTCTTGAGCTGCAGCCCCCTGCCCGCCTTATCCGCTTCTCCCCCCCCCGCCTTCCTCTTTCCCGAAGTCTCCCTGCCATCTGCTCTGGCGGCATTGTTCTTTGGACAGTGCTCGGCGCGCTCGGTTGCAGAGGTTTTTCCTCCGTCCGCTTCTTCGCCATAGCAGTAGACACAGATGGAGGCTCCAGCTCCGCCATAGAGGGACTCGTCCAAAGCCCCCTCGCCCGGGACCCCGCTGAGCCCACGATTCAACTTGCTCTTTCACTGACAGAGCAAGCAAGCCTTGCCACAGAGGTAGAGCGCTTGCAGGCAACTTCTGTCATCTGCAAGATTCTCGGCACCGGACCTAGCAGAGGAGAGTTGCGTGAACTTCTCCAGGCCCGCATTCTCGCAAAGGTGGGAAGATCTTGGACGTATAGATACTCGGACGAGGTTAATATCAGATCGAGTTTGAGACCTCCGAGATGGCATCCAAGGTCATCGCCATGAGTCCACTGACCATCCGAGTAGCACGAGCCGACTTTCGACAGTGGAGACATGGCTTCGAACCTACTTCAGATGTTCTAGTAGAGGAGGCAGAATTTCCCAGCTCCGTCTGCTTTCCGGGTTTGCGGAGGGAGTACTTACCACTTTTGTCTAGGATAGGCTCAGCCATTGGGACTATCCTGGAGACACCTCGCACGACAGCCTCAGTAGCTGCCAAGGCGGTTGGCATTCCCTCAATTTGCGTTTTGGTCAGAGACACTCACACGCTCCCGAAGGTCATTCTTCTGCCTCGGGTGAGTGGGGGTTGGTTTAGACAGAGTGTGTAGTATTCGGGCCTCCCAAACCAGTGCTTCATTTGTCGACAGATGGCCATCTTACGAAGGCCTTTCCATGGAGGAGACCTTGACCTACACCACAGACTCAGCCCCAGCCTGCAAGGGCTGGCGAGCAGCCACAGATAGAGACACAACGCACACATGCAGAGCCACCCTCTGACACTCAGGCTCCAGTGGAGGAGGGATGGCAGCAGGACCGTGGTCAATGACGGCAGGGGCCACAACGACAACCTAGCACTCAGAGTAGTCCTTAGGCGCCTACCTAGCAGCAGTGGGTTCCCATGGGGAACCGGTTCGTTCCTCTTGAGGAGGATGAGTTCCTTTCTCCAGCCCCCACCCAAGCCTCACCCTCGACATCCCCTCCCCCCCAGAGTTCCCCCCCTCCTCATCATCCTCCCCCCCGCCTCCTGCTCCCGCCGCCTCTTCCCCCATCCCCTCTACCTCTGCCGCTCCCCCCGCCCCTCTTCTCCATAGCTCCCCCCTGCTCCTACTCCCTCCCCTCACACTCCAGTTCCACAGTCGACCTAGGGGGCAGGGCCCCCTTTGGCTGCTAGGAGATCTCTTGGCAGCGCCTTTGCCACAAGTCACTTGGCGAGAGAGGGAGAGCCTTTCTTGTGACCCCCTCTACAGGTACAGACGTCTCCCCTTGCAGCTATCCTCGTGGTCTGCTGACAAGCATCGACATCCGGCGCCGATGAGAATTCTTTGTCTACGACTTTACTCGTTTTCTCGGTGACCCCTCAATAGACCATGAGGAAGCCTGCTTTAGGGTCCATGTTATGTTCCTTGCAGCTAGGGGGACAGAGGCCTTGGACTCAATAGTTGGATTCTCCTTTCCCCTTTACGGCAGGGACTTGACTGAGTGGACTCTTGACTCAGTGTTGGGATGGTTGCACACACAGGTCCTAGAGTTCTCTCACCACATGAGAGAACTAGGAGTTACAGACATGCTTCAGACTTTGTGGCCATTGGCCAAGTTTGCGGTGACAACTCCGGGTACAGCAGGATGTAGACAAATTGTGGTTTACTTATTTGCCAATACACAGTGCTTTCCATGCTATGTACACATTTATGAGGACTCCTAGACAGAGGAGGTTGCTTTGCGTATGGCTCGCTCTGCTTGGGCTTGGACCAGGCACTCATTGCAGTCACGTCTATCTAGAGGACGCTCGGATGAGAATTAGTCCCCATCCAAGCCAGCCTCGAAGATAGCCCGTTTAGCTATTGCAACAGCATATTTTCTCTCTCGCTCCCCATAAGGATCATCTCATGGAACGTGCAGGGACTTGGTGGGCCCCAATTTTAGCATCAGTGGGGCCGACTGCGTCAGGAGATTCAGAGTTGCCTAGTGGGAGGAGAGATTGATCTTCTTATGCTTCAGGAGCACCATCTATGTGAGATCCACATTAGACGTTGTGGTCAGCTCTTGCATGGATAATATGATACTTTTTGGTCAGGTGCTTTTGGACCTAGAGGCATCTAGGGTGGGGTGGGTATGTATGACTATTGCGGACTCTTTGCATTAGGCCATTGTGGGCAGAGGGATTATTGTGCCAGGTAGGGCTCAGTGGATTACTATGCAGGTTCAGGGTTGCCTTGTGGGATTCCTGAACATCTATGCGCCCAATGTGGCAAGTGCTCGAGCAGAGTTTTGGTCACAGATAGTTGAGTGTCTGCCAACCGCCGCAGGTAGAACACTAGTGCATAGGGGGGGCCTTCAACATGTTAGAGGACCCTTCTCACAGGATTGGTGGTAGCCATGCATGGGGTTAAGCTGGCAGCTTGGGAGAGGTTTTGTATGACTGATGGTCTCGGATGTTTGGAAACACTCTAGTTTTGTGAGGCCCCTAAACAGCCTTGCCTTCTCTCGTTCGGACCGCAGAATGGGAGGAGTGAATCTATTGAGGATAGATCCCTTCTACACTAGTGACCATTTCAATGACTTGGGAGGGACAGTTGGCATTCTGGCAGGGACTTCCTTCTCGGACCATGCACCAGTGATCCTCACAGTGGCAGACAGGTAGAGGAGAGGGAGCACGATACTTCGCATCTCAGAGAGGGTCTTGTTGGACTGTGCACTCAGAGAGTGAGTAGAGGCTCTTTGGACAGAGAGCTTGGACAGGCAGGATTCTCCTGCTGACAAAGTGGCCTCAGGACTAGCTCAGATTAGCCGTTTCTTTCTCCAGGAGTCTTTGGCTCACCGGGCTGTAGCGAGAGAGGAGGAGTAGCCTCTCAGATGGGGCATTGATTTGTTACAGAGGATGCAGGAGCAGCATCCAAATAGTCCTTAGTTGGAGGAGCAGCTACAGCAGGCTCGACAGGAGCTTGTTAGCACAGAGGAGAGGCGACACGAGTTTCCTTTCCACCAACAGGCATCTCAATGGACACAGGTGGGCGACAGAGTGACTGGTGCTTTCTTTGAGGCAGTGGGACCTCGGCATTCGCATGCCAAGGTAAGTCAGTTGCGTAGGCCCAATGGGTCAGTTGCTTCTGAGCTCGAGGATATGCGTGTAGTTGCTACTGACTTTTAGCATGAGTTACTGTCTACAGAGCCCTAGTCAGAGCGTCAGGATGCATGCAGGGAGCAGGTTTGGGCACAAATGCCTTGTCTTGTGACTAAGGAGATGCGTTAGAGGCTTGAGCTACCACTTCAGCTTGAGGAGCTGCACACAGCTCTTAGGGCCCTCCCTCATGGTAGCTATCCAGGTGAGGATGGGCCGACTCCCAGTTTTTTCTTGGAGTACTGGGACTTGCTTGGCCCAGATCTTTGTAGTGCTTTTCAGTACATTTTGCACACAGGAGTGATGCCTTACTGTATGATTAAGGGCTTGATATACCTCATTCCCAAGGAGGGTGGCTGCTTGGATGAGATTTGATAGTGGCGCCCCATCACCATCCTCAACTCAGCCTACAAAATTCTTGCCAAGGCTCTGAGTTTGAGGATTCAGCCACTAGAGAGCCTTATACATGGGACTCATACAGGTTTTGTCAAGGAACGCAGTATCCTTGAAACCATCTTTACTTTTTGGGAGGCTTTTGCCCTAGCACGGCTCCATGGTGAGGACCTAGTGATTCTTCTTCTTGATTTTGAGAAGGCATACGACAGAGTTGACTAGGACTTTCTAGAGGGCACTCTACACAGGATGGGCTTCTTAGATGCTTGGATCAGAGGGATGTCAGCTTTGTACCGACACGCTCACAATCAGGTACTTTTGGCACGAGGTAGAGGTGATCGCTTCATGCTCACATGTTCGGTCAGACAGGGCTGTCCTCTTGCCCCCTTCCTCTTTCTGTTCTATGCGGAGGTGATGAGCGGGTTTTTGGTCTCGCAGCAGGTTGGTCTACGGGGCTTAGCACTCCCTATTCGGGGAGATTAGCTACCGGACACTGAGTTTGCCGATGACTCAGCCTTGTACTTAGATGGCCAGGAGGCCAAACTTCATAGGTGTGAGCAAGCTCTAGAGACCTTCTGTTGTGCATCGAGCGCACTAATCAATTGGAAAAAGACAATGGCTTTCTCGGTTGGTAGTGCTCTAGTGTCCAATTGGATGCCAGGAGAGGATTTTAGGTGGATTCCTCCAGGGACTGCAGTTTGGTACTTGGGTTGTCAGGTTGGTTTGGACTTGCTCCTGAGCAACAGATTGCTCCCCTCCTCCTGTCTATCAGGAGGAAGTTGTTACACTGGAGCTCAACACAACTTTCTTTGGCTGGCAGAGTAGTAGTGGCAAACCAGGTGTTGTTGGCGACTATGTGGTACATCAGTTCTTGCTGGATCTTCTCGAGTTCTTGTATCAGCTAGGTAGAGAGGCTGATCAGGAACTTCCTTTGGTCAGGAGATGAAACTCAGATAGCCCGAGCCAAAGTGGCTTGGCAGGTCATCACTCTTCCTTGTTCACAGGGAGGGCTTGGGATCATTGACCCAGCACAGCAGAGCAGAGCCCTTCTTGGGAAGTTCATAGTCAGAGGACTTCTTCCAGGTGAGGAGCCATGGAAGGAGTTCTTGCTACAGTGGCTTCGTGCTAGGGTGCCTCAGGCTGGAGGCCCCTGGCGACCTTCGACCCGATGGATCTTCACAGAGATGCGCAGAGTTGGTTTGAGTAGGAGACTGGAGGACCGCTTCGCTGTGAGTTTGCTTCGATCTTGGGAGCTCTTGTGGAGACGCTCGGAGAAGAGACAGCCTACATGTACGGAGGAGCGCCTACGGCAGCCCCTTGTTTGGAACCCCATGGTTAGAACTCAGAGAGGCCACTTGGTTGGTAGTCGGCCTCATGTTTCCTGGGGTCCCATGGCAGCGGGTCCAATGCGCTCTTTAGGTGATTGGTTAGAGTTCATAGGCTTGTTAGAGGAGGTGCAAGGTTTCCAGCTCTACAGGGCATGAGAGGGGTGCAGAGCATGTGCCAGGACATCTCAAAGGCAGTTCCAGTTGAGTGGCTCACGCCTCTTGAGCCAGTAGCACCCAGGTGGATGGGAACCTTCACACGGCTGGAGGTTATCCTCTCAGTCAGGGCCTGCTCAGAGACTGTTCCATCCCTTTTCTTTGAGCTTCAGGGTGGGGGACGCTTACAACAAGTTGCAGTAGAGGCCCTATAGGTGGCAGAGTGATGCTTTTAGAGAATCCGAGAAGTGGGCATATGTGGGAGGACTTGTGTCATCGAACACCATGGTCCAGGGTGTACTCTGATGGCACTATGGACCACCTACGTGGCTTTTACCTCCCCCCATTTCTTGATTTTGCCCCATTGTACATATGTTGGTTTTTTCATTGGGAGAGTCTCCCACCATGGTTGTTGTAGCCCTCTCTTGAAGAGGTGGTTGTAGCCCTATGGGCAGTTTCAGTAACTAATAGAAGAATATTTTTCTCACAAAAAAAAAATTCATTCCAAATGAATTTGTACAAAGTTATCAAAACTATCCCAATTGAATCATTAAATGTTTCCAAAGTCGGACTACTGTAGCAAGCTAAACCTCTTTAAGCCAAGATAGATATCTCACCTGCATCCATATAGTCAAGACAACAGATATGTTAGACTTGACTAAGTATGGCAGGATTCAAAGAACCTATCAGGTGTTATCCATGTCAAACTTAAAAAGTATTTAGACTAGCTACTGTCCTATACAAAGTAATCCTACCAAAATTCCTTCATATGTTTAACATAACCTTTTACTGTGAGAGGAAGTCGACAACTCCATATCATCTTATGTAATTTCCTCAGTTTAAACAATGTATGAAAAAAACCCGGTTTAGGTCAGCCAACAAAAACCTTAGTTACACGAGTAATCTTTAGTAATAGGCCTACTTACCTATCAACACCCTTTTAAGTATCATAAAGAGATTGGTATCAAAACAGCAGCTAGATTGGACTGCCCAGAAGGTGTCAGCCAGAGTCAAAATGAAGCACATTCTCAATGTAAAAAATGCTTTCAAGTCATCCCTTAATTAATGTCATAACGAACCAATAATAATGTATAACAAAACTTTTTTAGATAGATTTTTACTCAAGCTTTAGTGAGCAGGCCCAAAGTATCTTTAACCAGATTTAGGCCATAGTTGGTTAGAAAGATTCCAACCAGATTCAATGAAAAAAGGACCAGTATTAAGCCAAAAATCTAAGTATCAAGCAGAAGGTATAAAGTCTGGTTACAACCAGTCTAAGCCCGACAACCAAGCAATAGGTGAAGGTCAGATTTGTAAGTCAAAATAGTCTCCCCAAATCATAATATCATAAAAAGCTTATGTATCTAAAGTACCAGATCATTATCCATAAGTGGAGAGTAGGATTAGAAGACCAAATGTAGTGAGAAAAGGACCAGTACCCCCTGCTAGATATAGAGATTTTTGTATTTTCAGTTTTATCAAACCTGGACTAGATCAATAGGTATTAATCGAGTCATCCACTATACCCATATTGTTCAGACTCATAATTTATGCCAAACTCCAATGAGGTTTTTAAGGTAGTATCATCACTAAGAACTAGATGTAGTGTTCATATGCAAAAAGACTAGAACTAAGCGAGGCAACCAGGCAACAAGCATAAGCTAGATCTAAGCGAGATATCCAAGCAAGGTTAGTTGTTTTTTTAGGTCAGCACCAGAGCCAAATCCGGCTAATTCCAACCATACCCAAGATCAAGCAGAAGGTATAAAGCCTGGCTACAATTAGTTATATCAGACCATATCAGTATAATGGAAATCCAGATCCGGCTGATTCCAAATACACCCAAGATCTAGCAGAAGGTATAAAGTTAGACCAGACGAGACCATCAAGTATTAACTCCATTTTCTCCAATTTTTTGTAAATTGAATGTATCATAAACAGCTGCAACTATCTGAATTTGGCAGCATAACCAGCAATGACACCAAACTCTCCATAAGTATCGATTTTAATGAAAAAAATCATTAGTTTCCCATAATAAGTTTCCATGAATCTCCTCATAACCCACCAGAATATGAACCATCACATAATAAATTAGAGTATCAACCAGTGATTAGCATAGTTAGATCAGTTTCCCCATATGACCATAGTATACCACATTCAATAACCATAGACTTGATGCCATTTTTATGTCAAGCAACCAACGAAAACCAGAGTGAGTGTATGTAATCAGTACCAAGCAAAAAAACCCCCCTAATGATGTGTACTTATCAGTGCCGAGGTTTACCAAATCATATTCGTTAACGAAGTAAAATCCCAAATGTATAGTTCTGCCAATGTTCCAGAGGTATACCAACCTTAAAAATCAGTCACCATCAGGCTTTCAATTTTAAACTCATCATTAGTATCAAAACCCAGAACAGTATCCATATGTATGTGAGACTGGATGCAATTTTTTACAGAAAAAAAGACTAAGTATGTATGTAGTCAGTACCACACAAGAAGCAAAGAAGCCCTTCATAATGTGTGAAAATCTGAACTCCAAAAGAACCTCTCTCTTAATAATCTTAATGTTTAAAAAATCTGTCTATAATCACCCAACAGAGCAGGGGTTTATTTGAATATTTGAGAGAAAAAATATATAAAAAACCTGTGAGCAGACACCACACCGAGATTATCTCCAAAGTACCCGTGGAGACCAAGTCAAAGTGAAGGGAAGAACCCCTCACTTTTACGTAGTGGAAGAGGCAGGGAAGATTTCCCAAATATATACTCAGTTGTGGAGGTGTTGCAGCTGCTTGGCGTCGATCAATCACAACGAGCGCAAGAGGTATTAAAACTAAGACTGATTCCATGAGCGTGAGGCAGAGAATCCGTGCCAAGCAACCCCTCATAACGCGAGGTCATGAGAACGAGGCCGTGAGTCAGTATAAGTGCCGCGACAATGTAAAAAAAACCTAGTAGAAACAATCAAATCTTAAGCCGCCCAGGTAAGAGGCCAAAGGTTGGGCACTAACTAAATCTGGTAAGAGAGATATTAGGGGGTTGTACACACAAGCTAGCCCAAGTTCCAATATAATGGTTAATATCAACCCAAGTAAACCAAGTGAAGTTAAATTCACACCCACCAAGCTAAATGTCCTTGTGGTATTTATTCAGCCATGCTAATGGCATAGTAGGCTAGCAATAAGTACCATTTCAAGTTTTTTTTTTCTGTGGAAATCTTTAGGCTATGAGTAGGTTATCATGGTCAACTGCTGTGACAAAGCGTGTGTGTGTGTGTGTGTGTGTGTGTGTGTTGCAAAATAGTAGCACAGATGGGCTACCTACTCCTCTTCTTCACCAGAGAAGCTAGGTCCGCTCCAACTCCTCCATTAGCAAGGAAACAATAGTAGGATTGCTAGTGTTCACATAGAGAAAGAAAGACCACGGAAAGGCACAAAGTAACTTCACATTCTCCTTGTGACATGCAAACGGAATACAAAAGGATCCTTTTTAAAGAGTTCCAAAACCAATAGCTCAATGTCTTATGACTCTCAACTTCCCAGTTCCCATGACCTTTCATATCCCTAGGCTTCCTTTCCCACATGAATATACTTTTGGATAGTCAGCCCCTACCACACAATCAGTGATCAACAAATAGGCTAGTCGTGGCTAAAAACTCTCAGGGGCATGAGAGACTCACGTAGAGCTTCTCACTGCTTGACTCTTAGGAGCATCACGAGCTCTCTTTGGAGCATTACTAGCGGTAGGTACATCACTAGTAGACTGAGCTATTTGCATAACTAGACCTGAGTGTACGTCCCCAAATATTACTTTCCGATATTCAACCTCTTTCATGGATTTTTTGTGCATCTTTCATTCATTAAAGATAACATGAGCTATGAATTACTCTCCAAGATTCTGGGTGCCAAAGACGATAACCCATCTCTCCATCTGCACCATAGCCAATGAAGATGCATTTGTGTGACTTGGGTCCAGTTTTTGTTGGAGCTCTTTAGACACATATGAGAATGTCTCACACTCAAACACACATAATCTATCATAATTAGGCTTCTTTCTTGTTCATATCTCTTGAAAAATCTTACAGTTCAGTGACGTACTAGGTGATCTATTGATTATATGCACCATTGCTATAAAAATTTCTCCCCGAAACTCTTGAGGTAAATTTGCCCTAGATAGTATGGAAGTGATCCTCTCGTGAATAGTCTTATTCATTTGCTCATCAAATCCATTCTGAGTAGGTGTATATGGTGTAGTAAACTGCCTCCAAATTTTTCTTTTGCTATAGAAATTCTTGAAGTCAATGGAGTTGTACTCTCCCTCGTTGTCAATGCGCAAAGCCTTCAACTTCTTGCATGACTGATTCTCAACCATAGCTAGGAACTTATGGAAGATATTAAAGATTGCATCTTTCCTCTTCAAGGGGTAATCCCACACCTTTCAAGTAGAGTCATCTATGAAGTTCAAGAAATATAATTCCCCCCCCCTAGAGACTTATGTAGCATCAGCCCGCATAGATCACTATGAACCAAATCTAGAGGGTTCTCTAACTTTTGATCTAATGGCAAAGTGGTAAGCATATTTTTTTTCCCATATATGCAATGCTCAGATAAACTTAAATTAGAATAGTTTAACATAGGGATATAGCCAAAGTGCTGTAGCTGCTTTATCCCCTTTTGACTCATATGACCAAGCTAGCTATGCCACAACTCAGTAGAAGGTAGATACTCTACATAGATTGAGTTCTCTTTCACAAAAGATACTTACAAGGAATATAATGATCCAGAATTTGGCCTTTGAGCATGACCAAATTATATTCTCTAATTATCTGGGAACTATTTCCAAACATTGTAGTGTATCCAAGATCATCAAACTATCTTGCTGAAACCAAAATCTTAGCTAGCTTTGGAACACGTCGAACACCTCACAACATAAACTCAGTACCATTTTGCATACATAATTTCATATTTCCAATGCCACATATCTCAAGCTAACAAGAATCACCTAGCTTAATTAAACCATGTGTAGAACCATAAACCACTCCTTGTGAGGAGCAATAAGAAAATTGGCACCTGAGTCAATGATCTAATTCTGTGCATAGCATTTGTCAAGAGCTAATAACGCCTTTGGACTCGAATAAAAAGAGAAGACTAGTAAATCTGACGGTTACGACACGTCAGAAACAACATAAACATTTGGAGACTCAACGACATTGAGCTCATCTATTTTCACACTACTTTTAGGAGGTGTAGGACTTATGACAATTGCTATACCCTTTTCTCTTTGCAATAAATGAAAATCTTTCTTCATGTGTCCTTTCTCGTGACAATGATAACATTCAAAGTTTCTCATGTCATGTCCACGACTCTTGCTAAGTGTATTCTTGCGATCTTGAGAACGATCGCAAGTGTGACTACGATCTCTTTGCCATTGATGGTTTTTCTGGATACTTCCACTAGCTATATATGCATAACTATGCCCACTAGTGACAAGAGATTGAAGTTGAATCTCTTTTGTGAGCAAGCACTAGTAATATCACTAAAAACAAGATTTTCCCAAGGGGTAGACTTACTAATGGTAGTGTTAAATGTATCCCATGATGCAAACAAAGAGCATAGCAAGAAAATGGCTTTCATTTCATCATATAAATTCAGTCCTTTAAAAGTCAACCGTGTTTTTGAACTCGTTTAAATGCAAACTGACACTATCACCCCCTTTCATATTCAAGCGCATGAGATTTTTTATTAAAAAACACTTTGTTCGATGCACTCTTAACATCCCAAGCTTTTTCATTAAAAAACACTTTGTTCGATGTACTCTTACCATCCCAAGCTGAGCATAATGACTCCCATAATTCCTTTGGAGTAGTCTTGTCCATAATTGTAAAGAAAATGGACTCACCAAGGTGGAGACGAATGGTCGCATAGCACGAGCATTAGGCTCCTTCCACACATCATCAATGTAAACATCATCTTTATGCTCTTTCAATGGCGTTTCAAGGCCCTTACTGAATAAGAAATCAAGCATACATTGCTTCTATATCATGAAGTTTGTGCCATCAAACTTCTTCATGTAATACTCTTCTTTGTTAGAAGTTCCAGCCATGACTGACAAGCGGAAATGCAAGAGAGTGAGAGTAGGAATTTATGGCAAATTTTTTTGTGAATATTTCGATAGAGTCTCATTTGCAGAGAGATCAAAATCTTAACAAGAAACTCAACAAAATCACTGTACGGTCAATGCAAAAGAGTGCTATAGGCAAACTAGAGGACTCACAAAAAAAATTTGGCAGAGTCTCCTCTGTACGGAGATGAAAATCTCAAGAAAACCTCAAGAAAAAATCAATGCATAAAATATCAAGAGTGCTCTCTGGGCATAAACATGCATATACTACACAAAAAAACTATCGAGAACGACTACCAACTTGGCATCATAGCACTATACATATCCTATGGCAAGTCCACAAATGGGGATCTCCAGCAACCTAATCCACCTCACACTGGGTAACCCTAAATCCAATTCTCAGCTTCAAAAAACCTCATGCAATGACCCTCACAAAAGGTTATGCAGACTCAACTAGCCATAGTTTCAGAAAGGGCTCTTCCAGATCGACTCTCAGAGGGTCGAGACTGCCAAAACAAGCCAAAATCAACTCCACAATGACATAGAATGACAATATCTGCAACACAACGTACATCCAAAATGTGAGTGTTCTTGTGTGTGTAAAACTGTATTTGAGAGTTTTCTCTGAGAAGCTGTAACGGCTATGCATAAGTAATACAAAGAACATACATCATGGCCAAACACACCCAAATTCACTCTTAGAAAATGCATAGGAATGTTGCTAGTAGCAATCTGTAACCTGCCTCGGATTGAGTGTCAACAAACTGTCTCTCTGTCTCGCTCTCTACAATGCCAAAGAGCATGTGAAAACCTATAGTCGATGTCATTGAAATCGATACCAATGCCAAGTGTCACTCCTCTATGGAAGATGCGTCTCATTCGTGTATGCCAATGTCGGAGGAGAAGTCATCGATGTCCCAAACCAAGAAACGGATTTTTGATGCTAAGAATCAGAGTGTGTCTGTGTCGTACTGTGCACAAAATCCCTCTTTCTTTGTATCGAATCCCCGTTCTCTTCTTCGTCGAGTGTATGCATTCGAGGCCTTCAGTGCTAAAGTTGAGATGAAGCTCTCTCTCTCTCTCTCTACACTCCGTCTCCTTTCTTATTCAACTCAAATGCATAACCTATTCTAAGAAAACAACTTCTTTGTTCTCGAGTTTAGACATATCCACAATCCGAACTAGCTGATCAATTCTTCTATAAAGTCGTAGAGCTCAAAATGATCTCCTTTTTTTTATAAAAAGGTTTATGAATCAGAGTTCTGTAGCTCAAGTTATGAGCAAAACTGTGACTTGCTATCAATCTACCATAAACTGAGCAACCTGCTTCTCTCTCTCTCTCTCTCTCTCTCTCTCTCTTTGAGCTCACAAAAAGCTTAATCTCTCACTTCTTGTGGCTTGTGGAGCTCAACCTCTTGTCACCTAGATGTGTGAGCTCTATGTGCCAAGTTCTATGTGCCAAGCTCACAATGCCTCCATAGCCATGGAAGCTCCGAGCTTTGATTCGTTGTCGATGTGAAGCTCGTCGGGAAGAGGAAAACATCAGGAAAGAAGTAGCATTGCAACCTTCGGCTCCGATACCACTTGAACAGTGCACGATGCTTTTGGAGTACTAGGGAGAAGAAGAGCAGACACAATGTTAGTGGTGGAGCTACCAGTGAGGATTAGAATTCTCTCACTACTCCTTATTGTTCTATATGATCAAAATAATAGTCAATGTGATGGGTGTCTGGCCAATTAGCTTGAACCTTAGCATATAGAAGCAAGTTAGAGAGTGGAGAAAAGATATTGAATTTAATTGTGTTCCCATTATTGAAACAAATTCTAAAAGCCAATCCATTTTCAAACAAAGTCTTATAATTGCATTGACTTCTCTCAGATTTCTTCACTTCACACCATGCTAATATAATCAAGCTTGGTAGCATTGCTAGATTAAGATAAACCAAAAGAAGGACTCTCTCTCTCTCTCTCTCTCTCTCTCTCTCTCAAAATAGAAGTAGAGCACTCCTATCTAGCATCTCATGAAAACTAATGCTATGAGAAGCTCCCAAGTTTGGTATCAAGGAATGCTTTGTAGCAGCATCTTACATATATTCATGTTTGTTAAGATCACTAAAGAGGTTGCCATGCATCATTTTTAAAAATATAATCTATTAACATAATATGACGGAAGGGGGAGCTCTTTACACGTGTCTCAATCTGCGACCTGAAGGCTAAAGTCCAAAACTACCCTTTGCACGTGAAAGAGGGAGAGAAAGAGGCCGCCGAAGGCAACCGGTCGTACTAGTAAACTATACATCTAAGAAGAGAGTATTGATAAAAGATAGATATAAAAAGAGAAGATAGATAAAAGGCGATGTTTCTTTAGCCGGAGCAATCCTGCAGGTCATATTCTAGTTCGAATTATGCAACCACAATTACAAGGTACATTAAAAGACACAGAGCAAAACGCATATAAAGCCAGACGCCCCCTCCCCGTCCCTCTCGCCTCCTCCCGGCGCCAGCACCAAGCAATCATGTGCTTCAGCCCCCCTTTCGACGTCAAATGGCAAGCTTCCATCTTCGTCTTTTTCTGTGCCATGGAATGACAATGCTGCATGCAGCATGAGCAGGGCCTCTTGCTGTACTTTGGATTGCCTGGTTATTTGTTTCGCTCATCTGTAGCTAGATTTGCGTAGTTTTGATTAAACTGATACCTTCAATGGTGTAAGTCTGCATTAGAGCATGCTAGGAAGGAAATGTCTATTCTGGGTGCTTTCCTTAAAGGAAATGGTGAGCGTGCGCACTTCATAGGCTGGTGTGTAGAGAAATTCCTAGACGACACTAGTTTTTGGAATGAAGGCTTCAGATTTCTGCACACTGAATGTTCTGTAGTCATGCCAAATGTTTCTTTTGAAACTCTGTTTGGATATCGGTTTACATGCGAAGAAAACTTGTTCTTGGAGAAAGTTTTTGAGTGCTTGGCCATTGTACTCAAGCGGTGGGAGCATCAATGCATTACAATAAGGAATAAGGTGTAGGGAATGGGCGTTGGGAGGTCCATTCTGCAGGTCAGCCACGGCGGCAGCCGGGAGCCTGCTGTGGAATGGGTCGACCAACGGCCATTCCCTGCTGTCATGGTCGCCGGGAGGCTGACAGCCGAAAACGAGCACCTGGAGGCCCATTTTACAGGTCAGGCGACTGGTGGCAGCCACGGCGGCAGCCGAGAGCCTGCTGCGGAATGGGTCGACCAACAGCCATTCTTGGCTGTCATGGTCGTCGGGAGGCTGACAGTCCAGAATGGGCATTAGGAGGCCCATTCTGCAGGTCAGGCGACCAGTGGCAGCCACGGTGGCAGCGGGGAGCCTGTTGCGGAATGGGTTGACCAACAGCCATTCCCGGCTGTCATGGTCACCGGGAGGCTGACAGTTCAGCAGCCGTAATCTCGATCATTTGCGCTGCTTATACGTCAGCATGCAGAAATACTTTGGCAGGCTGTAGCCGGTGGCATCTGCAGAGACGGTCGACGAGCGACTGTGACGGAAATAAACAGATTTGTTACAGTCTGGAAACTGATTATGAACATTATGATGTCCGATTTTTACAGTTTTGCCTGAACACACTACTCTACCCTTTGTAACATCATGTCAAAGGTAGGTTTAAGCCAAGGTTAGACTATGATATATGTGTGTGCATCACGTAGTAGCAATTCTACGATGCAACTATCTGTAATCAAAGAGCCTTTACTATCTTGCTGCTCATGCAGTTTCTTTCCCTCTAGAGTTGTTGGAGTTATGTAAAGTGCCCAAGTATTTCTGTCCTATTTTTGTCTTTGCTCATTATTTGAAGTCCTCTCAAATAACACATGAAGCATCTATTCTTGATAGCCACAAGCATTAGGAAGTCAAGATGGACCTCAAGGTAGGTAGGCTCTTTTATTCATGAGAGATCCCTGATGACAAATGTAAAACCTTCTCATTGATCTACGACCCACTAGGAGTGGTTGACATGATTCCATTGGGTAGTAGTTGCTGGCTAACCAAGGTATAGAGGGTCATTGATTGTAAGTAATGGTAGATTCTAGAATTAGCAAGGCTATCTCAGGAGAATGTTCGCAAGTTATAACTACTAAAAGTCATTTCTTGACAGTAGGTTGAACATTAGACTCAATGAAAGCACTCCTATTCAGCAAGTTAAAGAGTGGGTGATTAAAGTTCTGGAGGGCATGCTAAGAGCGCATGTAATTGACAAGAGTCCTAGTTGGAAACGTGTGTTGTCCGTTTTGGTTTGCTTACAAAGCACGTGACTACAAGGTATAGTTCATTTATGTTTATGCTCGGGGTTAAACACAGACCACTCGACATAGAATGGTTGACCAACGAGAACACCCGCAAATCAAGATTCAGAGCTCACTTGCATGAATAGCAAGCTCAATTATGCAAATGACAAGTAACATCAGGTTATCTTGGCAGGAGGTAATCCATATCAAAAGGTATGCAAATGACAAGCAACATCAGATTATCTTGGCAGGAGGTAATCAAGTCTTTCTCATGCTTTGGGGCCCTATACAAGATGTTCTATACAAGAGGTTCCACTTGGGAAACCTTAGTGCCCTCAAAAGAGATTTTCCACTTTGTCTTGAAGACGAGGGCAAGAATTATGTGTGGATAAAGTCCTAGAGCAAGGGTGTATGAATATGGCATATATGGCAAGGGGTCATATGTACAGATACGGGGCTCAATTGGTGACTGTTCATGCCATCCTTGCATGTTGGAGGTGAGAATGGACAGTATGGAGGCATGGCTCTCTCTGTCTTTGCACTGATCCACAGCTTGTTCTCAATATTGATAAGAAAGGGCGTGTAAGCCACTCTTTACTAAAGAACTGACGTGAAGAGGCAGTTTACCAGCAACAGGCAGTCGGTTTGAATGGCTTTGATGATACGAACCATGATGCTTTTTGGCATTGCATAGTCTTTATTAGTCGCCAGGCGATACTTCTGATTTCTATGTAACCTGATTCCCTTTTCTTATGTTGCAGCAAAACCTTGTTAGGGCTTGCTAAATCACGCATCAAATTTCTAAGGAACAAGAGAGAGGGTCAGCTTAAGCAAATGAAACAGGAATTGGCAAGCTTTCTCAAGGCCAGACAGGAGCCAAGTGCACATTTAAAGGTAATCTTTATAGACTTTTAGTAAGTTTTCTTTGATCTCATATGTAGTTGGATTCTTCGAGCAAGATTAAATCATAGTAGTGTGTGAGTTCCTTAAAAGAAAATTTTGGGTGCAAAATAAAATTGAGGTAGATTTGGCGAAAAGATTTCTGCTAGTTCTCAACAGAAAAATGAGGCTTTAAAATTATGTTCCTGGTTAGAAATGTTGTCCATAGTCTAAAAAGATAAATGAGTTATGGATTAGAGTGCAGAGCTTGAGCCTT
Organism: Adiantum capillus-veneris; assembly: GCF_014529385.1. Classification (NCBI taxonomy): domain Eukaryota; kingdom Viridiplantae; phylum Streptophyta; class Polypodiopsida; order Polypodiales; family Pteridaceae; genus Adiantum; species Adiantum capillus-veneris. The sequence continues at coordinate 88,113,689 of NC_140954.1, forward strand.
TGTAGCTCGTGGGGAGCCAGTGGCAAGGAAAGGATTTGGTTCAACATGGAAAGAAAGTGGAGCTCAAGTAAAAGAATACAATTAGCTGAAAGAAAAGCAACGGCAATGGATGCAGCAGCAGCAGAAACAGTGACATTCACAACCAAGCAGTATACAACAAAGGACTACTTTAGTTGAGTTATGTTCTCATTAGGAAGAGGATGGGGTCTAGGAGAGCCTCTTTATTTGCCATGAGATTATGGACGTGAGTTAACATTTGGACGAATAGATACATGACATGTGTGCAAGAATGGTGGGTGTGTAAGAAAGGTGTAAGAGTGGTCAAAGGATGCACTTTCCCCCCCAAAAAGGGGGAGGATAAATTTATGATTTTTGGCCTTCCATAAATCCTACATATGATCTCCAATTTGAGAGAAGATTATAGATCTAAAATCTACACGCTGAGTTCTTTCCATAGATATGTTACATGATATACTTTTTCTCGCTAGATTTTAAATTTCATTTTGGGGGGAAAATTTAAATTCAAATAAACTAGCTGTTTTACCTGTTTGAATTCAAAATTTATCCTTTGATTGCTTTCTTAATACCAAAGGTTTGACTCCCTTAAACTACCAATAAAGAAGCCCTCCTAAACTCCATTCTCTTCCTAATGTAGGTAAAGATAGGGAACGTGGAATTCAAGATATTTTTGACGAGGGTTGAATTAGGTCCATTTTCCCTATTCTTGGCCCGGTAGTGTTCAATGTCATGAGCTTCTGCTTGGGAGTGGTGCAGGGAACTGCCTTCCCCCATTCTTCATTCTGGGCTAGCAATGGCTCCAGCAGCATAGTAGCTAGGTGTAATGGCCTTGTAGTAACTCATGATGCCAGTGTAATTTACACCAGGTCCCTGGGAATTATAGTTGGAATTCATCCAAAAAAGTTTGGAATTCATCCAAACTTTTTATCAAAGATGGTTTAAATGCCTGCAAGGGATGATGTTGATGAATCTGCTTTTGGGTAATGGTTGCAGGTAAGAGCCTTCTTCTGAGGGAAAACTCTCGTGAATACTTACTGGATGTATGCACGGATGATTATATGCGTAAATAGTTGAAAGTGGTGATATTTTTTATTTTATTAGAATTGTAATCCTGGAGTTATTTCTGTAGGTGGAACAGATTCACAGGGAGCAGAAAATCATGGCAGCTTATGAGGTTATTAACCTCTTTTGTGAGCAGATTGTCACTCAACTCCCGATCATTAAAGTACAAAAGTCAGTCATTGTTTGATTGGTTTATCCTAGGTTGGCGTAAGAGGTCATACTTTCTTGTAAATGAGGTGTGTCCTCATGTGCTTTCAGGCAGTGTCCAATTGACTTGCGAGAAGCGATTGCAAGTATCATTTATGCTGCCCCTCGGTGTTCGGATATTCCAGAATTGAAAAAGATTGGGGGTCTTTTGTCTGCAAAGTATGGGAAAGAATTCACAACAGCTGCAGCTGAATTGTCGCAAGATAATGGTGTCAACAGAGTGGTATTATGCCGCACCAAGTATTCTTCTCTGTTTGCAGGACTACAAGAAATCTGAGCCAATCCTGTGTCTTATGTGCAGGTAATTGAAAAGCTTTCAATCAGTTGGCCCTCCATGGAGATCAAGATGAAGCTGATGATAGACATAGCTGCCGAACAGGGTTTAGATTGGGATCCAACCGATTTGAAGTCACAGGTTTTGATGCCTCATGAAGATGTCCTTGTGAGCATAGATTTTCTCATACTCTTATGGTAAATTTACCATACTTACGTACTCCTATGATATTTGGCGTATGATATTCGTATGTTATGATCAAACATGTGCAGACAATGCGAGTGAAGCAGCACAAGTATGGGTAAAGCGGGAAAGCAGTTGTGTACAACCTTCGAAATAAGCTTTGCTTTGATGAAGCTGAAGAAAGGAGAGGCTTAAATGACAGGAAACAGGATTCATGGAAGTATCCCATGTGCCATGGAGAACGTATAGAAGAACATTCAACTTCACCGTCTATGTTCAAAATAGGAAAGCATGATGATAGTGGTCGTTTGGATTCAGTTTGGCACTAACATCTATGCCCAACAGGCATGGGAATAATTCAGTGAGCTTACAAGAGTTGAATAGCTGGAATGCCTCTTCAGAGACTTTGGGTGATAGACATAGCAAGCTGAGGTCTTTAAAGAGCACTAGTTATGACATGTCCAAAGCTTGCCCAATTTTCAATCGTTGCGATCGAGATGGCTCAAATTGCAAACATTTATAGATGTCGGGGCTCCCTCTATTCTTGAAGGGTCTGCAAATGCCAAGAGCACAAACACCATCCCTCACAAAAGCCACCTCATTTACCCATCCGAAACTACCGGACTATGATAAATTTTTTGCTCATTTCAGGCATTGAAGGCTAAGAAATAACGGTTGTGGTGTTGTGTCAACCCAATAGCATTATAGTACATGCAAGCCGTAATCAATGGATGCAAGAATGCAGCGTTATTGCCAACCGATATCATAATTGGGCTTGAGGTTCTACAAATTCCGAATACCATCCTACTGGGAGTTGCGGACCATTGGATTTGTTGGTACCATCATGGCAAGTGCAAGTGGTATAAAGACAGGATGATGTACCAATGCACCAATGCCGCAATAAATGCTATTTGTTAATCTTAAGATGTGGTGGAGCATAATTATCAGTAAGATGTTCTTGATGCACCTATGCCGAAATTGGCATAATTATTGCTACCTTGTTAATATGAGAATGTGGTCCCATGGAGCATAGTTAATAGTGAGATGTTATTGATGCAACTATGCCAAAATCGGCTTAGTCCTTGCATAGTGCATATACGTCAAATAATTGGTGCATACGTGACCTTGCATGAGACAGTTAATTCAAAAGGTAATTGATAACTATGCATACGCTTGTATGTGTTTCCATTCCTAAAAACAAGTTTCCATTGATGTACGTATGCCAAATTTTGAAAATGAGAAAAACATGAAGAAATGGCACTTTCGTATAAAGCTCTCCATGCAAGTTCCTTTATGTTGTTTATGTCCTTTATTGGCAGAGATAGACGTTCACATGTCCTTCCAACAAATACACTATTAGTAGCGGCTAACACAGGCAACATCGAATATGTATCAAGCGGGAGATGTCTATGGTTGTGCATAATATTTTCAATCACTTGGTATAAGTTTTGAACTCACTTGGAGTTCTAAAGTTGTATATGGTAGTTTGAGGGCTCAATCTTAAACCCATACTAGAAGGGATTGTGTGAAAGCCTTTAGGCAAGGAAGCTTCATTCTCGAACATTCACTCTTGAGGATCCACTTTTGAGAGCTCCCTCTCTCTAGAGTGTTTACTCTTTGGCGTAGCTTTTAGCTTAATGTCTATGTTTGAGAGGCTAGTGCTAACCATTGAATTACTGTAAGCTCTTCTTGATTAATCTAATTCTTATTTTCTCATTAGTGTACTTCTTCTTTATATTTCATCTTGTCATGAAGTAGTATTACTCTTTCATTGTTTTAGATTTGAGAGATGTATGTACTTCTTGCTAGTAACCACTCTTAATCTTTCATAACCATTTGATTTGTGATATTTAACATCACTAATTAAGTTGATTAAGTTGGGTCTTAATCTTGTAATTAGTGTATGTGCCCTATTGTTTGTTTGTGTGTAGATAGGTTTTATGAAGCTCTAGCACCATTCATTTCGGGTGTGTAGCTATTAATGAAGTGCCGTGATTGACATGTGGTAGCTAGCGTGTGGTTATCCTTAGTGTGCTTGGGATTTTTAGTCTATAGTAAGTCGGACTTCGGTGGGCTTAATGTGTGTAGGATTTGTTTGATTAGTGATTAGAGTAGGTTTAGAGTTAGTTTTATCATGGTTAATCTCTACTTGCAATGGAGAGGTGATCTCTTGAATCCTCTATTCCATTCAGCTGATGCTCGTGTTTCCATACCCTAGCCGGGTTGTCGATCCACGGATAGATAATTTTGTGGGTTACGATTAGATCGTGTTACAACGTCTTCCTATATTTGGCGTCGCTGCCGGAGATTGATAACCTAATCTACTGAGTTTAGGATGTGTAGAATAGAGTAATTTCACTATTAATTTCGTTGGTTTTTGAGTGTGTGTAACTCAATCTTGGTGTGATTTGATGATGCTTGTGCAAAAAATTGATGCTAAGTGTTGAGTTATGAATATCCTAAACCTCCACCTTCAATTTCATAAATTTCATACTAACCCTTGCTAATTTTGTTTCATTTCCATGCTAATTGTACTAATTTTATGCTAATTTTTATTAATTTTGACTAATCTTGCTAACCTAACCACTAACATTTGAAGTGTAAAGTATGTTAAATCTCTTTTTAAGAGGTGGAATCACCACTCTAATCAAGTTACTTGTGCTAATTTATGCTTAATTTGATGATTTGAGTGTTTGATGTTTAGCTTACAATAGTCAATTTTTGGGCTAATTTAGAAGAGCCACACATGTGTGTGCATGATGGAATCGTCACGTGGAGCAAGGATTAGCTTGGATGCAATCGATTATAAGTGCATTGACTTACTCCATTCAATTTTTGAATGGTTAATTTGATTCCAATGTGTTGCTAATTTATTGCTAAAATTAGGTGTGTAAATCAATTGACCTACACTTTGCACCCAATTTGATTGTTTTGGGATGAAATTGATGGTCAATTTTGACTAATGAATGATGTTTGTGTCAAGATAATGCTTAATTCTCATCAAGAAATCATGTGTGTGCATAAAAATCATTGTGTGTAATGTACCAAAGAGGGAAAAAAACTGTCAAAAAATTCAAGTATGCACTTAATCTTGAGTGTATGCATATATAGAAATCGATAAAAATTAATGACACATGAGTATGCAATCATGTAAATGATGTGTATGTTAGGCTACTTCAATCATTGGATAAACTTAATTGTCAAAAATTTGGGCAAAAATTGATTGTGTGTGCCTATCCAAGACCACTTGATTTTCTATGATTGATGGTCAAATAGGGTACGTAAATGATTTTTGATTGTGAAATGATCATAAAAAGTGTGTGCAATGATCAAATATAAGCCTAAATTCAACGCCAATTGAGTCAAAATTGATCTTTTGTGCTTTTTTGAGTGTGTGCATTGCTTGATTATGTAAAAATAGTGCTGATTTTTAAAAATTAAGCATGAATGCATTCACTAATTATGCTTGATTGAGTTTGCAATTTGAGCATTCCAATGTGGAATTGATGTAATTTTTGCATAAATTTTTGGCCTAAATTTAGATGTGTGTACCTACTCAATAGTATGCGCAATCCGGTCTTTGAATGAATAATTGGTTTTTTTTTTACCAATTATGATGATTAATTTGGCCAAATAGTTAACGTATGCATTACAAATTGTCTTCGAGAATTGAGATTCATCACTTAATTAATGCTCAATTACGGATATTTTTCACTCATGAGTAGCCATACAAGCCAAATGACAAATTCAATTGAATTCGGACGATGAGGGCCATTGGAGATGAGTAATTAATTTTGCAATGATTAAAAACCGGGTTTGAATTGACCAATGTTTTGTACCAACTGGGTTTGCCTAATTGTGCATATCCTTGGATATGAGCAACTTAAGTTGCGATGATTGATTTGCTTCTGCAAATGAGATGGCAACCTTGATTAGTTTGCTTAGGAGCATTGCCCAATTGAGTTAAAAGTGCATCAATATCAAATCGAAAATTGAATTTTTGCTCTTGAATTGGAAGCAATATCGATTAAAATTTAGCTTGAGTATTCCATGTCATGAGAGATCTCATGCTAGGATGCCGTGTAACAAAAATTGCTAAAGGAACTCACTTTTGCCCAACATATGTGACGGTTTGAGTGTGTGATTTTGCTCTAGATCCTTGTAGGATTGCACAATTGAGTATAGTCATGAGAATTAGGATGCAAATCTACGTGTATATATGTGTAATGATTCATTTGGCCTCCCTTTTTGTGCGCCACAAGGTGAGTTTTGGCTCCCTAAATCTCATTCATCGATATAAGAGATTGATTCTTCAAAGATAAGCACCCAATCTCTAGGTCGTGATTATGCAAACCCCACACATAATCTCCGTGGGAACAGCCTCTTGAGAGGATTTTTCAAAAAATAAAAATAAAAAAATGAAAACCCACACACATGTGTGCCCACTTTGCGGGGCCAGCTAGTTAATGTCGACTTTATTTGGCGCTTTCACTACCACAGCCCCAGTTTCGTGGCTTACATGCTACTTCTTGGAATGCATTGCTGTGGGCCTCAAAATCCACTTCCGGGTTCTTGATCCTCAACTTATGCATGATTGAGTCTATTTTTGACTTATACACTCGCCACACTGCTGCTTATGATTTTGTGGCACAGTTGCCTTTACTGCATTGGCACTAGGTCCCCAACCCCTAATTATACCCGCCGATCACTCACACACACACACACACACACACACACACACACACACACACACACACACACACACACACACACACACAAATCACTCTCACAATCTCACTCCCCGAATCCCAATTGCTCCAACCGGCTCACACCTCGCACACATCGGGTCCACTGAGGTGCTGGCCGCGCTCTGCTCCACTTGCAATGCTAGCTCACCCTACTCTTGCCCATGTGCCTGCGCCTGCCGAGTTTCTGAATCCTGGCCACGTCAACTTGAAAGATACACACACACGCCTCCCAAGTCGGCTCCTGCAAATCCGGTCCAGCAACATTAGACATCCAAAACAAGGCTCACGCTCATTCACTGCACGAAAAGTAGCAATTGGCCTCAAGGAAAAGCGAGGTTGCTCGCGTACATTTGGGGGTCCCTGCTGCACTGTTGAATCCTCTATCTCGTTGCCTCAGCTCAAACACACACACGATACATGGACCGCCAGCAATGCTCTCGGCTGATTGATCATGCTCACCCACACTCCTTTCCTGCTCCCTGAGCTCCCCCTACCCACTCGTTCATCTGCGCACGATACCGCCAGAGTGATAAAACATTTAAAAAATAAAAATAAAATATGAAACAGAAGCCTATTAAAAGGGCGTTCCCACTCCATCCCGCAGAGATATCCTCGAGCTTGTCATTTGTAACTTCACTTTGCTTCGATCGAATCATTCAAAACAAGGATGAATTTCGAGCCAACAAAAAATTATGAACAAATAAGGGAGTTGTCTATTGTCTGGATGCACATCATTGCAATAAAATTTTGATTTTGATTTGGTTATTTAGTGCCTTAATTAAAGACTTTTGTTAGCACTAAAAGAAGATTTTTGAATGGATTTGTGATATGGGTGCACCAGCTGTGATGTTCTCTCTTTTGCTTTGTGTGCATGGTGGGATCCAAGTATTGGCCGAGACTCAATTTTTCATAAAAGCCATACATGGTAATGAGTGCAATTATGGTCTCTAAAAAGCCTATTACAAAGGCTATCCATCTCAAATAAAAAAGAGAGAAAGAACAAAAGTTCGCGCTTTGTATGCAATAAACATATGATACATAAGAGCATGAGGGCATTGATTTGTGTGCTATGATTATGTCTATGCACAAATGAACTTATTTGCACTAAAAATCAAACTTGTGCTAATTTTATGTAGCATTTGCATTCCGCTAAACAAAAAATCTTTTTGGCAAGCATGCGAGCTTCATTTGAGAGTTACATTGATGGTATGTACATGCTTGGTCAATAAGTCTTGTGCATTAAAACTTGAGTTTGGTATTGAGTGTGCATTTTAGTGCTTGACTTGAATGGAAACATGAATGGCAACATGTTTGCATAGCACTAAAATTGAGCTCTTTCTTTGAGTGACCATGGGAGAGCAGTGAAATTTCAAGCTTGTGATTGATTGTGCATCTTTTAGCTCGTGTTAAAAGACCAAATGCTTAAGAACACTAATGATTTGAGCTTGGAATTGATTGTGCATTTTAGTGCTTGAATTGAATGTATACCCTTACAAAGCACTAAAAATTGGACTTTTTTGAAGGGATGTAGCAGAGTGTGATTTCATTGATCCAAGAAGGGGTCATCATTGCAAAAAATTACAAAAGTTGGCTACTTAGAGCCATTTCTATTGATTGGATTAAAAGTTGTATATATGCTAGCTCATAGCCTTGTCAAAAGTTAATTTTTTCATTTTGAGCTGGTGTTTACCCAACATTTTTGAGCTTTCAAGTACATAGTTTGGCTATTGAGAGCCATTCACTTTCATTTCATCAAGTTGCAATCATCTCTAGCTCATAGATTGCTCTAGAATGTAAAATTTCATGTGAGCTAATTGTTAGCTAACTTTTTGGAAAGATTTAAATTGTACATTTCGGCTTTCAAGAGCCACATCATTTCATCAAAGTTGCATTATTTTCATCTCTTGGCTTGTTTTTAACTCCATATTTCATGGATCTAGAAACTAATCAACTTTTGAATCATGCATGAGGGATGGTAAAAATTGCAAATTTTGCTTATGTAGAAGCTCATTCTCTCTCATTCTTGTTATGTATGCATAAATTTTCTATAAAGAGCATCATGTGCATAACCAAAGGCACTTTTTTTCCTTGGATTTTTCCCTTTGAAAAATTCAGGCATGCAAGACCCTAGCTTTAGGTTTTCATTTATGTTTTTGTGTGCTTTTTGCTTTCAATAATTAGCTTTTGTAGCTTGTGTTCACACTTAGCTTCAAATCAGCTTCTTTTGCAAATAAAAAGATCAACAGGCTTCTTTACAAAGGGGATGCTTGCTCAAGAATGCTCAAAAGGACATGAATAGGTGTAATCCTTCCATGATTTTGCTCTTTTGTTCATTTCTCCATTTTCTATGCTTGGCTTAAGTAATTTTTGCTTCTAAGCTATGGTTTTTTCATGTTGAAAGCTAGTCATCCTAAAGTTTTAACACTTTGCTTTGTGAATATTAACTCATAAAAAAATTAGGCTATATGTGTGCTAATAATAGGTAATTGGCCTTGACCTTAGGTTAATGTAGGTTCATTTCTTATTAGTCATAAACTCTTAGTGACAGTCTTAATACTCCATTCGTTTTTTACACGACCTAGGGCTATGATTAGGCTTTAGTCCTTTAGTCCAAATACCATTAGTATCTCAAATTGGAAGCAAATGAAAAAATGCTAAAAAATGATACAATGAAGAAAAAAAGTGTCAAGAAAAAGTAGCAAAAATGCTACTAGACACATGAAAAAGAAAATCTCTATGTTATCTTGTGTCTATGTGAGGCCTAGCGCCTTATTGGTACTTGGCAGGCGAGGGGAATCACCTCGCCTCACTTGGTCAAGGTCCTAAACCGATGCCTTGGGCTGATAAGGGTTAGCTATCGCCTTGGTACGCTAGTAGGCTTTTGGAACACCTTCTTGAGGGTTCAAGGAGCCGAGAGTCGCACCTAGACTTGCCTTGGGGTGGTAGCCTTGTATTGTGCTTTACTTTTTTTAATGAATGACAAAACCAAAACTTCCATGAGCTTCAAAAAGGTGTGACAATGTGCTAATAGATTAGGAGCTTTTTTATAGTTCGTAAACATGATAGACTTGGATGATTTATTGACATTTTTCACATAATTTTTAGGCTAGTAGGTTTATGAACTTGCATTAGCCTAGGATCTTAATTGATTGCTTGTGTTTCATGCATAAAACTAAAATTCAAGTGATTTAATCTTCACGATAGTTTATGTGTTTTTTTTGCTTTATGTTGTCTAGTTTTTGACTATGATTCACCCATCTTTTAGAAGCAAAAAATTCACTTTGCACGATTGTTTATTGTACTTCATGTTTTGTATCCTTGTTGGCCTTTGATGCTCATTACTTGTTCTTATGTTTTGCAGCTCAATATTTCTTCCATGGACTTGCTTTCTACCATGTCATCGTGTTTTGCTTCACCGGCACACGAGGACGTGCGCCAAATTAGGATGGGGGAATGTTAGCAATAGCTAACACAGGCTACACCGAATATACATCAAGCGAGAGATGTCTATGGTTGTGCATAATATTTCCAATCACTTTATATAAGTCTTGGGCTTACTTGGAGTTCCAAAGTTGCATATGGTAGTTTGAGGCCTCAAGCTTAAACCCATAGTAGAAGGGATTGTGGTGAAATCCCTTAAAAGGATTCCTTTAGGCAAGGAGACTTGATTCTTGAGTATCAACTCTTGAGGATCCACTTTTGAGAGCTCCCTCTCTCTAGAGTGTTCACTCTTTGGCCTAGCCTTGAGCTTAATGTCTATGCTTGAGAGGCTAGTGCTAACCATTGTAATTAGTGTAAGCTCTTCTTGATTAATCTAATCCTTATTTTCTCATGGGTGCTATCTTTTAACGAGCAACAAAAAGCGAGCGAGGGAAAAAAATCAAGCAAATGAAGCAAGGATTGCAAAAATTGAGCACATTATATTGTTTCTAGAATTTTGTGGGAACTACATGCTCATTGTATTCTACAAATGTTTTCCTTTGTAGTTATACTCTCTAATGTATGGTATTGGTATGAATTTAAACTACTAAAAGGATATGATAGTACAATACCATTAATATCATATTTCAAATTCAGAGCTATTGAACACAAGCAAGTAAACGTTTGTATGCATTTTTAGGGATCTTACTATCCATTTGCATGTATATTGCACACCCTTCTTTTGGGTAATGGGTATATTTACTTCACCATTACCTTAGATAAAGAGAGAGCACTCTAGAAAACATCCACATAGCACTAGACAAGGCATTAGTACTTTTCCAAGGTGTTAGAGTAGCTAATCTCAACAAAAAGTGACACTAGTCATAATGCTTCATAGTATGAGTTTAAAACCATCAAAGTCATGCAAGAATTATAAACTTGGAAGCATTTTATGTCACAATTGAGTGTTAAATTGTGCAATTGTTCCCTTTCAAATAAATGTTTAAAAATCCTTCTTATGGTGGCTTGGTGAGCGGAGATTGTGCATTGTATTTTGTGTCAATTGAGCTCAATCTGTGTTTTAAACTAGCATTCAAAAGTTGCTTCACGATATGACTTGGTGAGGAGCCCCTATTAGATTTGGTCACTTTGCATGGTATACCATACACACAATTGCAACAAGGTCTTGGCCAAAATTTCTCTCATATAGGAAAATGAAAACAAACTTGACAAAAGAATCGAATGGACAAGCTAGCTTTCAATCTTACTGCAAATCCTTTCCTTGTGATTGAGTTGTTTTTGGAAGAATTTGGAAATGCTTCACAAAATAACACGACACGAAGTTAATGGTAGAGATTCTCACTAATGCTTTAGCATAAATTTTTTGAAGTGCTTCATGAGATACAATTGAAAGAAGGCATAACAATTCTACTCACCAATAAAGTATTTTCAAACCATTGTTGAAATGGTATGATGAAGGTAAGTACTAATCAATTTTGCAAAATCTTGAAAAATAATTATGAGAAGGCACATGAGTGCCACTCACCCTCCAAATTCTTGTTGAAATGTTATAAGGAAGGTAGCTATTACTCAATCTAGCTGAATGAAATCTAATCATAGCCCTTTTTCATCGGTACTCTCATAGTTTGATAAAATGTCTTTACTAGGAAATCCAACGTCCTTCTTATACTGTGGATCATGATCTTCAAATACCTTTCTAACTAACTTTAGAGCTATTTACATGCATGGTTGTCCTTCTAAAAAAGTTGGAGTAGTATTAAATTTATGGTCATAGTATTATATTCAATCCCTTTTGAATGGATGTTGCAAAAATTTAAAGGATTTTTTATCAAGGTTGATGTCGTTTGAGGCCCTATAGGCATGGTCAAAAAAATTGCATCTTAGCTTAATCCTAATAAAAAACGCCCGTTGGTGACGAGGATACCAACAATAAAAGGGTGCTAAATATTTGTATAAAGATCACAAGAAAAATGATAAATTATTATGTTTTTTAAAATACTAGAGCCATGCTTCCTATTGAGAATTGTTTTTATAAATACTAGTGACATTTCACTGTTTAAAAATTTGAGGAATATTGGGGGGACGAGGTTAAAACTAGTGGACTTACTGATACACAAGTCTCTTGAGACATTATGAGGCTTGAAATATGAGTAACCACAAAGATGTCTCCCTCTCATTTAACTTGTTCTACACATTCAAATTTTGTGCATTTTATAGCTTCACTTAAAGCCCCTTTCCACGTCTTTAGTGTGACTATAATGTTAATCTTAAATCTCATGATTGTTCAAAAATGCAAAGGACTTAGCTTTGAGAAATCTGATCGTGTTAGATGTCAGTGTCAAGATTGTGATGTGTTTTTTAATGAGCATGGCAAGATGATCACAATGAAAATTTTATGGAAAAATGTTATTTAAATAAATGTATGTGTAGCAATGAGCCTTATCCTGTAGCCCATGTAGGTACTACTCCTCTTCATGAATTAAGTGCTAAAGAACAAGTCTTACTTGAGATTCCCATTCTACTACCTTACTATGAATCATTATGCACCCATAGATTAATGATTGGTTTTGATTTAGACTTCGCCACATCTTACTTCACAACATTTCAGTACGGCCCGGTTCAGTGATAGTCAAGAACTGGCTTACCACCAACGCTAACAAGACATGAAGTTAGTCTTTCTTTGAATTATGTAAGCTTGCATTTGATTTAGAAATAGAACATGATTGAACCTTTTACACTTGTTGATGACTCTTATAGAATCTATCGATAAAAAATTTTGCGCTTGAAGAGGATGCTACTAATTGACATTCAACTCATGTCCTTTAGGTAGCTCGTGTTTTGAAATGTAACCCAAACGGGATTGATGTTTTCCATAAAATCACTACCAATTTAATCTCAATCCATTCAGCCACCAAACGTAAGTCATGCCCTTTGGGGGACATTGCCCAATAAAAGGAGTTGCGCTTCATTTTCACTTTTGGGACATAACTAGCTGCCTTAGCTATTCCACTAGCTCAATTGCTAACTCATCACCAAACCACACCCTACTTTGTTGAATGTTGGACATCCAAGCTTGGTGCCAAAAATCTTGTTGAATGTTGGACACCAAACTGCCAAAAAAATTGCAGAACTTTGTTGATTTTTGCGCATCAATTCTTCCACCAATTAAGATGCGATATTGAAGAACCAACGCTTCTAATTTTATAACAATTAGAGCACTGGAGCCCTTTAAATGTGTGCATTAGGTGCACTCATCGGTAGCCCTTCTCATTTTTAGCATCTTTGAGAGTTATTTAAAAGGTCTAGATTTTGTACAAATACATTGAGATCGGTTTACACGTGTTTCAAAATAGAAACCAAAAAGGACTTGTGAAGATGAAGGTTCAAGGGCATTCCTTGGCAATTTTCAAATCTAAACCAATCTAGGTACAGAGAAGACGAAGCTCACCAACAACACCTTATCAGCACATGAGTTGCTGATTTAATTACAACCGGCTGCAATATATGAGTTTGCACACATGCATTATTAACGTCCTAGCATCTCGCCTTCCCCCCCGAAGTGAACCATAGCAAGAATTTGTTCATCCATGTTGTATGGAGAGATTACTCATGCACGTGTGTGTGTGTGTGTGTGTGTGTGTGTGTGTGTGTGTGTGAGTGAGAGAGAGAGAGAGAGAGAGAGAGAGAGAGAGAGAGAGAGAGAGAGAGAGAGAGAGAGAGAGAGAGAGAGAGAGAGAGAGAGAGAGAGAGAGATGACAACAATTAGGGTCTGCAACTTGCATTTCCAAATGCAAATCAAATACGTCCAGTGAAGACAAAAGGTGCAAAAGCTGATAGGATCTGATCATTCTCTTGCACCGCAAACCATGCCATGCAAAAGCATTCCCTTGCATCGTAGGCCATCTTTGGCGATGCCAGCTCTATGCACATGCGAGAGATCCGCCCGCGATGATGATCTGCACCTGTGATCAGCACCAGCTAGGAGTTGTGGCCCTTTTAGTTGGGTATTAACAAAAATTTAATTTTTGTTGGCCACGTTATTGCCCATGCAGGTTAGTAGGTTGAGTCATCAGTAGAAGTAGAACTCGATGGGTGCAACCGGACGCTCACTCAAGCGGAGTAGGGCCTGGCATGTTGCAAAGGGCTCGCACACCCAAACGGCTAGTTAGTGCCATGGTTGCCTATCTGCACACTCTCTACCACCTTGATATGGGTTGCCTGCAGCTCTTCCATGACAGGATTTCTCCCGTAGTTGTAAACTTCACTTCCCTCTTGGTTCTACTAAGGCAATCAACTTTAATAATTTTTAGTGTTGATTCTATGGCAGAGCTGTTCTGGAGCCCAACTCCAAATGATTAGGAGCTTCTAGGTGAATGCTCGAAATACAAATGCCATTTGAGCTATTTGTAATACAGAATCCCTTGACAGATCGCGCTGGGATGTTTACAACCTTTTAGTATAACTCTCACTGGCCCATTCCAAGTAGCGTTTCGAAATGCTACTTAGAAGGGCAAGGTGAACCTTTACAATTTTCCCAAGCTCCTTCGTTGCCCCACTGAATGATACTACCCATTGGCTCCCTGATAGCTTTTCTAGTGCTTGTACTAAGAGGCTCTCACTTGCTCCATTAAAGAAGCATTTCCAACAACTAGTTTACACTTTACCATCTTCTTGCATAGGTCGCCTCTTTCTCAAGGAGCAACATTCTCTCTCTCTCTCTCTCTCTCTCTCTCTCTCTCTCTCTCTCTCTCTCCAATGAGAGATTTGAACTTTTGCTCACTACAATGTTTCACATAGCTAATTTTGCAAATCTTTGCTCACCATTGTTTTCCATATAGCCTTTCCAAATGCTTCTTGTATAGACCTCAGTGAGTATCTCTCTCTCTCTCTCTCTCTCTCTCTCTCTCTCTCTCTCTCTCTCTCTCTCTCTCTCAACAAAGTAGTTGCAACTCTTGCTCATTGTCATGTTTCACATAGCGTTTTTAAGTGTTTCCCTAAAGCCCTTGGTGAGTGAATCATTGCTGACACCACTTTCCACGTAGCATTCCCAAACACTTCTTAGGTTGGTGAGTGAAACCCTTGCTCGTTGTTGACACTTTTGACTTTCCACATAGTGTTTCCAAATTCTTCTCTAGAGAGCTTGGTTAGTGAAGCCTCGAGACTTGCTATAATTTGAAAAATCTACTAACTATGGGTTTTAAAAGTAAGCCTTGAGCACACAATATGGTGGGCTTACACCGAGTACCCCCACGCACTAGGTTCTACTAGCCATGTCAAATACACAATCTTTCACCATGGCCAATTTGCACTTTTGAAAGGGTTTTCTTGAAGATTATATTGTGAAAAAACTCCTTGATGATGCATGCAATCCCAAATATATGGAGCTCACCAAGTCTATTACAATAGTGTCTAGAAACACTACTCTAAGGACCCTAATGAGCCAAAAAAATAAAATAAAATCCTATCCAAAGTGGATTTTCTTAACCCCTCAAAACATTCTATTCATCGCTACAACATGGCAAAATGCTACTCTATAATTAAGAACTCATCCTACTAAAGTACCTTCCAGGCCTTGTGTGTGTGTGTGTGTGTGTGTGTGAGAGAGAGAGAGAGAGAGAGAGAGAGAGAGAGAGAGAGAGAGAGAGAGGGACTCATCACATCATTTTTCTAAATTGTCCTCAAACACAATGCAACTCAAGGTAAAATGCAAAACAACGGGAAAAATTTCATGACTATAGCCCACCAATATGTAAATTAACACTAGACATATCCACAAAGCATAGACATGTAAATTTGGCCATATTGACATCACCAAAGAAAGGAGAATACAAGCATAAGTGAATATAAGATGGCCATGAAACATAGCCTTCACAAAGAATATCATTAATCCTTCTAAGAAATATCCCTCTATGTGCTTCTTTGAGTCCTTTGTTTGATCTCCTTCACCAACTTTTTCCTATGGGGAAATTCACATGAATTGCACTTTTATTTGTTTTTTTATTGTATAAATTATTATACTATATATCTCAATCCTTATGCTCTCTAAATCTATCATGTTGACTTACCTACATCTATATCTTGCTCATATATAACCTATATTTGAAAAAGGTAAACAAAGCCCACTACCCACTATTTTCAACTACTCATTGCCACAATGGTTTTTCACCGTTTACTTCTCTATGCTGAGATATGATGGCTCACGTAGCTTTTATCCGTTTCCAAACCTCTCTTTCTCTCTCTCTCTCTCTCTCTCTCTCTCTCTCTCTCTCTCTCTCTCTCCACCCCACCAAGAAGCAGGTCCCCTTTGATCTTTGTAATGGATATAGAGTGATACGCAATAGAACACGCTATAGATGTATCGTGGTTGTAAGAACAAGTCTTCTACTAGAGAGTATTTTTGGATCAATGGACTTAAAAGTTTAGCTCTACTTTGATTGTAATTGCAAATATCAATCAACACATGGGTGGATTCATTTACTTCTTCCAAGGATTGGAAAGATTTCACTTTCTCAATTTCCATAAAATTGTGAATAGACTCTATAGTACTAGCAAGTGTAGACCACACAAATTATTTTTTATATTTCAAGTTTTCCCCTTTCTCGCTTTTTGTTACTCGTTCTTCGCTCGCTAAGTGATAGGACCCTTTTCTCATTAGTCTACTTGTTCTCTACATTTCATCTTGTCAGAAAGTAGTCTTACTCTTTCATTATTGTAGATTTGAGAGATGTATGTACTTCTTGCTAGTAACCATGCACTCCTAATCTTCCATAAGCATTTGATTTGTGATATTTAGCATCACTAAATAGGTTGATTAAGTTGGATCTTAATCTTGTAATTAGTGTGTGTGCCCTATTGTTTGCTTGTGTGTAGAGAGGTTTTATGAAGCTCCAGCACCATTCACTCCGGGTGTGTAGCTATTGATGAAGTGCCGTGATTGACATGTGGTAATTAGCATGTGCTTACCATTAGTGTGCTTGGGGTTTCTAGTCTATGGCAAGTCAGACTTCAGTGGGCTTGATGTGTGTAGGAGTTGTTTGATTAGTGATAAGAGTAGGTTTAGAGTTAGTCTTGCCATGGCTAATCTCTACTTGCAATGGAGAGGTGATCTCTTGAATCCTCTATTCCATTAATTTGATGCTCGTGCTTCCATGCCCTAGCTTGGTTACCGATCCACGGATTGATAGTTTTGTGGATTGCGATTAGGTTGGGCTACAACGCCTCCCTACATACGCACTAGTCTCTCTTTGGACAGAACGATTTGAATTAGATTTATCATTGGAGGAGAAGAATCTTAACTCATTCCAAAAAAAAAAAAAACTCTTGCAGTGATTTTAGAGAGTTTCTTGTGAAGAGGACATAAAAAGTGGTGGTCTTATCACCAACAATCTTAATTTACAATGTTAGGCTTTAAAGGGATACAATGTCTAATAAGAGACATGTGAACCTTATGTATGCCCTTTTGCATCAAAGGGCAAAGGGCAAAATTTCCGTTTGCCCTTCCAGTGAACAAAGAGAAAAATTTTCACTTGTCCACATAATAACACCACATTTTTATTATTATTATACAAGCTAAAACCACTTTTGATAATACACCAATATGTCACTTATCTCACGCTCTTCCATGCATCAAAAATTTGAAACATGCTTTTGACATTACTTTGACAATTTCAATAATTGAGCAATGTACTCTTAAACAATGGTCCACAACTTGGAAAATTTTAAACAATTACAAAATAATAGAGCAAAACAAAACCAAATGAAACAAATGACAACAATTTCTAGAGATAGTATATTGTAGGGAGGTGTTGTAGCACGACCTAATCGCAACCCCAAAAAATTGTCAAATCGTGGATCGGCAACCTCGCAAGGGCATGGAGGCATGGAGACATAGAGGATTCAAGGGATCCTTCTACTCATCATAGAGAGAATCCATGGAAAGGACTTCCTCTAATCAACCACACATTCTTACTTACTAATCACTTGAACACAATCATGTGGTTGAAATTAACCTCTCACATCAATTACTCTATTCACACCTCTTAATCACACAACTACACAAGCATGCAATTAACATACCTACTCCGCATTAGTGTGTCCATTCTGGAATATCCCCTCAATGCAACTACGTATGCACACACACTAACCGCACACCTTGTGGGGAGAGAGGAAGAGAAGGAAGGCATAGCCCTCACACACCATGGCCAATGATTTGGATATGATAGATTAACTCAAAAAAGAGATTAGAGATCTACCATCACACTAATACAATCTCACTCCACATAATTAAACTAAGAGGATTAATAAGAAAGAAAGTGTAATTGATTATTAGAAATCAAGAGCTACATGGGCATGGAAAGCCCATGAGCCTCATGACCATCCACTCTACAAAGAGGAGAACTCACCCAAGAATGACTTCTCATTAAGCATAGGGCTCTTTTATAGGTTTGGGCCTCAAACCCTTCAACTATGGGATAAAGTTGAGCTCTCTAGCCTAGACTCATACAACTTTGGAACTCTTAGATGAGCCCAAGGCCCTATACAATGAAAATGAAATATTGTGCACTGTAGCACATCCACAACTTGGTGCATAATTGGTGTAGCCTGTGTTAGCCGCTACTAACATTCCCCCCTTCCTAATTTGGTGCACGTCCTCGTGTGCCGGTGAAGCAAGACATGGTGACATGGTAGAAAGCAAGTCCATGGAAGAAATATTGAGCTATAAAACATAAGAACGAGTAATGAGCATCAAAGGCCAACAAGGATACGAAACATGAAGTACAGTGAACAATCATGCCAGGGGAATTTTTTGCTTCTAAAAGATGGGTGAATCATAGTAAAAAACTAGACAACATAAAGCCAAAAAGACACCTAAACTATCATGAAGATTAAACCACTTGACATTTCAGTTTTATGCATGAAACACAAGCAATCAGTTATGACCCTAGGCTAATGCAAGTTAATAAACCTACTAGCCTAAAAACTATGTGAACAACTTTAATAAATCATGCAAATCTAGCATGTCTACGGGCTATAAAAAAGCTCCTAATCTATTAGTACATTGTCAAAGATTTTTGAAGCTCATGGAAGTTTTGTTTTTGTCATTCATTCAAAAAATTAACATACAATACAAGGCTACCACCCCAAGGCAAGTCTAGGTGCGACTCTCTGCTCCTTGAACCCTCAAGAAGGTGTTCCAAAAGCCTACTAGCCTACCATGGTGACAGCTAACCCTTATCAGCCCAGGGCATCCGTTTAGGACCTTGACCAAGCGAGCCAAGGTGATTCCCCTCGCCTGCCAAGTGCGAATAAGGCGCTAAGCCTCACATAGACACAACACAACATATAATTTTTTTTTTCATGTGTCTAGTAGCATTTTTGCTACTTTTTCTTGACACTTTTTTGCTTCATTGTTCCATTTTTTAGCACTTTATTGCTTCCAACATGAGATGCTAATGGCAATTGGACTAAAAGGACTAAAGCCTAATCATAGCCGTAGGTCATGTTAAAAATGGATGGAGTATTAAGACTATCACTAAGAGTCTAGGACTAATGAGAAATGAACCTACATTAAACTAAGGTCAAGGCCAATTATCTATGATTAGCACACCTAAAACCTAATTTTTTTGATGAGTTAATTTTCACAAAGGAAAGTGTTAAACTTTAGTATGCCTAGCTTTTGAACATGAAAAAAACATATCTTAGAAGCAAACTTTCACTTAAGCCAAGCAAGACAATGGAGAGATGAACCAAAGAGCAAAATCATGGAAGGATTACACCTATTCATGCTCTTTTGAGCATCTTTGAGCAAGCATCCCCTTTGTGTGGAGAAGCCTCTTGATCCTTTTATTACAATCCAAGCTTGATTGAAGATAAGTGAAAACACAAGCTCCAAAGGCCTTTTATTGAAAGGCAAAAGCACAAATTTTTTTTTAATGAAAACCTAAAGCTAGGGTCTTGCATACCCGAATTTGCTAAAGGGAAAAAACCCAAGGGAAAAAAATGCCTTTGGTTATGCACATGATGCTCTTTGATAGAAAATTTATGCATACACAACAACAATGAGAGAGATGAAAATGCTTCTACATAAGCAAATTTTGCAATTTTAAGCCCTCTCATATGTGATTCAAAGTAGATTTGTTTCTAGCTCACTTGAAGTATGGAATTAAAACAAGCCAAGAGCTGAAAATAATGCAACTTTTGAATGATATGTAGTGGCTCTTGATAGCCAAATTTTACAATTAAAAGCTCCAAACAAGTTGGCTAAACACTAGATTACATGAAAATTTCATTTTCTAGAGCAATCTATGAGCTAGAGATGACTGCAACTTGATGAAATGAAAGTGAGTGGCTCTCAATAGCCAAATTTTTACTTGAAAGCTCTCAAAAAATTTTCTACACTAGCTCGAATGAAAACATTTTCACTTTAGACCAAACTATGAGCTAGCATGTATACAAGTTTTAATCCAAAGACTTGGAATGACCTTAAGTAGCCACATTTTGCAATATTTTGCAATGACAACCCTTTCTTGGATCAATGAAATCATAGTTCTGTCCCATCCCTTCAAAATTGAACTCAAGTGCTTTTAAACATTTTGTCATTCAAAGTAGGCACTAAAAAAATATACAATCAACCACAACCCCAAAAGTTTAATGCTCACTCTTGGCGATCCAACAAGCTTCATTTTAGTGCTTTCCAATGACTTTTTATGTTGAAGCACCAAATTGTACAAGTAACGTTAAGTTTTAGCACAAAGTCCAACCAAGCAATCACAATTCATCATTTAGTGCAACTCTCACATGAAGCTCACATGCATGTCAAATAGAGCTTGCCATTTTAGTGCAAATGAGAATTTCAATCAAGCCAGGCACTGGAAGAATGCTCATAAAAAATTGTGCATTGAAGATCATTTATGCATGGAAATGATCATGATCACCTAATCATAACACACACTCAATGCCTACATCAGTGCTCTTAAACTAGCAATTATGGCATTCATTGCGAAAGGGAGAAAGAGATTAAAAAGGATTTATCAGCTCTTTCCAAATTGCCTATGAGTTGATTAACCCCCAAGTATATGAAAGTGAGAGAGATAATGCACAAGAGATGTTCGGACCAACTTATGATAAATTACTCTTCCATAGAGGAATTTCATAATATGCTACCATGTCAACCCTCTTTGGCTAATCATCACACGTTCAGATGTTAATGCTATGAAATCCTTTTGCACACATATTGAAATGCATACTCACATACCAAGCACAAGTAATAAAGCATTCTCTTGTGGTGATTACACTCATTTGTGTCATTGATCAATATTTATGCATGTGAGCTCAATAATTAGTGAATGAAAGTATCTTACATTCAAATAAGCACTTAAGCACACAATTACCTCCTCACATAATTTTCTAGCCAATCATCAAACTCTCGACATTTTTTTTTTGTTGAGGAAAGGGGTGGAAACAAGCCCCAAATTATTTATATATATATTTTTATTTTTATTATTTTTTTTCGATGCAGTATGTGCAGACAACAAACAGCGAGTAGCGAAGGCTACAGGGTTTGTGTGCATGAGCGAGGAGAACTGGAAGAAGGCGAGGCCGGTTTGGGGAATGGGGCCAGCCTGTGTTGTGTTGAGGTGTTCGCGTGTGTGTGTGTGTGAGAGAGAGTGTGTGTGTGTGTGTGTGAGAGAGAGAGAGTGTTGCGAGCTATCTTGGCGGGACCACACTATGAGCCAATGGGTGAGGTCGGCTCCGGGTCAGTCAGCAGGGCAGCGTGTGTGTGGTAGTGTGTGTGATATGTGCCGTTGTTGGTAATTTGTAGCTCTCTCTGATGTGTTGATAGGTGTGTGGGATTGTATGAAGTGCGCCAAAGTAGGTAGCGGATGGCATCGACTCCCGAGATCACGGGAGAGCCTATTTTGGGCTCGGGTAAGGTTGGATATGAATGTGTGTGGGTGTTGCGCAGCTTGTTTTGTGTGTTGACAAAGCGAGGCTTTCGGTCATTCTTTGGCCTGCGGCAAGTCATACGATGAGCATTTGTCAAGTGCAGCTTGCGAACGAGTTCAAGCTGGGCCAACGTGTGCTGGTAGAGATTTGTGTGTGTGTGTGTGTGTGTGTGTGTGTGTTTAGTCTTGACTCTTCACTGCATTCATTAGCACGTGATGACAAACATCAAAAATCCGCGAAGTGTGTGCGAAGATTACGAGGATACTGGCGAACAAGGTGGCAGAGGTGGGGCAGTTCACGCAGCCATCCCGCATCAAGCATCCAGTAGATATACTACAAGCCAAGGCAAGTGGGGGTGTTTGAGTGGCTGGAGAGCTACGAGCCAAGGCAAGTGGGGCTGAGCCAAAGGGATGAATAAATTCAGGCCCGCCAGTAGGTGTGTTTTTGTTTGTTTTTTTTTAACTTTTTTGCTTTTTTTTGTTTATTTAATAAAAATTCCTCTCAAGAGGCTGTTCCCACGGAGAGATTGTGTGTGGGGTTTGCATACATTGTGACCTAGAGATGAATAAGTATGAGTGTGGCACACGAGGACTATGAGATTGGGTGTTACTTTTGAGGAATTGATATGTTCCAAAGTAATGATGAGCATAATTGAGGGAGCCAAGATTCAACTTGTGGCGCACAAAAAATGGTGTCCAATTGCCAGTATAACGTACAAAATATATTGAGATGTTAGCATTATTTGTACATGAACACTCATTATAATGCTTGATACTCTAGTTCTTCATTGATTCCTTCCTTTGATTGAAATTAGTGTGTTCCCAAAATCTCAATTCAAATTTCAAAATCGGATCAATTTACATTCGATTAGGAGATGCCCACATGCTTGATTAATGCTCAATTTTTCTTTCAATTTCCAATTCAAACTTCACACTCTTCTCGAAGCCTATCACAAGCAAATGTAACCTAAGAATGGTGATGGGATCAAAACCAAGCAAAAGTTTACTTGCAAAATGGTGAAACTTGCAGGATTCAGTTTGCCTTCTCAAAAGAATTCAATGTCTGGGGGAAATTGCCAAGGAACCAAGCAAAGCTATGAACTACAGACCTAAATCATCAGAAATCAAAGCAAGGAGAGATCTCAGGCAAAACATGATCCAAAAGTGGTTGCTAGAAACAGATTTGGTCAAAACGGAAAAAATATGGCCATAAACTAAAAAATGGGGAAAACAATGGAAAAACATGTCCAAAGTTGAAAAAATTTCACCAGTGTACTAGGAAAACCTATAGGAACCAATGTGCACAAGAACTCTCAAGTTGCTCATATCCTCAATTAGGGAAACCTAATTGGAAAAATACACAATCAATTCAAACCCAATCATTAATCATTGTAAAATTAATCGCTCATCTTTAGAAGCCCTAATCATCCAAATCCAAGTGGATTGTCATCTCGCTTTGTATGGCTACACAAATTTGATTATGGCACTTGAAAATGCACAATGTAATGAAATTTTTTTCCGTAACCAATCGAATTGGCGTACAACTCAATGGAAATACATAAAATCATTCTCAATAATGTGCAATTGAGTCATTCCTCTCAATTGATTTGATGACATACACACAAATGTTTAGGTCTATTCAATCATTATGATTAGATGATCAACACCAATCATTCATTCCAATTTGAATACCGAATGACATTGAGTAGACACACACACCCAAATTTAGAACGAAATTATATGCAAAAATTACATCCATTCCACATTGCATTGCTCAAATTCCAAACTCAATCAAGCATATGTGACTGCATGCATGCTTAATTTCTAAAAAATTAACACTGTTTTGACGCAATCAAGCAATGCACACACTCAAAAATTAAGCACAAAAGATCAAATTTGTCTCAATTGGAAATGCATTTATTCTTAAACCTAATGATTGCACACACTTTTTATGATCATTTCACAATCGAAAATCATTTAGGTGCCCTAATTGACCATCAATCATAGAAAATCAAGTGGTCATGGATGGGCACACACACTCAATCTTTGCCCAATTTTTGGGCAATTAGGCTTATCCAATGATTGAATTAGCTTAGCATACACATCAATTACAAGATTTCGTACTCATATACCATCAATTCCATCATTTTATATGCATGCACAAACTAAAAATTAGGTGCACACACACTTGAAAATTAGGTGCACACACTTGAAAATTTTGACAGTTTTTTTTTCCTCTTTGGTGCATGCACACACACAATGATGTTTATGCACACACATGATTTCTTGATGAGAATTAAGGATTATCTTGACACAACCATCATTCATTAATCAAAATTGACCATCAATTTCATCCCAAAACAATCAAATTAGGTGCAAAGTGTAGGTCAATTGATTTACACACCTATTTTTAGCAATAAATTAGCAACACATTGGAATCAAATTACCCACTAAAAAATTGAATAGAGTAGGTCAATGCACTTACAATCGATTGTATCCAAGCTAATCCTTGCTCCAGGCGATGATTCCATCGTTGAACACACAAGCGTGTGCACCATCAAATCGACTCCAAAACTGACCAACGTAGGCCAAAATTCAAACACTCAAATCATCAAATTAGGCATAAATTGGTACAATTAACTTGATAGAGTGATGATTCCACCTCTTGCAAGGAGATTTCACATACTTAACACTTCAAATGTTAGTGGTTAGGTTAGCAAGGTTAGTCAAAATTAGTAGAAATGAGCATTAATTTAGTAAAATTAGCATGGAAACAAAGCGAAATTAGTAAGGGTTAGCATGAAATTAGTGAAATTGGGGGTTTGGGGTATTCAAAACTCAACATTAGCATCAATTTCTTGCACAAACATCATCAAATCACACCAAAAATTGAGTTACACACACTCAAAAACCAACAAAATTAGTCGTGAAATTATTCTATTCTACACATCTTAAGGTCACTAGCTTAGGTTATCGATCCCCGACAACGGCGCCAAATGTAGGGAGGTGTTGTAGCACGTCATAATCGCAACCCACAAAATTATCAAATCATAGATCGGCAACCCGGCTAGGGCATGGAAGCACGAGCCTACGATGTATAGACATAGAGGATTCGAGGGATCCTTCTACTCATCATAGAGAGAAGCCATGGAAAGGACTTCCTCTAATCAACCACACATTCCTAATTACTAATCACTTGCACACAATCATGTGGTTGAAATTAACCTCTCACATCAATCACTCTATTCACAACTCTTAATCACACAACTACACAACATGCAATTAACATACCTACTCCACATTAGTGTGTTGATTCTGGCACATCCTCTCAATGCCACTACGTATGTACACACACTAACCGCACACCTTGTGGAGAGAGAGAAAGAGAAGGACGTCATAGCCCTCACACACCATGGCCAATGGTGTGGATATAATATATTAACTCAAAAAAGGGATTAGAGATCTACCATCACACTAATACAATCTCACTCCACATAATCAAACAAAGAGGATTAATAAGAAAGAAGGTGTAATTGATTATTAGAAATCAAGAGCTACATGGGCATGGAAAACCCATGAGCCTCATGACCATCCACTCTACAAATAGGAGAACTCACCCAACAATGACTTCTCATTAAGCATAGCGCTCTTTTATAGCTTTGGGCCTCAAACCCTTCAACTATGGGATAAAGTTGAGCTCTCTAGCCTAGATTCATACAACTAATTTGGAACTCCTAAATGAGCCCAAGGCCCTATACAATGAAAAGGAAATATTCTGCACTATAGCACATCCACAGCTTGGTGCATAATTGGTGTAGCCTGTGTTAGCCGCTGCTAACATATATCTAAGTTGATTTGCATGATTAAAGTAGAGAATTTGAGAATAAAAATTTCTTTAAAGAAGATAAAAAGTCATTTAATACTAGTGCAATGCAAAAAGGCCTTGGATAAAAAACCATATATGACGGCGTAAATATCCAAGCAATAAAACTCTAGAGTAACAATCAAATTATCTCCAAGCTTGCCATACTTCGATTTCATAGATTTCTACATCTCAAAGCATTGTTCAGACAATACATCCTAAGGACATGAAGCCTTTAGAGAATTGAGTCTAATAAACATTGGTAAATCCAATGAGTCTAATAAACATTGGTAAATCCAATGATACAAGCGATAATCTAGCTCAAGAATTGTTTTCTTATCTTAGTCATTTTTGTGAAGCCTTTTCACATGTAACTAATGAAATTAGAAGTAGAACTAGAGCTCTCCATACTTTCATGGTCCATGGGAAGGATACCTCCCATTCTTCATGGTTGCAATAATCTTGTCTAGCTAAATGTATACTCTTACATTTGGAGCAGCTACAAATGCATGTAATAAAAGATTTGTGTTCTCCTTTGCATTCTTCTTCTCATTAATAAGAGAGTTGGCTTCTTTTTCAAAAAAAATCACAATGCATCTAGCCACCTTATCATAAAGAAATGTGGTTTTTGTAAGTCCCCATCGTAATCCTTTAGACTAAATTACTTTACTGCCTCAAAGAGATCAAAATCAACCTTGATACGATTTGATAATGAATGCACTAGGACCTTGATATACATAGTTTCAATGTGAACCAAATTATTTAGCACCCTCTCCAAAATTTCATTAGGATCAACCATATTCTGGTACTTATTATTTTTATAGCTATATTAAAAAGAAAGTGATAATGTATGTATGGCACACTGAACTAGATGTGTGAGAGTATCTTTAGTAAAAAAAGTGGCCGGAAGACTTAATAAGCCTCATTGCTTCTCATTGCTCTACAATCTTTCATTTGGTGCTTTATAAATCATATAGCTTGCTATCTTTTTGATCGTAAAAGAGGCATGAATTAGGTTTGATACAAATCGATAGCTCAAAAATGACATACTCAGTCAAGCCATATGACCACGTGGCAAATTGAGACTATTGTTTTTACAACTATATCAAAAAAGAAAGAGACAATCTATGTGTGACACACGAAATCAAGGTATGTGAGAGTATCTTTAATAAAAAATAGCAAAAATAATTGATACATCTGTTGCTTCTCATTGCTCTCTAATCTTTCATTTGACACTTTTTAAATCTTGCACCTACTTTTGTTTTTTGTAAAACGAGACATGAATTACTTCAGGTAGAAATTAATAGCTCAAGATGACACACCGGTCAATCCATATACCATGTGAAAATTGAGGTTATTGTTTTTGTAACTATACAAAAAGGAAAGTGACAATGTGTGTATGACACATTGAACTAAATGCGTTACGAACGACATGAGCAAAAAGGAAAGGACATTACCAAAAAACCCCCAAATAAAAATGATTAACTTTATGTTTTAGTAAGACATTCTGAGCCCTTTAGCTTTGAAATGTGTTCAAAGTAAATTCACAAAATAGACTGGTTTGATGTGAAAATTCTATATATAGCTCCTTTCATGTCTATAAATAGAATGTTAATGTGTCAATCACGCACTTTGGGACACGTGCCCAATGGTCCAATCCATGCATTCTAAATTGTGCAAATTTAAATTTTACCTAGGTAATTGTGCACTCCTATATATAGAAGCCATTGCAATCGAACAAGATTGTTGGAAATATCTTTCTATTTGATTCAACCTGGAGCTTCACATTTCCTCCATATGTTTTCTCCATTCTTCAATTCAAACATTTGGATTCTTGTCAAAAGGTAACACATTGTACAAACCGTGGCATCTCTACACGAAATAAGTGTAGTCGGACAAACATCCGAATACACTGTTTTTGCATAGGGACGACATAATAGGTATCACTATGTTTTTGAGATGTGTCGTCCTTATGATATTTTGAAGCTTTTTTGATAGTGTCATCTCTATGAAAAATTAGAGTATCCGAACACACATATGAGTACATTGTTTTCACACAAGGATGACACAATTGATTTTTTAAAAATCTTTTTTATTAGTGTCATTGCTATGCGGAATTAGAGTAGCCGGACACACGTCCAAGTACATTATTTTTGCACACGGACAACACAATTGACATTTTGATGAACTTTTTCAGTAGTATTGTCACTATGCAAAAAGGGTTAATTTTATTTGCGAGTTAATCAATTCGTGTTTTTTTGCTATAGGTGATGCTTTTTCGAGTTTATAGAAGCATGGATTCCACTCATATGTATGCTCTCTAAGGTGGCGTTGTGGTATGTTAAATAAGTACCGAGGGAAGGAGAGAGAAGAAGGATTAGACGGAGAGAGAAAAACATACTTGTGAAATAGAGATAGGATCGGGGTGTGAGAGTACAGACAACGAGAGAGAGAGAGAGAGAGAGAGAGAGAGAGAGAGAGAGAGAGAGAGAGAGAGAGAGAGAGAGAGAGAGAGACAGAGAGAGAGCGAGAGCTTGAGAGTGGGAGATGAGGGGGAGAGAGGGAAGATAGGTTCAAAATGAAAAAAGTCCGGCTAAAGTTTGGGCAAGAAGGTTCTCAAGCCGGTTCAAATTATTTCATTTAGTAACTTGGTATAGAATTGTTTATGTGTTGGTTTAATGTATATATTTTATAAATATCCTACATTTTAATTGAGATGAAAGTGGAGTTAAGTAAAAGTGGAGTTTTGTTGTGAAGAAGGAGGTTGTGTGCACGTTTTCTACTCACATGTGTGTGTGTGTGTGTGTGTGTGAGAAAGAGAGAGAAAGAGAGAGAGAGAGAGAGTGGGAGATGAGGGGGAGAGAGGAAAGATAGGTTCAAAATGAAAAAAGTCTGGCTCAAGTTTGGGCAAGAAGGTTCTCAAGCCGGTTCAAATTATTTCATTTAGTATCTTGGTATAGAATTGTTTATGTGTTGGTTTAATTTATATATTTTATAAATATCCCACATTTTAATTGAGATGAAAGTGGAGTTTTGTTGTGAAGAAGGAGGTTGTGTGCACGTTTTCTACTCACGTGTGTGTGTGTGTGTGTGTGTGTGTGTGTGTGAGAGAGAGAGAGAGAGAGAGAGAGAGAGAGAGAGAGAGAGAGAGAGAGAGAGAGAGAGAGAGAGACAGAGAGATTTTTCCTGTTCATATGCGTGTGAAAAGGTTCCAAAGCCGGGTCCACAAATAATGTTTTCCGAGCCCTTAGAGAGGCAGTTTGTGGTGGTTACTCATTGCACTATTATATGCCTATAGTATTCATAGAAGAATAATAATCATAGTGTTTCCCGAGCCCTTAGAGAGGCAGTTAGTGTTGTCTACTCATTGCACTTTTAGATGCTTATAAATCTTATAGGGGAATAATAATCGTAGTGACAAATCATGCATATTTTATTGCACACCCCACTTTAAAAGTTAGTGGTGGAGTAGTAGACGATTATAATATTCATATCGACAAATCATGCATATATTATTGCACGCTCCAATTTAGCAGTTAGCATATGCTGCGTGGGACCCCTCATGTCACTAACACATGCCACTCTTCCATCACTATCAATGCTTTTTGAGAGCATGGTGCTTTAGCCTATATAAATGTTACAAGGCAAGCACCATATGCTGCACAAGTGAATCAGAGGTGCTAATCAAGAGAGATTTTTTCATTTTCCCTGTACTTATACAATGCCTATAGGATATGCTAGTACTGGTAATGAGGTAGTTGCAAAAATCCATGAAGAGCTTCACAAACTCCCCCCCAACGCACCCCGTGAAGAAAAGAAGACGTTTACACAAAGAGAGCGTGACACAAACAATTAAGGCGATCCGGATGTTCAACCACCTTAATCGCGCTCGCAACACCGGAGACCAGGAACTCAATGATGGCTTTGAGACAATGCGAGAAGCTCTGGGAAAGTGGGAGACATGGGGGTACATAGATAGCTCTCGAAGGGCCGCTTTACAGGCGGAGATTGACCATTTTCTTGTCTGCAAACGCACAATCAACCTGGTCGACATCTCTAGCTCTTATGTGGTAGAAGATTGAGGCAAGATTTAAATAATTATGAACTAAATAATATAGTTAAATAAATATGCACTAGCACATGATAAATTGTACTAGTGTGATGCAAGTTGTACTGTGTGTGTGTGTGTGTGTGTGTGTGTGTGTGCAGGTTTGATTCCCTACATAATCATGTAAACAACTTATTTTAATTATATGATGTTAACTATATGATGGTGTTCCACTCTTCAGTGCCTTGGCGAGAATAATTCATATATCTCTGTCTGACTTATTATTATTGAAGTAGCTGTGATACTTTTAATCGGCCTGGTCTACTAACACATCTTCAAGATCTGTCATAATTTAGGGTATTGTTGATATTTTGTAGCTAAACTGAACCGTCAAATGTAACTAAAAGCTGTTTGAAAGACAAAATGTAAAGAAAATCTATGTGAGTTTTTTTATATAATGCAAGAAAAAGATGAGCATGTCTTTAGTATTTACCCTACTTTTAGTAGAATATACTTTCCTGTCCATGTAGGTGTTGTTGCAAACAAGGATGAATGCCTAATAAGTCAATTTGAAACTAGGAATCTAAAAAATATTGATGGTTGTACTTGTTTGGGCGAAAACCTCAAAGTAATGAAACACGCATAGACTCTTGCATATAAAATAGTAATTAAGAACACTTTTCGAGTTGAAGAACTGCATACGTACATAAACACACACGTATAAATAACTATATATATTGTATAAATAAGTACTTAAAAACACTTTACCGAGTTGAAGATCTCCTTACGTACATAAACACACACATATAAATAAATAAATAAAAAGATATTATATATATAATATAAATATTATATATAAAACTATATATATTCTTAGACCGACAGTGTAAAGAAATACTGACAAGCAAATGAAATTTTGACAGCATAACAACGTGAAAAATAAAAATAAAACCATTCCATACTTGCTTCTGTGAAAGCTTGCCCAACTTTTGTTAAGCTTTCCTATTTTATACTTGCTTCCGTGAAGCTTGCCTAACTTTTGTGTATACATGAAACCCTGATTATGTTTCTAAACATGAACAAAAAGCATGATTATATTCACAAGCAATCAAAATTTCGACAGCATAACGGCGCGAAAATACAAACAAATTTTTTTTCCATTCCATACTTGCTTCCGTGAAGCTTGACTAACTTTTCTGTATACGTGAAATCATGATTATGTTTTCAAACATGAACAAAAAGCATGATGATATTGATAAGCAATCAAAATTTCGGTAGCATAACGGTATGAAAATTCAAACTAAAAAAATTCCCATTCCATACTTGCTTCCGTGCAGCAGCGAATGCTCACGGGAAGAAGAAATTACATAAGCAAAAAAGCATATGTTGGTATATTACTTTGGTAAATCCAAAGCTCTCAAAAAACTTCTATCTAGTATAATAAATATGAAATCATGGCTGAATTGATAAGGACGATCAACACCAACAACATGTCTTCAGTAATACCAAAAAAGTGGCACCCAAACACCATGGTCACACGTCGTTCCATAAAAATCACAAACTAGAAAAAATGATAGATAATACCAATGTTGATGTCAATCAAGGGCAATGTGATCCGGGCTCATATTGTTGCCAATCAGTCTCCTCATCGCTATCTGCATCAACTAATGAAATAGCACGTACACATGGAGCCTTGAAGCATGAAAGATGTTGATGGAAGACCTCTAGATCACTATCTATGCAGAGACAGTGTCTAGACAACTCAACGCAAACATTGCCCAAGCCACCACATCCAGAAAACATATCAACAACGTAGGTGTGCTCCGCAGTAAATGTCCGCACAAGCCAGCTAAAAAAAGCAAAAAATATGCGTATTTTTACTTTATGTAACATAGTCCAATAACGCATAGTAGGAAGCATATATTCTTATCAAAAGAAGTCAAGGCTACGCTCAACGGCACCTCTAAGAGCGTGTCCTCCAATGTACTCTCCGTCGACGCGCTCCACCAGTATTCCGGACTTGGCATCGAAAGAGTTGTTGTCCACGCTCTCTCCATCTCGTCGATCGTAGATAGGACGTCGACCCTTACGATAAAACAATCCTAGCAATAGTGTTTCCACCTACAAATGACAACTAGAATGTGATCTAATTGAAGAAAACTACAAGCATGCTTTTCAATCAACAAATAAATTTACTTACTCTCTCAATCTCAATGGTCTTTCGCACATAACCATCGGGGATCAAAATAAGGATGGTGTGCATCATTTTGAATCCCATCTCGATGGCATGGCTAGACACAATGCCAAAGTGATCAGTGGAGCTTAGGGTGATGTACCACCCATTGTCTGCCACATACTTTGAATCTATTACGGCCACTTTCTTACTTAATTTTCGAGAGAATTGATTCCATGGAGGGACCTGTATAATACGCATTGTTAATTTAATTAAAGTTCCAAAACTATCATAGACTATCCATTGTGGTTTTGAAGGATGCATACCTCGTTCTATGTAAAATTTTCAACTTTAAAGTTTGTTGGAAAATCCGCAAACAAAAGAGAGGCCACTTCATTGCTCTTTTCCCCATCAACATGGGCTGAATGAAGAAAATCCAAGATCCTGCATACGATCAAATAAATGTATTTCAAACATTCACAACACACACCACACATAGTTAGTCTTTCTTTTCACATGTGTTTACCATTTCTCATCATCGAGAGAAATTTTATAAACATCTAGCATGTTCCCAATAACGTTCACATCACAATCTATGGAAGGCACTACATAATCAGAAAATAAAATATTTCATCAAGAATTGTTGAGTAGAAAGAAAGTGACAGCTAGATATCTATACAAGCAAGTTTACCTGTGGAGCCTTGAGCACCTTTTTGGTTCTTTTTGGGAGACTTCTTGGGCTTCTTGGATCTAACAAAATCCAATCCTTTCTTTATAGAGGAGATTGTACTATTGTTTACTCTTTTCGAAGAGGTGGCTTTCTTGGAAGCTGATCCAATCTCCTCAATACCATTTTCATTTCTTTCAAGAACGTGCTCTAAAGCAAACAAAAATATATTTCTCACAAACATAATCTAAATAGTATGAGCACTTTAACAATTTTGTAGTTTTTATAAATGCCAAAAATAACCTTTATATAAGTTCCCTTCATCACGTGGGTAGGTGCCTCGAGTGTAATCTAGCCACCAAGGGCAATACTCAATTTCCCAAGAAATCAAACCATAATCTCTCATCCATAGTGGATACATACACTCCTCACAAGAGAGGTCCCTCCAACTTTCAACAGCAATTGGCAACTTCTCCAACAAATTTTGATCGTAAAGCTGAATTAGCCATCTACATAAAATGCAATTAACTTTATTTGAGCTCCTTTCCTAAGTGACTTATTTATTATACAAACTCTAAGTAAAAAATAGAATAACAACCATAAAGATATCAATTGTATTGCCTGAATAATACTCTCCTTGAAGATTCCATAAGCTCCGGAATTTTTTCATCCGACTCTTTTGTGTTGAGCTTACTCCAAAGCTCCACAAAAGCTTTATCAATGTGGTCCCTCAATTGGTGATGAAACCATGCTTCAAAGCCCTCCGGCATTTCTTCAATCATTTTCCCTTTGATCCTCAAGCATTGCTTCAAGATACTTCCCCAATACCACTCTTTACGCAAGTACATTCTAAATTTCATTGCACTAATATAGCGCTCAGAAGTAACATCATCTACACAGCAATGCATCAAAGAGTGCAATATTTCCTTTTTCCTATAGAGCAAACAATAAACAAACCATAAATGCATTGATTCATTTGATGATTTCATGTGTATTTTTTATCCAAAAATTATTACCTCTCTGATGATATTTTAGAAGTCGCCAAAGAGTGGACTTTGTCTCTTGTAAGGCCCACTTGATCCTTTTCTCTTATCCAATTGAAGTTAAATAATAAAGAGAAGAACCCTTGGCCATTGGCGGGGTTGGCAATGGCCAACATCTATGTTACATTAGCACGAGATCAAATCAAATCAATTTTTCAATCAAATATATCAAATTCAAATGACATGTCAACTTACAATTTTGTAGAAATTCAAACATAAACGGGGAGAAGAGAAAGTGTTTACCTTATAAGCTCTTTCTTTGAATATTTTTTTTACTCTTCCTCGAGCAACCATTTCCTTTTCTGGCAGTGAAATCGAGGGATCATTGATCTCTTGCATCTCTTTGATAAGAGACAAGTCAAAGTCTTCCTTTTGTAGAGCAAATGAAAAAAAAAGTAAGATTTTACAAAATAATGTCAAGCTTTAGAAATTACATAAAAAGTGTATTTTAAGGCAAAAAAATATACCTTCCATATGAGCATTGCTAATAAAAGAGCAGGAGCGTTGTACCAACTCCCTTTAGATGCCTCCTTCTCACAAGCAAGCTCTACCTCTATCCATCGAATCTAATCTTGGGGAAAGTCTTTCATTAAAGAATCTTTGCTTGCCACAGCCAGTTTTTGGAACAAGAAGATCTCCTGCCCAAAATTTGTGCTCACAGTGGTTCTACCAATCCTAAACCACAATATCTTAAATTAAATGGCAGTAGAATGACATCGATAAAGTAATAGCAATAACGTTCAAAACAACAAATGTGCTTACTCATTTTGAGAGCGCAAAGCTAGCATAAGCTCCCCCTCTGCACTTCTATCAACAAAGACAAATTGCCATTTTACAGAACAATGTCTTCACTTTATCATTGAAAATTCTACAACAACAAAAAAGAAAATTAGAAAGCATAGAGTAATACAAGTCAACTTTACATTAAACAAAAAAAAAATCACTTACGTGTTTTTATTAAGCGCATCCAAGTTTTCAAACGGTGATTACCATCCCAAACAATTAATTTTTTTTCCCTTAAGTCTTCCCACTCAAGGGGAAGGAAATTATCAAAATCATCGCTTATTTCTCATCAAATAGGCCCCCATTCATCTTTGTCTAAGTCGGAAACATAATGTTGATCATGGCCTGGCTTCTTAAATGACACAAGAAATGGAGCTCCAAGCACACTGTATCCAGACATCTCAAACCTTTTCACCAAGCCCTCAGTGCCTGGACCCACCGCTCTAATGGCTTCATTTTCCATCAATCTACAAAGAGGAATTCAAGGAGGTTCCCCACCTCTCTTTACAATAAAACCCTCTACAATCTCCTCTAATATTCGACCATGAACATCCTTTCCAAATACTGTTGGATGATCGGGAGGTTTAGCAACAATTGTTGTTGCTTGATCAGAAACACTGTGAGCCACCAATTCACCTTGTGTAGCATGAATATCTATGAACACCTCTTCTTCATGCACATCACTCAATATATCCTCTTCTTCATGTACATCACCCAAAATATCCTCCTTTCGATGGACATTGGAAGAAGCAATGGAAGATCGTGCATTGGCCCTATGCCCTGTAGTGCCAGACCTTAATGTGTATCCTACTCCTACAAGCAAAAAACAATAAGAACACAAATAGTTTAGTGAGTATGATGAGACAAAAGAAAAGAAAACAAATAGCTTAATGTATTTGAACTTACTTTGAGATATACCTGTCCTGCCACGTTTAGATGGTGTACGAGCCATAATCTATTAACCACAAACAACAAAAATCTTCTTAGCAATGACAATACAAATATAAAATTCTAAATTTTGGTAGCATAACGGCGTAAAATGCAAACTAAAAAAAAAAACCATTCTCAACTTGCTCATGGCAAGGAAAAATACAAATCCACTTTGACATTTGTATACCTCTTCTCTACAACGACCTGTTCTTACATCATTGTAATTGTTACTCTAAATGTGTTTAATATGTGTGTATGCAAGTGTGTTGATGTGTGTGAATGCAAGTGTTTATATGTGTGTGTGTGTGGATGTATGCATGATTGTGTGTGTGTGTGAATGTAAGTGTAATATGTGTGTGTCTGTATGCATGATTGTGTGTGTGTTTGTGCTATGTATGCAAGTGTGTTGATGTTGTGAATGCAAGTGTTTATATGTGTATGTGTGTATGTATGCAAGTGTGTTGATGTTGTGAATGCAAGTGTTTATATATGTGGGTGTATGTATGTATGTATGTGTGTGTATGCAAGTATAATGTGTGTGCGTATACATGACTGTGTGTGTGTTTGTGCTATGTGTGCAAGTGTTTTGATGTGTGTGTATCACTATGTGTGTGTGTGAGTGTGTGTGTGTGTGCGCGCTTACCTGGACACGCTTGCCCGATCCACCGGAGGAGCTCCAATGGAAGCTCCATTCGAGCTCCAATAGGAGCTCCATTGGACGTCCTCCGGTGGATCGGGCGAGCGTACGCAGGTAAGCACACACAAACACACACACTCACACACACACACACACACACACACACACACGTGAGTAGAAAATACACACACACACACACACAGTACCTTGTCTTCTCTTACTCCTTCTTCTTCACAGCAAAACTCCACTTTCATCTCCTTCTTCACAGAAAAACTTCACTTTCACTTCACTCCACTTCAATCTCAATTAAAACTCCATTTAAACTTCACTCCACTTTCATCTAAACTACTACTTTTTTCACACACACCATATATTACAAAAATGATATTGTGGTATAAACGCTCACACACACACATTCATTTATATATATATGTATATACACGCTTAAAGATATACACAAAATGGATTCATATATATAGTTTTACTAAAAAAATACTATGTTTTTTACACATACACACACACAACCATATATTTAAAAAAATGATTGTATGTGTTTGTGTGTATAAAAACTGTAGCATTCTTAAAGTTAAGTCATGCACACACACACACACACACACACACACACACAAAATGTAAAAACTATGTGCACAGTTAAATATCTTATGTGCACATACACTCAACTTAAATATCTTAACTTAAAAAAATGCACATACACTCAAATTAAATACACTCAACTTAAAAATATCTTAACTTAAACTATGTGCACATACACTTAACTTAAATATCTTAACTTAATAAAATGCCACAAAATCATTTATACACACGCACAATAATGTATATAACTTAACTAAAATAATTATATATACACACTACCAAAAACACACACACATATATATAAAATGGCAAGATGGAATCATATATATAACTTTACTAAAAAAATCGCTACGTTTTTTATACAAAGTCAGTCATATAGAATGTTACGTTTTTTATACACACACTCACACAATCATATATATATATATATATATATACACACACACACACACACACACACACACACACAAAAGATGAAGACACTATTATACTGCATTAAATGCAGTCCTTGAACCACCATTTAGAAATTAAATGGCCCCTCAAATTTGATGACATATTCCACTGCACATACATTCAGAACCGTCATATATTAAATGCACTTCTTCAATTATGATTTTCATTATTCTTTGAGGTGTCACAAGATCTTATGCAACTGTCTTTTCGTCTACCTACCAATCTTTCACTTTCATTAACCTTCACATCTTTCATTAACTTTCACCAGTTTCATTAACCTTCACTTTATCTTTAACTTTCATTAACCTTCACCACCTTCACTTAATCCACACAGTTTTCTCGCATCTCCACCGTGTAATCTGTTGCTTGAGAGAATATGTCCAACATGAAAGTAACAATAACTTGGAAGGTTGGTGGTCAGATAGTCAACCGCGACATTCAGTTGAAGGGAAACTCATTGTTGCTTAGTGATTACTATTTGCAGAGTTTGCTGCCTCCATCTTGGCATTTTCAGTCACTATCTGCTCTTATTGAAAGTGATTGTGGCCTAACAAAAGTCTTGCTGCAACCACAGTGGGATATAGAAGGTCATCAACATTTCTTAATAGATGGTTCTTTTTCGAGCTTGTTTGAGATGCTTCATTTAGACACATTTATACAGGTATCTGACAATGAGAAAGGAAATGACAAAGAGATATCTGAAGATGTTTTAAGAATTGTGCATCTTGAAAGTAGTGGTGACGATATAGGAAAACTCAAAACTCAGTCAATCGTCATTTGGATTCAACAAAATCCAGGGGCAAAAAAGTTAAATGATCTGTTAACATTATGTGGAGATCCTTTGCAAGTTGCTGAACTTCCACAACATTATGATGGAAATTTGTGTTTTGAGTTACCTACGACTCATGATAAAACAAAACGAATGACAGGGATGGAACAATGCTTTGATGGTCACTTGTGGACTCGCCCATCTGTGACAACCATGGCAATAGCATGCACAATTCATCTAAGCCACTGTTTGGGATTCATGCAGTGTAATTATTCAACGTGTCCTCATTATATTAAGAAACAAGAATTCAATAGTAGAGATTTTCATGGATATTTGGACAGACAGGTGAAAAAGGACTACCTTGCAATGGAAGAGAATACAACAATAACTTGTCATTATTGTCAGAAGGTTGTTACTTGTGTTGCTGCTTGTCCCTGAAAAATCTATTATGTTTTGCCTAGAGATGGTACAATGTCGCGACTGGCAATACATGTTGGTAAACATTGTCATAATGTTAAGGCAGGAACCTCTAGGGCTGCTATTTCAAGAGTGCGGAAACTGGTAGGTGCAGTACTAAAAATAGAAAAGGGTGGCCCAAGAAAAATTCAAATGTTGGTGGCTCAACAACTTGTTCTTCACTCCTTGATTGGTGAGGAAGTTGAAGCTACATCCGATGTACAATTCAATGATTTTTTGGAAGAAATGATGCCACTGGTTCAAACCAAAGGGTAAGAAAACTCAATTTGGTTCCTTGAATTTGTTAATTTTTTAACTATTATAAATTTAGCCTTCTTGTGATGCATCATGTAGGTTTTCTTCAATTGTTTCAAAGGAGAGAAAGAGTCAAGGTGCTGTTATTGGGGATGGATATGATAATATTTTATTGCTTCAAAAAAAGTGCATGTTTCCTTTTTTTCATGGGAGTAGATTTCCTGGACAGGGTGAAGAGGATGACAAGTGCTTCCTATTTAAAATGTCCACTAAAGGACCAGGTTCTGGGATTGATCTAGTAAATCGGATGAAAAGAACTGAAACTGGTGACTTGAGAAATGCGTGGGTACATTTTGATTTTACCCATAGAATAGATGGATGGGCAACAATGTCATGCTCAGTTTATGATCCAAGGTAATCTTTAAGTATTTAAATATCTCGTATTTTTTTATCATTAAATAAAAGAAGATGTGTGAAAATGTTTATGTTGAATATCTTGCAGCATACGATCACTACAAATAATTGCTATATGTGAAACTAAAGAGGAGGATGCAAAGACTCAAGTTATTTTTTGGGAGAGCCTTAATTCAACAATGGAAAAGTACGGACATGATGCAGCTGACTTTGCAGGTTTTATGTCTGATGAAGCTGGTGCAAATTGGAATGCTATTTGAACAGTCTTCAATGGCGGGCGAGATAATATCATGGAGGGACGTGAACGATCATGCCTATTTCATTGGGAGCAGAGTCTCCACAAATATGCTAAAAAGTGGATACCTCAACATCTAACAAATCAACACATTGATATATGTGAGGACTGGAGAGCTTGTAAGACCATTGTGCTTGCATCTCAAAAGGCACTTTCAATTCAAAAGTGGTGGAGACAACATCTATCTACAGAGAGCATCAGAAGAGTGAGCAGATGGTTTAAATGGTGGGAGCAACGAATTTCACACTGGGGAGGAATTGAAACAGATGTAAGTACCTTTATGACAATCTATATTTTTAGAAAAATTTCTTTTCATACATGAAATTTATAAATTTTAATTCATGTTTTTTTGCATTTCATAGGGTGGTCTAAGTCCGTGGGAGCGGGCACAAATTCCCAATGTTAATTTATCAGAAAGTGTACATGCCAGTTGGTTAGCAGGTGAAGGTGGAAAGGGAAAAATATCGTTGTATGATGCATGTGTAATAGATGTTATAAACTCATATATTCAATGTGCAAAGCGTTTGGGATATACACCTGGGCGTTATATAGGAACGGGTCCCACAATGGAGACCTTGCTTTCTCGAGTTGAATCTCAACAAACTCCAACTCCAACCAACGTGGCCCATCTATTACACGAGGCTGTTGCAGGGACTCCCATGTATGCGCAGCCAATTTTGCATGGAGACAAAGAAACAGTACAACGCAAAAAGAGGGGCAGAACATGAACAAGTAGCTCCCATCGGTCGGAATATGTCATGGAATCTAATCAACGAAACCATCGCGGTCGACCAAAAAAAATCAAGTTTGATACCCAAGGACCAGGTATTTCTAACATTCCGCTGCAAATTAGTGACAGTGATGATGATATTGGATCTCAAAAAGAAACAACCACACCTTTGTCATCTAAAACAAACAATGTGTTTGAGAGTGATGTGCCACGCAGTCAGTGGGCCCTTAGGAGAATGCCCATTCAAAGTCAAAGAAAATGTTTTGGAACAGTAGGGAGAAAAAATTGTGACAATATCTTGCATAGTCGCTCAATTGGTCTTGTTGCTCCATGTATATGGTCCGAAAGAATGTTCAAGGGTAAAACAATCGAGCAATGGTTATGGTTTTGTAATCATGATATTTTGCATA
This sequence comes from Adiantum capillus-veneris, assembly GCF_014529385.1. Lineage (NCBI taxonomy): Eukaryota > Viridiplantae > Streptophyta > Polypodiopsida > Polypodiales > Pteridaceae > Adiantum > Adiantum capillus-veneris. The sequence continues at coordinate 88,154,086 of NC_140954.1, forward strand.
CCCAATCAATCAAAAGACAAGTCAAAGATTTACCTCCTGCTCCAAATGTTTGGCCAGTAGCAAGAGGGACAAATATCTCCACACAGGAACTTGCCGCGCTGCATCAGAGTGGATTTCGGACAGAGAATTCAATGGTAAATCCACAACCTCTTGCTGGTGACTGAAAAGAAGGTGGTGGCAGCTCGAGGAAGAAAAAGTGGAGGCATGGAATCTCTAAAGAGGCCATGAAGAAATTGGAAGCATGTAATAGTATGACAATTATATTTTTGGATGAAGTGAAAAGGTCTCAAGAGCATGTAATTTTCCGAGTTCTCACTGAAAATAGTTATGAGATTCATATAAAACAGAGCCCAGCATGCACGTGTCCGGCTTTTCAGAAGCGAGAGAATACCAACAAATCCTTTTTGGCATGCAAACATATGTACTATGTGTACACAAAAGTGCTCGGACTTAAACCTAAGGAGCACATGATTATTCATCAGCCAACCCTCTCACCAATGGACATCGCTTTTATTATTGGACAACCAAGGATGATTTCTCCCTCCATTTAATTACAACTGGTTTGGTGTGCTTCTTTCACTCAACTAGAATATTGATCTATGATATGAAAGTATTTTTCTGTATTTATTTTGGTTTATTATACTTGTGATTATTTATCTTGAAAAAACATTGTTTATGCAGCAAAGGATTTCAAATTTCAAGCAAAAGATATGAAGCATCTTGCAAGCTATTTGGGAGCAAATTACTTGCCTTTTAGAGTGACCATTACATTTATGGCGACTATCCTTTTTTGTACTCTAATTTTGATCTTATCCTGTGGTAGTTTTGCGAATGTACTTACATCCTCAAACTTATGTTGTTTCAAAAAGCAATTGCTTCGGAAAAATAGTATTGTCTCTATCTGGCATTATTTTTGACTTCATCACATTTATATATGCTGTGGATTATATTTAACTCTGAAATTAGTGTTGTCTCTATTCTTCATGATTTTTTACTTTATCGCATGTTTATATGCTATGGATTATTTGACTCTGATCACATGCGTTGCGAGCATATTTGACTCTAATGGCATGAGTTGTGAAATGGTGATTTTATTTGTTTACATTTTTTCCGTCGTTATGCCCTCTCGGTCTCTCTCTCTCTTTCTCTGCGTAGTGATATACAACTCTATGATTTTACTTTCTCTCTCTAGAAGAGAAGTCACTCTCTCTCTCTCTCTCAAGGATTTATGATCTCTTCTTCCAATGGTAACTCGCATAAATACTATCTCTCTAGAATTTATACTTTCTCTCTCCGTCAACCACACATATATGGAGTCTTATGACGATTGAAAATTACATTAAATAGATACTTTATGCTATGACACATATTTGGTTAAAAGAACTCTAAAGATTGCTAAAATTGTCAAAAAAACTTGAAATGAAAAACTCGCAAATGTTAAATCCCCATGCAAAAATAGAGTACTTGGACATTGGTCCGAGTACTCTATTTTCGCATAGCGATGACACAATGTATCCTTTTTGCATGGAAATCTTTCGTAGTGTCTCAATATAAGTTATATCAGTATTTATATAATCTTTTTACTTTACTTGAATATGTCTTCTCTATGTGAAAATAGTGTAGCCGGATAGCCAACGGCTACACTATTTTTGCATATAGAAGACACAAGTCTCTTTTTTAGTGCAATATCAATAGAATGTTTCTTAATGAATATATTTAAGTTGGTTTATCGAGAATAATCTATTAATGACTCTATGTTCATTGTGTTTTTTGCTTTTAGGTCTAATCTAGAGATATGGCAAGGACCAATCAAACGTAAGGAAAGTTCCTACAAAGAATGTCAAACCAGGAGATGTCAAGGGAACAACATCTGATTTCAAACCAATAGACAAAGATAAGAGCTCAAAAGGGACAAAGGTGAGAGCTCACAAGGTGATAAGGGAGCTTCATCCTCCAAACAACATTCTAAAAAGGGAGTTGGTATAAAATTTCCACCTATAAAGAAAAAGAGATTCTCTCAGAAGGTGAGATGATTGAGGGAGATAAGGAGAGCATAGAATCCTCTGAAAATTTCAATTCCAAGGATTTTTTTCCAGAGGGTCTATAGGCAAATAGAAGAGCAGTTCAAGATTGATATGAGATGGACAAGAGGTACCTTGGCATGTATGGAGGAGGCTGTTGAGGAATTTTTTATTGTGATCTTCCAAGATGCATACATATGTGCAACCCACTCTCACATTGTCATACTTGCCTCCATCCAGAAAGGAAAAAGATCCTGAAATGTTGGTTGAGGAGATAACACAGGATGATGTTTTGAAAGAGCCCTAGGTTGACAAGGAGGAGCTGGACAAATGAACTTAGGGAAATTTATGCTCAACTCATTTCAATGCTGAGAGGTGTCAATTCCATAGGCTTCTTGGTGGATGAACAAACTATATTACCCTGGATGTTGAGTGTGTTGAAATCCTCAAAGATTGGCAAAGAGAGATCAATGACCGTATTGTTCTTGCATCCTTGAGGTTTGCCTAACCATCAACATTCCATATGTGTTTTTGTAGATTATTCATAATTACAAAGTGTTATTTTGAATTTCTTTGCAGATTATTGATGCATGACTATAAGTTAGATATCCAGTAGAAAGTGGATTTGGTTGACCCAACCATCTCTCACTATTTGAGAACTGATTTTGACATAAGGAATTGTGGGACGCATGTCTAACCTCACCATCCTATCTTATTGCAGTATTAGCGAGAATCACGATTAATTTGTCAAACCATGGGACGAAGCTGACTCGACTAGTGCATAGAGGCTACAAGAGTTTGTCAATCTCTCGGAAAACAACTTACAACTCGCATCTAACTCAGGCTACACTCAAGTGACTAAAATCACCAAAAGCCAATCGCTCATCGGCAAGCAAATCACATCCGTTACAACATCAAATGACATCCAAATGTAATGAAACTTCTAGGAAAAGTTTACAAGACCTAAGCACACATGCCTATGGTCTCAAACCCCACTTTAAGTCAAGTTCCAAAATCGCGATTATTAAGAGCAGTGGATTTTTGACCTAGTCGTTGGGACCTGTCTTTGTCGTGGGGTGGAACCTCTTTTAGCCGATGTAACTATGGTCACTTGAAGATGTCATGGTTCAAAATGAACATCCCAAAAAATTGTTTTTTTTTGGTTTTGTTAATATAATCTAGTCACCATTAGGTCTCCTCAATTTTGGAGAAATAAAAAGTCTTTCAAGACATATTAAGTGCGCAAGTGAAGGGTGAGTTTAGGAAATGAAAAGAAAGATGAAGGTGGAAAGTCAAGACTTTTGTGTCCGTATAAAGAGATCGCATCCAGCTGTTGCTGTTGCAATTCTACATGCTTTGTCATTGTTGTTACTGCATGCTATAGACTAGCGCATTGTTTTTTTTTGTTATTGAGGAAATTTGGGCACATCAAGTTTAACTCTTGATACATAAGGTCTATCAAAGCTACACATTGCAAAACAGTTCTTCATTTTCACTCACAATTTTTCACAATAACGTGTTTTTTTGAAAAACCAATGGTGAGTGAATTATATTAATAGATCCAAAAAATTACGTAATCTTGTCTTGCTCGTGACGAGCAATGACCAATTCAACAGGTCATAGATACATCGTCGGATCGGAGAGGCACCCCACAGCCATGAATGAACCCATACTTTCACCTTTGTACGTTCGTTTTTTATGGCATCTAGGGTCGTGTTTCACTCTTTTGAGTTCCTTTTCTTTCCAATGGTGATGATTGTTACCCTGCTTTCTTGGACTATCTCCGTGAACTTAGCTACTTGCCAAGATTTCTCAAAAATTCGACAATTCTTTGTCTTGCAAATGTGTTTAAAGTAGCAATAACTCACAATTTGTGTAGCAATTGAGCGATGCATGGCTCTTAAACATATTTCCTCCCAAGAAGAGATCATTGTTGAAGAATCCTATTTTCCAGGTTTTTTGGTCCCGTTTGCAAATCTTGCTTGCTAGACCATAGATCGTCCCGATGGACACTCCTTGAATAGGTGAGTGTCATAAAATCTAATATCTAATTTCTAACCAACCCAAATGATTTTCTCATATTAAATTGATCACTTAATGTGGGAGAATAAACGGGAACAAGTGTAAAGATATAGACATGTGCTTATAGATCTATCTCAACACGGGGCCAATGGTAAAGGGGCCCAAATGAGAAATGGTCTATCAAAGAGCAAGGCTAACAAATGTAGCATAAGACCTTAGGGTTAGCTTCATTGAAGACCTCCAATAATGTGTGTAAAATGCCTTTGACCTTAGGGCTGAGCTTGAGGCGCGGGAACCCGACCCAACTCGAGGTGCTTGTCATGCTTGATGACTAAGGTACTTGAGGTGCTTGATGATTGAGGTGCTTAATTATTGAGATGCTTGAGGTGCTTGACATGATTTCGATGCTAGGGATGCACTTGAGGTGAGAACCCACCCCAAGCTTAAAGTGCTTATGAGCCAAGCTTGTAGTGGGAACTGGGCCTATGCATAAGGGGCTTTAGGTGTTGATAGCCATTTTTCGGCTCTTTGTAATTGTCACAGTGAGTTACCTCACCCTACCAAAATCACCCAAACACTGTGGCTATCCCTACCATTTCACTGTACATAGGCGTGCGTGAGTCACGGGACTTTTCCCATATCTTCTTAAAAAACCCTCAATTAGCTAGTCATTGGGCTAGTTGAGCCAAAAAAAATAAATAAAATATAAGTATATTATGGCCCATGCGTATGTAAATATTTCTTTGTATATAGGGCCTAAATAAAAGATTTTTTCATAATTATTTTGGTATTTATTTAAATATTTCTACCTAGGTGTGTGTTATTTATGCTCTGTACATTGCCTCACCATTACCACAATTTTTCTTACCATTTTTCATACTCTTTATTCCATATAGAAATATTTTCATGTAAGCTTCTCTTATATTTGGTGTAACTCCATCCCAACAAAAATCCAAAAAAACTAGTTCTATTTATGTGTATATTTTTTTCACTATTGTGATTTTTTCCTTCCTACATATATTCTCTATTACTCTCATAAATTAGACCACCAAAAATATTCATCTTTTTATGGTAGACTTATAATGAGAGAGATTTATTTTGACCCCTTTATATTTTTCCACCTATATTATTTATATTTGACATGTACATATTTTTTAGACCCCTCAATATTTGATTTTCTTAGTTGTACTATTCACTTATATCATGATCTCAACAATATCTTCAATTATAGACCTACCAAATAAGGTCAAGGGTAGGTGGCATGCATACATGCACTATGGAGGGCTCACTCTTGGAGGTATTCAAAAGAATCATCCAAAGAAGGACCCCACAAGGACCTTGTGCAGTGGAAAAAAGCGGTCGGGTTTTACTGAATTTTTAAAGTTCACTTGCTCTCCGAATTTGAAAAGGTGATACAAACAACAGTTGTAGCTTGTGGGCTGAAATTTTGCCTCAAATTTTTTCATATTTTTTTGAGCTACGAGCTGTGAGCTATGACTTTATTAGTGGACCCAGTTTTCCCATGTTATGCAGCCACACTCTCTCTTCCACTTTATCATTTTCCTCTTTCACACACACTTCTCCACTCATCATCCCCACCTCTCTCACCCCTCCTCTCTGCACCCTACTCACCTTCTCCTCAACCTTGAAGAATAAGAGAAACCATGGTGAACTCATACCTCCAACACACAATTCCATTCCAAAATTGACCACCTAGTCTCATTTTTCCTCCTCCAAGTTACCCATATCTTTCAAAAAAACCACAAAATTCAGCCTCTTCTCTTAAAAGACAGCATCATGGTGGTTGATTACTCAGCTTCAATTACCTTGTCTCTCAAGGAAGGTCAAGAGTGGAGAAAAAATGTACCGTCAAGGCTAGTGGACCGTCAACAAGCGTCAAAATCGGCCCTACTCAAGACACTTGGAGCATCAACCTTGTAAGAAATCCACCTTTTCTTACCTCTTAAGAGTTTTTCTTCCTTATTTGTATCCTACATGGATACTCCCATTGTAAATATCCAATTCCATTTGTAAATTAATACTAACTCTACTAACACTAACCCACTATGAAAAGTCCTATCACCTCCATTTCTCTCCTCTCTCTTTCCCCACCAACTTCTTGATAATTCCAAGCAAAAGAAAGTAGATAAATTGCTGAAAATCTAACCCAACCATGGTTAGAGGAGTAACCCTAGCCTTCAAAATTGCTATAAAAGGAGGGTGTAGCTAGCACAAAAAGGGAGAGCCATAAGCAAGAGCACTATGCTATAGCTTGAGAAGCCAAGCTCAACCTCTCTAGAAGGAGCTCTTGAGTGGAAGCTCATTGCCTTATGCATGTGCATGTGTTGTAATAGGGGATTAGCAAGGGAACTCTATGCCATTGTAATAGAGAGAGTGATAATTCAACTGAGAGTAGGAAATCTATCATTTCTCCTACTAGTGTAAGCCCAACATTTGCTGAATCAAGGAGGGTGGATTTGGACTAAGCTTGGATACTTTGTCTCCCTTCCAACGTGAAGTAATGGACAACAATGATGCGTAAGTGTCTTGGTGTTTTTTGTTAAGTTCTTGATAGCTTGTCTCTGGTGTTGTCATCAATCTAGCCATAAATCCCACATACTGTAAGAGGGCGACAGGGTGGAGAGGACTCCCCTGGCCTTAAGATAGTGATTGGGGTGGCTTTTCTTGTGATGTGTTGTGGTGAAATTTACGCAAGCTATGTTGAACAAATACTAATCTCACTTTGATTTGTCATGACAGATTTGTAAGAAGGTATTAATGCAACAAGCACCCCCTCCCCCTTTCTCTCTCTTTCTTCAATATATAGTTGTGTTTGCTTGATCATTGCCGATACGTTTCAAAGCAGCCCGAGCACTATCTCTCTCCCTCTCTCTCTCTCTCTCTCTCTCTCTCTCTCTCTCTCTCTCTCTCGTGTTTTAGTGTGTGAGAGTGTTCTATTGGTGTTAGGGTTACTGTAAATTCCTTGCTTGTTTGTGGGTTGCTCTAACGATTCTCCTCTTTTGCGTCCTAGTTCGCTCTTAAACTAGGTGGTGCCCCTTGTGTAGTTGGGATTTGGCTGTGGGTTTGTTGTTTTGGTTTGTGTTGTGTTGTGCCCCAGTCCCATTGAGCAGCACGGGAGCCTTGAAGGGTGTCTAGAGGTTGCTCTTCTTGTTGCCCGCCCCGGAACGCCTCAAATTGGCGCCCCCACTGAGGACGGCTTGTGTATTTTTGTGTAGAATCAACCTTTAGCATAGTCAAGTAGTTTGCATGAATCACGAAAATTTGTATGATCCCTTCATTCCCATTGCAAGGCAAAAGGTACACATAATTGTTAGTACTAAGTTGCAATTTCAACGTGTCATTCGTAGAATTTTAGGTCCTCTTAGGTTGGCCGAGATAAACGCTTCAGTAAATCCTTTTATTTTGCCTCTCATTAGGTACGACCTTAGTTTGGACGTCTATATTTTTGTTTTGTTTTAAGCATTAGGTCATGCATAGACCATGGATAATGGCCCAGGAATAGAGGTTTTCCCCTTCCATTTCACTCCACACATTAGAATAAACATTGCAATTAGTAGGAAAATCCATTTTCAACAACGTATGGTGTTCATGTTTGGTGCCCAAAGAGTAGGAGAAATTCTCGCATCACCAAACCCTGTCATCCTACCTCTTATTGATTATCATAGGTCGTTTGATGTGAATATCTTTATTCTGTTGTAGAATAGATTGCAAGCTAGAAAACATTATTGTGTAAATCTTTTTAAGAAATAAAAAACAAAAACGGGTGTCACTTTGAAATCAATTCAATGGAAAGCCAACGCCAAATGTCTGGGTATCCTCTTTTCTTTGGAGAGCCTGGAGAGGATGCAAAATTATTTTTAGCGAATTTCAAGATGTCTTGCCGTATCAAGAGGATAATAATTGATCAAGAACGTGTAGAAATGTTTGAGGTGGTCCTTAGGAAAGATGCTAGCACTTGGTTTGACTCTTTGCGTGAGGAAGTTAAGGGGAATTACACAGAAGTTTTGAATCGTTTCAAGAAATACTTCTTTGATCCCCAAAACACTCAAAAATTATGGCAAGACATTGTTTCTCATAAGCAAAAAGACTTAGATGACTACTACTTGTACAAGCAAGAGTTTCTACGTCTTTGGGCTCTATGGATACGAAATGTTGCTAACCCTGGTGATGGTGCAGAATTTCTAAAGAAGGAGAGGTTCATAGCCGGACTCTTTCCTAACCTTAAGGTAAAAGTTGAGGCGGGTGCACCTGCTACCTTTGATGCAGCTGAAACTAGGGCTACTGAGAAATATAGGAAACTCAAGTGCTTAAGGGGAGAGGTTCCAATAGAAGGTCTTAGACCCAAAGGTAAGTCACAAGCATCAACATCGAGGGAGCTTCCTGAGGTAACGGCGGAACTAATTGAGAAGTTAAACGAATCTTTAAGCAGCCTGTCAATTCACCTTGCACAAGCTGTAGGTCCAAAGGGACAAGCAAAGAAGTCTGAAGAGCGAGATCCATGACCTAGGAGAGTCTTGCAATGTTGGAATTGCGGAGAGTCTGGACATGGGATGTATAATTGTCCTTGGCCCCGCGGAGAGCCAGGGAGACCTAACTTGAATTACCCAGTGATGAATGCAAGAGAAGGAGCTGGTCAACAACCAAGGCTTCTACAAAGGCCAAATGGACCAAGACCACCTCCACAAGGGGTAGAAGGAGTTCCACCTTTGCCAGATCCAAATGTGCATGTGGTAGAGGTGACAAATTCAAATGAGGTTGACATGGAAGCCAATGGCATTAAGCGTGGCCGAGGAAAAGGTAAAGAGAAAGAGGGTGTCCCATCACAGAGTGACCATGGACAAGGCAAGAAGGCAAAGGAGACCAAGGAAGCTAAGAGGACTCGACGTCGTATCAATCTCTAAGACTTCCCTCTTGGACATGGTATGGCTCCATACAACCTGTTGGAAGACATGCGAGGTAAGGGTCCTGATATCTCATGGCCTCAGTTTCTTGCATTATGCCCACAAGTTAGGAGGGATTTAACAAAGGCAGTTAGCACTAGGAGAAAGGTAAAAGAGAGTTTTCCTGTTGTAAAAATTGCACATGCTGAAATGAACAAGGATATTACACCTGTGCTAGATTGTTACATAAAAGGAAGATTGGTTAGGAAAGGTCTAGTGGATGGGGGTGCACAAATTTGCATCATGACAGAAGGGCTCATGCAAAGACTAGGCATGCACATCCATGAGACACCTGAAATCAAAGTCAAGATGGCAAACAATAGCAAGGCTAGGTGTGTAGGCCTTTGTAAAAATGTCTTTGTAGAGGCCTTTGGCATTAAGAAAGCGGTGGATTTTTATGTTATGTCGACCAAGGGAAGTGGTTATCCATTTATCCTAGGAAGACCATGACTAATGAAAATGCGAGCTTTGCAGGATTGGGAGAGTGGGAAATTAATTTGCAGGAATGACAATCACAAGAAGGTTGTCTTTGACATGAAGGAGCAACGCCAAGAGGAGCTCCATGAAGAATCATCTCGAAGTGAGACAGAAGAAGATTCGACTGAAAACACTTCAGAAGAAGAAAGTAGCGGCAGCATTACTGAAGAGGAGTCCTCCATTAAAGTCATGGGGGTAAGGTTTAAGCCAAACAACCAGGAGACCTCTTGTCGAGGTTTGGAAGAGGTAGGTTCCCAAGAGAACCAAAAGGTGGAAGATGAAGGAATGTTAGAAGGTATGTTGTTAGAAGGAATGTGTGCTAAGGAAATTTCCGAGGCTTTTTGCTAAAGACTACAGTGATGTGCGTGGAGTAGATGTTGTTCAACACAAGATTGAGTTGAAGCTAGAGGCCACACCTAAGGCTCAAAAGCTACGAAGGCTAGGAGTCATTAAGGAGCAGGCTCTACTCAAGGAGGTAAGAAAGCTTCTAGCAGCAGGTTTCATTTATCCAGTGGAGAATTCAGAGTGGGTCTCACCCGTTGTTGTCACTCCTAAGAAAAACGGCAAGTGGAGGGTGTGTGTGGATTATCGTCCACTTAATGAGGCAACAAAAAGAGATCACTTTCCCCTCCCATTTCAGGATGAGATACTAAATGAAGTAGCTGGTCATGAGAAGTACGCTGTGTGTGATGGCTACTCGGGTTACTTTCAAATAGGTATCGCATTGGAGGATCAATTGAAAACAACCTTTATCACTCCTTGGGGTTGTTATGCGTTTAGAGTCATGCCATTTGGCCTGACAAATGCTCCTGCAACTTTCCAACGCTTCATGAACATGGTGTTTCAAGCATTCTTTGGAAAGTCCATTAGGGTTTTTATTGATGATTTTTGCATTTATAGCTCAACATCATTGCATCTACAAAGGGTAGAAGAAGGTTTAAAGAAGCTCTATGACATGGGAGGTCAACTCAACCCCGACAAGTGTCACATACCTGAGGATGAAGTGATCTTGCTTGGTCACAAGGTTTTCTGTAAAGGCATTGAGGTGGATCCTTCAAAGGCAAAGGCTCTTATTGAGCTCCCCTCACCCAAGAATCTCAAAGAGGTCATATCATTCATTCAAAAAGTGAAGTATATGTCACGCTTTATTCACTTAGCTTCGGAGTTGCTTCATCCTTTGCAAAAGTTGACACAACAAGTAGAATTTGCATGGTCTGATGAGCTTGGAGAGTATTTTTGTAACATTAAAGTCATTTTGTCAGAGCTACCAACACTCATGCCTCCTTGTTGGGAGTACACATTCTTTGTTAGCTCTAGTGTTGGAAGGGAAACAATTGGTGCTGTGTTGCTACAACAAGATCCCCACAGTACAAGGATGTGACCCATCTACTTTGCTAGTAGGGTCATGAATGCTTTAGAGAGAGGCTACACGGAGGCAGAACTCATGATGCTTTCTCTCATGTTTGCGATAAGGAAGTTTAGATCCTACTTGCTCCCAAAAACTTTTGTAATTCTCACTGCAGAGAATTTGTTCCCTTGGGTGTCATCTCAAATGAATCTTAGTACTAGGATCTCAAAGTGGATTATGGAGTTGCAAGAGTTTCAATACTCTTTCAAGGTAGAAGATAGTGTGCGTGCACAATTGGCAGGGATTCTCACTTATAGGGTGCATGAAAAGGAGATTAAGGTGCCTGAAGTAAAGACCCTACCATTACCACCACCAAAAAGTATTCCTAATGCTTTTACCTTGTTCTTTGATGGAGCTTTTCGATGAGCCACAGGGAAAGCAGGGGGAGGGCTAGTGTTGCTCAACCCAAGTGGAGAGGTGGTCATGAAAGAGAAGGTAAATCTACTAGGTTCAACTAGCAACAATGAAGCAAAATACGACACACTACTTCATGGTTTAAAGATATGCATTGGCCAAGGTATAGAACGTCTCATGGTAAAGGGAGATGCACTTCTCATTGTGAAGCAGATTTTAGGCATTTTGGCATGCAAGAATGAAAACCTAAGGACAAAAGTTCATGCCATTCGTAGGTTGTTTAATCAGTTTGAAGAAGTGCAACTATATCATATTCCTAGGAGACAAAATGAAGATGCCGATTTACTTGCACAGCTAGTAGTTACATGTGTTGAGAAAGAAGTGCAGGTCATCATGGTGGCAGCAACTGTCAAGCAACCGAGATACTAGGGATTGGAGTCATTGACTCCCATTATTAGCTACATTTTGGAGGGCGAGTTTCCACAAGACTTCACGAAGGCTCAGAAGAGGAGACTCATGAAGAAGGCAAGTTTCTATCTCTTCCTAGAAGGCTCCCTCTATCAAAGAGGGAAGGATCAAGTGTGCAGAAGAGTACCAACTATCGAGGAAATTCCAACCATTCTAAAAGGTTTGCATGAAGAGGCATGTGGTGGTCATTTTGCCTAAGAATCAACTGTGAAGAAGATTTTGCCTTCGGGGTATGTTTGGCCAAGCTTGCATGTGGATGTTCAACATTGGTGTAAAAGCTGTCACAATTGTCAGATAAATGGAAATAGAAGGTTGGTGCATGGCCCGAGGCAAATAGTGCTTGCAAATGGACCCTTTGAAAAGTGGGGCATTGATGCTATGGGTCCTCTGCCTAGGACAAAAAATGGTAAACTCTACATTCTAGTGGCTGTAGACTATATGACTAGGTGGGTGGAAGCTCAAAGTGTGGCAAGAGTGAATGAGAGGAAAGTTAGCAAGTTTTTGTACAATCACATTTGTTGCAGATTTGGCACACCTTTGGAGATTGTTTCTGATAATGGTCCAGGGTTTAGGAAGGGCTTGCTCACAGAAGTTTGTGAAGAGCTTCGCATTCTACATCGTCATAGCACACCATACTACCCACAGTCAAATGGTTTGGTGGAGAAGGCTAATGGTTTCATTGCAGGAATCATTAGAAAGATGGTGCAAAACAAGACAAAATTATGGGATGACTTCTTGGATGGTGCCTTGTGGGCATATCGAACCACATATAGGGAAGCCACGGAGTTCACACCATTTCACTTGGTCTATGGTCAAGAGGCTTTACAACCAATTGAGCTAAACATTCCAACAATGCGACTTCATGGCAAAGGAGCACAAGATGATCAAGAGGTATGGATGGATCGACTGCTTACCTTAGCTGAGCTTGAGTGGAAAAGAGAAGCAGCATACGAGTGCTATAAGAGGAAAGCCACACAGACAAAGGAGAAGCTTGACAAGAAACTGAAGGACAAAGGCATCAATGAAGGAGATCTTGTGCTAAGGTATGACAATCGACTCGATAATCGTTTTGATGCCAAATTTGAAACAAGATGGCAAGGGCCATACATAGTCAAGAAGGCTTTCAATTCAAGTTACTATCAGCTTATGGACTTGAATGGTAAAGAGCACTCCAGGAAAGTAAACGGGTATCGCTTGAAGCCCTATTTGAGTCGCCTTCTACCAAAGGATCTACCAAAGATCTGTCAAAAGGCCACTGTCTCATGTAAGTATTGTTACATGAAGCATGAGTGTAACTCTAGCCAAAATTTTGAGGGGCCAAACAATAAAAATCTCGTCAAGGACTCTGAAGCACTCTCTTTGGAAAAGATGCTCTATGATGGTACATGAATATACCATCATCCAGGGGGAGGGCTAATGATAGCCGTTTTTCGGCTCTTTGTAATTGTCACAGTGAGTTACCTCACCCTACTAAAATCACCCAAACACTGTGGCTGTCCCTACCATTTCACTGTACATAGGCGTGCGTGAGTCACGGGACTTTTCCCATATCTTCTTAAAAAACCCTCAATTAGCTAGTCATTGGGCTAGTTGAGCCAAAAAAAAATAAAAAATAAAAGTATATTATGGCCCATGCGTATGTAAATATTTCTTTGTATATAGGGCCTAAATAAAATATTTTTTCATAATTATTTTGGTATTTATTTAAATATTTCTACCTAGGTGTGTGTTATTTATGCTCTGTACATTGCCTCACCATTACCACATTTTTTCTTACCATTTTTCATACTCTTTATTCCATATAGAAATATTTTCATGTAAGCTTCTCTTATATTTGGTGTAACTCCATCCCAACAAAAATCCAAAAAAACTAGTTCTATTTATGTGTATATTTTTTTCACTATTGTGATTTTTTCCTTCCTACATATATTCTCTATTACTCTCATAAATTAGACCACCAAAAATATTCATCTTTTTATGGTAGACTTATAATGAGAGAGATTTATTTTGACCCCTTTATATTTTTCCACCTATATTATTTATATTTGACATGTACATATTTTTTAGACCCCTCAATATTTGATTTTCTTAGTTGTACTATTCACTTATATCATGCTCTCAACAATATCTTCAATTATAGACCTACCAAATAAGGTCAAGGGTAGGTGGCATGCATACATGCACTATGGAGGGCTCACTCTTGGAGGTATTCAAAAGAATCATCCAAAGAAGGACCCCACAAGGACCTTGTGCAGTGGAAAAAAGCGGTCGGGTTTTACTGAATTTTTAAAGTTCACTTGCTCTCCGAATTTGAAAAGGTGATACAAACAACAGTTGTAGCTTGTGGGCTGAAATTTTGCCTCAAATTTTTTCATATTTTTTTGAGCTACGAGCTGTGAGCTATGATTTTATTAGTGGACCCAGTTTTCCCATGTTATGCAGCCACACTCTCTCTTCCACTTTATCATTTTCCTCTTTCACACACACTTCTCCACTCATCATCCCCACCTCTCTCACCCCTCCTCTCTGCACCCTACTCACCTTCTCCTCAACCTTGAAGAATAAGAGAAACCATGGTGAACTCATACCTCCCACACACAATTCCATTCCAAAATTGACCACCTAGTCTCATTTTTCCTCCTCCAAGTTACCCATATCTTTCAAAAAAACCACAAAATTCAGCCTCTTCTCTTAAAAGACAGCATCATGGTGGTTGATTACTCAGCTTCAATTACCTTGTCTCTCAAGGAAGGTCAAGAGTGGAGAAAAAATGTACCGTCAAGGCTAGTGGACCGTCAACAAGCGTCAAAATCGGCCCTACTCAAGACACTTGGAGCATCAACCTTGTAAGAAATCCACCTTTTCTTACCTCTTAAGAGTTTTTCTTCCTTATTTGTATCCTACATGGATACTCCCATTGTAAATATCCAATTCCATTTGTAAATTAATACTAACTCTACTAACACTAACCCACTATGAAAAGTCCTATCACCTCCATTTCTCTCCTCTCTCTTTCCCCACCAACTTCTTGATAATTCCAAGCAAAAGAAAGTAGATAAATTGCTGAAAATCTAACCCAACCATGGTTAGAGGAGTAACCCTAGCCTTCAAAATTGCTATAAAAGGAGGGTGTAGCTAGCACAAAAAGGGAGAGCCATAAGCAAGAGCACTATGCTATAGCTTGAGAAGCCAAGCTCAACCTCTCTAGAAGGAGCTCTTGAGTGGAAGCTCATTGCCTTATGCATGTGCATGTGTTGTAATAGGGGATTAGCAAGGGAACTCTATGCCATTGTAATAGAGAGAGTGATAATTCAACTGAGAGTAGGAAATCTATCATTTCTCCTACTAGTGTAAGCCCAACATTTGCTGAATCAAGGAGGGTGGATTTGGACTAAGCTTGGATACTTTGTCTCCCTTCCAACGTGAAGTAATGGACAACAATGATGCGTAAGTGTCTTGGTGTTTTTTGTTAAGTTCTTGATAGCTTGTCTCTGGTGTTGTCATCAATCTAGCCATAAATCCCACATACTGTAAGAGGGCGACAGGGTGGAGAGGACTCCCCTGGCCTTAAGATAGTGATTGGGGTGGCTTTTCTTGTGATGTGTTGTGGTGAAATTTACGCAAGCTATGTTGAACAAATACTAATCTCACTTTGATTTGTCATGACAGATTTGTAAGAAGGTATTAATGCAACAAGCACCCCCTCCCCCTTTCTCTCTCTTTCTTCAATATATAGTTGTGTTTGCTTGATCATTGCCGATACGTTTCAAAGCAGCCCGAGCACTATCTCTCTCCCTCTCTCTCTCTCTCTCTCTCTCTCTCTCTCTCGTGTTTTAGTGTGTGAGAGTGTTCTATTGGTGTTAGGGTTACTGTAAATTCCTTGCTTGTTTGTGGGTTGCTCTAACGATTCTCCTCTTTTGCGTCCTAGTTCGCTCTTAAACTAGGTGGTGCCCCTTGTGTAGTTGGGATTTGGCTGTGGGTTTGTTGTTTTGGTTTGTGTTGTGTTGTGCCCCAGCCCCATTGAGCAGCACGGGAGCCTTGAAGGGTTTCTAGAGGTTGCTCTTCTTGTTGCCCGCCCCGGACCGTATCAGTGTCAAAAAGTCAAAGATTAAATACCTACAAGGAGAGGGAGAGCCCTACATGAGGGGGGATGAGAGAGAACACCCACACACTCACACAAGGCATGCATGGTACAAAGAAAGCAAAAGGGACACTTGTCAAGTTCCTCCTCATGTTGCCCTCATGGTGTGCCTGAAGCCTATTGGTTGGACACCCAAGGGGTCCAATAATAATTTAGGAGATTTAATTAATTGATTTAGCATTTATCTAGCCCTGTCTCTCAAACGGGAAAGGGGGACACTTGTCTCAAGGCCACCCTTGCTGCTTGTAATGCCTCCTGCTTGTGATTGGCTAGGCCTGGAGGGGTCCAATGAGCTTCAAGCATGAGCTACAAGGGGGGGTCGACCCAAGAAATCTAGGGGGTTGCTTAGGGGGTATACTCACCCACACACACTCACAAACACTCTCATTGTGTGCTATGCAAAGTGCAAGAGCTCCTCTCCTTCTCCAAGCAAGTAGAGGTTGAGAGCCTACACCAACACTCTTGGATATGGAGTGCAAATCCAACCAAGAGCCATGATTCAATGCTTAAGCTTTCCATCTCCTTCTTATTCATTTCTATGCTATTATGTATGCTATCAACAAGAGTTATGATAGTGAGGAACTAATTCTTTCTCCTACTAAATGTTTCTTCTTCCTCTTCCCTACCCTCATTCCCTGCTAGCTCTCTCCACCTTCGAAGGTGTTTGAGGTCTTGGGACTTAGTCTTGGGATAGTGAAATCTTTCTTCAAGTTTATGTTATGTTTGTGATGCATGAAGCTTTCCATCTTCATTGCATCACCTAGGTCACAAGGAACACAAAGATTGTATTGTAACAAGTGTCTCTTAATGGGAGAAATCATAATACAAATGCCTATTGGAGGGGGGACCGGCTCCACATAAATCCAGTCCTCAAGTGTTGTCATGTTCTCTAAATTCTCTCTCTTGCAAAAGTATTGTTCATGCTAAGTTAACTAATTTCTATGATTAAGTTGCTATCT
Source organism: Adiantum capillus-veneris (assembly GCF_014529385.1). Lineage (NCBI taxonomy): Eukaryota > Viridiplantae > Streptophyta > Polypodiopsida > Polypodiales > Pteridaceae > Adiantum > Adiantum capillus-veneris. The sequence goes on from NC_140954.1 coordinate 88,170,897, forward strand.
TCGATTATGTTCACCCGCTATGCTCACAAAGTCATTTCTCAAAAGTATTCTCATTAATTTTCGCTACTCTCAAATTAAATAGGCCAATTACATTACATGAGAGAGGTCTTCAAACGTGGTTCTACATTTCAAGAATCAATCTAGACCAGTTTCCCTTGCAAGGACCTTCACTCTAATTGACGTGGCTCCCCATTGTGAGCATATGTCTAGAGCAATTCCCTTGGCAAGGACCTTCACTCCAGTTGGCATGGATCCTCATAACATCTTCCATAACAAAACCTTCATCCCATGTGGCCATTGAGGGTGTCATATGTTCTTCACAACAACTGTCTTCCGCCTGGCCCCTGGCCAATTTTTGCCCCATGGCCTACTGAGCGGGGAGAACCAATCCTGTGATGACATAAGGGATAAATACACATCCTTAATTTGTGGTTTTAGAAAATGTCTATTCATAGGCTAGCGTCAAGCTTTTTGCTTGATCTTGGATTTATAGTCTGGCAGATATGAGGGCAGATACCACCTAGAAAGCCGTTCTAGGGCTCTATTGATCATAATCTTTTTGACCCATTGAGGCTAAACTCAAAGGTCAGTTGATTTGTTACTTTCTAGCAGCCTCTGTTGTAGTCCCATAATTGGCCTATACATCTTATACCTTTGTTATTAACCTTCCTGGAAATTTTTCTCCAAAAAGGGGTCACAACACCATTTAGAGAGTTTGAGACTTTAGAGACAATTTGGGAATCACCAGTGTTTAGAAGATTTGGCCGTATGGAAAAATCTCAAACTATTTTTTAAGGCCAAATCCTTCCTTAAGGTAGTGCTTGAAAATCTCTTTTGATCCATGCCTTCCAATCTTTCACTAAGATTTAGCCATGTGGTCAAATCTTAAGATCATTTTGAAAGTAGTAACTGAGAAATTCCCAAATTCACTAATATGGTGTTGTCAGATGAATGACTCCAACCTTAGAGATCCAAGGGAAACATTGAGATATAGAGTTTTAGAAGTACCTTGATAGATCTCCCCATATTAAAGACTCCCTTGATCTATTGCATTTTTTAGTAAACTTGCGTGTCATACCCCCAAGTTTCAGGATGGAGCAATGATTTGAGATCCCACCTTGGATTCTACTTACCCTACTCTTAGGTTCTACTACAATTGGGTTGTGGAAGGTGTCCACAAACACTTGTTTTCTTGTTTTTTATGGTTTCATAAGCATTGATATTTACTCTTGTCTTGTCCATCAATCATTCTCAAAATCCTAACCTAATCCTACAATCCTACCAGGTACTTAGCAAGTAGAATCTACTCCCAAGCTACCTCTATACAGCAAAAGGCGACACTCTTAAGCTATGCGGTTTTAAAGAAAAAGTTTAACTCTAGGTGATCCTACAGGAAATTAAAGGACAAATACACAAGATGCTGTTGTTTTTCCTAGTTTAGATCTATTCGTCCCGACAACGGTGCCAAATGTGGATGGGTTTCCTAGCCTCACTCTTATCTTATTACAGACATAGCAAGAACCACGAACATAATTGTCAATCCATGGGACGAACCTGACTTGACTAGTGCATGGAGGCTACAAGAGGTTGTCAACCTCTTAGAAAGCAGCAGAGAACTTGCATCTAACACAAGCTACACTCGAATGACCTAAGTCATCAAAAGCTAGTTGCTAATTGGAAACAAACCATGATTGTTACATCATCAAATGACATCCAAATGTTATGAAACTTCTAGGACAAGTATATAAGACCTACTTATGGTCTCAAATATCACTTTAGATGCAGTGTAAAAAATACAATTATTAACAACAATGAGATTATGACCTAGTCGTTTCTAACCCCAAATGCATCTAAATGCTTAGCAATGATGTCCCAATATCCCGCCTATACTTACTTTGTGGTTTCCTAGCTTAAATTCCTACTTATGATGAAATTAGGCCATGGGTCAATGACGTCAGAAGCTATCATTTATCATGCTATGTTTACGTCAATGTGTAGAGGTCTTACATGTGGTTATAATGCAAGAGATGGAACTACAATGTGACAACCGCCAAGGCAGATAGAAGCATGAGAAGGAGAGAAATAACCGTCGTAAGCTCACGTTGTGTATTTCTTATCCAAAACTTGATAATAAGTTTACAAAATAGGCTTTTATACCTTAGCCAAAATTGGCTTTTATACTTTAGCCACCAAAAAAACCTTAGCCAAGGTTTCTTTGATAAAAAACTAATCATCTAGGAGGTCTAAATAAAGATAAATTGATACAATGTGGAAGCTTATAGCTCTAGCTCATGATGGTTGCACGCCTATGGAGGATGCACTCTATTGGGGAAGATGAGCCATGGCGAGGAGCTTGGCTTGCAGAGAAACGAGAGAGAGAGAGAGAGAGAGAGAGAGAGAGAGAGAGAGAGAGAGAGAGAGAGAGAGAGAGAGAGAGAGAGAGAGAGAGAAAATTCAATACTCAACAAGTTAAAAAACACGCTATGATTGATTTTTTGTGTAAACATAACCTTACATATAAACCAATGTTTGCCATGCAAGCTTAACTTGCAACTGGACTACTGACTGCATGTTATAGGTCTTGTACCCACGAGCTACACACTGGACATTGGACGTTCCCACAACTGGGCTTGCATATCCAATAGCTCATGTATTACAATATCCCCAATTTATCAAAAGATTAAGTGTTTTTACAATAAAGCTCTCGAGAAATGTTATATGGGCTAGCTTGTTGCTAACATGGAGCACCAATAACTTGGTCATTACAAGCCTCCCAATAATGTGCCCAACGTTAAATTGCAAAACCAAAGAAACCCATTCATGATACCTCCTAGGTATTTTCTATGGCCCAAAAGGATGGTGTAAAAATCCTATCATGTTTATTTCTAGCACCCTCCATTATCAAAGCATTGAAACGTCCACTTGGCATTTGACCAAAGGAAGTCAATTTCCTACCCGCGATAATTTTCTTTTGATAGCTTTCTTATGCACCACTCTTTCAATGCACTTTCTATTATCTCTCTGACAATCACTTTCACAATTCCAGCCTATGGTTGTCCTCTTCAAAAATATGCTTAAAATTAATATTCGTTGGACATTTTTTACAAACACTTGTCCTTATTGGTCTCCCAAGATACATCTCAAGGGAGGTTAACCTTATATTATACCTCTATCATTCATGGACAAGTCAGCTCAAGGTTTTTTTTTTTCCAAGAAAAAGATCCTTCTATTAGTTAATGAAAATTGCCCATAGGGCTACATCCACCTCTGCAAGAGAGGGCTACAACAAGCATGATGGGGAGACTCTCCCAATGAAAAAACAGCATATATACAATAGGGCTAAATCAAGAAATGGGAGGAGGGAAGAGCCACACAGGTGGACAATAGTGCCATTTGAGCACCCCCTGGACCATGGTGTAGAAAGGCCTAGGGCGCCAGAGTCTAAGGAAAGCCTTGCGGCGCTCCCGCATGCGGTCGGAGCTGCCCTGTAGTCCCTCAAGTTTTCCTCTGAGAGTATGGACCAGCTCTAGCCAAAAGTCACGAACAGTCTTTGCTGGTGGCACAGGGCGAGCCTCAAAGATGCGGAAACAACGGGCCCGCTAGATGAACCAAAGAGCTAGGCCACTGATGAGCTCCCAACACTCCTCTCTCTCACTGCACCACTCCTGTGGAGTAAGGTCTTTAGCAGGCTGGAGTGCAGGTCGCCTCCCCTGTATCACTATCATCCTGTTGGTGGAAGATAGCTCAAACTGTAGTGCCGGGCCCGTGAGGGTGGACCAAGCCGCTGCCCCCCAAGTGTACTGTCGAGCCGCGGAGAGGGCAGGCATCAGGCGAAGAACTCGTAGCCACACCTGCTGGGCCGAAGGACAGTCCCAAAGACAGTGTCGCTGACTCTCCACCAACTGGTCACAGGCCACTATGCACAAGCCAGCTCTCTACTGCTGTGGCTCTGTGTGCAACCAACCACTAGAACAAAGTGACGCGCCTCGGCTGTCTGGAGTCCCACAGCCTCTGCCAAAAATCTGCCAAGAACTCAACTGTGGGACCCTCCTCCTACCAATGACGTGCTGCAGCGGGGCGGGCCTCTCTCTGCGCTGCAAGTATATGACGTCCAAGCCAAATAGTGTACTGAAAGAAAGGGACTCCTGGGCGGTCTGCAGAAGAGGAGGGGTCCCTCCATAGCCACTCACCAGGATCCCACTGTACTCGTGCCAGTGGACAACACTCCCAAGCCCATAGACTCCAGTGTCCTGCCTCGAGAGCTATTGGGTCAGGGTCTATGACGCAAGTCCTCCCACAAATGCCCACAACTCGGATCCTATGGAAACAACACTTTGCTACCTGCGGGGCCTCTACTGTAACTCGCTGTAATCGTCCCCCACCCTGAAGCTCAAAGAACAGGGCTGGGACAGTCTCTGAACAAGCCCTGACTGAGATGAGAACCTCCAGTCGTGTGAAGGATCCCATCCATCAGGGTGCTACAGGCTCGAGAGGCGTGAGCCACTCAGCTAGAACTGACTCTGAGATGTCCTGATACATGCTCTCAACCCCTCTCATGCCCTGTAGCTGGACACCCTGCACCTCCTCTGACAAACCTGTGAACTCTAGCCAGTCACCTGGAGAGCGCGCTGGACCTGCTTCCATGGGACCCCATGAAACATGAGGCCTACTCCCAACCAGGTGGCCTCTCTGAGTGCTAACCATGGGGTTCCAGACGAGGGGTTGTCGTAGGCGCTCCTCCGTGCATGTCGGTTGTCTCTGCTCTAGGCCACGCCGTAAGAGCTCCCAAGAGCAAAGCAAACTCACAGCGAATCGGTCTCCATTCTCTTGCTCAAACCAACTCGGCGCAATTCTGTAAAGATCCATCTGGTCGAAGGTTGCCAAGGGCCTCCTGACTGAGGCACCCTGACACGAAGCCTCTGCAGCAAGAACTCGTTCCAGGGCTCCTCGCCTGGAAGAAGTCCTCTGACGACGAACTTCCCAAGAAGGGCTCTGCTCTGCTGTGCTGGATCAATGATCCTAAGCCCTCCCTGAGAACAAGGAAGTGTGATGACCGACCAAGCCACCTTGGCTCGGGCAACCTGAGTGTCGCGACCTAACCAAAGGAAGTTCCTGATCAGCCTCTCTACCTGGCTGATACAAGAACTCGAGAAGATCCAGCAAGAAGTGATGTACCACATAGTTGCCAACAACACCAGGTTGGCAACTACTACTCTACCAGCCAGCGAAAGTCGTGCTGAGCTCCAGTGGAACAGCTTTCTCCTAATGGACAGGAGAAGAGGAGCAATCTGCTGCTCGGGGGACAAATCCAAACCAACCTGACAACCCAAGTATCGAACTGCAGTCCCTGGGGGAATCCACCTGAAACCCTCTCCTAGCATCCACTCTGGCACAGGAGCACTGCCAACCGAGAAAGCCACTGTCTTTCTCCCATTGATCAATGCACCCGATGCACAACAGAAGGTCTCAAAAGCCTGCCCACACCTGTGTAAATTGGCCTCCTGGCCCTCTAAGTACAAGGCTGAGTTGTCGGCAAACTCAGCGTCCAGAAGCTCATCTCCCCGTATCGGGAGTGCTAAGCCCCTCAAACCAACCTGATGTGACACCAAAAATCTGCTCATCGCCTCCGCATAGAACAGAAAGAGAAAGGGGGCAAGAGGACAACCCTGTCTGACCGATCGTGTGAGCATGAAGCGCTCACCTCTACCTCCTGCCAAAAGCACCTGACTGTGAGCCTGTCTGTACAAAGCCAACACCCCTCTGATCCAAGCATTTGAAAAGCCCATCCTGCAAAGCGTGCCCTCTAGAAAGTCCCAGTCAACTCTGTCGTATGCCTTCTCAAAATCGAGAAGAAGAATCACAAGGCCCTCCCCACGGAGACGTGCCAGGGCAGAAGCCTCCCAGAAAGTGAAGATGTTGTCAAGGATATTGCGTTCCTTGACAAAACCGGTCTAAGTCCCATGTATAAGGCTCTCCAAAAGTGGCTGAATCCTCAAACTCAGAGCCTTGGAAAGAATTTTGTAGGCTGAGTTGAGGATGGTGATGGGGCGCCACTGTCGAATCTCATCCAAGGAGCCACCCTCCTTTGGAATGAGGTAAATCAGGCCCTCACTCATGCTATCCGGCATCACTCCTGTGTGCAGAATGTACTGAAAGGCACTACAAAGATCTGGGCCAAGCAGGTCCCAGTACTCCAAGAAGAAGATGGGAGTCAGCCCATCCTCACCTGGACAACTACCACGAGGAAGGGCCCTAAGAGCCGTGTGCAGCTCCTCAAGCTGAAGAGGTATCTCCAGCCTCTGGCGCATCTCCTCAGTCACAAGACAAGGCATCTGCGCCCAAACTTGCTCCCTGCATGCATCCTGTATCTCTGACTGGGGCTCAGCCGTCACTAGCTCACGATAAAAGTCAGTAGCAATTGCACGCATATCCTTAGGCTCACAAGCAACTGACCCATCGGGTCTCCTCAGCTGAGTGACCTTGGCATGCGAGTGCCGAGGTCCTACTGTCTCAAAAAAGGCACCTGTCACTCTGTCACCTACCTGAGTCCACTGAGATGCCTGTCGGTGAAAGGAAAACTCATGGCGCCTCTCCTCTGTGCAAGCAAACTCCTGTCGAGCCTGCTGTAACTGCTCCTCCAACCATGGACTGTCTGGATGCTGCTCCTGCATCCTCTGTAGTGGAGCAATGCCTTGTCTAAGACGCTGCTCCTCCTCTCTCGCTGCGGCCCATTGAGCCAAAGACTCCTGGAGAAAAAAGTGGCTAAGCTGAGCTAGGCCTAAGGCCACTCTGTCTGCCGGTAGAGCCTGGCTGTCCATGCCCTCTGTCCAAAGAGGCTCTACCCTCTCTCTGAGTGCTGTGTCCAACAAGACCCGCTCTGGGATGCGAAGCATCGTGCTCCCACTCCTTAGCCTGTCTGCCACTGTGAGGATCACTGGTGCATGGTCTGAGAAGGATGTCCCTGCAAGGATGCCCACTGATCCCCCCAAGTCACTGAAGTGGTCACTAGTGTAGAAGCGATCTATCCGCGATAGATTAACTCCTCCCACTCTGCAGTCTGATCTAGAGAAGGCAAGACTCTCTGGAGGCCTCACAAAGCCAGAATGTTGCCATGTATCCGAGACCCTCAAGGTCATACCCAACCTCTCCCAAGCTGCTAACTCAACTCCATGCACAGTAGCATGGCTGCCTCCGATCCTGTCAGAAGGGTCCTCCAACATGTTGAAGTCCCCTCCTACACACCAATGGTCAACCTGTGGCAAAGACTCAACAATCTGTGACCAAAACTCTGCACGAGCACTCGCCACATTGGGCGCATAGATGTTCAGGAAGCCCACAAGGCCACCCTGAACCTGCAAAGTAATCCACTGAGCCCTGCCTGGCACAATAATCCCTCTGCCCACAATGGCCTGCTGCAATGAGTGGAAATCTGAAGGTGGAGGGGCTGGCGAGGGTGAAACGGAAGAGAAGGTTGGCGTAGGAGACTCCTCCTGCTCAAGAGGACCAAAGCGGTTCCCCGTGGGAACCCACTGCTGCTGAGTAGGCACCTGAGGGCCACTCTGAGTGCCAAGCTGTCGCTGTGGCCCCTGGCATCGATGGCCACGGGCCTGCTGCCACCCCTCCTCCGTTGGAGCCCCAGGCTCGGAGGGTGGCTCGAAATCTGTGCGTTGTGTCGTTGGCTGAGGCTGCGGCCCAGCCTTGGCAGGCTGGGGCTGAGGCTCAGGTGCAGGTCGCAGTCTCCTCCGTGGAGAGGCCTTCGCTAGGTGGCCCATCTATCTGCAAATGAAGCACTGGTTCGGGAGACCCGAGTACTCCACACTCTGCCTAAACCAACCCCCACTCACCCAAGGCAAAAGGATGACATTCGGGAGCGTGTGGGTATCTCTGACCAAAACTCGAACTGAAGGGATGCCGGACGCCTTGGCAGCTACTGATGCTGCCGTACGAGGTGTCTCCAGAACAGTCCCGATGGCGGAGCCAATCCTGGAGAGCAGTGGAAGGTACTCCCTCGGTAAACCCAGAAAGAAGACTGAGATGGGGATGTCTGCCTCCTCTACGAGCACATCTGAAGTCGGGTCAAAACTATGTCGCCACTGTCGAAAGTGGGCGCGTGATGCTCGGATAGCCAGTGGACTCATAGCTATGACCTTGGAGGCCATCTCGGAAGTCTCGAACTCGATCTGGTAGTACCCTCGTCCGAGGATCTGGACATCCAAAATCTTGCCCACCTCTGCGAGAAGGCGGGCCTGGAGAAGGTCACGCAGCTCTCCTCTGCTGGGTCGGGTGCCGAGAATCTTGCAGATGACCGAGGTTGCCTGTAGACGCTCTACCTCATCGGCTAGGCTCGCTTGCTCTGTCGGAGAAAGATCAAGTCGAATGGTGGGCTCAGCGGTGTCGGGCGAGGGGTCTTAGGAGGAGTCCCTCTGAGGTGGAGCATGAGCCTCCATTAGTGTCTGCTGCTCTGAAGGAGAAGGGCGGACGAGAAGGCCAACACTTGAGAGCTAGGCAAGGAGAAACCAACTGAGAATCCACTGCCAGGCAATTCAAACGAGGCCTTCGGAGGAGGGGGGGGGGGGGGCAGGGGGGGGGTGGGGATAAGGGGCTGGAGCGGCGAGGCAGCGGGCAGCGAACAAAAAGGGGGGCCAGCGGGCGGGGCTGCACTCTGGCTGGGCTGCGCGCAGGCTGGGTGTAAGCTCAGCAGCGCGCCTGGAGGGGCAGCGCGCAATAGGGGCAGCGCGAGGGAGAGGGCGAAGGGGGGGCTATGGCGCAGGGGAGCAGGAGTAGGCAGGGGGGGGGGGGGGGGGGGGAGGGGAACGCGTAGGAGCAACAGCGAGCCTGAATATCTACTCAAGTCAGCTCAAGGTTTGGAATCCACCTAGCTGATGCTCATCTCATTGATTGATTGCAACATCTATATGCCATGTCTTGCATGCTTGGTACTTTTTAAGTATGCATTGTATCTTACGCTTTGTAGTATGGCCAATGAAATATCTACCCCAATAGTCTCATAAAGGGAAATTTGAACCTTGTAACACCCACACTAGCTCACATAGTAGCATGCTGGGTCTCTAAAATATTGGTAGTCAATATAAATATGCTGGTATAAGTATATACTAGCATGCTTGGTCTCTGAAAGATTGGTAGTTAGTATAAATATGCCATACTCATTTGAGTAACAAATGAAGACCGTAATGTGAATCCCTCATAGAACCCTTATATCCCACCACAAGCAAGCCATCTTTGCAATACAAGAATCTTCCCTTGCACCACATGGCCTATGGACCAAAGCTTTTTAAGCTTGTTTATAAAAATATCTATAGTTTTTGACTCTAATGGTGGATTTTTCCACTTTATACATAAAACCTTGTGGTCCTCTTGAAATGAAGGATGAATGCATTTACATGTATGGTGCACAATGCCTTGTTTTACAATGGAAGGAAAAACTCTTCTCCTTATCTTCAATCTTTCTTTTAGCACTATCAAATTAAATTTTGCAAATTGAAATCCAATTTTCATTAGCTTCATCAACAAAAAATACTCAATGCTAGGGATCTATACACCCATTTCCTTGGACTATCAAGTTCAGTAACCTCCAAAACTCAATCTGGGAAAGCTTATTATCTACCTTGGACTTACAAGTTGTAGTTTTCAAAAAAGAATGCATGAATGGGTTGTACACATATGCAAAAATGGTTGCCCAACTTTGAACTCAATGAGCATAATCAAATTGGATCCACATGTCTTGCAAGCTTTTGGATGGTCTCACTCAATTAACTAAATCAAGTCTAAAGCCAGGAACTTTTGTCAGCATTTTTAAAACATGCGGTTGAAACTTTTCACCACTTGATCGATCGAGAAACAAGATGCTATGAATGTATGGATACCGACCAAAATTCATCAAATCAAGGACAACAATAACCATGTAATGGAAATGGCATATGAACATTGAGAATAGCGGAATTAAGAGAAGTACAATGAGCATTTTTATGAGACTACTTTGAGAACATAGAGGGTCAACTTAATTAGCGGTAGCAACACAACCATTATACTTAAGTAACTTTTCATAAAAATATCTTTGTAAGAGAGAGAATTAGAGAACATGACAATGATTGAGGAACAGACTTATGTGGAGGCGGTCCCCCCTCCAATCGGCTTTTGTAATATAGATTCTCCCATAAAGAGAGATTTGGGACAATACAATCTTTGTGTTCCTTGTGACCTAGGTGATGCAATGAATATGGAAAGCTTCATGCATCATGAGCATAACATAAAATTTGTAAAAGAATTAACCATCCCTGACCTCAGTCCCAAGGCCTCAAACACCTTTGAAGGTGGAGAGAGCTAGGCTAAGCGGGGAATGAGGGTAGGGAAGAGGAAGAAGAAGCAACATACGGAAAAGAGATAGTTCCTCACCCATCATCACTCTTCTTGCGTAACATAGAATAATAGCATAATAATGATGATGAAGAATATGGCAAGCTTAACACCATATTAGTGAATTTGGGAATTTCTCAGTTACTACTTTCAAAATGATCTTAAGATTTGACCACATGGCTAAATCTTAGTGAAAGATTGGAGGGCATGGATCAAAAGAGATTTTCAAGTACTACCTTAAGGAAGGATTTGGCCTTAAAAAATAGTTTGAGATTTTTCCATACGGCCAAATATTCTAAACACTGGTGATTCCCAAATTGTCTCTAACGTCTCAAACTCTCTAAATGGTGTTTTAAGCATTGAAACATGGCTCTTGGCTGGATTTGCATTCCACCCCAAGAGTGTTTGTGTAGGCTATCAACTTCTCAACAAGCTTGGAGAAGGAGATGGAGCTCTTGCACTTTGCCAAGTGAGAATGAGCTTGTGAGTGTGTATGTGTGAGGGAGTATACCCCCAAGCACACCCCTAGCTTCCTTGGTCGACCCCTCATTGTAGCTCAAGCTTCAATTTGATTGGACCCCTACAAGCTTATTCAATCACATGCATAATGCATATCAAGCAACCATGCTAGCCTTAGGACAAGTTTCCCCCTTCCCCTTTGAGAGAGAGGACTTGATAAATGCATAAAAAATTAATTGAATTAGCTAAATTATCATTGGACCCCTTGAGAGGCCAACCACTAGGCTTTAGGCACCTTATGAGGGCAACATAGAGAGGAACTTGACATGTGTCCTTGTTTCTTCTCTAGACAAGGATGTTTGTGTTCTCTCTCATGCGGCCTCTACAACTAGGGCTCGCCCCCCCATGAGTAGGGATTTTGGTTGATGTTTGGAACACCTTAAGACCTTAGTCACATGGATCACCGTAAGCACCTTAGTCACGGCTGGGAAACTTGAGTTGATAAGCCATGTCATTGATTGGCTTCAAGATTTGAAAAAGACCATAGTATGTTTTTGCTAGTTTAGCATAATACTTTTGATGGCCCGTAGGATTTCTACTCGTCGTTTGCCTCAATTGAGCCTTGGGAAACTTAATTAAGACCCAATCATTTTCTTTGAATGTTTAAGGCCCTTCTGTGATTATCAACAATAGCTTTTTGCCTTTTTTGAGAGATCGATATAGTCTCCTTAATCTTTTGGAAAGACTCTTGTAGGTCACAACTATACTCATTGGCAACAAAGATCTTCCCATGTACTTTAAGTAGCAATGGACTTTTAGGTCTCCCCTCTATGATCTCAAAAGGTGCCTTTCCCATAGTAGTATGGATATTATTATTGTACGCATACTTTGGGATAAGTATTTCTCCCATTGTGAGTGTTGATCTACGTATGTAACATAAGTCTTTACTAGTGAGAATTGCAAGATTGGCTATCTCAATGTGGCCAGGGATTTCATTGACGTAATCACAATTGCGTGATTATGTTAATAACTCTAGTAATTATGCAAAAAAACACGTGATCATGTTAATTGTTATCGTGACTTTGATGATGACCTGCAAAAACCCAAAGAGACGGTTAGACTTCCGGGTAAAAGAATACTCCCTGGGAGATCCGCCGGGAAAATAAAAAAGCCTGGTGGGTGCATTTATATATAGTAAACAACATGCTTACCATTGTGCTTTGACTAAACAAATCCCTGGGGAGTGTATCCGAGTGTCGGGTATTGTCATCTCCTTGTGAATTGAAATAAGGTTATAGAGTCACAAGTCCTTTTTTTTTGGGTTGAACGTGATTCTTAATTCGGTAACCACTTCTAAAAATATTTAATTCCTTTACCAAACATAAAGATATAAAACCAAAACAATTGAAAAATTGAAAAGTCATGCTCATTACGACTAAGCCATTGGTCCAAATGAGGGCTGTAAATGGTTTTAGAAGATGAGCATATGCTGAGTCGATAGTCAAGGGTTGGATGTCCTGTACTAGTGTACTAGGCATGTATAGATCCGTAAAGTCTTGCATTTTTCACCATCATAGATTTGAATTGATGTACATTCTCATTACAAAATATAAGAGCTATAATCCTTAATTGGGTGAAAATAGGTTTTATATATTGACTTGGTTGCATAAGGGGGCTGCAGTCCTTGATTGGGTACAAGATTAGTCCTCAATTGTGTGATTATATTGAAGATTTCTTTGTGTTATTTTATGCATTGGTTTATGCAGAGAGTGCATTATGTATTATGAAAGATTATTAGTGCATGACATGACCAATCATAGATTTTATTTCTTTCGTGTGTTTTATGCAAACAACTAATATCATTCAGTTTAGAAGTTGATTATTCTTTTGAAAGTATATGTTTCTTATTGTTTGCAAATCAAAGAGGACGTATAAATATTTATCATAATAATAATTGCATTGAGAAATTCATAGCATTGTTGTATTTATTATACCATGTAGAGAGTGCATTGTAGTGTTATGTTTACTCACAACATAGGTGATTGATATGTGGATTGACTAGCGTACATTGCAAATCTCATATCATGCAATTTTGATTACTTTCCTAGTGAATGAAAAATTTAATTTATATAGAAAAAGAAGAAAATTGTATTAAAAATTGAACATCTAGTTCTTTTGCCTTCAATTTTAATTTAAAAGCGACGAAGAAAAGTGTTGGCACAAGTGGTACGAAGAAGCCAAAGAAAAAAAATTCTCCTTGAAAGAGTGGGATTATGCTCATAACATATGCGGTCGATGTATGGAGTGGAAAAGTAAATTTTGTCTCACAAAAAAATCAGGCGGTGCACCTTGTATCACGGGCCATTTTTTGGGTAGCGTTAAAAAGAGTTGTAAGAAATATGAACATCCTGAGCACCTGCAATTGCAAAGTGTTTGAGAGGAGAGCTCGAGGAAAAAGGTGGCAAGAGACAACAGATATATAGCTCTCTTATGGATGCAAAGTCAAGAGCAATCAAAGCCAAATATTAACTCTGTTGATCTTGTGGGTGATACCAACTAAGCTTGGAGAACAGCCTTTGCAGGGAGAGGAAATGTCAAGCAGCATTCCTTTTAAGCATAACAATGAAGGTGGACTTGGTCAATTGCGTCAAAAATCATTACATCAAAGCTTTCGGATGCAACCTCTAGAAGAAGCACAAACTCCACTCTCCAAAGCAATATTCTTCACTGGAAGTGGTCTAGTCATGGTAGACAACAATCATTGGAAGGTTGCTTGAAATGTTCTCTTGGACAAATGTTCAACTTAAGTCAAAGAGCATGTTGACAAAATAATACTTGGAAATATTTTGCTTTCAGGATGCACAATTGTGATGAGTGATGGTTGGTCAAGTGTTCAAAGAAGACCACTGATCAATGTAATGCTGGTTTGTTCAAGGAGAGAAACGTTCATAAAGGCAATTGATAGTTCTGGAGCAATTAAAAGTGGCAAATACATTTTCGAGGTCTTGATTAATGTAATTAAAGAAATTGGTGTTGTATATGCCGTTCAAGTAGTCATAGACAACACAAAGAATTGTAAAAACGCTTGTAAATTAATAAAGAAGTGCTTTTCACACATTTTTTCCAATGGTTGTAATACATACATCTTAAACTTGGTGCTGAAGGATTGTAGACTAGTGAAGAAACCACATGGTTTACCAAAATAATTGCCACAACGCGTCATGTTGTGAAATTTATCTTGAAACGACAAAGAGTGCTTAATTTTTACAGAATGCACATGTTAGTGATGTTGAAACTTCTTGCTCAAACTCAATTTTGCATGCATTTTTATACATTGGAATCACTTCTCCGCAATAAGTGTGCTGTGACTTACACTTCAGTTGCACGGCCTTTGATGAATGGCAGCTTGAGCAAAACGAAAAAGTGATAGAGAAAATTACATGTCTACGTGGTAACATAAACAAGGTTGCTTGGTGGAGGAGTGCTATGGATGCATACCATGTAATTATGCCCGTTATGTTCGGCGATTCACAACCTTGATCAAAAGGCACCAAATATGAGCAAAGTGTGGATGACATGGTGGTCATTCTAACAAATCTTGAAAATCCCGAGGAGCTGAAAGATTTTGTACTAGAGAAGTAGTGGCAACTATCATTCTCTGGCAAATAACAAAGAATTTTGGCCAAGTAATTTCATAGTCCACTCCTTAGTGTGGCTTACATGCTCGCTTTAGAGTATTGGAATTTAGATCTGATGTCCAATATAGAGGTGGTCTGTGATTTCTATCACTTGGTCAACATGTTCTACTCCAACATTCATGATTGAGTTGATTGTATCAAAGAAATGAGTTCAGTTAGATTAAAAGAGGGTCATTTTGCAAATGATTTTGTATAGTCAATGGAAAAAGAGCAGATGATGAATGGTGGAGAAAATTACTTGATCTTACGTCCCATTGCAGTGAAAGTATTGGCACACTGTGCAACAAACTCGAGTTCAGAGAGAAACTGGAGTATGTACAAGTATGTTCATAACACTATTTGTAACAGACTATTAGCAGATAGGGCAAAAAAATTAATTGTATATGTTTTGCAACAAAAAGATATTGCATCACATTGAAAGTGATGGCTACGAGGAGGAAATGACAACCTGGTTGTATGATTGTGAAAACGAAGATAAAGATTATCTCAATGTTGGTGTATCTCAATGCACTATAGACGAAATAGAAGAGAACCTGGTAATAGATGTGGAAACAAACTTACAAGGAGACCCACAACACTCAGAATTAGAACCAGATAACAACTTCATAGATTCAATATAGCTTGAGAGTAGAATGAAGATTGTGCCAAAAACATTATGAAAGAGCTTGTATTCAATGTGTATTGATCATATACAATGCTTCATATTTGCGATTATACATAGTTTTTCGATCTTAATTGTTATGCTCAAAACTAGCATCTTGGTCACCAAAAAAATCTCTAATTGTGCTAGGGATATCTTGGCGAGCTTGCTTGTATTTTTACTCATTTTCCATGCCAAACATAAAATATATTCCTTGTGGAATATCTACAAAATAGATGGTGCATTGGCTACTATTTTGCATCAAACAAATAAGACAGATAAAGTGATAGTAATGACCACATGTCAATGTATAGTATCCACTCCATCCATCAAAAGTCTTATAGAAAACTGGACATTGGGATGATGAAGATGCATGCGAAGTAGACAAGGGGACCAAATTTGGATTGAGGACAAGGTGACTGATGTGTATCCCCTGTGCAGGTGGAGGATTCACTCGCTGTGTCAGATTCTGAACGTCTTGGCTTAAGCGGTGAATACTTTTCTCCATCCGGACTTGTGAGGGTTGGGGTGTTTGGGTGGCTATAGAAAGCCGTGTTATTTCTGAATCTTTCTTTGCCAGCTGTGTCGTATAGATATCTTTATCTCTCTTTAATTGTAGGTCAAGCTCAACTATAAATGCCAGCTCATCTCAAGTGAAAGTGACACAATTTTTCCTGATATCATGGGTGGCAACAATTGTCTCCTTGGATGAAAATTCTACTGGTCTCTATTGCACAAAATGAACATATAGCATCTTTGCAAAATACAACACACAATCTGCATTGTGCAATGGATGACCATAAACTTCCAAGCAGATCCTTTCAGCGTTTTCTTTGATTGCTTCGTGGAGGCACTTCGATACCTTCCACCTTCCTTTCTTTATATCCGCGTTCTTGCATGGACATATTGTTTTGATCATGTCCTTTGTCACTTCTTTATTGATCTCTTTCCATTGCATGTGGTTTGGATTTGCCCATTTTGAAAGTCGTTGAGTAGTGTGCGTCACTTGTTGTGCTGACATACCGTGCGCTAGAGACTTCATGCATTGAAGTGCATTAACAGCCGCTTGTTGCTGGTTATCAGGCACTGATTGGGTGCCACAAACTTGTTCTTTATCGACCATTTTATCTTAGAGCTGCAATGGACGAATAGACAAATATTCAATATCATTGTCAAAAATATATTCTCATAATTCAGCAGTCTCACAGATACACTAAGTAGATCCATCTTGTCCACTACTAATGCAACTACACAAAATCACAACTGACAAACCCGAATTAAACCACAAGAAAAATTTGGAGGACTAAAGATAATTGATCCGTTTAAATACATAAAAATTGATCCAATTGGAATATAAGACATGACTAAATGAGGTGAACCACCCCGAATCAGATAATACACATCAATATCAATGAAACATCCCAGACCAGACAACTATATATCAAAAAAATATTTAGGTCGGGTAAAAATATGGTGCAAGTTCAACAAGTGATCATTGGACAAGATTAGGGTCTATCTTTAAATGTTCTTTGAAAATTATCAGAACATGAGATGTATTTCTTCTAGTTTCCTGCTCTCTTAACTTCATACAACAGTCTACTTTAATCTGAATGGCCCTGATAACATCTTAGTCGAGGTGGTAAAATAGTTCTTTAGGAAAATAAACTTTCCTTGCTGCACTCCAAAAATCTATCAGCATGTCAAATAGGTAACCCAATGCATAAATATTGCTAAATTTTGTGTACACATTTTCACACAATGGATCATATAGTTGTAGAGAAATCCATGGTTTCTTTACAATCTCTGATTCCCCTTCTTTCTGTGCCTCCAAAACTGCAGGGTCCGTGACTGTCCGCTTGGATGCAGATAATTAATGACACACGCTTAGCTGGCATTCTAAGCATCATTCCCTAGTCAATGATTCCAGCACAAGGTTTATTTGCGGTAGTAAAGTCCAACATTATGTTGAACATGTGTAGGTCATTGAGCACTATACCAACTGCGTGAGCAGCTGCAATGCCATCAATTAAGGTGTGATAGATTGCTGGCATCTAATCAATCACTACTTTGATCTGCGTTGTCTCTTTCTTGGTAAGTGCTGATTTGCTGGTGGCAATGACCTCCAGCTCTGTTGTAGCCTATGCATGTGTCGTATGAACACTCCGTGGACGAGTGGCAAGTGGAACATCATGTCCCCCAAGGTGCCCCCATTATAGTATGGAAATATTGTGATCTAGAGGGCTTTGTTGGTAAAGCCAATGCATCTTACAATGGAGGGGTGAAGAGTTTGCATTCCTTGCTCTATCTGGAAGCTGTCAAATTTTGCCTCACTCCCTCCCTTGTAGCATTTTCCCACGTATGTAATGTGGTCTGAAAAGAAATAAATGCCTGTGATGGTGTACAATGTACACACACCAAAGAGCCTGCTCCAACCCGTGTATCTTCTACCAAGGCCTCGTGGAGCATGCCAATTATATGCATGCACTTGGCATTCAAAGCCATGCACATGATTGTGCCAGTGCCGCTAGCATCTAATCGGCCACCCACAGCTGCTTGTGTATCTTAGGCCATCTTCAATCTCTTGGGTAATGAGGCTTGGTCCTGAGCTTACACACGCTTCATCTTGACCTTTTGTTCCTTCCATAATTTTTCCCAAAGCTTTAATTTTGTCATATCGTAGGCAGGAGGGATATCTTCCTTTAAGCCTCTGCAACAGACTCTCATGTTTCCCAATACTCTTATAACCTTGTGGTGGGGGTCAAATTCTCGAATCCCTGTTGGAATCAGCAACTCATATTGGCCTTCACCTCGCAGCCTCAGCTCTGTGTTCTCCACATAACGCTAGTGAGGTCATTGATGAAGACATCCCTTTCACTAATCTGCTGTATGCAACCATTTGCACATGGTGATAGTGCCAAATTACATTTTTTTTGAATGGCACACCCAAACTGGTATGGTTGGTGTTGATACCCTACCACCTACTGGTACGAATATTTATATGCTAGTAAGAATTTTGGAGCATATTGGGTTAGCTTAGAGATTATAAGTTTTTCTAGTTAGCATACTAGGTATGCTAGTTAGCATATTGGATATGCTAATTACCATATCGGATATGCAATTTGGAATGATAGTTAGCATACAAGATATGCTAATTAGAATGTCCAATATGCTAGTTGGATATGCTAATTAGCATACTTAATATGCTATTAAGCATGTTGGATATGCTAATTAGCATATGCTATCCTCTAGCAACCAGACAGAAGCTTGTGGGTACACTTGAATTTCTTAGACATTACAATGTTTACTACTTAGCATACATGGTATGCTTGTTAGCATGCTTGATAATCTAGCTAGCATATATGATTATGCTAGCTAATACACATGGGAATGCTAATTAGCATACTGGCCTAGCTGCATACATAGTCAGCATATCAAACATACTATGTAGCATACATGAGATGCTTGCAAAGGGTGTAATCAAATATTTTTTTGTTGCAGTCCTCTCAAAGCCCCTGCATGATGTGGATAGTGTACATGACACCAAAGGTAAGGGAAATGCTACAACTAAGAACCCTTCAACTTCCATGCCTGTAGCAAACTAGCACAGTAAAAGCTTCTCAACAGACAAAGGCTAGTGCTAGTGACAGTGCCTTAGGGGAAACATTGAAGGCTAACAACATAGAGGACCCACAGGAAGTTGGTGATAACATGCCTGCTGCAGCTGACATAGTAAAAACTTCTCAGCAGACAATGGCTAGTGCTAGTGCTAGTTCCTCATGGGAAACATTCAATACTAACAACATAGAAGACCCACAGGAAGCTGGTGATAACATGCCTGCTGCAACTGAAACAGTAAAAACTTCTCAACAGACAATGGATAATGCTAGTGTCAGTGCCTCATGGGAAACATTAAAGACTAAGGCATGGAGGACCCACTTCTTAGTAGACAATGGCTAGTGCTAGTGCCAGTGCCTCAGGGGAATCTTTGAAGAATAACAACATAAAGGACCTGCACGAATTTGGTGATAACAAACCTCTCTAGGGTTTTATGCAAAAGGCTAAGGTAAAAAGAAAAGTGGGCCTTGAAGAGGTACTTGAAGAAACTGAAGAAGGTGGAGGAAAAAGCTGAAAGAACCAAAGGTGAAAAGAAAGCCACCCGCTCAAGAGCTTGCAAAAAAGTGTGTCAATGACCTTTCCTTAGATTCTGTATTGTAAGGAGGCAACTATCATTGTTCAGTTGTTTGGCCTTTACTTAGTGTTCCCATATCTGTGCCCTTCACTCTTATGGCTATGCCATTTTAAAAAACTAACACCTCTTGTGGGCTGACATTATAACTTTTTTGATTTTCCTGGTAAAAATGTCTGTGTAATATAATGTTGAGCAGCGATTCATTATAATTTTTCACCATCCAATATATGAACTTCTTCACTTCGTATCACTATTTCTTTGCAGCGGAAGAGAAACTAGCATTAATCTCCTTGCCTGATGTAAATGTGGCCATGCAATGGCAGAAAGTTTCAAAAAGGCGAGTCCGCAAAGCCAAGCAGATAAGGAGACAAAAACTGGAGATTGAAAAGTGGCTCAAATGGTTTTCACAGTGTTCCCTTAGAATTTTTGAGCGCCTAAAAATATCATTCACCCATCTGGGGAGGTTATATATGCTAAATGGTATCCTCCTCCAAACCCAATATGGGTGCCTAAGCGATTGTGTGATGAAAAAAGGGCTCTCTTACTAGATCTCATCGGTCCTTTGGTAAGGGTGGTAGAGACTCATTTTGGCGAAAAGTCCCCTGCATATGCAGATGAAATGATAAAATACAATGTAGAGCGCCTGCATGTGTTCTGTTGCAAGGACATCCACAAGTTTTGGACTGGAGTCTTCAGTTCTTTAATGTGTATATTTGGAGCACAAGCATGCATCATAAAGTCACGGTTATTTGCAGGGATGTTTTTAAATTGTATGTGCCAAGGATTGCTGATATTTTTGCACAAGAGCAGTGCAAGAGGTAACCTTGACAAATCTTTAATAAACCCGTGTTTATGAAATATTTAGCCGTGTTTTTGAAATACGCTTTGGCATACAATGCCCAAAACATGCTTCTAATTGATGATAGCATCTACAAAGTGTCTCAGAACCCAACACAAGCTTGGCTTGTTTCCCCAAAGCTAGAGGACTAGAGTGCTGAGGAGAGAGAACACTATCTTATAAAAATTATGAAAGACTGGCTTTTTCTTTGGCTGTAGTCGGATAATCGGGCAGCATATGTGGCTAACAATACCTAATTTGATACAGGCTCTGATAACTTCTCTGGTGAAATCCTCAGACAATTGGTAAAGACAAATAGAAGGCACATGCAAAAGGAAGCCGACCTAGAAGTAGAGAGAGCGGTTAAAGCTAGGCTAGAGAGGGAAAGAAAAGAAAAGGAATAGCGAATGGAAGCTGACCTAGCATATGAGAAAGAAGAGAAAGCTAGGCTGGAGAGGGAAAGAAAAGAAAAGGGGCAGCAGAGAGGCGACCTAGAAGAAGAGAGAAAGGAAAAAGCAAAGGAAAAGGAGAAAGGAGGGGACAAGGAGAAAGCAGAGGAAAAGGAGAAAGCATAGGACAAGGAGAAAGCAGAGAAAAATGAGGTAGCATAAAAGCGCGGTCTATACATACGCCTTGTGAGGAGGCCTAAAGATTTTTAGGGGGTGTGACTCTCATTGTAAAATTAAACCCTATGTAATGTTATTTGATGCCAAAAATTAATGTGAGATAATCTTTTCAACAGTTGCCTTCTACTATTTCATTTTTATGTGTTACAAAATTATGTGCTCGGTTTTTTGTTAGGTAGCACACACTATAAAGTAGCAAGTAAGTATACAGTTAGCATATATTGTGGTAGTTAAATAACAAGAGGTAACTTTAATTCCGACACCAATATATCGACGTCAATGGCAGGCGTTGGTATATGTGTAGGTAAGTATGGAGGGAGATGAAGATTTTAAAATTTTGATTTTTAAATTTCCGACGCCTGTTTTGATGTATCTTTCGATGCTTGTTCCGATGCACATTCCGACGCCTATACGAATGCTCTTTCCGACGCCTCTACCAATATGTGTACTATCGGACCCTGCAAAAAAAAAACCCACGGGCTTTATCTGAACATTTCTCTTCTTGTTGCACCTTTTCTCTTGCTCTCTTCCTCCTCACCTCTTACAGATCTAGTGTGAAACAAGTTATCGTAGGTGCTAATCTTGCTCGTGGACTACTCCATAGCACTAAGGTGAGATTGTTTTCAACTTTACTTGTAGGTTTAGGGTTTAGGGTTTAACATGGTGTGTGTGTGTGTGTGTGTGTGTGTGAATTTTTATAGGTTCGAGGACGTTTACAACACCTTTTCTTGCTCAAATAGGCCGCATGTGAGTGCTTGAACTTTTAATGCATATTAAATTTATTTAAATTAATTTTTATATTGATAAAAGAAAATTTCATGCTTTAAAAGAAATTATGGTTTGTGTTGTGAAATTTTGATTTGAATTATGAAAGTTTTTTGTTTTCGTTTATGAAAAAAATATTGGTTTGAAGAATTTTTGTTTTGAATTATGTCATTTTTTAAATTATGCTGTTGATGAGGTTTAGGTTTTAGGTTTCAGTTAGGTTTAGTTTAGGTTATATGTTAGGTTAGGGTATATATAGGATATATGTTAAGTTATAAGTTAGGTTATGTACGTTAAGTTACGTTAGGTTAGCTTATAGGACGTTAATTATGTTAGGTTAGCTTATAGGTTAGGTTTAAATTAAGTTATAAGTTAGGTTATAGGTTATAGGATAGGTTAGCTAGATTACAGGTCAGGTTTAGGCAATGAGCTAGGTTATAGGTTGTACGTGAAAAGTTAGGTTATGTTATATGTTAAGTTAACTCATGTTTAGGTTACATATGGACTTTGTGTTTGGACAGTTAGAACTTATGTACTTTTATGTTAATCTTAACACTTATCGGTGAAACGTCCAAACACAACCATCTATTAGCATCTAAACCATAACCCTCTAACCCTATTAGCAAACTGAAATGGCCAAGCGCTACACTAATTGGATTTGGAGCGACCAAATCAAAAGTTGTCAAACCTAAGCGGATTTACATAGTGAAAGGACAAAGGGTAGACTGGCATGTGGTTCTCCTCCCAACCTCCCTACTTATAGCCCTTGGCCCTTGCAAGTAGGTCCCCTTAACGCATGCCCGGCCCTCGGCTCTTAGCCGTACTGAGCCGGTGAATCCCTAGCCCTTGGCCTGCTGCCCTGTCCTACCATTGACCTGGCATTACTCTCCCATTGGAGAAGCGTTTTTGTCTGCGAAAACACAAGTGATGGTATCTTCATAAGAACACTAATGTTTTCCACCGTGAAATCCCTCATGGATCCAACGATTCATTTGAGCGAAACCCGGTTCAGTAGGAGGTTCAATGAAACCAAGAGTAACATCTTGATTTTCTACATTGTTGTCCATTTGCAACCATCTGATGGTATCAGTTCCTATCCAAATATAGTGTGTAGAATCCATTTAGAACGCTTATGAGTATGGTAAACGAGTTTATCACACAAAGATGTACCAAAAAGAGTATCTCTTGTCACTTTCCATGAAAGTAACTTGCTGACATAACTCATCAGTCAAGTTTAAGTCCTTGACTTGTTCCCAAATTTCATCTCATGAGTAGACAACCCCACCCTAACGAGTGTTCAAGGTTGAGAACCTGACTTATACATGAAGCTAGACTAAACCTAGTCGCAAACATGCGTTAACTGATAGTAGTAAACTTTAAGTAGAGCAATAAATGCTTATTAATTGGAGTGCTTGGTGCTAATGTATGCACATTGTGTATCTTTAAGCCCAAGATTACACTTTGTAATCTGCCTATCCCCTTGGATAACTGACAGTACTGAGGTGTGTTTCCCCCGTGGTTTACAAATAGTCTTCCCAGATGAGTGGTAAATGGGAATCACAATATCGTATAACATTGCTGAGGAATCAACAATGTCCGGGATAACGATTGTGGTTAACTTGAAAAATCCACAAACACCCAAACCAAGCCATCACCTCTGTTGGTGATTAGTAGACCCAAAAGTAATCTCATAGAGATACTGCACACAGAGTGCAAAATGATTCATAAGCAACAACTTGATGAATACGCATGCCGTTCCAAATCAGCCTTTGCTAAACACTAGGGCCCATAACAACTAGTGTGCATGCATTTAGCAAAAAACAGATCCGAACCTGTATATCCATGATCATGCTTGCCAATAATTGTGGCAAGCCTAGCACACATTAAAGAGGAATATAAATAGTTCTAAAAAGAAACTAAATACTTTCAGTTTGCAATCATTTGCAAGCCTTGTTGAAACGAGGTGAAACAATGATCACTTCTAGGTACAAACAATGAAACTTTTTCATTAACAACTCATAGCCTTTCTATATGTAAAACAACCATCTGTAATGTTGTTTAGCAGTACTTGTGCCTTAACAAGTCATTCTAAGTATCCAAAAATTTCTGGCCATTGAAATTGCTCATGATACGTCGTGCTAAAAATGGTCTAGAAAATAGATGTGACCAGCACCTAGGGATGTTGTCGTGACACATATTTAAAATAGTGGACGCCAGTGTCAGTCACAGAGACTCATATTCGCCACATGTGAATATGTCTCAACTAAGGATGTCTGGTAAAAGAACATCCTACAAGTACAAGATGTACTTGTGTATGGAGGTAACTCTAAACACTCCGCAACAAGAGTGAGAGGACCCTCATTCATTGTTCCACACTGGCTAAACCGAACTCTTGAGTCCCTAGACCATGTTGTATCCCATGTGACAACATGTGCCAAATCAAACCCAACAAGTGGGTTCATAACATCATAATGTATAGTGAACACCACGACCCAAAATAGTTGCTCCGACATGCCCTTGGCATGGCTCTGAAACATTCAAGTGTATTTATACGACTTGAAAAAACCAAGCAAAGCATACAAAAAAATGGAATAACACCAAATCAATAGATGCGTACCTGGAGATTTGAACTGAATGTTCACTTACCCTTATTCAAATGCACAAGAGCACCTTTCCCTATGAAAAAACAAGCAACATTTCACTGGAAACTCTTGGTAAGACATATTTAGGAATTTTGGGAATTATTCAAGTCCCATTTCTTTAAAGGGTACTTGGAATCTAAGTATTATTGTGTAGTTGTAGATAACATTGTTTGTGAGTCCTTGGTTATGCCTTTAAAATGTATGCCTCCTTCAATGAAAATATGATTGTGTTTGTATAAAATCACATGGATGTATTTGAAGGGTACTTGAAATTAAGTATTACAATGTAGTTGTAAACAATATTTGTTTGCTAACCCTTGGTTATGCCATTAAAATGTATCCCTCCTTCAATGAATATATGATTGTGTTGGTACAAAATCACATGGATGAATACATTAAACATGGACATTCAAAGGATGACCTTGAAATTTATCTAGGACTCTCAAATTGTCCTTGTGTAGAGAATACTTGATATGAATGGATTTTATTTTTTCCATTGATATGACTACACTAACTATATCAGGACTACGTACCTAGAAAATCAAATGTTTTCATGGAAGAGCATCGGATTTTCAAAAGAATATGGTGCTTAGAAACACCAAGATAACAAGTGACATTGGTATAATTGTATTGTATTATAGAGATAACCTAATCTAATAAATCACATATTACAAGAAATTAAGAAACTACACACATATTTTTGGCTATCAGCATGGTTGATTAAATCAAAGATCTTTCTAAGGTTAATATAGGAATTGACGATATCTCAAATAGATGGTGGTGTTTAGAAACACCAAAATAATTCATGAACCCAATATTATCATTTATTGCTCGATTTAGATACATGTACCGAATTCCATTTGACTCTAATACATGGAATATTATTATGAAAATGCCTAGAAATTTTCTCCTTATTGGCCATGCTTTCCTCTTGCATAAGCTCATCCAAATAGCTATGCCGTGATTTTCCTTCTCTAACACTAGTTTGGTACCACAACCACATATAACAGTGTCCTTTGGCGATCATTTTGAAGAAAATACCAAGGCAAAATCATAATGAATTTCCACCAAGCTATATAGTGTGTGACTTTCCCCATGGGTATACTACATAAGAAAAACACTACATGTGGTACATAAATCATTAAAAAAAACATATTGGCTCTAAATTACATGAATATGTGGTGTCTATAAGTATATAGTGTGGCACATAATGTATTGTGATAAACAAAATTCATTTGACCTAGGAAAAAAATCATTCAATATAAGACAAAAATAGGCAAAAAATAGGACATTGATGTGTCCATTTTAATTGTAAGAACTTTTTAACATTTTGAAAATGGATTATTCTTGCGTATTTAAATTTTCTCCATTTTACATGAATCTCTAGTGTGTGTAAGTATATAGGGTGGCACATAATGTATTGTGACAAACAAAATTCATTTGACCTAGGAAAAAAATCATTCAATATAGGGAAAAAATAGGCAAAAAATAGGGGACACTTATGTGTCCATTTGAATTTTAATATATATATATATATATTTAAAATGGAATATTTTTCTTGCATATTTAGAATTTCTCCATTGGTAGCTTTCCCAAAAAAATCCATTTGACATTGTATAAAGCATAGAAATGACCTATGATTTTTCTCCAAGGTTTAGGACATTATAATGTCCAGAGGACATTCTAATTTCCACATACCAAACTAGTATTAATTAAAAGGCTTATGTTGTTTGATTGCATAATTGCAAAAAAAAAGGAAATCAAGACACTAACTGTCATTCCCAAAGATAATTAGCACCATCTCAATAGCTAGCATTAAAAATAATGAAAACATCATTAAAATTTCTTATAAATACACAACTCCAAATAGAAGGTTCTCTCTCTCTCTCTCTCTCTCTCTCTCTCTCTCTCTCTCTCTCTCTCTCTCTCTCTTGTCAATCAATAACCATACATATTCAAGAAACACACATTGTATTCAATAAGACCTAATTTATGCATGATTTTTAAGGCATGCATACACCTTGATTACTCCATATGACATATTTTTAATCATGTACATAGATACAAAAGGAGTTAACAACAAATTGCTTTAGTAATCTTTGTGTTAAAAGAAGTGAACAAAGAAAATTACTTTTGGTAGAGACACATTAATTTTATATCTCTATCCTTGCCATCATTTTTAATAAAATGAGAGGATAGTGTTATTATTCTTAAGATGCATGAGTTACTCCCAAGCATCTACATTTAGCAGTTGTACTACAAGATTTGAGCCATGTAAGAAAGATACATATGTTGAAAGGTAAAGTGAGGTTCTTGATCGATTAGAGTCTCGAAGAAAGTACCTTTTGATTAACACTAGCATGGAGGTGCTTTGTTCAAAATGCACCTCTTGGATCTAAAAAAAAAGGATCCTATTATGAAAATATTTTTAGCTTCTAATATGTTGGCTATGGATCCAACTTGGGTTTAAGATCCTCTTTGCAAGTGTATGGTACCTAGGCTATCATATGAAACATGCATATGTTTGAGGCTCACTTGAAACTGAACCTTAAAGTTGAGGCCCATTGCAAGTGCATCTTTTACTCAAGCTACAACCTCTCATGGAAGTACACATTGAAGAGTTCAAACCTAGTAGTTTGAGAAAGAAGGTCCCATGTCTTTGGATGTAGTTCCTCTCTTGCAAGTGCTAGATTAATGGGGCATCAAACTTAGAATTGAGTCCCTAGTTAATAAGTTCATCTGAGGCTCAAATGCATGATGCCTAGTTCATTTCAATGTCAACAAGGAAGAGAGCTAAAATGAGCTGGAGCGTGGAATGTAGCCTTGGGATTTTAACAAAAAAGTGCGCTAGAAAAAGAAGATTTATTGTGGTTAGGATGTGCACACAAGCAATCTACCTACATAAAAAACTAGAATGAGCTCATTAGGTTGATCTCACATGCTAGTTCTACACTAGATTATGCATATAAGTTTTAAACTTAAGTTGGAGTCTCAAGTTCTAGAAACCTATAATTTAGTGTATGAAGGCTCATGTCCTTACATACATTAACATATGGAAGTCACGGGCAAGATGAGCTTCACATACTAAACCCAACTTGCATTTACTATTCCACTATATGGAGATAAGGCTCAAAGAATTAGTCTATGAGGCTAACAATTTAGCACAAGACTCACTTACATGTGCTATAGTAGCTACATTGAGCCCATGAGGCTAGACAAGTGCTACACAAAAATATCAAGTCAAGGCTCAAACTTAGGTTCAAGTTTCACTTGTTAAAACCTTGAAATTCAAGTATAGATCCCCAAATGATTGTCCTAAATTAGCATATGAATGTGAGTCTTGGACTAAGGAAGAATGTTTTAATTCAAGTATAAAACCACACATGATTGTCCTAAATTAGCATACAAATGTGAGTCTCCAATCAAGAATAATCTTGGAATTTAGTTCAAATCTCCATATCAAGGATTTGTTAGAGGATTGTATTTAAGTTCCAATCTCCACTAAGCAAGACCCATGCGCCACTTAAGTTCAAGAATCTTCCAAAGCCTCAAACTTAAGA
The DNA here is from genome assembly GCF_014529385.1 of Adiantum capillus-veneris. NCBI lineage: Eukaryota > Viridiplantae > Streptophyta > Polypodiopsida > Polypodiales > Pteridaceae > Adiantum > Adiantum capillus-veneris. The sequence goes on from NC_140954.1 coordinate 88,198,688, forward strand.
GTGAACGTCTACCTCAACGAATACTTAGAAGATTGAACTTGAGTTCCAACCTCCACTAATGTAGAGGCTCAAACTAATTAAACTTGAGCCTTTATTAAGGCACATGTTTCAAGATTTCCTAAGTTTAACCTCACCTCAAGCCTCTTACCTTGAGGCTAATTAAAGGCTCACGGTCCTCCTCTAAGAACGTAGAGGCTCAAGCTACTTACATTTGAACAACTTGTTTGGAAGATTTAACTTCAAGTCTCTCCCTTAGAGGCTCGAACTTAAGTTCGAGCCTCCTTTGGGGTAGAGACACAAGCTAGTTATATTTGAGCCTATACTAAAGCATATGTTTATACATTTACTCCTCGAGGTTAATTTGAAGCCTCTAGGCCTTGAGGCTACTAAAATTTCAAACCTCCTTTGAGGTAGAGGTTCAAACTACTTACTTTTGATCTTGTAGTGAAGCACAAGGTTGGACCCTATTTAAATTAAGCATCCCCTCAGGTTTCTTAGAGGCTCAAACTTAAGTTTGACCCTCCTCTCAATTAGAGATTCGAGCTGCTTAAATTTGATACTCTTGTGAAGGACAAGGGTTGGACCATAATAAATGTTAAGTTCAAACCTCTCCCTTTGAGGTTGCTTAAGAGGCTTGAACTTAAGCTCAAGCCTTCTCTCAGGATGAGGGTCAAGCTTCTTAAATTTCAGCCTCCTACTGAAGCACATGTTCTGGGTTTTCCTAAAGTTAAGTTCAAGCATGTCCTGGATCAATATTAAGTTCAAGCCTGTCCAGGCTCAAACTTAAGTTCAAGCCTCTAGTAACGTAGAGACTCAAGATACTTAAATTTAAGTCTGTACTGAAGCAGAGGCTGAAAATTTACTAAATCTAAGCTCAAGCCTCTTCCTTCGGGTCTACTTTGGGTGGCTAAGGTAGAGGCTCACTCTTTTCAAATTTGAGCTTTTATTGAAGCACAAGTTGTGGTCCTTTTCTAAGGTTAAGTCCAAGCCTCTCACTTGGTGGCTGCTTAGATGCTTGAACTTAGGTTGGAGCCTACTCTAGGCTAGAGGCTTAAGCTACTAAGCTACTTAGAATGCTAAGATTTAGTGTAATCCCACCTTTAAAATTCAAAACTTACCTTTTTTCACAAGTCTACAAGTCCTTGAGATTTTAGTGTATTTACTTGAAAAAAAATACCTCTACCTATTATATTTCCACTTGAAGGTTTTAAATTTCATTTCTTAGGAGACAAGGAGCTCTAATATGATGTATTTATTCTTAATAATAATGGAGCGAACATAAGTTGAGGAATCGGTTCTTTTCAACGCTCCCTTGTGGGTCGTTCCATAGCCTGTGCTAGCTGCTCCTCTTACATTGAAGCACATGTTCCGAACTTTGCTACGTTTAACCTCACCGCAAGCCTCTTACCTTGACGCTACTTAAAGGCTCTTGATCCTCCTCTAAGGAGGTAGAGGCTCAAGCTACTCAACTTTGAGCTTGTATTGAAGGTTTAACTTCCAATCTATCACTTTGCGGCTTCTTAGAGGCTCGAACTTAAGTTCGAGCCTCCTTTGGGGTAGAGGCTCAAGCTAGTTATATTTGAGCCTATACTAAAGCATATGTTTATAATTTACTCCTCAAGGTTAATTTGAAGCCTCCCCTTGAGGCTACTTAGAGTTAGAACCTCCTTTGAGGTAGAGGTTCAAGCTACTTACTTTTGATCTTGTAGAGTGAAGCACAAGGTTGGAACCTATTTAAAGTAAGCCTCCCCCTTTGAGGTTTCTTAGAGGCTCGAACTTAAGTTTGAGCCTGCTCTCAAGTAGAGATTCCAGCTGCTTATATTTGATCCTCTTATGAAGGACAATGGCTGAACCCTATTAAAGATTAAGTTCAGACCTTTCCCTTTGAGGTTGCTTAAGAGGCTCGAACTTAAGTTCGAGCCTTCTCTCAGGTTGAGGCTCATGCTACTTAAATTTGAGCTTCTACTAAAGCACATGTTCTGGGATTTACTAAGGTTAAGTGCAAACCTATTCAGACTCGAACTTAAGTTTGAGTCTCTGCTAATGTAGAGGCTCAAGCTACTTAAATTTAAGTCTCTATCGAAGGAGAGGTTGAAAATTTACTAAATTCAAGCTCAACATCTTCCTTGGAGTCTACTTAGAGAGGCTAAGGTAGAGGCTCAATCTTCTTAAATTTTAGCTTTTATTGAAGCACAAGTTGGGGTCCTTTCCTAAAGTTAAGTCCAAGCCTCTCACTTAGTGGCAGCTTAGATGCTCAAACTTAAGTTCGAGCCCACTCTAGGCTATAGGCTTAATCTACGAAGCTGCTTAGAATGCTAAGGTTTAGTGTAATACCGCCTTCAAATTTTAAAAAATTATCTTTTTTAACAAAGTTGTAAGAAGGAAAGTCTACAAGTCCTTGACATTTTAGAGTATTTATTTGCAAACAAATACCTCTCTACCTATTATATTTCCACTTAAAGATTTTATGCTTATTTTGTTAGGAGACAAAGATCTCTCAAATGATGATGTATTGATTCTTAATAATAATTAGAAACAACCACAGGTGATACCTAAACAAAGTCACGAAAGATGGGAGTAGATGAACATACGTCTGCTAATGGCAGTTGAGGCATCGATTCTTTTCAATGCTCCCTTGTGGGTCGTTTCATAGCCAACGCTTGCAGCTCCTCGTGCAGCTCGCGCATGTAACTCCATCCGCCTTCTCAAAAGGACTACATTTTACAGTAGGTTTGCCCACCTTCTTGGGCTCGCGCTTGAGTCCTGGAGGCCCTATGCACCTGCTTGCTACATCTGTAAGCTAGGTCAGGCATCTTGGGAGATCTCTGCTTCTTCTAGGCTATGCGCTATGATACTACGACCAACGAGTCGTGTGTGGGTGGTGCAGTAGGAGGTGGCACACATTTGAGCTTTTCAAAGTTCAAGCAGTTGTTGCAGCGGCTACTTCTCAGATCTCAGAGTTCGGGAGTCCGAAGTCTCAGGCTGCAACGCCACCTAACCTATTGTTGCTCGTGGGCATGAGACTCGTGCATATTGTGCTGCTGAGGTGGACTTGCTCAGTCAATCCAAGCACAATCCCTTTTTCTCCTACAGGCAACGACAAAGTTGCACAAGGAAGAAGCTACATGCTAGTGATGCGGCATGTAGGAGGTGGTACACATTTGAGCAGTTGTTCCTCAGATCTCAGAGTTCAAGATTCCAAAGTCTCAGGTTGCAACGCCACCTAACCTGCTGTTGCTCGTGTGCATGAGACTCGTGCATATTGCGTTGCTGAGGTGGCCTTGTTGAGCCGATCCAAGCACAGTCCCTTCTTCTCCTCTAGGAAATGACAACAAGGATGAAGCTAAATGCTAGTGATGTAGCATTCTTTTCCGGACTGGCATAAGGTCTTTGAAGCGATGGCTTCACAGAAGCAATGGATTCACAGATTTGATGGGGCTAAGGTCTGGAGCAGACGATGACGTAAGGCCTGACGTAGGGGCATCCTCAAATGTCGCTTTAATTTGAATTCAAATGTAATGTTGGTCGTTTTACAAGCTTATCATCACGGCTCGTCAAGCCTCGTCAAAACTAACGGACCTTCAAGTAGTGACGTGCATGCCTTCGCTCCAACTTAAGTTCGTGGTTTGAACTATTAGAGCGGGCGAACCTTGAGAACTCATGCACATGCATGTATGAAACCTCATGCGCATTGATACACACATGAGCTTGAGAAAGTTTTTTCCTATTTGCTAGGTGATTTCCAAGTGTTAACGTCTTGGAGGTTGATGGTATGTTGTTTCAAATTAAGTTCGTGGAGGCCTTCACTCCAACTTAAGTTCGTGGTTTGAACTATGAGATCGGGTGAACCTTGACAACTCATGCACATGCATGTGTGAAACCTCATGCGCATTGCTACGCACATGAGCCTGAGAAAAATTTCTCCTATTTGCAAGGTGATTTTCCAGGTGTCAACGTATTTGTGCGCTTTTTGTCGCACTGTCGAAGCAAGGGACTTGCCAATACACCGTATGCGAGCCACAAACGGCTCCAAGCACACAACAAGCCTAAACTAGCAAGCTCAAGAAAACAAAGGGTGTGTCACTCACCGCTCTACGCTCGCCTTCGTGGTGGATTCCTCGTCGCGATGAAGAAGAAGCTGCAGTCGTGCCGCGCTCAACCGCTTCGCCGCCGTCGTGCCTTCGTAATGCTCGATCGCACACACACTCTCCCTCTCTCTCTCTCTCACACACACACACACAAGGAGGTGAAGAAGAAGAAGATGGAGATGGAGCAAGAGCACTCTTCAATTGCACAAATGAGAGAATGAGTAAAAATTAGGTTTAGTTGGCTTTTATAGGAGCTCACCCCATTCACACTTGGGCGCCTATGCTTAACCAACTAATCCCTTGAATGTCCAAGTTAAAGTGCGCCTCTCATCGGCGATCACTCTACCTTTCCCTATTGGTCCGACAAGCCCGGTACCTGACTCTACCAAATACATAATACGCGTCCATCGTAGGTGATGGGTGTCCGTGAGCTGTGAGGGTTAACATGCCCCCCTTCCTGATGTAGATTCCGTCCTCGGAAGCTATTGAGTTGAAGCTGGTTCATCGAGGTGGAAGAGCATTTGAGATGAATGTCCTTAGCCTTCTTCAGTCACTGCAAAATCAAACAACATTGGCACAGTAATTGCATTCTCTTAAAAAGCATATGCAGGTTTAGGTAGACAAATTGATTGGTCAAAGAATTTCAAACAAGTTGATAGCAATGAACATTAAATTGCAATGTAATCAAATGCATAAACAGATGTAAAGGTAGAAAATGAAACAAGTCTGGGGTCGCTAATTTGACGGTCGAAAAGCACTAGAGATCAAGTATTAATACCATGGGTAAGCTTCTTAATTTTCAGTGGTCAATTAAGTTGTTTAATCGCGAGAGCCAAGTATTCATGTTCAAGGGCTGACTAGAGGCTATATCTAGAAAACTTTGTAGTTAAGCTACCATAAAAGGAATTTCTCATGAAATCATCGCCTGACTGATTACTTTTTCTTTGACCCCCCAAGGTCTTTTCACACTGATTCAATTTTGAAGTGGGTGCTTATTTTGTATGCCTTGGGTTTTTTGCTTTTCAAGGAAAAGCGCCCACACTGGGAACCTCTAGGGCTCTAGTACCATAGGCGATACATGTGAGTGAAGTACCAATTTAAGCCAGGATTTCTCTTCCAGCGTAAGATTTTACATTGTGGCACTTTGATTTTTTGCTTGTTCATTTTCAGCATTTAAATTTTGTAACTTTGGGGGGTCATATAACACTGTTACCCTCCCCAGGCTCATCACATTAGTAAACTCCCTTTATAATACTTAAGCTAAAGGTCAATAGAGTTAAGCCCACTAGAAAGCCCTAGTACATTTCATACAATGCTGCCTAAATCGGATTAAGAACCTAAGTAACCATTGCTTATTAGGAAGGCATTCCCCATGGTATTAAGAGAAGATTTCTAATACCTAGCTTAGTCGGACTGCTTGATTTTTAAACCTAGACAAGTGATTATGACAAAACACTACATTGAATTAAATGTTTGATACTAAGCCAATGCGCTGAATATTATGCTACCGATCACAATCAAAGCAGACAAACATGGATGCAAAAAAGATAAGGGCAATGCTAATGGATAAGAAACACCTGTTTGTGTTGAAGGTCGCGCTTGATTTGAAGTGTGAACGAGAGAAAGGTTCCATGAAGGTCCAAATCCTATCAATAGCAACACGCTCCTGTACACACTAGGAAACAAAAACAATACCTCTAGGAGGCACATCAGTGGGAAAAGAGAACTTTGCTAATCACTCAACTCTAAAACAGAAACACTCCTATTGTACTAATCTTACCTACCCTCCATCACTCAAGTGATGAGGATCAAAGGTGTTTTATGGCATAGGTTTCTGCTTCACTGTACCAGATGTGACAGGTGTAGGTCTGAGTCAATGTTTTGACTTTTATTGTGCATACTCGTTTGCTAATTGCTCTTGCTCCTTTTTTTTTTTTTTTTGTGAGTATAAAGCTTTATAGGTACATTCCCTAAGATTGGTGATTAAGAGGTCAGGGAAAAAGGTTGAGAGGGAAACAAATGAATGATGACTGTCAGCAAACACTCCCCCCTTCCTTGGGTAGATCATACTGTTTGAAATGAGCTTGTCACCCTTTGAAACCAATTGTTCCAGTTGGTAATAGGTGAGGATTTTTGCCAGTAGTTTTCTATTACCCTAGGTGCCTTGTCAAGCTGCAACGGTGGTAAGGTACTCTCCCAGGATTGAACTTGAAGTGGTTCATTAGGTGATTCTTGAACACTCGGAGGTGTGGATTCTTTTGTAGCTTCATGGAGGTCCACTACTATAGATGGAGGCTGTGTAGAATCTTTTACCTCTATGGATGTATTACATGAGGAGCTAGAATCTTCATGGGACTCCCCCCTTCCTGAGCTAGGTGGAACAAATCGTTCTTTCTTTGGTACCCAAACTAGCTCGGGAGCGGGTGTGTAGCATTCTGTGATTTTTTTCTTTCCACGATCATTGATCCGTTTTGGAGCTACGGGATTGGGCTCACTTGGGTCAGGTGATAGGTAAGAGCACAATCTACGTTTTGGCACCCAGATTTGATCATTTCCTTGATAGTAGCCTTGGGCTTCCAATAGTCGTTTAGGGATCCATCGCAACATTTTCTTACTTTTCTTGGAGCGAGTGGTACGTTTCTTACAAGGCTTCTGTTTTTTAACACTAGCTATGGTCACTAAAGAAGCTTTAGGGACCCACTTGTATGTTTTCTCTGTTACATTAGGATGAGTCTTGTTGGAAGCGATATGCATTGCTTGTAGCATATTTAAGGGTATAGGCATTTCATCCCCCTCAGGTGTTACCCAGGTCGTCCCCCTATTTCCCCAAGTGTCTATGGTTGATGCTAGGTGGACCCAATCCACATTGTCTGATTCCGTCATACCCGGTAACACATCCATGTAAGGAGAATCTTGGCCAATGTCTGTATCCTTCTTACAAGTGTAACAATATTGTAGTGGGGCCGAGTGAACTATGGTGTCAGAGCGATGATCAATAATGGTTTTACTCCCTAAGGGGTGTACCTTACCAGTCACCAAATCCACTCTAAGGACAGAGTCTTGGAATTGCAAATAGACATGATTTTTAGACCAATCGTGAACCATTTGTGCTTCCCTCATGAATGGTCGTCCTAAAATCATTTTATATGACATAAGGTGTTTAGAGAAATCATTACAATGAACGTATGTCATACCTTGTGTCCTAGAACTTTGATCTTAAGATCCTTGAGCATCCCCATAGGTTTGGCTATGGTACCATTTGCCATCTTTACCACAATGTTAGTAACACTGAGGCGGGGTTTTCCCATGGATTCCCAACAATCTTTTGTAACGATGCTAACTCCCGCACCACCATCAAGAATTCCCTTTATAGTTAATCCCTTGGCAGTGATGGGTAGGGTCGCATTAGACTCGTCGCCTTCAAAATACTGCCCTAATTCGTTAATGGGTACCTCGATCACAGACTCGTGTCCATCTAAGTCAAGTGATTGCACATGATTTTCCTCATCAATCATAATCGAGTCAGGCCTATTTGGTTGCGCAAACTGCGGTAATCCCGTTTGTAGCTCTCCGTTAAGGAATGCTCGAAGTGCAAGGAATAACTCAGGATCTCCATACAGCTTTGCTATGACCGTGGTTCGGACCTCAGAAGACATGAAGTCCACTAGTTTGGCAACATTCATTGGCGTTTTGCAGGGTGTAGGTCCTTGACTAGGAACTGGTGAGGATGGAATCTCATATTCCTCAATGGGATCAGGTATTCCTTCGTTAAACATCCTTTCCAACAAGAAGGGTGTATGCTCACTTTCTGATGTCCTGTCCTCACTCCCTTCTTGGATGATACTAGATATGGCTAACGGTCTATGGTTCATGTGGGGTGGATGAACTTGCGTGGGAAACACTGTGTCATGAATTTTGACCTGCATGGGTTCTGGTTCTAGTTTCCTTTGAGTCTTCTCCACTAAATCTCTTAGATGTTTCACCTGCTTAATCTCGTCTACAGGGTTTGGGTACGTCCCAATCTTCTTTTTATGATTCTTCCCTTTTTGCCCCTGCGGTTTATCTTGGGGGTCGTGGATTGGATTTGGAAACACTTGTGGTGTTTTCAGAGGCTCTTTATGATTTTCTCTTATTCGGTTTTCATTTGGTCCCATGTTACGGTTTTCCTTGTCGGTCTTTCCCTTTGTGGTATTGGTTCTAGTCTCCATTGTCTCGACTGAATCTGAATCATCCTCGAGGTCATTCATATACACGGGGTCATCTCCTGTTCCTATGTTTGTTTTGGAACTTGGCTTTGAATTTTCCGTATTCTGCGACTTCTTCCTTCGTGTCTTCTTTTTCTTTGCTTGGATAACTGACGCGGTATCTCTCTCTTCGAGGATATGTCCTGGACCTTGAAGCATGGACCGTGTAATCGCATAAGCAGGTGCAACGGGTGGTATTGGCGATGTCACACTATCAATTTCGACCAAATTCAGGGGTGTGATTTTAGGCGCATTTGGGTTATAGGGGCATTGGGCAATCAAGTGATCTATGCCACAACGATTACATGTGAGTATTGGCATTGCAGACGTGCTCCCTTGATTCATTTGCATCTGTGCAGCATTCTTTTGCAGCCTAATAGGGCACTCCGCTACTCGATGTGGTCCACCACACTCGTAGCATTGAAGAGGTGGCCTCCTAGCCTGGGTGTTGATATTTTGACCTCTGGATGCGAGAGCAGCAGCTTGATAAACCGGCTTGACTTGTCCCCAACAATCTTCCATGTAGTATATAGGACACTCTTCCAATGTATCAAGTCCGTAGGCAATACTAGTGTCTATTTCCTCCTCACATCCATCTGCATAAGCATTTGATGGCTCGCAACCCACTTGGTTCATAGGGGCGACTCTTGGATGCGGGGGCTGCGGTCCTAGCACAGGAGGTGGTAACGGCGTAGCTTGTACAACATTTTGAGGTCTAGGGACCATGTGTTGCGGTAGTTGCTCAACAGGTGGAGTAGGCATCAATACAGGAGCTCGAGGCGCATCCGTCCAGGCTACAGGTGGTCTATTTGCCATCATACGTTTGATCATTAAACAATCCTTAGCTTGGTGACCATACCTACCACATGCGTTGCAAGTTCCATTAAATTTTACTCTAAACGTAGGGCACTCACTAGTGCTATGTGGGCCTAAGCAAATGGAACACCATTGTTGCTCCCTTCTTGGATACATGTGACTATTTTGAGGGGGTCGATTATCCTTAAGAGACTCTTGGATTGCCTTGGTGAGGTCTGTCAAGAATGTCTCAAATACCTTTGGCTCATTGGCAATGGGCTTTGCAGTCATGGGTTCATACTCAATGGCTTGTGAGCTAGTGGATCTCGTGTCAGTAGACACCCTCATGCCTGCTATCATCAAGTTGTCCTCTAGTTGGATTGCATTGGCAGTGACATCTTCCCAGGTTGTGATACCTCTAATCACTAGTCCATTATAGATTCCTTCATTCCTCAACCCTCGAACGAATCGATCAAGCAGTTGGTTATTGTTGAAGCGCTCATTTACAGGGCAGCGAGAGTTTAAGTGCTTTAGACGACTAATGAAGTCCCTTACTGACTCTCCTTCCTTACGTTCGGCCTTCTGTAGCTGAGATGCTACACCCCAAAGCACACCTTCTCGTATGTACTCCTTTAGAAACAACCTTCGAAGGGTAGGGTAGATTGTTTTCTCGTCGACCCTTAGGGTCCTATACCAATCTCCAGCCTTCCCACTTAATGTCAAGCTTAAGGCATTGCACTTATGTAGTTCGTTGCGTTCCCCTAAGGAATCACATACTTGTTCAAACACTTCAATGTGTTTCCTAGCATCTTCGTCCCCATTGAATTTTTGCGTGAGTTTGGCAATTTGTACTGCCTTACTTCTAGGCTCTCTATCAGATGCATGATGCATATTTTCCGCAATAGATCGACCTATGGTTTGAGCAAACGCTGCCAAGTCACCTATGTGAGGAGGCAGGGCCGGTGGAGGTACTCTTGGAATCATATGTGGGAGAGGAACGGGTACCGGTCTTGGCATATGTGTGGATGATGCAGGATATGGAACATAACCGGGCATAGGTCCACTCGGATAAGAGCTAGGGAGCGGCACTCGAGGAGCATAAGCAAGTGGTACAATTGGAGGTGTGGGGGCCATGTGTGCATAAGGGGCTAGAGGCACATATGGTCGAGGCCCCATATTAGGTACTACAACACTAGGTAGTGGCACTGCGCTAACCGTAGATGTCATCGGTACATTCTCTGTTAGGCTTATCCCTGGAGTGAGCACTGTGTTTTCCTTGATAGAGGGTTGAGCCAAGTTAGGGAAGCTAAAGTTTTCGCTCGGAGGCTCAGATTGCATAGAGACCCCAGGTGAAATGACGTAAGATGGGTCCATGGGACTCATTAGAGGAGTCTCCATTTGTGATAGAGTAGGCTGTTGAGCCTTACTCGTATCCAAAAATCTCATGGGGCCAGTTGAGAGTATATTTACCCCTCGGTTTTGCCTTTCTGATTGAATAATGCCATGGATAACATTACAGATCATTTTCTGTTGATCTTCGATGCTCGTGGCACTAGAGGTGGATTGTACAATCTCTATCCATCCTACATGGTAGGCGTGGCCAGAGTGTAGATCCGTCAACACCTCAGTATGGAGGTCGTATGTCCAGTGATCATTGAACAATCCTTCTAGAGTCGACGTGTTAATGGTTTCTTGTGAGGTAGAAGCAATGTTGCTCCCCGTGGTTTTACTTGCCACCAACGGTACTCTAGAGGGAACTTCTGAAGGAGGCAGCTCAACAGGGCCTTCTTGGTAAGAAGTTGGTAGGATATCCACATGGACACTCTTTGGGGGTGTGGGGTCCACGTGCGATGTGAAAGGAGAGTCCACTTCCCCACCCCCTTCGTGTGCTTCATTTGCATCAGGTTCCGAGCGAGTAGCTCTACCTAATGTTTCCATGAAACGGCTAAACATACTAGTACTAGGCTGTGGAGCTTCGGGAGGTGCATGGCCTTCTCTCTCAGTGTTTTGGGTAGGGTATGCTTCCATGATTTCTGAGTCGGAGGAGGAATCACTAGCGGCTATTTTAGGGTCTTGGGTGGTGCTACCTTGTGTCCCCGCTGAGGGTCTAGAGCTTATCGTGGATGGGTAATGGGTGTCCGTATGAACAGAGACACCCTCAATATGCTCGTGTTCTAGCACCCGTCCAGAGCGTAAGTGCATGTGCTTTTGATACCCTAAGGTGTCAAAAAGCTGCTCTAGGAGGCCTTGTGACTAGTTTTTAGCGTGTTTTTTGTTTGTTTTTTTGCTAGATTTTTTAGAGCGTGTCGTGGAATGGGCCGTGTGATAGCTCAAAACGAGCGTATCGGTCAGAGGGTCGTGCCGTGCTTTATAGCCCTCCGTTTGGTCACTCTATGCCCTCGGAATCCCTAAAATTGTCAATTTCCAGTAGGGAACTAGGCCCAAACTAGAAAGTCTAAGGGTGCAAGTGGGAAGAGAAAGGAGGAGAGTGGAGGACTTGTCCCACATGCTCTCATTCTCTCTTGAGGGAGTAGGGTATATATATAAGAGTGAGTCTAGTATATATCATAAAACTGAGGACTGAGGCCTGGGCCTGGGCCTGGGCTTGGGCTTGGGCTTGGGCTTGGGAAAACGATCCCGATCTATCTTTTATACAAACCAACCCGTCCGTTTTAAGAGTCACGTTTTTTATTTTCGAAAAATTTCGCCGCCCACTCGCTCGCGTTTTTAATTTCCGAATTTTTTTCCTTTTAATTTTTTTTTCTTTTTCAAACTTATTTTTTTTTTCTCAAAAAACTTTTTTTTTCCCAAATTTTTTTTTATTTTTTATTTTTTTTTTGATGCAGAAAATACAGAAATTGAAAAAAATGCATAAAAACGCAGAAAATGCAGAAAAAACGCAGAAATTGTAGCAAATTGACAGAAATGCAGAAAATTGCAGAAATTGAAAACGCCGAACTTGAAAATGCAGAAATTGCAGAAATTGAAAAAACGCAGACAATAGCAGAAATTGAAACTTGACAGCAATTGCAGAAAACGCAAAAAACAGAAATCTTCCACGCACTCCTTCCCTGCCTTTCCTATGATAGAAATTGCACCACAAGGAAGCGTAAAGTGCTAACCGAGCTTAGTGTAGGGCATATCCCCGGCAGCGGCGCCAAAAATGTGCGCTTCTTGCCGCACTGTCGAAGCAAGGGACTTGCCAATACACCGTATGCGAGCCACAAACGGCTCCAAGCACACAACAAGCCTAAACTAGCAAGCTCAAGAAAACAAAGGGTGTGTCACTCACCGCTCTACGCTCGCCTTGGTGGTGGATTCCTCGCCGCGATGAAGAAGAAGCTGCAGTCGTGCCGCGCTCAACCGCTTCGCCGCCGTCGTGCCTTCGTAATGCTCGATTGCACACACACTCTCCCTCTCTCTCTCTCTCTCACACACACACACAAGGAGGTGAAGAAGAAGAAGATGGAGATGGAGCAAGAGCACTCTTCAATTGCACAAATGAGAGAATGAGTAAAAATTAGGTTTAGTTGGCTTTTATAGGAGCTCACCCCATTCACACTTGGGCGCCCATGCTTAACCAACTAATCCCTTGAATGTCCAAGTTAAAGTGCGCCTCTCATCGGCGATCACTCTACCTTTCCCTATTGGTCCGACAAGCCCGGTACCTGACTCTACCAAATACATAATACGCGTCCATCGTAGGTGATGGGTGTCCGTGAGCTGTGAGGGTTAACAGTATTGGAGGTTGATGGTTTTTTTTTTCAATTGATGTGGAAAGTTGCATCGAGTCAACCATACAACTTTGGTGGGAGGGGATCATTACCATGAGCCCCTATGTTAGGGGAGTATTACCATGAGCCCTTATATCAGGGGCTTCATGGTAGCTCAACCTAATTGCGAACAATGCACGTCTCACTTAGAGTCACGCGTATGGTAGTGAAGTCTCCATGTGCATGGGGTATGAAGCTATACCTTAAGCCTTGAACCAGCATCTACAAGCCTCCACGTTAAGCATTTGGAAAGAGTTTCTAGATTAGGAATCGTTTGGGTAAGTGCTCCCCTCAATATTAGTGCTACTTCTAGTGATGCTCATCCTTGTGGTTGGTAACGTGCTAGCATGTGCATTCATTGAGCCGTTTTGCATGTGCTGTTGTTTATCTACATTCTTTAGTACCTACAATCAAAAATCCCACACTAAGCTAGGGATGTGCACTGACTCATTTAAGAAAATTTTGTTGTTACAACAAAAGTTCCAAAATGAAATATGCATAAAAAATTTGTGCATGTGCTTCCTAAACTCATAGCAAGTTGAGCAACATTTGGAAACCCACAAGGCCTTGGGATTCCTTATGTTCACTTTATCACATAGGAAACATATTCTTTTTCATGTTACGGACCTTACCATTCATTATGATGAGCTACTACTTGGGAGGGAGTACCTCATACCTAGCTAGTTGTGGCTAGGGACAGGTGCAATAGCTCATGGTGTTGTGGTAATCGCTCAGTAATTGTTGATGTGGGAAGTAAAGTGTGACCAGACCAAAATCACATTGTGATCAAGCATTATTATCTTCCCCTTTAGGGCTCACTTCCATTGTGTCCATGGTAACGGCCACAAGTGTGGATTGCGGGATAGGGCGGTAGACACTCATGATGTTATGGTAATCCACAAGGTGGGAACTATAGTGGGTGGGAATGCATCAAAAATATATTGTGGTAAAGGCCACAAGTGTGGTTGGGGATAGGGCGGAAGACACTCATGATGTTATGGTAATCCACAAGGTGGGAACTATAGTGGGAATGCATCAAAATGTATTGTCGTAGTATGCATGAACGTTGGAGCCCCAAGTCCTGAACTCAGGTGGCTTAAAAGCTATGGCCACCTTTAGATGCAACCTAATATCATCCAAAACACATATGTTTTGAAGTGATAATTTTTTTCTTTAAATCTTAAATTGTTGTATATTTCAAGAACTCTTGCAAGTTGGTTTTTCCTCTCTTATATTTTGTCTTCTTGAAAGTGGTTGCATCCTTTTCTCCTATGGACGTGCAAAAGGAATATGGTATAGCAAATTTGCCTTGTACTTGGATGGGATGAGATTTCACTCGTACATACTTAGATAGAAAACACAAGCGAACACATTGTGCATATCACATCTCCAACCATGCTTCAACAAGCTGGCAAAACATCACATTGTATGCTCTAGTGTTGAAATGAATACTAGAGATTTAATCCCTTATTCGGTATTTCTCCAAAAAGTCGTAAGTTACTCTTTGGTGTTCCAAACACTATTGTTGACAACATCTGATGTGAGAACCTTTACAATCATTAACATGTAATTAAGAATGTTCCACAACTTTCTTATGTGCAACAACATAGCACACATAATCTCTTCCCCCGAACTTGTAAAATAAAGAATTGTCCCAAATTTGTGCATTTTTCCCAAAATTCCTAAATATGTGTTGGGTGTTGCCTTCGCAATCCAAACCCGTTGGTAAGACCCTTTGTAGGAACTTCTTAACTAGCAGGTAATGATAACCAACATAGTTGACCGTGTATAGAATGATGAGAATCAACTTGAAAAGTTGAAGTTTTCCACTACCATGTGGTAGATTTCAAATTATTTCCTTGAAAGTATAACGGGAATAGATCAAACTGTGGTCCTCAATGTAATGGAATTTGCCTATTCAATTTGAGAATAGCGGAATTTAATGAGAGTCCTTTCAAGAAATGATTTTGTGAGCATAGCGGGTAGACATAATTGAAGATAGCAACATAATCATAGCAATTAGTTAACTTGGCATAGAAAATACTTTTGCAAGAGAGAGAGTTTAGAGAACATGACAACAATTGAGGACCGGATTTATGTGGAGCCGGTCCCCCCTCCAATAGGCATTTGTATTATGATTTCTCCCATAAAGAGAGACTTGTTACAATACAGTCTTTGTGTTCCTTGTGACCTAGGTGATGCCATGAAGATGGAAGGCTTCATGCACCACAAACATAACATAAACTTGAAGAAAGCTTTAACTATCCCAAGCCTCAGCCCCAAGACCTCAAACACCTTCGAAGGTGGAGAGAGCTAGCAGGGAATGAGGGTAGGGAAGAGGAAGAAGAAACATTTCGTAGGAGAAAGAATTAGTTCCTCACTTATCATACTCTTGTTGCTAGCATACATAATAGCATAGTAATGAAGAAGAAGGAGATGGAAAGCCTAAGCATTGAAGCATGGCTCTTGGTTGGATTTGCACTCCATAGCCAAGAGTGTTGGTGTAGGCTCTCAACCTCTACTTGCTTGGAGAGGGAGCTCTTGCACTTTGCATATCACACAATGAGAGTGCTTGTGAGTGTGTGTGGGTGAGTATACCCCCTAGGCACCCCCCTAGCTTGCTTGGGTCGACCCCCCCTTGTAGCTCATGCCTGAAGCTCATTGGACCCCTCCAGGCCTAGCCAATCACAAGCAGGAGCCATTACAAGCAACATGGGTAGCCTTGGGACAAGTGTCCCCCTTTCCCCTTTGAGAGAGAGGACTTGATAAATGCTAAAACAATTAGATAATTCATGTAATTTATCATTGGACCCCTTTGAAGCCTAGCCAATAGGCTTCAAGCAACACATGAAGGTAACATGGGTAGGGGCCTGACATGTGTCCTTGCTGCCTCTTCAAGATGGGCTTCCCTTGTGTGTGCGAGTGGGTGTTCTCTCTCTCGGCCCTAGGAAAAGGGCTCGCCCCCCCTCTTGTAGGAATGCTTTTGACTTTTAGGTGATCAAGCACCTTACTCACCAAGCATGACAAAGCACTTGAACTAGGGGGGGTTCCCACAAGCATCTCAGGCAAGCTTCTCAAGGCACCTCAAGTACTTTAATCATGCAGCAAGTCAAGCACCTCAAGCATGGAGCCAGTCAAGCACCTCAAGCATCTTAATCAAGCACCTCAAGCATGAAAAACACCTCAAGCATGACAAGCACCTCAAGTAGGACAAGCACCTCGAGCTTGGGCCGGGTTCCCACCTCAAGCTCAGCCCTAGCTTACTTAAGGTCAAAAGGACTTTTACACACATTTATTGGAGGTCTTCAATGAAGCTAACCCTAAGGTCTTATGCTCCATTGGTTAGCCTTGCTCTTTGATAGACTATCTCCCTTTTGGGCCCCTTTACATTGGCCCCGTGCTGAGATAGATCTAAAAGCACATACCTATATCTTAACACTTGTTCCCGTTTATTCTCCCACATTAAGTGATCAATTTAATATGAGAAAATCATTTGGGTTAGTTAGATATTAGATTTTATGACATTACCTCTCTCTTGAAATCATAGTCGTCCTCGACTATGAGGTAGAAGAGATAAAGTCTTAGTCATTAGTCAATCGTACTTAGCGGGTAAAGGATCCCTTTTTACCCTACGACATCTTTCCAAGATAGATGACTAATCCATTTGGTGCTTGGGAGACATAGCTACCGCAAGCATGTCTGCTCTTTAGTCCATTTCATTCTCCCAAAGTAGAGTGACAAATTCTACTTGGTGTTTGAGAGACGTCGTCATCACAAACATGATTCTAAGCATGCATACTAGTTAAATTTGTGCACAATTAAAAAGAGGACTAGTCATATAAGACAAAAACATGAGTTATTTAAAAGAAATTTGTACATTTGCTTACTCTAATGTAGCATTGTAAGCATTGACAAGGTTCATACTATCCTTAAGTTGTACTCCTTGCATCCATTTAGCATCTTCAAAAGGATAATTTTTGAACTTAATAAGATACCGTCGGATAATCTTACCATGTCGTAGTACCTTGTCTTCATGCCGAAGGATAGCTTCGGGTTGTAGCACCTCTTCTTGGTCTTCAACTTCGGGAGGGTCTTCAATAATTGGTTCAATTCGTGGCTCTCCTTTGTAGGGCTTAAGTAAGCTTACATGAAAGGCATTGTGTATAAGCCAATGGTTGGGCAACTTGAGTTGATAAGCCGTCTCATTGATAGGCTTCAAGATTTGGAAAGGACCATAGTATCTTTTTGATAGTTTAGCATAATACTTTTGATGGCCCGTAGGATTTTTGCCCGTCGTTTGCCTTAATCGAGTCTTAGGAAACTTGAGTAAGACCCAATCATTTTCTTTGAACATTAAGGCTCTTCTGTGCTTATCAGCAGCAGCTTTTTGCCTTTGTTGAGAGATGGCTATAGCCTCCCTAATCTTTTGAAAAGATTCTTGTAGGTCACGGCTATACTCATCGGCGGCGAACATCTTCCCATGTACTTTCAGTAGCAAGGGACTTTTAGGTCTTCCTTCTATGATCTCGAAAGGTGCTTTGCCCATAGAAGTATGTACAGTATTATTGTAGGCATACTCTACTAGCGGTAAATACTTTTCCCATTGTGAGTGTTGATCTACTTCGGTAACATAAGTCTTGAGTAGATCGAGTATCGTAAGATTGGCTATCTCACTTTGGCCATCCGTTTGTGGGTGATAGGCCGAAGAGAAATTCAATCTTGTTCCTAGATTTTCAAAGAGACCTTTCCAGAAATTATTGGTCATTCTAGGATCTCTATCTGACACGATGGATGTGGGTAATCCATGGTGTTTGAAAATCTGAGATATGAAGAGAGTTGCCATTTGATGTGCCTTAATAGTCTTTTTGACAGGAATAAAATGTGCTTGCTTGCTAAACCTGTCGACTATTGTCCATATTCCTGTATTCCCATGGATAGACTTGGGTAATCCAAAGATGAAATCCATGGATATACTCTCCCATGGTGAATTTGGAATAGGCAATGGCTGGAGTAATCCAGGTTGCTTCCCTCTATCATACTTGGTCTTTTGGCATACTACACATTTTGAAACATACTCTTGTATGTCCACTTTCATGGTAGGCCAATAGAAATACGTCTCTACTCCTCGGAGAGTAGGTTGAATACCTCTATGCCCTGCATATGGAGGAGCATGGGATTCATACATAACCTTCTCACGAAGGGAATGGGTAACACATAGCCTATTGCCGTGGACAAGATAACCATCCTGCAAGGTGAATGGTTCCTCTTTCTTCCCCAAAGCAAGGGCTGACATTATGTCTCTAAAGTCAGGGTCAGTAGCATACTCATCTATCATAGAGGATAGATCATTGTGAGTAGCTATAGACACCGCATTAACTTTTGGTCGTCGTGAAAGTGCATCGGCAACTTGATTGTGCTTACCAGCTATGTGAGCAATATGGAAATTAAATTGCGAAAGAAAATTTGCCCACCTCATTTGCTTGTCGGAAAGCTTGGTTTGCGTCATGAAATACTTGAGACTTTGGTGGTTGGTTCGTAGGATAAATGGAGTCCCCAATAGGTAGTGCTTCCATGTGTCTAGGGCATGTAGAACAGCTAAAAGCTCTTTCTCATAAATGCCCAAGACTCGTTCATCACCATTGAGCCTTCGGCTCTCATATGCTATGGCATGCCCTTCTTGAAGCAAAACTGCTCCAAGGCAATCACCACAAGCATCACATTGGACCTCAAATGGCTTTGAGAGATCCGGAAGCACGAGGACTGGTTGGGAAGTAAGCTTCTCTTTGAGTTTTTCAAAAGCATTTTGCTCCTTAGCAGTCCATACAAACTTAACGTTCTTCTTGGTTAAGTCGTGTAGTGGTCCTGCTACTTGAGAGAATTTTGCTATGAAGCGTCTATAGTATGCACACATACCAATAAAGCTTCTTAGCTCATGTAGATTCCTTGGGTTAGGCCATGATTTTATTACCTCTAACTTTGATGGATCCATACGAATACCATCGTGAGAGATAATATGGCCTAGATATTGAATCTCTTGAAGGAAGAATTCACTTTTCTTTTGGTTGAGAAAAAGTTTGTTCTCCCTCAAGGCTTGAAAGATCACTTGGAGATGTTGCTTATGTTCCTCCAAAGACTTGGAGTAGATGATGATATCAAACGATTGAATGTAGCTGGTGCATTAGTCAAGCCAAAAGGCATGACTAGATATTCATAAAGACCAAATGTTGTGCGAAACGCGGTCTTTAAGATATCCTCATCCACTATCCTTATTTGATGATAGCCACTCTTAAGGTCAATCCTACTGAAGTAGGTAGAGCCTTGTAGCTTATCAAACAGATCTTCTACCCGAGGTACGGGAAATCTGTTTTTGATAGTGATATGGTTTAGTGCTCGATAGTCCACACACATACGGTATGTACCATTTTTCTTTTGCACTAAAAGGACTAGAGAACAAAAGGGAGAGGAACTAGGCCTCACCATCCCTTTGTCTACCAGCTCTTGTACTTGCCTCATGATCTCCTCTTGTTGAGCTTGTGAGACTCGATAAGGAGGTTTGTTAGGCGGTGAGCTTCCTGGAAGGAGCTCAATACGATGGTCATCATCCCCTCGTTTTGGAGGTAGGTCCATAGGGATATCATTGATGAACACATCTTGGAATCCTTTTAGAAAAGTAGACAAGTCTAACTCTTCTTGATTCCTATCATTTTCATTTGATGAAACATTATTAGCTTTTAGAGACTCTTTGACATAAATCATGTACGCAGAAACTGAGCTCTTCATTGATTTATCAAAAGAAAGAGGATTTACAAGTGGAATAGTGCGGCCACGCTCACTAGCATCTATATACATGTTCTTTCCCCTGTAGGTGAAGTAAATTCTCCTTTCAGGGAACTTCATGTTGGCAGCCATGCAATCAAACCATGGTGCCCCTAGGATAACATCCTGATGTTGGAGGGGAGAGATGAAGAAGTCTTCTTTGTCGACATAGCTTTGGACATGAAGCCTCAACTTCCCAATCAAGGGAGTAACGGAGGCTTGTTGTCCCTTGAAAGCTGCATCAGTTGTTACTATATCTCCCATCTCAAAAGCTTGAATGCCCAACTTGGTGGCCAACTATATTGATATGAAGTTGAGAGTAGAGCCAGGATCAAACAAGATGAAGGCATCATGCTCTCTTACCTTTCCCCAAGCATAGGAGAGTGATGATCCTTTGCAATGAGCATCCTCTTTTGGAGCTTCGATGGTGGAAGCCCTAGGAGTCTCATTGCGAGTATTCTTCTTGGGGCAAGAACGATAGCCATGTCCTTGCTCCCCACACTTGAATCACTTATGGTCCTTGCGAAAAGCTTCAAGCTCTTCAGGAGAGAGTTTGTTTTTACCTTTGTAAACTCCCTTCTCCTTGGACCGATTGTTGTTGTTGTTGTTGGAAGTGCCTTGGGAATTATTTTGAGCATTGGATTTCCCCTTTGCATCATTTTTATCTTTGTTTTCCATGGGCTTGACATTACGTCTAGCCCCTTGATGGAAATTGATGCGTGAAGCAACCATGGTGTGGTGGATTACTTCGGTAATAGTACCGGGCCGTTGAGAGTTGATATATTCGGCCATCTCTTCAGGTAATCCTGCACAGAATTGTTGTCTTTGCTCGACAAAGTCTATCTTTTGAAAGACAGTAGCTTTGAGATGTAAATCCCAAAACTTATCTACATACTTGTTGATAGACTCATGAGAGAGGAGCTTCAAGCCGCGCCATTCGGTAAGAACTTTATCTTTAGTATCGCTTGGAAGAAATTGCTTCATGATGGAAACTCGTAGAGTTTTCCATGTCTTTGGGGCTTCTCCATTGCCACGAAGGCTAGCCCACCATTGACGAGCTGATTTTTGGAAGTGCATAGCTACATGGCGTAGCTTGGAGGATTCTCTGAAGCCCTCGTCCCCAAAGGCCGCATCAAATTGTTGGATGAAGGCCAACACTTTGTCGGTAGCACCAAAGGTGCCATCGTAGGTGAGAAAAGAGATACTCTTTCCTCCCTCCTTGAACTTCTTTAGCTTTTGTGACCTTCGCCATGCAGGAAATGATTTGCGATGCCCTCCCCTCTTGTATTCTCTAGGAGAATAGCCGTAACTTTCATCGGAAGAGAAGGAAGGTGAAGAAGAAGGAGAAGAGGGTGACCTCTTCCTAGCCCTTTTCTTCCTTTGTTTCCTCTCTTGCCTTTGAGAGTGATGAGGAGAAGGACTATGGGTTGCTCTTTTCCTCTTGGGAGGAATAGGCGATCGTCTAGACCGCCTTCTTCGTGGAGCCACATCTTCAGAAGAACTTAGACTTTCATTGCTTTCTTTCTCTTTGGATTCCTCCTCTCGAATGGGAGAGAGTCTTCTTTTGGGGGTCTCTTCAAGAGGCCTCCTGATAATTCACAAACATGGGAGCATCATCATTAGCACCTTCATGTGCAAAATCAAAGCTATGAATGTTCATTCTACTCTCTTGATTATTGTCAGCCATGATAACAAAATTTTATGTATGTACTTAGTGTATGCTTTGGCAATTCAAAACCTTAGTTGCCACTCCTCTTAGCCTTTGAAAATCGGCTCTTAAGTATCTACACCCACGGCTCAAAGTGGTTAATTATAGAGAATAGAGGAGTAGGTCTAACATAGCAGAGTTGCCAAGGGCTAGCTCCTTTCGGACTTCTTATGGCTCAATAATGGTAAAGCCGTAGGCAAGTCTAAAAAGACTCCATTATTAAGTCCAAAGCTCCCGAGGTGTGCACCATCCCTCACATAGTGGGCTTAACAAAACCGGTATTAGATCCCAGTTCCACTTACTCTATTATAATTAACAACATCAACCATTTATAGGCTACTTAAGGACCTCTCTTCTTAAGCAAAAAAAGAGAAACCAAATGCTCTGATACCAATGTAATGGAATTTGCCTATTCAATTTGAGAATAGCGGAATTTAATGAGAGTACTTTCAAGAAATGATTTTGTGAGCATAGCGGGTAGACATAATTGAAGATAGCAACATAATCATAGCAATTAGTTAACTTGGCATAGACAATACTTTTGCAAGAGAGAGAGTTTAGAGAACATGACAACAATTGAGGACCGGATTTATGTGGAGCCGGTCCCCCCTCCAATAGGCATTTGTATTATGATATCTCCCATAAAGAGAGACTTGTTACAATACAGTCTTTGTGTTCCTTGTGACCTAGGTGATGCCATGAAGATGGAAGGCTTCATGCACCACAAACATAACATAAACTTGAAGAAAGCTTTAACTATCCCAAGCCTCAGTCCCAAGACCTCAAACACCTTCGAAGGTGGAGAGAGCAAGCAGGGAATGAGGGTAGGGAAGAGGAAGAAGAAACATTTCGTAGGAGAAAGAATTAGTTCCTCACTTATCATACTCTTGTTGCTAGCATACATAATAGCATAGTAATGAAGAAGAAGGAGATGGAAAGCCTAAGCATTGAAGCATGGCTCTTGGTTGGATTTGCACTCCATAGCCAAGAGTGTTGGTGTAGGCTCTCAACCTCTACTTGCTTGGAGAGGGAGCTCTTGCACTTTGCATATCACACAATGAGAGTGCTTGTGAGTGTGTGTGGGTGAGTATACCCCCTAGGCACCCCCCTAGCTTGCTTGGGTCGACCCCCCCTTGTAGCTCATGCCTGAAGCTCATTGGACCCCTCCAGGCCTAGCCAATCACAAGCAGGAGCCATTACAAGCAACATGGGTAGCCTTGGGACAAGTGTCCCCCTTTCCCCTTTGAGAGAGAGGACTTGATAAATGCTAAAACAATTAGATAATTCATGTAATTTATCATTGGACCCCTTTGAAGCCTAGCCAATAGGCTTCAAGCAACACATGAAGGTAACATGGGTAGGGGCCTGACATGTGTCCTTGCTGCCTCTTCAAGATGGGCTTCCCTTGTGTGTGTGAGTGGGTGTTCTCTCTCTAGGCCCTAGGAAAAGGGCTCACCCCCCCTCTTGTAGGAATGCTTTTGACTTTTAGGTGATCAAGCACCTTACTCACCAAGCATGACAAAGCACTTGAACTAGGGGGGGTTCCCACAAGCATCTCAGGCAAGCTTCTCAAGGCACCTCAAGTACTTTAATCATGCAGCAAGTCAAGCACCTCAAGCATGGAGCCAGTCAAGCACCTCAAGCATCTTAATCAAGAACCTCAAGCATGAAAAACACCTCAAGCATGACAAGCACCTCAAGTAGGACAAGCACCTCAAGCTTGGGCCGGGTTCCCACCTCAAGCTCAGCCCTAGCTTACTTAAGGTCAAAAGGACTTTTACACACATTTATTGGAGGTCTTCAATGAAGCTAACCCTAAGGTCTTATGCTCCATTGGTTAGCCTTGCTCTTTGATAGACCATCTCCCTTTTGGGCCCCTTTACATTGGCCCCGTGTTGAGATAGATCTAAAAGCACATACCTATATCTTAACACTTGTTCCCGTTTATTCTCCCACATTAAGTGATCAATTTAATATGAGAAAATCATTTGGGTTAGTTAGATATTAGATTTTATGACATCAATGCCTATGGGGTGATTTAGTAAGCACCCGTGGGGTATTACCCCAAAACAATGCGTCCATAGGCACTCGTAGTGCTATAGAGAGAGCAGGAGATCCACACAAGTGTAAAGCGTAGCTCTTATGGATAGCCATGCTGTCGCAACGGTTTGTTGCATCTAAAATCCATGGTAGAGATCAACTGAGTTGAGTTTATGGTTATCAAAAAGTCAAGTCGAGTGTCGCACTGAAAACATGTCATGAAAAAATGACACCCACAACATCCGTAATGACAAGACTCTTGCTTGTCCATTAACGTCGTTGTGTACTCCACTGGGTAGATCTGTTCGATCTTAAGAAGAATCACCCAAGGAATGCCAACAGTAGGGTCGTACCCGAGATCCGACAATGGCTCTTAGACAACGTGTGTGGCTCATAGTCCTTATGGCAATTAGTGTTCAATCGATGAAATGATTGAAGACTAATGTAGAGGCCGTCTTGCCCAATTTCTAGCTGAGAGTTAGAGCACCTTGGCTCATGTTGACTCCCAAACAAAACATGTATCAGAAACTACGTAGAAAGTTTTCATTATTCATGGAGAGAAATAAGAAAGAGAGAGAGAAAATGCTAGACTGAGGAACTTTCCTTAACTGACAACTTTGTATATGTTGTTCCCAATCTGTGTGCTCTGACGCATCTTATGTCTGACTTGCAACTTATCCTATAAACATGAAAAATCTACCTGTATAACGCTCTCATCAAGAGAGGGAACAAAAAACACAAGCCACAGCTTGACCCACTTACCATGTATGGGGTCGTGACTTTACAAAAATGACTTAATATGACACTTTGCTTGTGAAATAAGTCCTAGATTTAGGTTCCATTTAGTGGTATTGTGCGTTGATAGCAACCAAAAATTTAAACAATCCAGAACTTAGTTTGTCTGTGACAGAGTGTCTGGTGTGATAGCGGAAGCGTAATCTCTGAAGCAGTGGAATTCATGCCACCTGGTTAGCATGCCTTGCAAAATATTTTTAAGCCCTTGGCAAGAGTGATTGCCTCAAACGTGAGAGCCAAATCCATTAGTGCCTTGCACACTCTAAACTCGTAGGGATTCTGTGAGGTGATATTACCTATTTTGCCAGTTTTTCAAACTTGTGTGCCACTGCCCGTGATTCCAAGTCATTGGACAGTACCTTGGCACAAGGGAGAAGCCTTGCTTCATGTAAAATTGTCAAAGAACTTTGCTTTGCACAAAAGCATTAGTTTCCAATGTAAATGTATAAACATGGAAAAATAAACAATACTGAACATGGTCTAACCTGGACATCCTGCTATAACCAATTGTTTTGAGGTCAAGGAAAAAATCGCTCAAATTCAGCTCATAGCCCTATCTGTTGCGCAAGTGAGAATTACTATGTGTATCATATACACCCTCATGTATCCTATACATCCATCTAGTACTTAATTAAATAACCTGTAAACACATTGCCTATTCCTCCCCAATTTTGTATGCTCCTAGCATATGCCAAACATAGGGAGTCTCAATGCAAGACGCATAAATGGAAGCTTTACTTCACATAAGTTCATCAAATAGTATATAGACACTGTACCACATGTGTATCCATCTGCCCTTGGCCAGGGCCATAAGTTCATCAAATAGATTCAAGACAAGAATGTAACCTGAGTGCTCATAGCTAATAGATGCTCTTGTTGATGCACATATGTTCAAGCAGAAAAGGATCTATCTTGTCAAAATTTCATAGAGAATCGGCCTTATTGCATAACAGAATCTTACAAGTCATAGGCCCTGCCTGGCTTGGCGGGGTGTCTAGGAAACCTTGCCTATACGCAGTAGCTATGATTGAGGAATTAAAATAAAAGAAACTAAAATATTACCTCATCATGAATTCCAAGATCGTAGACCACAACCTTGTCAACTTGCACCCGAACATTGGTCATTAATTCTGCTCGCCATGTATGTTGAGTGATTGGTGGTCCACAACCCCTATAGATTTTTCTTGATCGATGGAAGCTCAATTTAGAAGACCCTACCATGATATAGCTCAAGAGCCCAATGTTGGATGTTTGGCTACCCACAAAAACTTGTCGACGAACAGAGCACCCTGCGCTTGTTGTGTGATTATTATGGCAATGTATGTCGCAACACTTAGGAACTCAAGAAATTTCCTTCCTGAGAACCCAATTCTCATCAAATTTCTTATAGCGATCATTGTAACGATCCTTGCCGGCATAAACATGCTCTACGAAATGTTCAATAGTAAGCCATGCAAGCCTTACTCAAGGGATACAACTTTTTTTGTGTTAGCCCCTTCGATCATTGGACACTACTCTACAATTGCATTGCCCTGTGTGAGACTTAACCATGCAACCATGGATCCCCTTACGAAGGTCTTTGCATGAGAATATGATTGCATGTACCCGTCTTCATGGACCCCTCCAAGACAAAGGCGTGGGACCTGCTCCCTAACATGCTCCATGTGACGAGAATGCCTCTATAGGCTGTGGTGCACACAACAAGATCAACTCGGCCCGACTTCATGTAGGTCAAGGCCGCCTCCCTTCTCGCCCTAAGAGGCTGTGCACACGATCATCGGCTTCGACCTCCCGGCTTAGACCCGCTGCATGCAAGCAAGAGCTTTGGCTTCCCCTTCCTCCCCGACTTGGGACAACAGCACACGGTTTTTCCCTTCTTGTGTGTTGCATGCGACATGCAAACTTTCTTCGAGAGCAAGATTGAGAGAACCCCTAGGCTAGCATCTATGAACAGAGAGAGAGAGAGAGAGAGAGAGAGAGAGAGAGAGAGAGAGAGAGAGAGAGAGAGAGAGAGAGAGAGAGAGAGAGAGAGAGAGAGAGAGAGAGAGAGAGAGAGAGAGAGAGAAGAGAACATGCCAAGCCATGCCGAGCATTTCTCCCCTCCTCCATAGCCCGCTCCTCCCTGAGCTCTAATACCAGTGAAAGGACAAAGGGTAGACTGGTATGTGTTTCTCCTCCAAACCTCCCTACTTATAGCCCTTGGCCCTTGCAAGTAGGTCCTCTTAACATATGCCCGGCCCTCGGCTCCTAGGAGTACTGAGCCATTCAGTCCCTGACCCTTGGCCTGCTGCCCGATCCTACCATTTTCCTGACACAGCCTACCCTAAGGCTCCAAATATAGTAATGTACTAGCAGCCAAAACAAAAGTCGCTAATCTAAATTCGATAACCCTTATCAGCTATCCCTAAGTAGACTAAATGGCCTAATGATACCCTAATATGTTTTAGAGCACTCTACCTTAGCGGCTTTACATAGTGTGCCCTAACCATTCGAACACGGTGCACCCTCTATTAGCGGCCAAACTAGATTCCATAGAACCCTAAGCAGCTAGCCCTAAGCAGATTGAAATGGAAAAATGCTACACTAATTCAATTGGAGCGGCCAAACCTAGGCAACTTTACATAGCGCACCCTAACACTCCAAAATACGGCCATCTTTTAGCGACTAAACCAACACTAGTCCTAAGACGTTAACCCTAGTTGGCTAGCCCTAAGAAGATTGAAATGGCTAATTGCTATCCTAATCCAATTTGGAGGAGCCTAACCTAAGCGGCTTTACACTCCATACCATAAGTTCTAACTGTCCGAACACTGTCCATCTATTAGTGGCCAAACAAAGATGACTTGTGTACTTCTAAAAAAGCTAACGGACTTCCGTTAGGTTAGGTTTAGGGTATAGGTTAGGTTAGGCTAGGTTTAGGTTATAGGTTAGGTTAGATTATAGATTAGCTTAGAGCTAGAAACAGATAGTAGAAAAATTGCAAACGGACTTCGAAGATAACTCCTGTACTTCATAAAATGCAAATGGACTTTGGTTAGGTTAGCCTATAGGTTAGGTTTAGGTTATAGATTATGTTAGGTTAGGTAGTTTAGGTTAGAGCTAGTGGCAAATGAATAGTAAAAAAATGCAAACGGACTTCGAAGATGACTTGTGTACTTCTAAAAATGCAGACGGACTTCGATTAGGTATGGTTAGGTTAGAGGTCACGTTTAGGTTATAGGTTATGTTACGTTAGGTTAGGTTAGGTTTGGGTTATAGGTTAGGTTAGACTATAAGTTAGGTTAGAGCTAGCGACAAATAGTAGAAAAAATGCAAAAGGACTTCAAGAACGACTCGTGTACTTAAAAAAACGCAAATGGACTTTAGTTAGGTTTTGTTATAGGTGAAGTTATAGGTTAGGTTTAATTTGGTTATAGGTTAGGTTATAGTTTAGGTTATAGGTTAGTTTAAGCTCACACAAACTTAAAAAACACTAATATATAGTCATTGAACCTGTGGCCCTAATCTCCGTGCACCTCTAGACCGAGGTGTGCGGGGATCGGACATGGCTAGAGAATGTCAGATTGTTAGAACTCGAGCTAGCAGCAAATAGTTGAAAAAACGCAATCGGAGTTTAAAAGTGCACACAAACTTCAAGAACTTTAATATATATTCATTGACCAATAAGGACGAGATTATTACCCTGGGGTCCTAATCTTCGTGCACCTTTAGACCGAGGTGTGCGGGAATCCGGCCTGGCTAGAGAATGTGAGGTTGTTAGAGCTAGCCAAAAATAGTTGAAAAAATGCACTCAAACTTCCAAAGAGCACACAAAATTCAAGAACCTTAAGATATAGTCATTGACCAATAAAGACGAGATTATTACCATGTGGTCCTAATCTCCATGCACCTCTAGACCGAGGTGTGCAAGGATCGGACCTGGCTAGAGAATGTGAGGTTGTCATGTATTGTCATGTACCTAGTAGTGTGTAGTTATAACAACTAGAGTGTTTTAATTACTTGTTGCATCATTGGTAGATAAAGTATGGACAATACGATGGCGTGTGTAATGGAATTAGCCTATTCAAATTGAGAATAGCGGAAATTAATGAGAATACTTTCGAGAAGTAACTTTGTGAGCATAGCGGGTAGACATAATTGAAGATAGCAACATAATCATAGCAATTAGTTAACTTGGCATGAACAATACTTTTGCAAGAGAGATAATTTAGAGAACATGACAACAGTTGAGGACCGGATTTATGTGGAGCCGGTCCCCCCTCCAATAGGCATTTGTATTATGATTTCTCCCATTAAGAGAGACTTGTTACAATACATTCTTTGTGTTCCTTGTGACCTAGGTGATGCAATGAAGATGGAAAGCTTCATGCATCACAATCATAGCATAACATGAACTTGAAGAAAGCTTTAATTGTCCCAAGCCTCAGTCCCAAGACCTCAAACACCTTCGAAGGTGGAGAGAGCTAGCAGGGAATGAGGGTAGGGAAGAGGAAGAAGAAACATTTCATAGGAGAAAGAACTAGTTCCTCACTTATCATACTCTTGTTGCTAGCATACATAATAGCATAGTAATGAAGAAGAAGGAGATGACAAGCTCAATCATTGAAGCATGGCTCTTGGTTGGATTTGCACTCCATAGCCAAGAGTGTTGGTGTAGGCTCTCAACCTCTACTTGCTTGGAGAGGGAGCTCTTGCACTTTGCATAGCACACCATGAGAGTGATTGTGAGTGTGTGTGGGTGAGTATACTGCTCAGGCAAGCCCCTAGCTAGCTTGGGTCCACCCCCCCTTGTAGCTCATTCTTGAAGCTCATTGGACCCTCCCAGGCCTAGCCAATCATGAGCAGGAGGCATTACAAGCAGCAGGGGTAGCCTTGAGACAAATGTCCCCCTTTCCTTTTTGAGAGAGAGGGCTAGATAAATGCTAAAACAATTAGATAGTTCATGTAATTTATCATTGGACCCCTTTGAAGCCTAGCCAATAGGCTTCAAGCAACACATGAAGGTAACATGGGTAGGGGCCTGACATGTGTCCTTGCTGCCTCTTCAAGTTGGGGCTTCCCTTGTGTGTGTGAGTGGGTGTTCTCTCTCTAGCCCCTAGGAAAAGGGCTTGCCCCCCTTCTTGTAGGAATGCTTTTGACTTTAGGTGATCAAGCACCTTACTCACCAAGCATGACAAAGCACTTGAACTAGGGGGTGTTCCCACAAGCATCTCAGGCAAGCTTCTCAAGGCACCTCAAGTACCTTAATCATGCAGCAAGTCAAGCACCTCAAGCATGGAGCCAGTCAAGCACCTCAAGCATCTTAATCAAGCACCTCAAGCATGACAAACACCTCAAGCACGACAAGCACCTCAAGCAGGACAAGCACCTCGAGCTTGGGCCGGGTTCCCACCTCAAACTCAGCCCTAGCTTACCTAAGGTCAAAGGACTTTTACACACATTTATTGGAGGTCTTCAATGAAGCTAACCCTAAGGTCTTATGCTCCATTGGTTAGCCTTCCTCTTTGATATACCATCTCCCTTTTGGGCCCCTTTACCATTGGCCCCATGTTGAGATAGATCTATAAGCACATATCTATATCCTAACACTTGTTCCCGTTTATTGTCCCACATTAAGTGATCAATTTAATATGATAAAATCATTTGGGTTGGTTAGATATTAGATTTTATGAAATTACCTCTCTCTTGAAATCATAGTCGTCCTAGACTATGAGGTAGAAGAGATAAAGTCTTAGTCATTAGTCAATCGTACTTAGCGGGTAAAGGATCCCTTTTTACCCTATGACATCTTTCCAAGATGGATGACTAATCCATTTGGTGCTTGGGAGGCATAGGTGCCGCAAGCATGTCTGCTCTTTAGTCCATTTCATTCTCCCAAAGTAGAGTGACAAATTCTACTTGGTGTTTGAGAGACGTCGTCATCACAAACATGATTCTAAGCATGCATACTAGTTAAATTTGTGCACAATTAAAAAGAGGACTAGTCATATAAGACAAAAACATGAGTCATTTGAAAGAAATTTGTACATTTGCTTACTCTAATGTAGCATTGTAAGCATTGACAAGGTTCATACTATCCTTAAGTTGTACTCATTGCATCCATTTAGCATCTTCAAAAGAATAATTTTTGAACTTAATAAGATACCGTCGGATTATCTTACCATGTCGTAGTACCTTGTCTTCATGCCGAAGGACAGCTTCGGGTTGTAGCACCTCTTCTTGGTATTCGACTTCAGGAGGATCTTCAATAATTGGTTCAATTGGTGGCTCTCCTTTGTAGGGCTTAAGTAAGCTTACATGAAAGGCATTGTGTATAAGCCAATGGTTGGGCAACTTGAGTTGATAAGCCGTCTCATTGATAGGCTTTAAGATTTGGAAAGGACCATAGTATCTTTTTGCTAGTTTAGCATAATACTTTTGATGGCCCGTAGGATTTTTGCCCGTCGTTTGCCTTAATCGAGCCTTAGGAAACTTGAGTAAGACCCAATCATTTTCTTTGAACATTAAGGCTCTTCTGTGCTTATCAGCAGCAGCTTTTTGCCTTTGTTGAGAGATGGCTATAGCCTCCCTAATCTTTTGAAAAGATTCTTGTAGGTCACGGCTATACTCATCGGCGGCGAAGATCTTCCCATGCACTTTCAGTAGCAAGGGATTTTTAGGTCTCCCCTCTATGATCTCGAAAGGTGCTTTCCCCGTAGAAGTATGTACAGTATTATTGTAGGCATACTCTACTAGCGGTAAATACTTTTCCCATTGTGAGCGTTGATCTACTTCGGTAACATAAGTTTTGAGTAGATTGAGTATCGTAAGATTGGCTATCTCACTTTCGCCATCCGTTTGTGGGTGATAGGCCGAAGAGAAATTCAATCTTGTTCCTAGATTTTCAAAGAGACCTTTCCATAAATTACTGGTCATTCTAGGATCTCTATCTGACACGATGGATGTGGGTAATCCATGGTGCTTGAAAATCTGAGATATGAAGAGAGTTGCCATTTGGTGTGCCTTAATAGTCTTTTTGACAGGAATGAAATGTGCTTGCTTGCTAAACCCGTCGACTATTGTCCATATTCCTGTATTCCCATGGATAGACTTGGGCAATCCAAAGATGAAATCCATGGATATACTCTCCCATGGTGAATTTGGAATAGGCAATGGCTGGAGTAATCCAGGTTGCTTCCCTCTATCATACTTGGTCTTTTGGCATACGACACATTTTGAAACATACTCTTGTATGTCCACTTTCATGGTAGGCCAATAGAAATACGTCTCTACTCCTCGGAGAGTAGGTTGAATACCTCTATGCCCTGCATATGGAGCAGCATGGGATTCATACATAACCTTCTCATGAAGGGAATGAGTAACACATAGCCTATTGCCGTGGAGAAGATAACCATCCTGCAAGGTGAATGGTTCCTCTTTCTTCCCCAAAGCAAGGGCTGACATTATGTCTCTAAAGTCAGGGTCAGTAGCATACTCATCTATCATAGAGGATAGATCATTGTGAGTAGCTATAGACACCGCATTAACTTTTGGTCGTCGTGAAAGTGCATCGGCAACTTGATTGTGCTTACCAGCTATGTGAGCAATATGGAAATTAAATTGCAAAAGAAAATTTGCCCACTTCATTTGTTTGTCGGAAAGCTTGGTTTGCGTCATGAAATACTTGAGACCTTGGTGGTCGGTTCGTAGGATAAATGGAGTCCCCAATAGGTAGTGCTTCTATGTGTCCAGGGCATGTAGAACAGCTAAAAGCTTTTTCTCATAAATGCCCAAGACTCGTTCATCACCATTGAGCCTTCGGCTCTCATATGCTATGGCATGCCCTTCTTGAAGCAAAACCGCTCCAAGGCAATCACCACAAGCATCACATTGGGCCTCAAATGGCTTTGAGAGATCTGGAAGCACGAGGACTGGTTGGGAAGTAAGCTTCTCTTTGAGTTTTTCAAAAGCATTTTGCTCCTTAGCAGTCCATACAAACTTAACGTTCTTCTTAGTTACGTCGTGTAGTGGTCCTGCTACTTGAGAGAATTTTGCTATGAAGCGTCTATAGTATGCACACATACCAATAAATCTTCTTAGCTCATGTAGATTTCTTGGGTTAGGCCATGCTTTTATTGCCTCTAACTTTGATGGATCCATTTGGATACCATCTTTAGAGATAATATGACCTAAATATTGAATCTCTTGAAGGAAGAATTCGCTTTTCTTTTGGTTGAGATAAAGCTTGTTCTCCCTCAATGCTTGAAAAATCACTTGGAGATGCTGCTTATGTTCCTCCAAAGACTTGGAGTAGATGATGATATCATCAAAGAACACTCCAATGAATTTTCGATATGGTCTAAAAATTTTCTCCATCAAACGATTGAACGTAGCTGGTGCATTAGTCAATCCAAAAGGCATGACTAGATATTCATAAAGACCAAACGTTGTGCGAAACGCGGTCTTTAAGATATCTTCATCCACTATCCTTATTTGATGATAGCCACTCTTAAGGTCAACCCTACTGAAGTAGGTAGAGCCTTGTAGCTTATCAAACAGATCTTCTACCCGAGGTACGGGAAATCTGTTTTTGATAGTGATATGGTTTAGTGCTTGATAGTCCACACACATACGGTATGTACCATCTTTCTTTTGCACTAAAAGGACTGGAGAACAAAAGGGAGAGGAACTAGGCCTCACCATCCCTTTGTCTACCAGCTCTTGTACTTGCCTCATGATCTCCTCTTATTGAGCGTGTGAGACTCGATAAGGAGGCTTGTTAGGTGGTGAGATTCCAGGAAGGAGCTCAATACGATGGTCATCATCCCCTCGTTTTGGAGGTAAGTCCATAGGGATATCATCGATGAACACATCTTGGAGTCCTTTAAGAAAATTAGACAAGTCTAACTCTTCTTGATTCCTATCATTTACATTTGATGAAACATTAGTATCTTTTGGAGACTCTTTGACAAAAATCATGTACGCAGAAACTGAGCTCTTCATTGACTTATCAAAAGAAAGAGGATTTACAAGTGGAATAGTGCGACCACGCTCACTAGCATCTATATACATGTTCTTTCCCCTGTAAGTGAAGTAAATTCTCCTTTCAGGGAACTTCATGTGGGCAGCCATGCGATCAAATCATGGTGCCCCTAGGATAACATCCTGATGCTGGAGAGGAGAGATGAAGAAGTCTTCTTTGTCGACATAGCTTTGGACATGAAGCCTCAACTTCCCAATCAAGGGAGTAACGGAGGCTTGTTGTCCCTTGAAAGTTGCATCAGCGACTACTATATCTCCCATCTCAAAAGCTTGAATGCCCAACTTGGTGGCCAACTCTATTGATATGAAGTTGAGAGTAGAGCATGGGTCAAACAAGATGAATGCAACATGCTCTCTTACCTTTCCCCAAGCATAGGAGAGTGATGATCCTTTGCAATGAGCATCCTCTTTTGGAGCTTCGATGGTGGAAGCTCTAGGATTCTCATTGTGAGTATTCTTCTTGGGGCAAGAACGATAGCCATGTCCTTGATCTCCACACTTGAAACACTTATGGTCCTTGCGAAAAGCTTCAAGCTCTTCAGGAGAGAGTTTGTTTTTACCTTTGTAAACTCCCTTCTCCTTGGACTGATTGTTGTTGTTGTTGTTGTTGTTGTTGGAAGTGCCTTGGGAGTTATTTTGAGCATTGGATTTCCCCTTTGCATCATTTTTATCCTTGTTTTCCATGGGCTTGACATTACGTCTAGCCCCTTGATGGAAATTGATGCGTGAAGCAACCATGGTGTGGTAGATTACTTCGGTAATAGTACCGGGCCGTTGAGAGTTGATATATTCGGCCATCTCTTCACGTAATCCCGCACAGAATTGCTGTCTTTGCTCGACAAAGTCTATCTTTTGAAAGACAGTAGCTTTGAGATGTAAATCCCAAAACTTGTCTACATACTTGTTGATAGACTCATGAGAGAGAAGCTTCAAGCCGCGCCATTCGGTAAGAACTTTATCTTTAGTATCGCTTGGAAGAAATTGCTTCATGATGGAAACTCATAGAGTTTTCCATGTCTTTGGGGCTTCTCCATTGCCACGAAGGCTAGCCCACCATTGACGAGCTGATTTTTGGAAGTGCATAGCTACATGGTGTAGCTTGGAGGACTCTGTGAAGCCCTCGTCCCCAAAGGCCGCATCAAATTGCTCGATGAATGCCAACACTTTGTCGGTAGCACCAAAGGTGCCATCGTAGGTGAGAAAAGAGATACTCTTTCCTCCCTCCTTGAACTTCTTTAGCTTTTGTGACCTTCGCCATGCAAGAAAAGATTTGCGATGTCCTCCCCTCTTGTATTCTTTAGGAGAATAGCCATAACTTTCATCGGAAGAGGAGGAAGGTAAAGAAGAAGGAGAAGAGGGTGACCTCTTCCTAGCCCTTTTCTTCCTTTGTTTCCTCTCTTGCCTTTCAGAGTGATGAGGAGAAGGACTATAGGTTGCTCTTTTCCTCTTGGGAGGAGTAGGCGATCGTCTAGACCGCCTTCTTCGTGGAGCCACATCTTCAGAAGAACTTAGACTTTCATTGCTTTCTTTCTCTTTGGATTCCTCCTCTCGAATGGAAGAGAGTCTTCTTTTGGGGGTCTCTTCAAGAGGCCTCCTAAGCTCTCTCTCCTCTTGGAGAGGAAGGGAAATTCCATAGGCACGAAGTTGTTGAGTAACTTCGGCTTGCAAGGTAGGGTTTCCCATACCTTGCTGCAACCTAGTCACAAGATAATTCACAAACATGGGAGCATCATCATTAGCACCTTCATGTGAAAAATCAAAGCTATCAATGTTCATTCTACTCTCTTGATTATTGTCAGCCATGTTAACCAAATTTTATGTATGTACTTAGTGTATGCTTTGGAAATTCAAAACCTTAGTTGCCACTCCTCTTAGCCTTTGAAAATTGGCTCTTAAGTATCTACACCCACGGCTCAAAGTGGTTAATTATAGAGAGTAGAGGAGTAGGTCTAACATAGCAGAGTTGCCAAGGGCTAGCTCCTTTCGGACTTCTTATGGCTCAATAATGGTAAAGCCGTAGGCAAGTCTAAAAAGACTCCATTATTAAGTCCAAAGCTCCCAAGGTGTGCACCATCCCCCACATAGTGGGCTTAACAAAACCGATACTAGATCCTAGTTCCACTTACCCTATTATAATTAACAACATCAACCATTTATAGGCTACTTAAGGACCTCTCTTCTTAAGCAAGAAAAGAGAAACCAAATGCTTTGATACCAATGTAATGGAATTAGCCTATTCAAATTGAGAATAGCGGAAATTAATGAGAATACTTTCGAGAAGTAACTTTGTGAGCATAGCGGGTAGACATAATTGAAGATAGCAACATAATCATAGCAGTTAGTTAACTTGGCAAGAACAATACTTTTGCAAGAGAGAGAATTTAGAGAACATGACAACAGTTGAGGACCGGATTTATGTGGAGCCAGTCCCCCCTCCAATAGGCATTTGTATTATGATTTCTCCCATTAAGAGAGACTTGTTACAATACATTCTTTGTGGTCCTTGTGACCCAGGTGATGCAATGAAGATGGAAAGCTTCATGCATCACAATAATAGCATAACATGAACTTGAAGAAAGATTTAATTGTCCCAAGCCTCAGTCCCAAGACCTCAAACACCTTCGAAGGTGGAGAGAGCTAGCAGGGAATGAGGGTAGGGAAGAGGAAGAAGAAACATTTCATAGGAGAAAGAACTAGTTCCTCACTTATCATACTCTTGTTGCTAGCATACATAATAACATAGTAATGAAGAAGAAGGAGATGACAAGCTCAAGCATTGAAGCATGGCTCTTGGTTGGATTTGCACTCCATAGCCAAGAGTGTTGGTGTAGGCTCTCAACCTCTACTTGCTTGGAGAGGGAGCTCTTGCACTTTGCATAGCACACCATGAGAGTGATTGTGAGTGTTTGTGGGTGAGTATACCCCTCAAGCAAGCCCCTAGCTAGCTTTGGTCGACCCCCCCTTGTAGCTCATGCTTGAAGCTCATTGGACCCTCCTAGGCCTAGCCAATCATGAGTAGGAGGCATTACAAGCAGCAGGGGTAGCCTTGAGACAAGTGTCCCCCTTTCCTTTTTGAGAGAGAGGGCTAGATAAATGCTAAAACAATTAGATAGTTCATGTAATTTATCATTGGACCCCTTTGAAGCTTAGCCAATAGGCTTCAAGCAACACATGAAGGTAACATGGGTAGGGGCCTGACATGTGTCCTTGCTGCCTCTTCAAATCGGGGCTTCCCTTGTGTGTGTGAGTGGGTGTTCTCTCTCTAGCCCCTAGGAAAAGGGCTTGCCCCCCCTCTTGTAGGAATGCTTTTTACTTTAGGTGATCAATCACCTTACTTACCAATCATGACAAAGCACTTGAACTAGGGGTGTTCCCACAAGCATCTCATGCAAGCTTCTCAAGGCACCTCAAGTACCTTAATCATGCAGCAAGTCAAGCACCTCAAGCATGGAGCCAGTCAAGCACCTCAAGCATCTTAATCAAGCACCTCAAGCATGAAAAACACCTCAAGCATGACAAGCACCTCAAGCAGGACAAGCACCTTGAGCTTCGGCCGGGTTCCCACCTCAAGCTCAACCCTAGCTTACCTAAGGTCAAAGGACTTTTACACACATTTATTGGAGGTCTTCAATGAAGCTAACCCTAAGGTCTTATGCTCCATTGGTTAGCCTTGCTCTTTGATAGACCATCTCCCTTTTGGGCCCCTTTACCATTGGCCCTGTGTTGAGAGAGATCTATAAGCACATATCTATATCCTAACACTTGTTCCCGTTTATTCTCCCACATTAAGTGATCAATTTAATATGAGAAAATCATTTGGGTTGGTTAGATATTAGATTTTATGACAGCGTGTCCTTGTGCGCATTGCAAGCATTAGATCTTTCGAATTTTTTTTATTTGCAACCAACACATATGCAATCACGGTCTCTTTTCGATTGAGCAACTACAAGACCTGCGTTATCGACCTCATGGTCTAGAGACTGAAGGTCAAACTCCGCAAGTAGATATTGCTCCAACTTCATTCTAGAGAAGACGATTTTCAAATGAGTAGCCATCGTCTGAGTCCTCCCAATTAATACCTAATGTGGCATTTCAAGAAGTAGAGATGGAGCATATTGGACACATTCTTTGACATGGATCCCATCATTGAAAACATAGAAGATTATAACATTGAACGAAATACTGCGGATGCGAACCTTAGTCATCCCGTTCATATTGACGGCATGATAGCAACGATAAAGAGGGCGAGATGATGGAAAGTCTTGCACGCATGCCGCTATACAGTGGTGCAAAAATCCCAGTTCTCTGTATCGCATTGGTAATGCTTAATTTGCAGTGTTTGATGCCTCAGTCACAAAGCTTTTCAGGTAAATACATTGTATCCTAAGCACGATAAAGTGAAAATTATAATTCAATAATGTGATCAAGGGGTTGACTTGCTCATGTAACGATAGGTTGCTCAATGAGCAAATCTTGTCAGAAGCGAACCACATGCCCCCCACCCGTCCATCCGCTAAGAAGATTCTTACTAATTTGGGATAGGGTTATCGCAAAATACATGCATGTTCTAATGATTGTATACTTTTTTCAATGAGTATGAAAATTTGAAACAATGTCCCAATTGTGGGTAGGTACAGGGAGGAAACACAAGAAAAATTTATCCCTTCAAAGGTACTTCGATACTTTTCTATCATTCCAAGAATAAAGAGCATGTTCAGATGCAAGTTCATAGCCGCTTTGATGACATGGCACTCAAATACTAGATCGACAGAGCATGTTCAGATGCAAGTCCATAGCCTCTTTGATGACATGGAACTCAAATACTAGATCGACAGATGATGTGATGTGTGTATCTGTTGACTCTCGTGCATGGAAGCACATAGAGGAAAGCTAGCCTACATTTAAGAATGAGCCTCGATGTATCCTCTTTGGTTTGGCAATGGACGGAGTAAACCCATTTGAGTTACAGAGTTTGTCATGGAGCATGTGGCCTATTTGTCTAGTTAATTAAAATCTTCCACCATGGCTAGCTATCAAGAAGGGAAATTTGTTGTTGTCATTGATCGTCCCAAGAAAGTAAAAAGCAAAGAACATGGATGTCTATCTAGCACCACTTATGGAAGAGCTCCAAATCTGGACAGGAATTGATGTGGTTGATATGTCCCAACCAATCGGATGATGGAATGTACATGTGCAAGGCATTCTCATGTGGACCATGCACAATTGTCCAATCTTTGGTGAGTGCTCAGGTAAGTGGCTTTGAAACCCTCACAGACATGTGATTCCCAACTATGCCAACGCTTTTATATTTTAATTTCCTAATGTTTCAGGCTTGAGTTACTTGGGCAATCATGCATGTCCAAAAGGTGGTCCTCGACTTGGCTTCCACCGCTCTGAGCATTTGAGCAAGATAGTTTACAAAGAGCATGGTAGATTTTTTTCTGAAGGACATGAGCTACGTGGACCAAACATATGCAAACATTACATGCATCCATTGAAAGCGAGAGATTGGAAAAACATGTGGCTAGAGAGGGAGATTGGATGCCACCTAGAATGAAAAGACTTTTTATTTTTCATAAACTATTGTACTGGAGTGACCTGTTGATTAATCATTTGCTCAACCCAATGCACATCTTCAAGAATGTGGTGGAGATCATATGGAAAACTAGAATTGGAAAAAGGAAGAGCAAGGCCCAAAGAGATGTGGGTTGAATGCCAGATATGTGACCTTGACTTAAACCCAATGGAAAGTTTGCTATACCAAAAGATCCATGGGTTTTGAGTCGTGCAGAAGAGCAACAAGTGAAGAAGACTATATCTTCATTCAAGACTCCCACAGGGTGCATGCAATGGTTGAAAAAAACTTTTATGAGAGATGACAATCTCAGTGGTCTTAAGTCCCACGATTGGCACAAATTTTGATAGTTCATCTTACCAATTTCCATAAAGGGTTGTTTGATAGATGAAATTAGAAGAACAATCTACAAAATCAATAAGTTGGTACGTTGGATCAATTCAAAAGAGATAAGAGAAGCATTGATGCAGCATGCTTAAATGCTATTGAAGCAGTGTGCATGGTGGAGAAGTACTTTCCAGAAAACATTTTTACCATCCAAATGCATGTACTTGTGCATGTGGTTGATGAAGTTTCAGTTCTTGGGGTGGTCCATAGCAGGTGGATGTTCTTGTTGTAGAGATTTATGAAGACTTTAAAGGGGTTTGTTTGTCAAAGGGCTCACCCCGAGGGTAGCATGGCCGAAGGATTCTTGTACAAGAGTCTCTTGTCCTCATTACTGAATTTTTGGTCTTAATTGATCCAGAGATGCCCCGAATGTGGACTATTGAGGGTCAACGTCAAGGTGACAGGGGACGAGCCGTAGGGACAAGGCATCGTAAGGAAGATGGACATCACAATGCTAGAAAATTTTATGAGATTTTTCCTTCTCAACTTAGACATCATGCAAAAGTGTCTAGAGAGGTACGAAGGGAAAAAGCAACAACACTTGACAGATTGCTTGCAATTCAAGCGCAACTGTGCCACTTGAAACCTTCGAAAATTGCTCGACTTTCCAACTGGGTGGTGACTAGATGTGACAATCTCAGAGGCAATGAGGAATGAAGTCTTGATTATTGAAGAGGAAGAGGAGATGTCAAGGGGTTGTGA
Organism: Adiantum capillus-veneris; assembly: GCF_014529385.1. Classification (NCBI taxonomy): domain Eukaryota; kingdom Viridiplantae; phylum Streptophyta; class Polypodiopsida; order Polypodiales; family Pteridaceae; genus Adiantum; species Adiantum capillus-veneris. Next base: position 88,238,632 of record NC_140954.1, read on the forward strand.
TTGGCATGTATATTTTCACAACTTCCTTTCTGAGCTCCAGATGATTACATTGCTTTAATAACTTTTAGTTTGTTTCAATTTTGTGACTGCAGTATCACAAATATGGAGCTTTGTGGACGCATGGGAAATACTTCATAGTGCAATGGATCAACGAAGAAAGGGTTACTTTCAATAGTGGTGTTAGGGCATGCTTCGTCCAAGAAAGTAGTAGTGCCAAGGATGAGAACACATAGACTAGCCAACTTGAATACTTTGGCAAGACATCTTGAAGGTTAGATTCAGAAAATTTGATATGTTTATCTTTGATGTAAAGTGGTTCACAGTTATTACCAGTAGCCCTAATGCAGCTGTACGTAAAGACAAGAGTGGATTGATTCAAGTGAACTCTAGGTGGGTGTGGACAGATGCGCGGGATACATTCGTACTTCTGCAGCATCATGAACAAGTTGTGTTCACACACAATCCACTATGGAAAAAAAATAATGAGAATGATCTATCTAAACCTTGCTATATCTATGTCATTCAAGTTGCTCCACGGAGCAAGCAAGTGTGTGAAGGATTGGACGTGGAGGTCAAAGAGGTGATTCATCAACAAAGCGCAGGACTGATGGAAACTTTAAGTTTAGATTTTGAGGTGGATGTTAGCAGTGAGACATTGTCTGAACCTAGAGATGAGGTGTCAAATAGTGAAGTTGATGTGGAGTGCGACAAAGAAGTAGAGTTCGATGACAAAGATGCAGAAGTACAGAGTGAGATAGATATCTTTGGTGCATCAGATCTCATAGAAGATGAGAGATTGACTAATGATTTTTGCTAGGAACTCTTTTGTAAAACTCGTTTTATTAGTCTACAATACACTTTAGATTCATTCATTTGTGTTGCAGCTTTGTTGATTTGTTGTTTGTATTGCAATATTAAGCATTTCTTCTGTAAACTAATGTATTCTGTGGGTGTTATTTATGTACAATTAGCCATGGCCAATGACGATGAGCCATACTCTCCTAGGTTTAGTTTTCCTGTCACTCGGGCCGGCATGTCACCCGAGCAGATGGGCTCGTGTTTGTCTCAGTTCACACTAGAGAAGATCACTATAGCACAACACCTTTGGGCAGTAGGTTCCTCTAGAACTACTATGGCCAACCCTACGTCCAAGACTAGTGTGGTACCCACACCGAGCGGCCACCTCAGTTGAGTGTGTCCCCTACGCCTAGGACTCGTGTGCTGCCTACATCGACGAGTGGTTCATCCTCGAGACGAGGTAGGCGTGTTCTAGAGGTGGTGGTTGCTATGGTAGCGGCTCTACTGATGCGTACACCACTCTCTTTAGTAGATAGCTCACCGATTGTCACACCACATACACCATGGGGATCACATGAGCATGATCCTAGCAAGGTGTACAAGAGCAGGGATGGGGCTATTGTGGTGGATAGCGTTGGAAAGGCCATGCGACAGAGGATTGAGCAACTCTATAAAATTCAATTTGGTCACCCTGTGATGGAGGTTTGGGATAAACTTGATCTTGAAAAAAAGAATTACATCGTTAAGGCCATTCACAGGGAGTACAAGCCGACAAAGGGGTTCAATCCAGTCTCGAATCCCTAGATTTTGAGCGTGGCAGAGGCCACAATGTCACACCGTTGGTCAAAGGCGAGAGACAGGTAAAATGTCGGCACTCCAAAGCCGGCATGGTTGGACAAAGAGGAGTGGACGGGGATTGCATGAGAGACACAAGAAAATCCTAAGAGATTTCAACAACAGAGAGATGCAGCCAGAGCACATTTGGAGTCTGCTAAAACGTCACATCTTGGGATTAGAGGCTATGACATGCTTGGACATGAGTTTGTAAGTATTATAAGTATGCTTTAAATTATTGAATATATATATGTTATTTGAATATTTACCTAATGATTAAATCATAATTTTGCAGGAAGCTGCCATGAAGCGCCCTCCGACACGCTGAGAGGAGAAGTATGGGTACAAGCATGGACTTGTGGCCCTTTTGACCCAGCTTTGCAGGAGGAGGGAGAGGAAGTCGATTGGGATGCATTACCATGAGGGTCTTCTTGATACAATTTTACCCAATCAACTTAATACAATCTTCTTGCTACAGTCTTTTTTGTAGTTGTGGTCTTCTTGATACAGTCTCACTCAGTGATTGTTTGCATATGTATAATTTTTTAGTGCTTATGTTTATGGTTTATGTTTATGTTTATGGTATGGCACATATATTATGGTTAAGGTTTGGCAATCAAGTTAAGGTTATGGTTTTGCTATGATGGTATGGAAAGCATGTGATGGTTATGGTTATGATTATGGTTATGGTTATGGTTATGGTTGTGCAATGATGGTATGGCTATTATGGTTATGGTATGACAAGAAAGTTATGGTAATGGTTATGGTATGGAAAACGGGTGATGTTTATGGTTTTGCAATTTTTGACTCATGTCTTAATTATGGTTATAAAATCTTTATGCCGTTATGCCATGATCAAGATTTTGATTTTGTGGTTATGTTATTCTTACAATTTTTCTAATTGCCATACACTCACCCATAAGTGTCAGCTTGTAGGTGGAGTGTGGTTGCCTGCGCAAAGAGGGATGTTTTCTTTTGTTGCAGTACATGCAACATCAGTTCCTAGTCCTCCTTGACCAAGAAAATTTTGCAGGTTTGTTCATCGGTATAAACTTTTAAAGAAGCATCGGAATATCCTTTACAATTACCGATGCCTATTTCATAGTTGATTTCGACCCTAATTTCATAACTGATTCCAACGCAAAATATATCGATGCTTATACTGCCGACACAAAATTGGAGTCTTTTCTAAGGCCCATTTTAGTGCTTTTTACTTTTAAAACTAACTTTATCTCGTCGATATCTTCACTGATTTTTACGGGACGTGTTGTAGTGTTAGCATACACTATATGCTAGTTAGCATAATATTCTACGCTATTTAGCACACCATGTAGCAGCTAGTTAGTATGCAGTTAGCATACACTATATGCTAGCTAGCATAATATTGTATGCTGGTTAGCACGCCATATAGCAGCTAGTTAGTATACAGCTAGCATATACTATGCTAGTTAGCATACACTATATGCTAGTTAGCATACCATATAGCAGCTAGGTAGTATACAATTAGCATATAGTGTGGTAGTTAACATACATTATATGCTAGTTATCATATATTGTATACACTAGTCAACATATATTGTTTACTAGTTAGTAAACAGTACGTAGAACATTGCTAGTAAACAATTACCATATAGTGTAGTTAGTTAACACTATATGCTAGTTAGCATATACTGTATGGTAGTGAGTATCTAGTTAGCATATATTGTGCTAGTTAGCATCCACTATATTCTAGCTAGCATATATTGTATGCTAGTTACAATGGATACACTGTAGATAGTATACAATTAACATATATTGTGCAAGTCAACATACAGTATATGCTAGTTAGCATATATTGTATGCTAGTTTGCTTTATGCTAGCTAGCACACACTTTGTAGAATCTTGTAGTATACAATTAGCATATAGTGTGCTAGTTAGCATAGACTATATATGCTAGTCAGCATATACTGTTTTCTAGTTAGCACACACTGTGTAGAAGCTTGTTAGTAAACAATTAGCATATACTGTGATAGTTAACATACACTATATGCTAGTTAGCATATACTGTATGGTAGTGAGTATCTAGTTAGCATATATTTTTCTAGTTTTCATACACTATATGCTACTTAGCATATATTGTATGCTAGTTACAATTGATACAATTGATAGACTGTAGATAGTATACAGTTAACATATATTGTGTGAGTTAGCATACAATATATGCTAGTTAGCATATACTGTATGCTAGTTTGCTTTATGATAGCTAGCACACACTTTGTGGAAGCTTGTTAGTATACAATTTTCATATACTGTGGTAGTAGTAATCATACACAAGATACAAAATAGAATAGAAGACCATGACGCTCATGTCAAAAACCGAATGGCATGCTGTTACAGATTGCTTCATAATCTTTGGGTGTGATTGTGTACATTTTCCTTCTTCTTTGCATGTGTTCCAAGGGTATCTTGATACAACGTACAAGATTTGAAAGTATGTGAACAACATGTTGATTGTAGTCTAGTTTGAAGGTGTATGCATCCAGTTGCTTGTAATACAATCCTTGCACAACATAAGAGCCTTTGTCAATTACATTGTTCCACTCATCAATGAAACTCTGTTTTGGATTTTCTTTTACTGCAATGCACTTTACCAAGTAAAAGTCTACATTCTGATCACTGGTTATACCATCTGGATTCACTTCAAAAGTGTCACCAACACACAAAGCACTACTTAATGCATCATGGTGGCCTTCATACACAAATTTTCCATATCCAGTGATCTGTCCTTCAAGGGAACCATCAATCGGAGTGTCTTGTTCATCCTCAACTTCATCCAACAAAGGCATCAGAATGTGATAATCCCAAGGCTGCACATGAGATTTGTAATGCAACGATTCTAATTGTGGTTTATACATGCATCACAAAATTATGCCAATGGTCTTGTGGAAATGACAGTTGCATCTTGCCCGTTGAGACCGCAAAAAGCATGCAAGGTGCAAGACTTCTCAACCGTGTCAAAATTCCATTTAGCCTCCCTGTTTGCATCACCTACTTTGATCTCCCAAAACACACATGCACATTCCCTTTCTTTTAGGGGATATTCTGCTATTGCTCCCTTTGAAGGTTGGGTTGGAAATAGACAACCACATCTGTAGCACACTTTAAAGTGGCCCCATTATGTTTCAACTATTCATGTGTCAACGTTCTTTTAGCAACAGTGCCTGCACTGTCATGCTCTCCCTTGTCATGTCCTGATCCAAAAAAGAACCATCTCATCTCCATTCATGTCAGTCCAACATACCTTGCAACAAAATAGAAAGGTCTAGTAGCCTTAAACAGTGAGGCAGCACCATTTGACCAGACCCAGTGATGTTTTGAAGTGACACCTTCTCTCTGTAACCAGCCATAATGCAGTATAAATCAATGATGGACAAACAATGTGTCATGAACTTTGTCATATGATATGAAGAAGTAGATTCTCTTAAATAATATTCCTTCCCTACGATAGTATGTTATGTGCACAAAAATGGTTACTTGACTTGAGTGCCAATGCATGGATCAAAACTCATTTTTCTCCTTGAATGCATAGTTTTCTGCAAAGTCTACAATCGACACAACCACATCGTCAAGAAATCTAAGAATACAATCCTTGAACTGTTGTGCTTGCCATCGGAGCGATATAGTTATGTTTGATAAAAACCTTCAGCTTGGTTTGTAAGAGTTGAAGAAAATCCCAACACTGCATTTCTTTAGTCACAAGATCTTTTCCCTTTTTTTGTCTCCATGCTTACCTGTGGCCGTCACATATGCAAACGATTTTACCAAGATATTATTACCTAGGATTTGTGTCTCTAAGCAGCATTTTTTCTAGCTTTTTCACACCACATTTCTTATATTCGCCCATCAAAAACTCACTGTTGTGGTAACCAAGATCTATCTGCTTCAAGCATAGAACTGGCTCCCATAGATGTGTGACACCTTTGAAAGTTTTACATAAAGCCATGCAACCCATACTAGTATTATCACCTCTCACCATGCAAATGCTGCATGTACATTTGCATTGGGCTCCATACAACCCGAATGATTGAGACCGCATATGGTTAAATGTGTCCTTTAAAAAGGAAATCTGCACATGATATTCGCATCAACATGTGTATCTATTTTTCAATATGGATGCTTTTCTTTCAATCTGTGGAAGAGCTCAACTTATAATTATTAGATTTAGAATGGGATTATTACATTAGTTATGCTAATTAGTATACAGGCCATGCATGGAAGCATACTGTATGTAACCAACACTTACTGTATACTCTTACTAGCACTTACAATATGCTTCCATGCATGTACAATATGCTAACTAACACATTCAGTAGCTAATTGGTACATTCAATATGCTAAGGAGCAGATTCAGTAAGCTAATTGTTACATTCATTGTGCTAATTAGCACATTCAGTATGCTAACTAGCACAAATAGTGCTAACTACCACAAATAGTATGCTAACTACCACAAATAGTATGCTAACAAGCACATTCATTATGCAAACTAGCACATTTAGTATGCTAATTAGCACTTAAAATATGCTACTTAGCACTCATAGTATGCGAATAAGCACATATAGAGTGCTAACTAGCACTAATCATATGCCAACTAGCACTGACAATATGCTAACTAACACATTCAATAGGGTAATTGGTACATTCAGTATGCTAAGTAGCACATTTAGTTATCTAATTGGTACATTTAGTGAGCTAATTAGCACATTCGGTATGCTACCTACCACATTCAATATACTAAGTAGCACTTACAGTATGCTCACCAACACTTAAAGTATGATAATTAGCACTCATAGTATGCTAGTAAGCACATACAGAGTGCTAACTAGCATTACAATATGCTAAGATGCACTTACATTATGCTCACCAGCACCTTGAGTACAAAGGGGACTTAAACATAGAATATGCCAACTAGCTCCTATAGTATGCTAAGATGCACTTACAGTATGCTAGTAAGCACATACAAATTGCTAACTAGCATTACAATATGCTAAGATGCACTTACATTATCCTAACTAGCACCTTGAGTACAAAGGGGACTTAAACTTAGAATATGCTAACTAGCACTTACAATATATATGCTAATCAGTGTCTACTGATAGCCGTTTTTCGGCTTTCCATAATTTCCATAGTAAGCTACCTCACCCTACCAAATTCACCCAAACACTATGGCTATCCCTACCATTTCACTGTACATAGGCGTGTGTGAGTTAGGGGGCTTTTCCCATATCTTCGTAAAATCCTCATCTAGCTAGTCACTAGGCTAGTTAAGTCAAAAAAATAAGAAAAATAAAATATATTATGGTCTATTTGTGTGTAAATATTGCATTGTATATATGGCCTAAATATAGGGATTTTTTATAATTATTTTGGTATATTTATTTAAATATTTCTACTTAGGTGTGTGTTTTATTAAACCTATGTACACCTTCTTTCATCCTCTTACACCATAAGTATATTTTTTGCCAATATGTACATACTCTAGCCTTATATTTTTTCCTTTATAAAAATCACTCCCACATTTTCACCCTCACCCTCATGAAAACAAAAAATTGATTTCTACTCATTGGTCACGTTTATTATATTACTTACGTGCATACCTGTTCCTCTTTCAGCCAAAATAATTCAAAGAGGGACCATATCATATGATTCCAATATCTTTCCATATCCATAACTCCTCCATATTTTTATTATTATTTTTACTCATTATTCTAACACCATGTGCTCATTGAGCTAAAGTCCATGAATAGTCCATACACTAGTCCCACCATGTATATATTTCTTTATTCACCAATAATCCTCCTCCATGCATGTGTCAAGGTCAACTTGGATGCTTTGACAAAGGAGGGGCTCACTCTTGGATGCATTGTACAAATTCAACAAAGGAGGGGTCCACTGAAGACTTTTTGTGAAGAAAAAATAGGTCTTTTGGTGGGATTTTTATTATCCATCCCCACTCCGAATTTGGAGCGGTGGTCAAAAACGAAAATGTAGACTACGCTCTGAATAATCACCTCAAAGTTTTTCATGATTTTTGAAGCTACCACCGGTGAGCTATGATTTTTTGAGTGGACCCCAGTCTGCCCACTTTTCTCACAAGTAGCCCATAGTATTCTCTCACCTCTTTCCACACTTCTACACACACACACACACACACACATTTCTCTCAATCCCTCACTCAAACCTACACCTTTAATGGTTTCCCTCACCTTCTTCACCATTAACCTCCCCACTTACTCCCATAGCTCTCATATGAGCTCTCCATGTACATACACCATCTCTATGCCTCTCTCTATTATCTCCAAAGTACAATTCCATCTTACTCCTTATATATATACATAAATTCAGCATGTGTACCATGCTTAACCTCTGTAAATCAAGAGATCTCATCAATGGAATTACCATTTTCATCATGATGATCAACCTTGGCGGCGGTGGCGTAAAGAAGAGAAGGCGAAGAAGAAGATCGATAGTCATTTTGAGAACCTACACAAGTACGTCCAAAACTTCTTCAAGCTTCACCATCACAAGGATTTGCTCACTTCATTCAACCATCTTACTTCAACCATCCACCTCATTCTACCCATTGTAAATGTAACATTAACTTTCTAGTGATTACTAATACTAACCACTAACATACTAACACAAAATAGCCATTGACCTAACCATAAAAGACACCTCACCTCAAGACATGTGTATAGTAACTCTCTCTCTCTCTCTCTCTCTCTCTCTCTCTCTCTCTCTCTCTCTCTCTCTCCTTACTTACTTTCACCTTATCTACCATCAATAATGCTCTCTTTTGAGCCCACACCCATGACTCAAGCAGACAAAGAAGGCCCGCAATGTTTTGATATTCAAAAAAATCATAATCCTGATTTGTTAGCTTGTAAATTAAGATTTCCAATAATCTTAATGAGGGGTCTCCAACCTATAAATACGCCCCTCTCCTTCTTGTAAAACGACCTCCAATATCTCACATAGCACCCCAACACTCTATGCGTGAGGAGAGACTTAGGTGTAGCAACCACTTGTGAGCTTCACTCTTGGTGTGAGAAAAGCCTTCAAGCTACACATTGCAAGTGAGAGAGCGTGAGTTCCACATATCTCAAAACCACTATTGTATATGCTCCTTCATCATCAATAAATTGAGGTTTGTTGCATCAAAGGTGTGATTCGACGTTCAAATCTTCGTCCTTCCATTTGTGCAATACGGTTTGGTGAATTCAAGGTGACTTGTGTATTTTGGGTTTTTATCGGTTGATCTTGATTTTAGAAAGTGTTTTAGTGTGTTTTTCATTGCCATTTTTTTGTCCATTGTAAGAGGGTATTGTGGTGAGAGGTCTCCCACACCCTAAGACAGTGTGTGTGTGTTTTGGCAATGTTTAGCAATCACTAAGCATTGAGTGAGTTTTGTACAAGTTCTACGATAGCATCATAATGAACCATCTCCATTTGCAAGTCACAAATAAGGTATTACGCAAGATCCTTTCCTCTCTCTCTTCCCTTTGCTCTAGCTCTCTCTGGTCCATTTTGTGTGTGTCTTGGTGTGAGGTTGCTTGTGTGTGTTGTGTGGTGCATCTTCTTGGTTGTACAGAAATCTCTCTTACGTCCTAGTTCGCATACCATAACTAGGTGGTGCCCCTATCGTGTTTGGGTTTGGCTATGGGTTTGTTGTTTTGTTGTGCTTGTGGTTTCCCCAACCCCAATTGAGCAGCACGGGAGCCTTGAGGGGTGTTTAGAGGTCGCCTTTCTTGTTGCCCGCCCCGGACCGCCTCACTACCATATGCTAACTAACTAGCACTGACCGTATGCTAACTAGCATTTACAGTGTGCCTCCAAGTATGTCTTGTATACTAATTAGTATTATTAATATGATAAATAACACACTCTGTAAGGTGGTCAACATATTGAAGTTTTGAACTAGCATATACATTATAGCATGTTCTAGTTAGAATACACCATAAACAACCACAATGTAAATAACAACTAGTATGCTAACTGTAAAGTTTCACATGATTTTTAGTGTACTCGAATAATGGTGCTTTGGTTAGATCAATTATTTGAGCTTCATTGTTAGCGGCGGCTAACACCGGCTACACCAAATATGCACCAAGCAGGAGATATGCTATGGATGTCACAATATTTCCCACTCACTTTGTATAAGTCTTGGGCTCACTTGTAGTTCCAAAGTTGGGATGAGATACTAGATTCCAAATTTCTTGCTTGTGTTCTGTACTAATTCCTTCAGTCCTACTCTTGAACATTGCCAAAATCTCAGGTGAAATTTTTCTTCTTTTCCTCTTCAAAGGCAAGCTCTGGAACCTGAACCTGCTTAAGTTTTATCTTCTCTCATTATTTCCTCTTTCTTTCTCTCTCATAATCCCTAATGACAGTAGAAGGTAGAGTCCTCCAAGTTCGGATTCATTGTCTGAAAAGGATCCCTTTTGCTACCTTCATCTCCTTCCGTTGAACGTGCAAGTAAACCTACCAGGTCAAATTGCAAGGTATAGTTTGCCATAACTCTATGACATGGGGAGGAAGTGGGCTACACGGAGAGAATGTGAGGCAAAGGGAGAGGGTGAGACTCTTTGAGAGGGATAGAGAGAAAGAGAGAGAGCTTTTCTTACACAGAGCATGGAAAATGTCGAGAGAGTGACAGGTAGAGAGAGAGAGAGAGAGAGAGAGAGAGTTCATCCATTACACCATGACTTCAGTAACTGAATAAGATGCCACGTTTGAACTTGACATGGAGTAAATTTACATTAATTATGGAATGTTTATTCCAAAATGGACATCAGCGAGAAGTCTCACACCTTGCATGCTTTTCACGGTCACAAAGAATCTTGGCTCTCGAATGTGTGCTAGCAAGCACTACTAACTAGCATTGTCCGGGACAATATTTTTTGTGCACGCTAACATGCTTCTACCGAATAGCTAATACACAATTGTGTTTTAATGTAAATTTTTCTCATGCTATGCTCGGTGGTGGATATGTATGTTGAATGTGGTAATCAAAACTAGTTACAAATGGTACTTTTTTAAATACAATTCAGTCTAATAAGAGAGTGCTTAAGCTTACATTCCCTCAAGCATAGACATGCATTCAAGTTGCATTTAATTTTTTGGTAATTGAAGGAATGTACAATCCAATGTAGACTTTTCTCATGCCACAATGCTATTTTAAGGTATTATTGTTGGTCTGGTGCTCTCAAATATATATCATAGCCACTTTCCTAAATCCTAAAAGGTGGAAACCTTACACTATTGCTTAAGGGGGATCTTGAAACTTGGCAAGGTTGTTTTGGTCCGTGGAAATTTGTGGCTCTTTTACCTCAACTTATGCAGTTTCAAGGCTCACCTCAATAGGTAGCAGTGGTTGGTATGTCCTGCAGATTGCTTCTCTTGTGGTTGCGTCTTGGGGCTTTCCTTGACACTCTTTGGATTTCATCTTTTGCTTCGATCTAGTTGCGGCCCTTCAGAGGCATGTTGATGGCAGTGGTAGGGCCATGGGAATGGTGGCACCCTGCAAGGTTTGTGGGTGATGGAGACTATGATCCCCGTCCCTTCTCAACATTATTTACGATATGCTTATTACATCGGTTTTATCAATTGTATTTGGGATTAACTGTATTGAAGGTTGTGGCTCCTTATAAAATCCAGCTGGTAAACTTTGATGTAGCTATTATGGTTGTCTAGTTGGAAGCCATGGCTCGTTTTATGAGCAAGGTTGTAAATTTTTGGCTTTTTGAAGTCTGATATGTTTACGGACACAATGGCTCTTTTTGAGCATGGCTTTTAATGTATTATTTTTGTTAAGCTAATATGTATAACACTCACAATTTTGAGTGTACTGAAAAAAAAGAGCATTAAATTATAGTTTTACAAACATGCTATTTTTTTTCAGTACTCACAATTGTGAGTGTTATGTACCCAACATTTTTCAAAAAAATATTTCATTTACTTTGTAAATATTTGAGGTTTGCATTTTCTTAAGTCAAAGAGCATTCTTATGGAACGATTGGATAAAAAATCAGACTTTAGAATTCACCTAAAAACAATAGGTTGATGGGGAACTTAAGCCTCAAGACTATAACTAAAGATAAGAGTTGATCTTTTAGGAAAGGGAGAGAAATTTTAGGAAAAGAGGAGTAATTCTGGAGGAGAAGGAGTAGGAGGAGTAACTTCAGGAAAGAAAGAGACGAGGAGCTTAGTTTAGAGCTCTTTTCTTGGAATCCAAGCTTCATCTAAGAGGTTCCAAATCGCACATTGAAATCCGTGTCGGCACAAAAAAATAAAATAAAAACTTTACACAGCCACGAACGTGCACGCGCTTATCTCTCCTTGCTTCTCTCTATTCTTAGCTGGCCTTGAGAGCCTATATAAAGACCCTCTCCGCTCACTTTGAGGACACACACTCTCAAAAGCGGAAGCTCTCTTGCCTTGACGTCGGAGTTACCTTCTATCCCTCAACCTCTTATCCTCAAGACATCTCCATCTCCAACTTATTTCTCTACCATCATCATGTTGTCCCTCAAATTCTTGCGTTCTCTTTCTCACTTTCTCCTTTCTCTTTCACGATACGATGGCCCCGAAGTGAGTGACTTGAAACTCGAAGGACGCTCATGTTGCTCCACCTCCAAGAAAGGTGCAGAGAAAGGCATCAACTACTCCAAATGTTACTCAAGCGGAGGTATTGGCTGCGGAAGAAGTCGAAGCCATCCAACCTCAACTGTGTGAGGTAGTTGAATGTGCTGCTAATCCGCTAAGATGAATTTATAATTCTGCATCATTATACATGATGACCGGTAAGTCAAGCCTAGGACTTCCCTTAAACTGTCTAAGAAACGTGATTATATGACAAGAAACAAGCATATGGTTTCATAGAGTAGAGAAAGAATAGATTGATTTATGGTTACTATTTGATAAACTGTCTCTGTCTAATATTAGAAGCTAGTTAATCATATTTGAGAAACCACTTAAGAAAACAATTTCTAAAAGAGTATCTCTTTTCCATATGAAACTTGCGGTTAACGAGGTGATTACGCGGTTAGCAAAGAATAAGTTGAGGTTATCAGCTCTCTTTTTGTCTCTTGTGGTTAGCAGGATTCCTTGTGGTGGTTAGTGAGATGCTCCCTTGCGGTTAGCAATTGGAAAAGTATGTGTATTTTGTAGTTAGCAAATAAGTAATTTCTTTGTAAAGGCTCTGTTGGTTAGACAGAGAAAGTCCATGGGTAGCGGCAAACTCTTAAGAATAATTGAAAGATTCATTTTTGTTGAATTATAGGACTATCTTCATTAGAACATGTTTGAGAAAGAAATGTTTTGGTGATATTTGAAGGGCTAGATGAAAGAACTTGTTCGTGTAATTAAGAAAATATTACTATTTGTGTATGTGAAACTGAGTGGTAGTAATTAGAAAACAAGCTAAAAAGTGTGAGTGTGGGGTGGAAAGTGGGGGCTGCGGTGACTGGCTCAGGTTGCGAGTCAAGGATGGGTGGTCTCGATTAGTAGAGAAACTCTCCACTCCCTCTTATTAAGAGAACTGAAATTAGAGACTCATTGTGCCAAGAGTCGAGATGTCCCAAATCTACGTGCCCTGAAAGTTATGGACCCAATTAGTCGGGTACTTTTCACAAGATTATTAGTTAGTTAGATTAAGTCTCATATCATATTTATAGTTTATGGATGGTGGTTGTGCCTCTTCAACGTGGGTAAAAAGGCATTGTTTATGGATTCTAAATATGTCAATGGGATTTCATCTTTATGTTAGGAAACAGGTTTCATTACAATCTCAGATTTATCGACGTAGCTTGTGGCGTATGACCCTTATAACCACGTAAATGATGGATATATGACTTCCACTCTTTTGTTGCTCGTATCTCTACTTTGTGTAAACGGAGTAGGGTGTTGTCAATGAAAAAGGAAAATAAAGGAAGGCCATCTATCAAGTCGCCATCTTGTCAAGGTTGGGGACCTCATAATTGGTATCAAAGTGTTAGGTTTATAGTTTGGTTTCTTAACCGTCTGTACTATTCTTGGGCTTGATTGCATGAATACTTGCTTTGACATTGTAACCCTATCTATTTTGTAACATAAGTTTATGGACACTGACCATTTAACTATCTTTAAAGCAATATATTACACTGCTTGCCAATCACCAATATTCAAATTTGTGAGAATGTGTTCCGCATCCTTGACAAGGGTTTTGCACATCACATCAATTTTGACCCACCAAAGTCGTTGGGTTCGTGGAACAACGTTTGCTATCCAAGCACGTCACATTGAACACTTGGAGATTGACCTACACCGAATCAAGTGGGCTGAAGAATTGAAGCTGGTTTCATACTTTCAATTTTATGAAGCACCATTGACTTTCATGGCCCCTAATGGAGTCACAATTCATAATCGATGGTTTTATGACAGAGTGACATCAGTTATCCCTGCCAATTGATTTTTTATCGACAATCACACTCGACCAACCTTCAAGGAAAAAGTTTTCATTGGCTACCCCGAGCTTCCTCCTGTGTTTCGCTTCTTGAATCCATGTCATCAGCTGCAAAAGTTTTATGACATGTCAGTTGATAAGTATTACAGTTGTGGTTGAAACCTCTATTATGTATTCACATGGAGAGATCTCTTGTAGACCCCTATATGACTTTTTGATGAGTTTATAGATAGTAATGTTTTGCTTCAAAGGAATTGTTTGACTGGTTAAGTCCTTTGATTGAGTTTTTTTTCTTCAAAGAAATTGTATGACTGGTTAAGTCATGCAATTGACAAGAGTCATGATTGGTTAAGTCATGTGACTAAGTTCTAATGGGCTGGGTAATTCATAGTTGGTTAAGTCATGTGACTGAGTTTTGATGGATCGAATAAGTCAAAATTGGTTAAGTTTTAATAGACTAGATAAGTCACAATTGGTAAAATCATGTGGTTGAACCTTTAGTAGACTAGATAAGTCTAAGTCTAGAAAATACCCTAGAGTTTTGGATTATTATGAATATTAACGTTAGTATATGCATATACTCAGGAGAATCCTTAAACCACTCCTATAATGGGAAACCATCAGAATGATTTTATCTATACAGAGATTCAAGAGAAGAAGTTATTACTGAAAAAATGCAACCACCTTCATTTAAAGGAGAGGGTATTGATATTGAGAAGGATGCAGAAGTATGGATCAAAGCTGTGGATGATTACTTCTTGACTGCTGTAAAGATTGCACCTGCAAATCAAGCAATGCTAGGGGTGTTTTGTCTCTCTGGTGAAGCGAAATTATGGTGGAAACAACATTGTCATTGGAGAACTCCTAGAGTTGGAGGGAAATTGAACAGGCAGTGAAGGAGAGATACTTACCTCCTACACATGAAGTGATAAAGATGAATGAGCTCTTTAGCTTGAAGCAATACAATTTAACCTTGGAAGATTACTACTCAAAGTTTGTAAGACTTAGACGTTATGCTCCACCAATGACCATAGAGCAACATGCAGCTCGTTTCTATCAAGGTTGAAGAGAACCATTCAGCTCGCGATTAGAAGCCATGAAACCTACTACTGTGAAAGATGCTTTACTGCAAGCTAAGCCCTTAATGAAGGAGCAAGGGATTAGAAGGAGAGTTGAACAAAATCAAAGTTGCAATGGAGCGAGACGACCAATAAGGCTTCCAATAATAATGGATAACCACAAAGAGCTTATGCGCTAATGCTCAAAACCCTTCACGCTTGGATGTTTGATGCTTTGAATGTGGAGAGTTGGGACATTATAGGAATAGATGTCCACATTTGACTAATAGAGCAGCAGCAACAATTGAAGTAGATCAAAGACACCGCCCTTTTGGACATAACAATGGACAAGGTGGTGGATGAGGTAGAGGACGAGGAAGAGTAGCGATATCCTTTGGAAGAGGTGAAGGTAGGAATTCCCATGTACATGCAGTCTTAGGAGAGCCTACGCTTGGTGGTGAAGAAGAGAGGGCAAGAATTTGTGCAGCTATTGATAACCCTGGAGTCCAAATAAAATTTTCTGTTATTCAAACACCAGCAACCCATCAAGGTAGACCTTTTAGCCTCCTCATTGATTGTGGTAGTACTCATTCTTTTCTATTCCCCAAAGGCTTATGAAAGTTGGACCTGAATAAATAACAAGCTAAACCCACGACAGTAGAATTGGCTAATTGGAAAACCATGGTATCATGATATTCTGTGGGAACCCTTGACTTTGAACTAGGAGGACATGCTACTTTAGGTTTCTTTAGAATCTTACTAGTTGGGATGTTAGATGGAATTCTTAGGATGGATTGGTTATCTATGAATTACGCTAGCATCCATTGTGGCCTAGGTAGTATGAGCTTTAGAGATAGTCAAGCAAAGCAAGTCAAAGTAAAGGGAAAAAATAGAATTCCAAAGATTTAATTAGTTAACACTAGGTTGGTAACCTAACAGGACATAAAAGTTTCCTTTCAGGGTTTTGAAAAAAACCTCCAAAACCATAGTAGATCCACTCATTTTGTAAAATCCTTTCATGAGGTTATAGTTCAAGGCCTACTACACATGGAAAAAATAAGAAACTTGTAAAATTTCTCATCTTTTGGTCACACAAAGCCTCCAAAGTTGATGGACCAGTGCATTTTCATCAAAACAGTAATTTCTTACGTTTTGTTGCATAAAAATAAGATTAGGGATTTTTGTAGGACTTGAGATAAATTCCCTAGTTAAGTTCAATGGGTTGGTGATCAAAACATATGATTGCTTCTCACTCACTATTTTTTGTTTTTCCAAAATAAATAGGTACAAAAAAATGAATTTTTACCATTCTGCAAACCTATCATCAAAGTTTCTATAGCCACGCTCAATACAAATAATATATGCATGTTTTCTTAGTTCCCTATTGTCCTTTATGTTCATAAGGAGCCATGGAGCATGTCAAAAGAATAATACATCTCTTACCAAGGGGAATCTTGGGGACAAAGATGAAGTGATAAATACAGCAAACATGAAAAAACTGGGTTCAACATTATGAGTTGTAGAATCCCATAGAAACTATTCAATATATAGCCAAATTTGATCCTTATGACTAGATATGGTTACTACCTACAAAATGCATGTAGTTGTCACAAGAAACTAACAATATTGAAAAAGCTATACTTGATATACTAGAATGTTTAGTTTTCTTCTATAATTGAAAAAATCAACCATCGTTGTATACTATGCAAAATAAGGTATTAGGTGCCCCAAAACTCAAGGAATATTAGCTTTATGTTACAATATGCGACATAGAAAATAAAAAATGCATTTGGATATCATGAAATCCACCAAAAAAATCATAGAAGGGCTAAAATTGGCTAAAAAACAGGATTTGACAATTTTTGTAATTTGGTCATAACTTACAACTTTAATATTTATTTCTCCCTAGAAGCATCAGGACATGTTGAGGACTACTAAAGATAGTTCTCTAGCATTATAGACCTCACAAAAATGAATTCTAGAGTGGTATAGTTGCAAAAAGTTGAAAAAAGCCAAAAATAGGACCCGTTTTTTCACACAGTTTAGGTTGTGAAATGTTGTGCAAGGACAAGGTTAAAGATGGAATTGATATTCCAAAAAAATGTCGAGTTTTTTTCAGCTCATGAGACAACTTTCTAGATAGATAGCACCTCAAAATCCATTTTGAAACTCTTGATATAATTCAAGGAAAATGGTCACTTAACAGGACATAAAAGTGTCCGAGGACATAAAAGTGTCCCATTACCAACCTAGTGTTAAAGCCAACCGTTCACTCAAAGGTATGAGAACCCTTCACTCAAAGGTATGAGAGCCGAACACCAAATATTTGTGGTCAAGCTGAACAAGATGGATCCAAAATCTAACGTTACAAAACCCTCTTGGCTTCATGAATATTCAGATGTCTTTCCTGAAGACCTCACCTCTCTTCCTCCCAATCGAGAGATTGATCATGAGATAGATATTCTTCCAGGAAGTGAGTGAGTGTCTAAGAGACCTTATAAAATGGCGCTACCAGAGTCCATTGAATTGAAAGAATAGCTTTGTCAACTTATAAAACAAGGGTATATTAGACCGAGTAAATCAAGTTAGGGAGCACCAATACTTTTTTAGAAGAAGAAAGATGGAACTTTATGACTCTTCATTGATTATAGAGGACTAAACCACGTAAAAATTAAGAAAAACTATCCTATCCCACAAATCGATGAATTGCTGGACAGGCTACATGGTTCCAAGGTCTTCTCAAAGATAGATCTAAGATCTGGTTATCATCAAATCAAAATAAAGGAATCAAATATTCCAAAGACATCTTTCAACAATCGATATGGACATTTTGACTTTATAGTAATTTCATTTGGTCTGACTAATGCTCCGGCTACATTCAATAGATTGATGCAGGATAGTAATTAAGATGAAGAAGATGGAAAGGTTGAGAATTGAAGCATGGCTCTTGGTTGGATTTGCATTCCATAGCCAAGAGTGTTGGTGTAGTCTCAACAAACTTGGAGAAGGAGATGGAGCTCTTGCATTTTGCACTCCACACAATGAGACAATGTGTTTGTGTGTGTGTTTGTGGGAGAGTATACCCCCTGTCTCATGCTTGATCCACCTCTCTCTCTCTCTCTCTCTCTCTCTCTCTCTCTCTCTCTCTCTCTTATTATTTTATTATTTCATTTGGACATGTGTCCTCTTTTTCCTCTTTGAGAGAAAAAACTTAATTATTTATTTTTATGTATCTAAATTCTCATTGGATCCCTTTAAAACCTATCTAATAGCATTCAAACACATCATAAGAGCCACATGTGGAGGATCATTTGAGCATGTGTCTTTTATTCTTATTAAGTCATTTGGTTGAATTGAATACTGCAAAGACTTAGTCAATCAAGCATGGCACATTCATGTCTCTTGAGAGTTATCTTTGAACTGAATACTTCAAGAACTTAAGTCATTTAAGCATGTGAGAAACACCTCAAGCTTTTGGATAAAGTTCCCACTAGCATTGAGCAACCCAACAAGCACCTCATGCTTGGGTAAGATTCCCACCTCAAGGTCAACCCTAGCTTGCCTAAGGTCAAAATACTCTTAAGCATTAACTTTTAAAGGTCTTTAATGAAGCTAACCCTACGGTTTTCAAGCTCCATTAGGTAGAATTTCTCTTTAACATACCACCTCTCATTTGAACCCCTTTTACCCTTGGCCCCGTGTTGAGATAGATCCATATACGCATGTCTATATTCTAACCCTTATTCCTGTTTATTCTCCCACATTAAATGACCAGTTTAATATGAGAAAATCATTTGGGTTGGTTAGATATTAGATTTTATGACATTACCTCTCTCAAGGGAGAGCAAGCCTTCGTTACTCCCTTGATTGGGAAGTTGAGGCTTCATGTCTCTTGAGAGTTATCTTCGAATTGAATACTTCAAGAACTTTAGTCATCTAAGCAAGTGAGAAACACCTCAAGCTTTTGGGTAAAGTTCCCACTAACACTTAGCAAGCCAACAAGCACCTCATGCTTGGGTAGGACTTCCACCTCAAGGTCAGCCCTAGCTTGTTGCCTAAGGTCAAAGAAATTTTGAACATTAACTTTTGGAGGTATTTAATGAAGCTAACCCTATGTTCTTCAAGCTCCATTAGGTAGCATTGCTCTTTAACATACCATCTCTCATTTGGATCCCTTTTACCCTTGGCCACATGTTGAGACAGATCCATAAACACATGTCTATATTCTAACCCTTGTTCGTATTTACTCTCCCACATTAAATGATTAGTTTAATATGAGAAAATAATTTGGGTTGGTATTAGATTTTATGATATTACCTCTCTCTTGAAATCATATCGTCCTTGACTATGAGGTAGAAGAGATAAAGTCTTAGTCATTAGTCTACGTTTCTTAGCGGTGGATAGAGGATCCCTTTTTACCCTGAAACATCATTCAAATGACTAGTCCATTTGGTTCTTGGGAGACGTAGCTACCGCAAGCATGTCTACTCTTTAGTCCATATCATACTCCCAAAGTAGAGTGACAAATTCTACTTGGTGTTTGAGTGGCGTCATCATACAAACACGATTCTAAGCATGCATACTATTTGAATTTTTGCACAAAAGAGGATTAGTATTATAAGACAAAAAAAAATTCATTAAGAAAGAATTTACATTTGCTTACTCTACTGTAGAATTGTACGCATTGACAAGGGTTCATACTATCCTTAAGTTGTATTCCTTGCATCCATCTAGCATCTTCAAATGGATAATTTTTGAACTTAATAAGAAATCATAGGATAATCTTACCATGCTGTAGTACCTTTTCATGCCAAAGGATAGCTTTGGGTTGTAGAAAATCTTCTTGATCTTCGATTGCTGGAAGGTCTTCAATAATTGTTCTATTGGTGGCTCTCCTTTGTAGGGCTTAAGTATTCTCACATGAAAATCATCGTGTATGAGCCAATGGTTGGGAAACTTGAGTTGATAAGCCATGTTACTGATTGGCTTCAAGATTTGAAAAGGACCATAGTATCTTTTTGCTAATTTAGCATAATACTTTTGATGGCCTGTATTTTTGCCCGTCGTTTGCCTCAATCGAGCCTTGGGAACCTTAAGTAAGACCCAATCATTTTCTTTGAATTTTAGGGCCCTTATGTGCTTGTGAGCATCAGCTTTTTTCCTTTTTTGAGAGATGGATATAGCCTCCTTAACCTTTTGAAAAGATTCTTGTAGGTCATGGCTATACTGATCAGCATCGAAGATCTTCCATATGTACTTCAAGTAGCAAGTGACTTTTAGGTATTCCCTCTATGATCTCAAAAGGTGCTTTTCATGTAGTAGTATGGACAGTATTATTGTACACATACTCTATAAGGGGTAAGTACTTCTCCCATTGTGATCGTTGATCTACTTCTATAACATAAGTCTTTAGTAGATCGAGTATCGTAAGATTGGCTATCTCACTTTGGCCATCTGTTTGTGGGTGGTAGGCCGAAGAGAAATTGAAACTTGTACCTAGATTTTCAAAGAGACCTTCCAAAAATTACTAGTCATTCTAAGATCGCCTTCTGACATGATGGTTATTGGTAATCAATGGTGTTTGAAAATCTGAGATATAAAGATGGTTGCCATTTGGTGTGCTTTAATAGTATTTTTGACAGGAATCATAAGTGTGCTTGCTTACTATAACCTGTCGACTATTGTCTATATTCCCATATTCCCATGGATAGGCTTGGTTAATCCAAAGATAAAATCCATGGATATACTCTCCCATGGTGAATTAGGGATGGGAAATGACTGGATTAATCCATGTTTCTTCCCTCTATCATATTTATCCTTTTGGCAACCACACATTTTGAAACATACTCTTGTATGTCCACTTTCATGGTAGGCCAATAGAAACACGTCTCTACTCCTTGAAGAGTAGGTTGAATGCCTCTATGTCCCACATAGGAAGGAGCATGGGATTCATACATGACTTTCTCTCACGAAAAAAGTGGGTAACACATAGCCTATTGCCATGGAGAATATAACCATCCTGTGAGGTGAATGGTTCCTCTTTCTTTCCCAAAGCAAGGTATGACATTATAGCATACTCATGTATCATAGAAGATAGATCATTGTGAGTTCTATAGACACAACATTAACTTTTAATTGTCGTGATAGTGCATCGGCCACTTGATTATGCTTACTAGAAATGTGACCTATAGTGCATCGGCCACTTGATTATGTTTACTAGCAATGTGACCAATATGAAACTTAAATTGTGAAAGAAAATTTTCCCACCTCATTTTTTTGTCAGAAAGCTTTGTTTGCGTCATGAAGTACTTGAGACTTTGATGGTATGTTTGTAAAATTAATGGAGTCCCCAATGAATAGTGCTTCCATGTGTCTAGGGCATGTAGAACAGCTAAAAGATCTTTCTCGTAAATGCCCAAGACTTGTTCATCTGTATTAAGCCTTCGACTCTCATATGCTATGGCATGCCCTTCTTGAAGCAAGACTGCTCCAAGGCAATCACCACAAGCATCACATTGGACCTCAAAAGGCTTTGAGAGATTCGGAAGCATGAGGCCTAGTTGAGAGGTAAGTTTCTCTTTGAGCTTGTCAAAAGATTTTTTCTCCTTAGTAGTCCTCCATCAATACTTAGCGTTCTTCTTTGTTAAGTCATGTAATGGTCCTGCTATTTGAGAAATTTTTTCTATGAAGCATCTATAGTGTGCACACATACCAATAAATCTTCTTAGCTCATGTAGATTCCTTGGATTAGGCCATGCTTTTATTACCTCTAATATCAATCGTATATCATCTTGAGAGATAATATGACCTATGTATTGAATCACTTGAAGGAAAAATTCGTTTTTTTTTTTTTGTTGAGAAAAAGCTTGTTCTTCCTCAATGCTTGAAAAATCACTTGGAGATGTTCTTGTGTTCCTCCAAGGACTTGGAGTAGATCATGATATCATCTGTTGAAGGGTAGATATGTAGTCGGATATGCAGTCAGATATCCTATGTATTGCCTGATTGTTAGTATCTAGTCAGATGTTGTAAGCCTGAGCGGATATTGTTACTTTATGCCAAGAATCAGACAGTTATAATTGAATTCAGACCGCAACTTTATATTGTGTATTGGGGAGATTTGGAAGGACGGGATTGTACTGAGTCTTGTTTTGGAGAACTTGTATTGGGCATCTTCTTGATATACAACTTCTGATATTTTTCTGAGTTCTCACTCTCTCATCATCTCTCTGATTTTTCCCTACTTTGTTACACACACAATACTGCTTTGCTCTGAATTTATATGAATCCAATCTCTTGGTGATTATTAATTGTATGTGTGATTATCCAACAACACATTGGCGATCCCGCTGTTTGTGTGCAGATCTCGCATTGAGACTGTAATTCAGTTTCTAAGGGTCGTCCTGTGCTTTGTGTATTATTCAGAGATGATGCATGTCTGAGAGGGGTAGGACAAGGTCAAGAGTGTACTATACCCGTGCTCAGACTCAAGCAGGAAATATAGATCCCTTTCATTATGATTCTGTAAGCGATGATAATGCACTTACTGCACCACCTAAAGTTCCATTGCTGAATCAAGGAGAGGGTAGTGACGGAGCATCAAAGGAAAGGTCAGTGAGGCAATTCTTGGGGGTGCTACTCTTTGCAAGAAGACCAAATAGAAGTAGATTTCAACTAAGCTTTGACCCACTGTTGTTAGCTCCTGGGAAAAGACCTAGGAGGCAGCAACAACCTATTCAAATGGCTCAACCACCCCGTAATCCACATATCAAATTAGCAAAGTTCAAGGGCATGTCTAAGGAGGATGCAGATTGCCATGTGGCTCAGTTTGAAACCAGGTGGCAGACTAGTGGATATCAAGGTATCTTCCCTGATAATATCAAATTACAGCAGTTTGTAGCTACTTTGTAAGGTAAGGCTATGAGTTGGTTTAGCCAATATGGTGTTGCTCATTTTGTAACTTATGATGAATTGAAAGTTTCTCTCTTGCAAAGATTTAGAAAGGAGAAAACTCCTACTAATGTTCTGAGTAAACTCAAAAGAATTAAACAGGGTTCAATGTTGGTGGAAGATTTTGCCCAAAAGTTCAGGATTTTGGTTGAGAGGCTTCAAGGCAATGAGAGGCCTACTAATCAAATGTTGGCAGGGTACTTTCTAAAAGGGTTAAGGACAGGTTTGAAGAATGTTGTGGCAAGTATTGATATTGTAGGTGGTTTTGAAAATTTGGTGGTAGCTGCCTCTAGAGTTGAGAAAAGATTGGGCATGACTTAGTCCAGAAGCAGGAAGAGTTCTGATTCCAGTGGTGATTCTACATCAATAGAACACTCAAAGTCGGATTCTCAGTCGGAAGTTTCATCTGATAGTGATAGTAGCAAAAGTAAAGTAAGGAAGAAAAAGGGGTCTCCAGGCAGTGGTAAAAAAAAGGATAAGAAGGATGCTGAAGATGAAATGGTGAAGAAATTGAAGGGTATAGGTTATTCTATTCTTGCTCCAAGTGACAAGAGATTTTGTGAAATTTGTGAAAAGGATGAGCATACCACTGCTCAATGTTGGTATAATCCAAAGCAGAGAAATAAACCACCTCTCAATGTGGGTAGGGGTAGGGCTATGGCTGATGTCAATCAGGTGGCTTCTTTCATGGGAAGACCACCATTTCAGGGACCTCCCAGACAGCCAGGCAAAAATCAGGATAATAATCAGAGGAGAAAACAAGGAGTTAGGCCTTGTGTGTATTGTGGTGATCCTAATCATTTTGTAGGGATCCGATGTGACTTATGGGTCAAACACAGAGAAGAAAGGGGGATACCTGTTGTACCTTATAATCAGGACAATCAGCAGGCAAGACCACAACCATCTCCTCAGAATCCGCCTCAGGATTAGGCTAATGCTATCATTATTGACATTCCAATTTTTACAGCACCTGTACATGGACCATCTTCCTCTGTTATTATTGAGGAAATACCTGATGAGGATGCAGGTAACAATTATTCTGATTTGAAGTTTGAGGGAACTTAGGTTTTGGCAATAACTAGGTCCAAGTCCAAGGGTCCTATTGACTGGAAACAACAAAAAGAGATCAGAGATAGGGTGCACAAACAGGTGGAGAAGGAACAAAGAGATCAGGTTTTGGATAATGGAGTTTCAAAGTTAGTAGAATCTTTAGTTCTTAACAAGGAGGAGGTGCAAGTTTTAGGTGAAGCAAGGGATTGGTTTGAATCATTGATCAACTCTCCTTTGCAATTGTCCTTAGATCAGATGCTATACTTGGTTCTAGCTTTCAGGGAAAGATTGTTGATTAAATTGTTGGGAAGAGGAGCTGAATTGTCCTCACAACCCATTGTTGAACCAGGTGTTCACTCTATTCACACTTTTGAAGTTGATTTTGTTGTACCAGTAATTCAAGTGACTTTTCAAGAAAGACTGTTTGAAGAGGTATTGCTTGATGGAGGCTCTGGAGTGAACAAATTACCTGAATCTATGTATCTTGCTATGAATTTGGGAAAATTAGAACCAGCACCTTTCCAGGTTAAAATGGCTGATCAAACAAGGGTGCCAACCAGTTGGAATTTTAAGACAAATTTCTGTGCTAATATCAGGTATGCAATTTCTGGTGAACTTTGTGATACTCAGAATGAAGAAGTTCATAGTTCTTATGAGATGTTGCTTGGCAAACCTTGGTTTAGATTAGCTAAGGTGAAACAGGATTGGGGGGAGAACCAGGTGGTTCTTACCAAAGGTAAACAGGTTCTTACTATTCCTATGCTTGGGAGGAAGCAAATTTCAGGCAAGGAGAGACCCATGTTTGTCCAATTGATTAACTTAGCAGATGAGGTTGAGGATGATGAGGAAGAAGAATTCCTGCAGGCTAACCCTACAATTGTACCAGTGTTTGAGGTGGATGTTGAGGGTATTTTGCAAAAGGATGAAGAATGAGAGTCTGGGGAAGAAGCACCTGTTTCAAGTCAAGAAATTCAGGGAGCTGAGGTATTAAGGATGATGGATCAGAGTGTGGCTTCTACATCTAAGGAGGTAAGTCTATAGGAAGAAAAGGAGGCTAAAGATATGGTGGAGAAGTTGTACAATAAAAGGTTTGGGCAATCCAAGAGAGTTGAACAGGATGAGTTGAAGAAGCTTAATTTGGGCACTGAAGAAGATCCTAAAATGGTGAAGGTCAGTGTACATGTGGATGGTCAATTTTTACAGGACTTGTTGCAATTATTACAAGAGTTTAAGGATGTATTTGCTTGGGATTATTCTGATCTTAAAGGGATTGATCCTGATCTACATCAACATCATATTAACCTCAAGGAGGATGCAATACCTATTGTTCAACAAAGGTACAGAATGAACCCTAATTTTGCAGCTCAAGTAAAACATGAAATTGACAAGTTATTAGCTGTTGGGTTTATACAACCTATCCATGAAGTCACATGGCTGTCTCCTATTATTGTGGTTCCCAAAAAGAATGGGAAAACCAAGGTTTGTGTGGACTATAGGAAATTAAATGCAGCAACTATTACTGATCCTTTCCCTATGCCTTTTTGTGATGCTAATTTGGATGCAGTAGCTGGATAGGAAAGGTATAGTTTTTTGGATGGGTTTTCTGGGTATAACCAGATTCAGGTGGCTGAGAAAGATAGGCACAAAACAACTTTTATAACAGAATGGGGGGCTTATGCTTCTACTGTCATGAATTTTGGGCTAAAGAATGGTCCACCATCTTTCAATTACATAGCTTATAATACTTTTGAGCCCTATTTGCTGGATTTCATGAGGGTGTTTGTGGATGATTTTTCAGTGTTTGGAAGAAAGGACTTAAATTTGCACCATTTAAGGTTATTCTTTGAAAGGTGTAGGATGTTCAGAATGTGTATGAATCCTTACAAAAGTGTGATTGCATTAAAGAGTGGTATTCTATTGGGTCATGTGGTATCTCATCAGGGGATGCCCATTGATGATAAGAAGGTTGAAGTAATTCAGGCAGCAAAGGCTCCTACAAATGTTAAGGAGTTGGGTAGATTTGTTGGACAGGTTAAGTGGCATAGTAGGTATATCAGGTATTTAGCCAATGTGTGCATGCCTCTTACTCATTTGACAAAGAAACGTGTACCTTTTGTATGGTCTGATGTTCAGAAAAGGTCCTTCCAACTATTGAAGAAGATGATATCAGTTACTCCTATTCTACAGGCTCCTGATTGGAATTTACCTTTCCATGTTTTCTTGGATGCTTCAAATGTGGCTGTTGGAGCTGTATTGATGCAGGAAGGTGTCAGGGGATGGTTCTGACCTCTATATTATGCTTCTCGTGTGAACCTCTGCTGAAAGAAACTATGCAGTGACTGAGATGGAAGCTTTGGGCATGGTGTATGCTTTGACCAAATTCAGGCATTACTTGTTGTGCAACAGGGTGATCTTTCATGTAGATCATGAGGCTTTGCTTTACTTAATCAAAAAACCATTGCTTACAAGAAGGTTGGCTAGATGGATGTTATTATTGCAAGATTTTGATTTTGTTATTATTCATACACCAGGCAAGGAGCATGCTATTGCAGATTATTTAAGTAGGATTGAAACATGAGAAAATCCTATAGGTGTTATTGATGATCTGCCTGTCTGATGCTCAGTTGTTTGATGTTCAAACTATCAATTTTGATTATTTGTATGATCAGATGTTAGTGTTTTTGATGGATGGCACAATGTCATCAAACTTTTCTAGAGATCAGAGAAGAAATTTTGCACTAAAAAGTAGACCTTTCTTGGTTATTGCTGGAGCTTTATATAAGAAAGGAATTGATCAGGTCATTAAAAGATGTGTCCCTGATTTTGAACAATCAGATGTTTTATAGGAAGCACATTTTGGGACTGCTAGAGGACATTTTTATGGAGACATTACAGGAAAGAAATTTTTACAAGCAGGATTATGGTGGCCCACTGTGTTGAAAGATGCTCACAACTATGCTAAGATTTGTGTGGTGTGTCAGAAGATGGGTCAACCTGATTCTACAGAGAGAATGAATGATCATCCTATTTTGCCTCTAGAAACTTTTCAGAAACGGGGTCTAGATTTTTTGGGACCAATGAAGCCAACTATTAGCAGAGGATGCAAGTACATATTGGTGGCTACTGATTATTGTACTAAATGGGTGGAGGCTGTAGCATTAAAAGACAATACGATTGCTATTGTGGCAAGGTTTCTTTATCATAATATCATGACTAGGTTTGGTTGTCCTGTGGAGTTAGTAAGTGATAGAGGATCTCTTTTTTTGAATGCAGTTATTGCTGAACTTACTAAAACTCATATGATCATGCACAAAAAATCCACAGCTTATCATCCTCAGGCCAATGGTCAAGTAGAGAGTACTAACAAGATATTGGTTAGGGTTTTGAAGAAGATTGTGCAGGACAATAAGAAGGATTGGGATGAGAAGTTAGATTCAGCTTTGTGGTCCTTTAGGATAGCTTTCAAAGTGACTACATGTATGACTCCATTTAGGTTAGTTTATGGGCTTGAGACAGTTGTCCCTATGGAGTTTGTGGTACCTAGTCTCAGAGTGAGCGGTGCTGAGAAAATGACTCCCAAAATGTTTGTTCAACATAGAAGCAGGTATTTGTTACAGTTGGAAGAAGATAGACATGTCAGTTTTTATATAACTGAAATAATTCAGAGGAGGAGAAAAGCTCTGGTAAATCAGAATTCAAGTTCAAAGTTTTTCAGGTGGGAGATTGGGTTATGCTTTATAACTCTAGATTGGGACCACATCCTGGAAAATTGACTTTAAGATATAAGGGACCATATCAGATTGTTGAGGATAAAGGTCATGGTACTTTTATTGTTGCTGATGTGTATGGGACAAGAGTGGGTTCTCCAGTTAATGGATTCAGATTAAAAAAGTTTGCTAGTAAACCACCTCATTTAGATTGGCCTACAGCAGCAGTTGTTCAAGTACATGAATTCATGAATGTAGCAATGTGCAGAGATAATGATACTCAGAAGGAGAATATTCAGGAGAACATTCAAGACACTATTCAGGGGGATAATCAGGAGGATATTCAGTTCTTGGAAAATCAGGTGCAATGTGGTGGACATGTCGGAATTTGTAATATGTCTGATTTTCGGATCGGATTTATGATGGTCGGATATTCTTTTATTACAAATTTTCAAACTTTTATCGAAAAGCGTGATGATTGTCCACTAAGCTCTATTTTTAATGAGTACATTGAAAAGAGCAAGGTGCAGTTAACTGACTTTTCCAGTGTGCGAGTTCATATTCTAATTTTCCTATTTCCTTCCTCGTCGCGTTTTCTCTTCACATACTGTGTACAGGTTGGTTCTCTTCCCTTGCGCCATTCTACGCTTCATTCCTCTACTCTCTATCATCATTCTTTTGCACCGCATGATGGGAAAACCAAGAAGGGGACCTGCTACCTGATGAAAATTTGATGAAAAAGAGCCAAGCAGTAAGCGGCCGAAGAGAAAGCAAGTATCCATGAGGATAGATGTGAGCAGCCCTGAGCTTGAAGACCAACTTTCTGGAGAAGAAGAGCCCAACAGTCGACCGGAAATGACACCTATCAAGATGTATCAAACCCTGATGGAGCCCTATGTGGATTTCAGAGTCGACCTTGACTGTTCTGCAGAGGTACATTCACTATGGTTAAAGAAGATAGGCTTATTTGATTTTGCTGTTTTGCCATGGCAAGAGTGGAAAGACAAAGGATATGCTATCTACCAATGTAGCTTTGAGTCCTCGATTGATTTCTGAGGTATTTAAACTTCCCATCAATGGAAATTCTCAGATTCCTAAGTGCTCTGATTTCTTGTTGAAGAAGGAGTTTGGAGCCAGAGAGGGTGGCATAAATTATTACATGTTAGAAGAGAGCAGTTGAAGTGGTATTTAGAAAAAAATTGTTTCTTGGTCAAATTTGATTATATGTCCAAGGAAAATTTTGCTCCTCTTTGTTTTGCTGAGCAAGGAGGAAGTGTTAATTGGGATTATCTAGTTTATGAGAGAATCAATGGGGAGATTAATATGTCTGACAAGAGGAAAGCTTCTACAAATAGCAGGTTGTGTGCCTACTTGGCAGCATTGTTTTCGTATGTGCAAAAGATGGTCAGTGGTGATGTTTCTTTGACTAATTTAGGCAAGGTAGAAGGGTATACACAGCCACACCCTAATATCCATGGGGTGCAAGTACCTGCAGAGTTAATCAATGATTAGGTAAAGGTAGAAACCTATGTATTTATGATTAAAGTAGGATACAATCATAGTGAAGCTCTCAAAAGTGTGCATACTCCTGAAGTGGTGCACTCTTTGAAGGATATGGACATTTCAGAAAAGAAACCTGGTACAGTACCATCAAATCAGGTCAATCTTGGCAAGGCTTTCACTCTGTCCAAGAAAAGAAAAGCAGAGATGGAACCTATAGTTAAACAACTGAATTTTGATGAGTTTCCATCTCCAAAGACTTTCAAGCCAACAGATGCTGGAATGGAAGAAAAGATGGTTTTAGGATTACAGAGTTTATTCATCAAAAGTAGCAGAATATGGAAGCCCAATTACAATCTGTGGATGATTCTAGTGTTTCCAAAATACTTTTTCATGATCAAAATCTCAATGCTAATGCCTTGTAGAAAGAGTTGGAGACTGTCAGAGTTACACATCAGAAGGAAATTCATGACCTGATTTATGCAATTTTTACATGTTCTTATGAGAGTGGATCTCTCTTGTCTCTTCAGTCACATGGATGTGGGCTCAAGAGGAGAGAATTATTGAGTTGAAATAGAGAATATTCTAGAGAAGTGAGTGATTTTTGTGTGAGGTTTTCTACTCCAAAGTAGAGTAGAGTGCGTGCAAGTTACAAGAAAATCTTAGCAGTCAATGTCATAAATCACCCAAAAAAGTTAGTAATATAATCACAATGGGTACAATGACTTAAAGGCCTGAGGAAAGAGGGGTGAATGAGATGGATGAACCGTTGAGATATCTTTGACTCACCCATGCGTAGATTGTCGAAAGTGATCGTTGGTCTTCTTCATCTTCTTTTCTTCACGTCACCACCATAGTTTAACACCTCTAAGAATATGAGGCTTTTCTGTTGATAAAAAAACCCCATTTTGCAGAGTTCTAAGCATGATTTGGTTGCTGCTCAAGTTTTATGCACTTTTGAAAAGATGTAATAAAATTGTAATATGGGAGTAATAGAGAGGGATATGGAGATAATGTATGTAGGTAGAGCTTCAAGAAAGAGATATGGGTGTGAGAGGAGAGGTTAATGGTGAGGAGGGTGAGAGAAACCATGGAAGTTGTAGGTTTGAGTGAGTGATAGAGAGGAATGAGTGTGTGTGGAAGTGTGAAAACAAGGGAGAGAAGACTAGGGGTGACATGTGAGAAAAATTGGGCAGACTAGGGTCCACCATAAAATTCATATCTCACCAATAGTAGCTTTAAAAATTATGCAAAACATTGAGGTTATTATTCATCTTGTGGTCTATGTTTTGTGTGTTGGTCACTTCTTCAAATTCCGAGTGGAGATAGGGGCCAAAAATCTCACCAAAAATATTGTTTTTAATGCCTCCAAGAGTCTTCTAGTGGCCTCTCCTTGTTGAATTTGCACAATGCATCCAAGATGAGCCTCTCCATGATTCATATCATGATACAAAGCATCCAGTTATCTTTATGAATGCATGGAGTAGGATCATTGATGAGTAAAAAATATATACATGGTGGGACTAGTGTATGGACTATTCATGGATTTTAGCTCAATGAGCACATGGTGTTAGAATAATGAGTACATAATAAAAAAATATGGAATAATTATGGATATGGAAAAAGATATTAAAATCATATGGTATGGTCCTTCTTTTGTATTATTTTGGGTGAAAGAGGAAAAAACATGCAAGTAAACAAAAATTATATAATAAAAGTTACTAAAGGAGTAGAAGCAAGGTTTATGTTTTTACAAGGGTGAGGATAAAAATGTGGGGGCGATTTGTAAAAAAGAAAATATTTATGAGATTAGAGGACGTACACATTGGTAATAAAATAATCTTTATGGTGCAAGAGGGTGAAAGAAGGCATACATAGGTCTACTAAAACACACACTTAGGTAAAAATGTTTAATTAAATATCAAAATAATTAAAAAATAACTATATTTAAGCTTTATATACAATGAAATATTTACACCCAAATGGGCCATAATATATATATATATATATATATATATATATATATATTTTTTTTTTAATTTTTCTATCTCAACTAGCCCAATGACTAGCTAGCTCGGGTTTTGTAGGAGATATTGGGAAAATTCCCTAACTCACACATGCCTATGTACAGTGAAAGGGTGATGATAAATACAGTGTTTGAGTAATTTTGATAGGGTGAGGTAGCTCACTATGGTAATTACGGAGAGCCAAAAAATGGCTATCATTGCATACTTGAAATTTGAATAGAAGAATACTCACAGGTTGGACCCTTCTCCGATCTTCCATTTTGACATGAAAAGGTGATAGTTCTAACTTCCATAATCCCATTGAAAGATACACTACTTCAGGTAGAATATTTACCCCAGATCCTCCATGTAGCAATACCTCATTAAATATCCTTTCCTATAAGGTAACCTTAATAATCGAAACTACAAAATCCACATCAGAAGGATGAATTGTATTCACACAAGGCCCCTCTATTTACTGAGTCAAAAATTAATGAGTGCTTACCCAAAAAATTATGCAACAACCTTTCTTTAAAGACAGGAGCTGTAGAAATCATCTCATCCAAAGACAAATGTAAGGGAGAACCAATGAGTACCTCAAACCAATCAGGATCAAACTTCTGAACTTCCTTCTACTGATGCAATGGTTCACTGGAAGAATCGGAAGTGTCCTCCAAAACCTAATGATGTTGCTCCTTTTGAACATGCTTATGCACCCGATCTCGTACCCCTTTCTTATGCTCCCAATCAATAAGACCCTTGTCTTTAGACCTTGTTACAACCAACACCTCAATCTCCTGCTCCAACAATCCTGAACTATTGCAACTAATTTCCTGCTCCTCACACTCCTCAATCTGGATTGTTGATGCTAATCTAGTTACTGGTACATGATAAATTCAAATAATGGATGATAATAACATTGGATTGTGCTTGAGGTTGATTTTGAGGAGGATGTGGTGGACGTGTTTGTTGGTTCTCTTTATTAAAAGGAACAACTAGAATACCTCTTTCTTCCCTATGTGTTACCCATAATGCACAACAAATATTGACCCAATAGTTAGATCACCACAATAAATAGAATGCATCACCCCTTGGGGTCTTCTTTCATTGTTGTCCTAATTTCTCCCAAGTGCTCTCTGATTTCCCTTATCAGGTGGTCTACCTTTGAATGGAGCCACCTAATTAGCCTTAGCTGAAGGGCCACCTTGCCCAAAATTAGAAGGTGGTTTACTCCCCTGCTTGGGATTATACCAACACTGAGCAGTTGTATGACCATTCTTCTCACAAATTTCACAGAACCTCTTCTATTTAGTAACTACCACAAAATATCTGATACTCTTCAGTTGTTGGATCAGATCAACTTCATCACTTGTCTTTTCCTTCTTTTATTGTGAAGAGTCCCTTTCTTTTTCTTATCTTCATCGTCAGATGAACTCTTTGAAGCAGATTCAAGAGAAGAATCTGTACCTCAACCATTATCGGATCCAAAATTCTTGCTTCCTCTTTTACTGGACTTGGTCATGCCAAGCCTTTTGTCAACACTAGATGCAACATGTACCAAGTTGTTAAAACGATTTGCAATATCAATAATGGCCACAACATTCTTAATACCATTCATTCAACCTTTCAAAAAGTAGCTATCCAATATCTCATTAGTGGGTCTTTCATTATCCTATAATCTTTCAATCAAAATCCTAAATTTATGAGCAAAATCCTCTACAAGCATGATACCTTGTTTGATATGATGCAGATTTTTGAGAATGTTGGTATGAGTGTTCTCCTTTCCGAATCTTTGTAAAAAGGATACCTTAAGTGCATTGTAAGTGGAAAAGTGAGCCATACCATATTGGCTAAACCAACTCATCACCTTACCTTCCAATGTAGTTGCAAATTGTTGTAATTTGATAACATCCATGTACATAACCTGATATCCACTAGTTTCCCATCTTGTTTCAAATTGCACCACGTGACAATTTACATCTTCCTTAGACATATCTTTGAACTTTGCTGCTTTAATCTATGGATTAGGAGGTGGCTGAGCCATGGGGATAGGATCTGGGATTCTCCTAGGTCTTTGCCTGGTTTAAACCTCAGTGGGTCAAAGTGGAGTCACCTTGTTTGTAGGTTCTCTTATCAAGAGTAACACCCCAACTAATTGCCTCACTGTCCTTCCCTCAGCTGCACCAGAACTCTCCACACCAGAATTTAGTAGTGGTTCTACAAGTGGCATTTCAATTTCATCATCCTCAGTGGCAAAGTCATAAGGAAATGGATCTATGGTACTTGCTCGGGCCTGAGCCCTTGTATAATATATTCGAGAGATTCTCCTATCCCTCTCAGATATGCATCATCTTTAACACTAGGTTGGTAACCTAACAGGACATAAAAGTGTCCTTTCAAGGTTTTGAAAAAACCTCCAAAACCATAGTAGATCCACTCATTTTGTAAAATCCTTTCATGAGGTTATAGTTCAAGGCCTACTACACATGGAAAAAATAAGAAACTTGTAAAATTTATCATCTTTTGGTCACACCAAGCCTCCAAAGTTGATGGACCAGTACATTTTCATCAAAACAGTCATTTCTTACATTTTTTTGCATAAAAATAAGATTAGGGATTTTTGTAGGACTTGAGATAAATTCCCTAGTTAACTTCAATGGGTTGGTGATCTGAACATATGATTGCTTCTCACTCACTATTTTTTGTTCTGCCAAAAGAAATAGGTACAAAAAAGTTGAATTTTTACCATTCTGCAAACCTATCATCAAAGTTTCTATAGCCACACTCAATACAAATAATATATGCATGTTTTCTTAGTTCCCAATTGTCCTTTAGGCTCATAAAGAGCCATGGAGCATGTCAAAAGAATAATACATCTCTTACCAAGGGGAATCTTGGGGACAGATGAAGTGCTAAATACAGCAAACGTGAAAAAACTGGGTTCAACATTATGAGTTGTAGAATCCCATAGAAACTATTCAATATCTAGCCAAATTTGATCCTTATGACTAGATATGGTTACTTCCTATAAAATGCATGTGTTTTTCACAAGAAACTAACAATATTGAAAAATCTATACTTGATATACTAGAATGTTTCGTTTTCTTCTATAATTGAAAAAATCAACCATCGTTGTCTACTATGAAAAATAGGGTATTAGGTGCCCCAAAACTCAAGGAATATTAGCTTTATGTTACAATATGCAACATAGGAAATCAAAACTGCATTTGGATATCATGAAAGCCACCAAAAAAATCATAGAAGAGATAAAATTGGCTTAAAAACAGGATTTGACAATTTTTGTAATTTGGTCATAACTTACAACTTTAACATTTATTTCTCCCTAGAGCATCAGGACATGTTGAGGACTAGTAAAGATAGTTCTCTAGCATTATAGACCTCACAAACATGAAGTCTAGAGTGGTATAGTTGCAAAAAGTTGAAAAAAGCCAAAAACAGGACCCGTTTTTTCACACAGTTTAGGTTGTGAAATGTTGTGCAAGGACAAGGTTAAAGATGGAATTGATATTCCAAAAAAATGTCGAGTTTTTTTCAGCTCATGAGACAACTTTCTAGATAGATAGCACCTTAAAATCCATTTTGAAACTCTTGACATAATTCAAGGAAAATGGTCACTTAACAGGACATAAAAGTGTCCCCTTACCAACCTAGTGTTAAAAAAAATCCATAACCAGAGAAAGAATACCTAACAGCTTATTACGACCTCATAAAAGATGACATGACACAACATGATCACCAAATGTGTTGTCGTTCATCAACACAGAGAAAATTAAGCTACACAACTACTCCATAGCCTCATAGAGTTCAAGACTACAATCAGACTCAACAAGGTAACACACATGCCAGATCAGACAGAGCAAGAAAGCTACTAAAAACTGAACTCAAAACTAGTAATTTGATCAAGAAGAGAACTGCAGATTCATAAATCATAGTCGGATCCATACAAAGCAAAGGGTGAGCTTATGAACTGCTCCACCCGAATATGGTTATAACAACCCAATTCTTGGAATACAAACCAGCTATAAATATCCAATTTATCACAATCCAACTAACCACCATACCATATCTAATTGACGAGATAAATGACATACTAGTGTGACAGTCAATACTCAAGGAATCAAATTGAGACAAGATAGGCTCTCTCCATATTTGCCATCTCAAATGCTTCTACAAATTCTTAACTCCAAACTGATCCACCTTAAAAACTTGACTAGAAATTTCCTATGTAATAGATCTGAAATTGAAAATGAGGGGGCCATTAGATGAAGAGAAAGAGCCTTCAAAAATAGCTTTGTTTTTTTCTAGACATATTTTCCATAAGTAGGCCCCCTTTAAACGTCCACAGAGGGATTTCAGTGATGCTACATTTCCCTAATAAGATGGATTTCCAAGTGAGCTTGATCAATCACTAAAGCATGCATGCTACAGATTCTTCTTGAAAAACATATTATACGTGTAGTTTATGAAAATATGAGCCATGGTCTCTTCATGCACATTACATCTTCTATATGTCCCATCAAAAATCCCTAAACTCTTTGCCTTTGAACAAATCCATAAATCTTGATGGATTAATAGCCACATTAGGCAACTTTGCCTGATGGAGAGAGGAAAGACCCATATGCATTGGAATCTATAAGACCATTGTTTGGTATTCCAAGACAACATCTATCTGCAAGTGAGCTTATTGACCAGCTGACTCGTCCATAATTTTCATTGAACCTTCATAGTTATATATGTCCTTGCAAACTTTAAGGAGAAATAAGTGGTTTCCCCTAACAGTTCTCTAAAACACATTCTGTACACTTTGTATTTTTGTCCAAAAAACCTCAACACACCCCTAGGATATTTGATATTGTAAGATCATTTGTTCCCCTTATTTGCAGAAATCCTTCGAGCATCTCAGACTAGCCTTGAAGCATTTGTGGGATTTCTTGGACACCTAACAACCATAATAATTTGAGAGCTAGCCAAACCATAGAGGGTCTTGTAGCCACATAGCTTTGCATAGGGTCCAACCTTAAGGAGGGCTCCAATAAGATTTCTTGATGGTCCAAGCCTTTCAAAATTTGCACACAAGGTTAGAACCCTTGGGAGAAAATCTAGCACTAGAGAGAAGGAGCTCATCTAATGAAAGTGCTCTCTAAGACTTATAGTCTTTAAGATATAACTTGTGGATGTACCTCTTGATAAGAAGGGCCCAAAAGTTTGAGGATGAAAATGATCTTCGAATTAATTTATTGGACAACTTACAAGACATGTTCTATATGTTGATAATGCCCAATCCTCCACTTTATTTTGCAATGTAGTAGGTTAGCCAAGGAACTTTTGGCACCTTGTTTACATAATCAGAGCTACCCCATAGGAATCTTCTTACAAGATAGAATAATTTGTTCAACTAATGTTGCGAAGGTATCCAAAAAGCTAAAACATAAACCACAAAAGATAGAAGGTAATCGTTAAGTACCAAAACCTGATATATTAGGTTGATGATTGTGCCAGCCAAAAAGTGTTTTTCTAAATTTGTCCAAGATCCACTCCCATCTTTGATTGAATAATACCTTGAAACTCATGACTCATGGGAATACCAAGTAGTTTGAATATTTAACCATCCTCAATAGGTTTACATCTTGCGTCCCTTACAAGATTTGAGCAGGTTCCCTTAGATAGTTTGTAGCCTATTTTTGAATGATTGATCACAAAACCAATGGCCAACTAGAATAGGTTAAGTCTCTCCCAAAAATTTTCAACAGGTGAGCATCATTACCGACCAAATCATTAGTGTTATATGCAAATTGTTGGAGACACAAGTGTTCATCTATTCCCACAACCTTTATACCTTTTGGTTTACCTTTGGAGATCAAGTAGTTCACAAGCCAGCCTAAAGAATTTGATGAATAACATACAGCAGACGAGACAAATGACAATCTTATATGATTGATTTGTAGAGAGGAATAGAATCAGTTAGGATACCATTGATTGAAATTTTTGTTGAGGCATTACTAAAAAATAGATGAACAAAACTAATACATTTTTTTTTTCCAAAGCCATATCAAATAGACTCTAGAATATGAAATTTCATCCAATTCTACCATAGGCTTTGCCAAAATCTATCTTGAAGAAAATGAAGTTGTGATCAGATTCCTTAGAAAATTCTACGCCTTCCCAAATGGCAATATTAGCATCTAAAATATCTCTAGAATATAGCTACCTTTATGAACTCTTTGTGCTCATTGAGAATGAATTGTTTCATGAGGGGACTTAGTCTCCTAGCTAGAGAGAGAGAGAAAAAATATATACATAGAAGTGAGACAAGTGTTGGATCTCCATTTTGACAACTCCTCCCTTGAGAGTTTCTTGTGGATTAACTTCACCACACCAGATTTGATGAAAAGGGAGAGAGCTCCTAGAGCTAGAGTTTCTTGCCAAAACAGCATAGGATGGGGAACTAGAAATCCATGATAAAGAGAATAAAACTCATTAGGGATACCATCCAAAACAAGAGACTTGCTAGGATACAATTTTCCAATAGTATCTCTTAATTCCCCCTCTGTTAGAGGTAGAGGTAGGCTTGATAGTTTCTCCACTTGAGAAGACATTGTTCTCTATCTCATAAAGGCCATTTTTGCTCTGGCATTGGTAATTCCTCTAATTCTCAGAGGGAAAGAAAAGAAAATATTGGAGAAAAAAAGTATGGCAGCTTCCACATACTCTTTATGATTTTTGGCATGGATGCCATCAATATATTTTAATACTGGAATGAAATATTTATATTTTTTCTTTTTCAAAAGCGTAAACATATGTGCATTGGGCTTATATATCTTGGCCTAATCCAAGCAAGGGCACCCTAGGCTTCTAGGAGCTCCTCCTCTACGTTGCATTTATTTGGCCATATGATTAAAATTTATACATATTATTTGAATTATACGGTGCTTTTCCCAATAACACCATGCAAAATTTATAATTGGAGGATTTCTTTGATGAAAGACCAATTAATATACGCACTTTTGATCAAAAGAGCGCACAACACTCTTTGCTTGGAAAGTGATCAGCGGTAGAAGAGCAAGCAGGTAAAGTATTTCTTACAATATTGTTTTTTAACTTTTTATTCTGCTAATTTGTGTTGTGTTAGAGGTTCTCCTCACGCACAGAATTAGTTTACAGGTGCATAGAACACCATATTGATGAATTAGGGAATTTCCCAGTTCCCACTTTCAAAACGAGCTTAAGATTTCACCACATGGCCAAATTTTACCCAAAACTTTGAGAGCATGGACAAATTGTAGCCAAACTTTTGAGAGCATGGCTTGAAAGATCCTTTCAAGTACTACATTGTGGAATGAGTTGGCCTCAAAAAAATAGTTTAAGATTTGTCCAAATGGCCAAATCTTTAAGACTTTGGTGATTCCCAAATTGGCTCGAAAGTCTCAAACTCTCTAATATGGTGTTATAGGATTATTCCAAGGTTGTGTCAACATAGTCACACTCTTGGAATAGCAAGACACTAACACTTTGTCTCGTGGTTTGTAGACCTATGAGTCACACTCCAAAGAAAGTCATAGAGAGTGTAGAATCCCACTCGTGATGCATAGAGGTTACTTCTTCACGCTTCAGAGATAGGGTAGGATTTTTTCACTTTGTATTGTGTATGAGAATACTCACACTTCAGAAGTTAACAAAATATACAAACATATCTAGAGTATTTCTATTCAATATAGTTTCCTCTAGACGCTAGAGACAAAGCTAAACTAGTATAAAATGGCTTCTGACATAAACCAATACACCTTCCCAAAGACAAAATAATATTTATCCACCATGCATAGCAAGTCCACAAAGGGTCTAGTAACATTGACAACCTTTTTCACATTTCTCCAATACACTAGAAAATTGACGTATTGATGAACCCTTAATGCTATAGCTTGGTAGATGGGATATTTGCTAAGTCATGCATCCCATCGCCTGTCTCCACCAGTGCATGTCAAAAATATTTTAGGGTTGACAACACATAATAAGTAGTAGCAAACCAGGTCACACAAAAGATTTTTAATGCCTTGTTAGGTGACTTTGTTCTTAACAGAGCATGTGAAAATTGATGCTATCTAATGAAATTAACTATTGTGTTTCTTCCAACAAAGTAGTCTTTCTTTTGTCAACTTTGCCAATGTTTTTCAGAAGCAGATTAATAGTATGTGCACCGCATGGTATTGATGCTAATTTTGGGTACTTTGCTTGAATTGTAAGACTTGCACCTTTGTAATTAGAAGCATTGTTGGTGATGATGGATGTTACGTTCCTTGGCCCTCCAACTTTTG
Organism: Adiantum capillus-veneris; assembly: GCF_014529385.1. NCBI lineage: Eukaryota > Viridiplantae > Streptophyta > Polypodiopsida > Polypodiales > Pteridaceae > Adiantum > Adiantum capillus-veneris. The sequence goes on from NC_140954.1 coordinate 88,278,344, forward strand.
ATATGGAACACTCATAGATGTTTGAAAGAAACTTTGGGAATAGTTTTTTCTTTGAAGGACGTGTCATTGGCTTCTAAAAATATTGACCCTCGGGGGCAAATCAACATCACATTGATTCTTTTGACAATTGTTCCATCCATCCAAAGCAATAGTACACCCAAAGTAGGAACATATTACAACCCTACACGTTTGAGCATTCTTTCTACCTTAGCTTTGACTTTGTAAACATACTTTCGGCACACTTTATTATAATCCAACATCACAAGTCCTTTTTTGGCAGTGCTCATCAACACATCTATGAAGATAGGGTTGCACACTACATTGAATGGAATACCACATGCAAAAAATGCTTGCGTCCACTTCAAATGCAACATGTATAACCATTATTTATTAAAATCTTGATGGAGCATTTGATCTATAGATATCCCTCTTTGAATTATTTATTTGTTTAATTTTCTAAAATTTTATTGTTTTATTTTCTAAAATTTTCATGTTTTTCAGGGAGAAGAGGATTACTTTTTTCAAGATTGTGTGAAATGTTACGGGGGGCACCGATGTTGCATATATAAAATCTGGACTTCGATCAAAGTTTTCCTCAATTGAAGATTTGTTTGATTGAAGTGGAGAGAAATAATATGGAGGGTCGAATTTAGTGACGGATAATATGATTGTTTTATATGATCAAACATATTATACGATCATTGAACACGTATAATACGTTTACCCCATTTAACGTATAACGCAACTTAGCTCCTCCTTTTTCAACTTATTTTTTGAAGAAAGGATCTCTAAGGGAGGAGACTGAGATGCAGATGATTCTTCAAGAATAGTAATTTGCCTGTTAAACATCACCCTTTGGTGGGCTCTAATCTCTCTACCTTTTCTCTTACATTGAGTGAGTCAAAGCATGCTAGGTTTGTTTAACAACAACAGAATCCCATGATGCCACAAATGCATTATTATGCAAAGAAAATTCAATTTTGAAAGTATTTTGAATTTTAGTCTTAAAAAATGAAGCTTAAACAGAGAGCTATCAAGATGAGGCCAACCAAATTTGAAATGGCGCTCACTTTTGTGAAGCTCAAATAGTTGTGATGAGAGAGTAGCAAGGAGGAATCAGTCTTATAGGTAGCCATCCAATGTTCCTATACTAAGTCCATGGTCATGTACATCCTGTCCAACCTTGAAAATATGTAATAGTTACCCAGTTGATTGTTAGACCAAGAAAAACGAGAATCCTTTGAAATGTCCATAAGAGCATGATTGTCAGACACTTCATCCCAACTTCTTTTTTCATTTCCTTGTATGACTTGACCCAATGTATTCCATCTGTCTTTAATAACAACCAACCATATTGAAACCACGTACAATCACAATGGAATTAGACAGAGTAGAGAATTCTGACTAGATGGAGCTCCTCTTAGTCATAGAATTAGAAGCATATAAATGCATAAGAGTATAGTTAAAAGGATCCTTAAGAGAGAGGGCTACCCAATGACCCTTGGGACCATGCATCACTTTGGTAATTAGCTACTCATGGCTAAGAGAAATCCCAAGAGTAGCATCACCTTTGCTTGCAGTATGGTTAGTATAGAACCACTAATGGTCTCTACTTATTCTCTGAAGATTAAATTCTAGGGGCTACCCTTTGACTTTCAGTTCTTGTAAATGTTTTAAGTCCATCTTTAACTATAGGTGAGTGAGCCACTTTCTAACAGACACCGCCATGTCTGGGTTAGTGAGACCTTTGCAGTTCAAAGAAATCCCTGAGATGGCTTGATTCGTTTTTTAAAATTTTTGGAGGGTCTTACAAACACAAAAAGATGGCTAGGATCAGATGAATTTTCTTTTTTTCTCTTTGACTTGTCAACCTGAATGGGCCGAATTTCCTTCTTTGCTTGAGTCATCAAGATGTTCACAGAGTTAAGAGGGGATTGGGAAAGCATTTTAATATCCTTATTATCTTGCTCTTGTAGTTCTCTTGTAAAATCATCACCAAAGACATGAGTTGACACGTCCATTGGATTAGAGGTAGGTGTTATTGGTTGAGTAGCATTGATAGACTCCTCAGAATCTGATGAACACCCTCTAGCATTTTTTGATGGCATGGTTGGAGGTCCCATGGGATCTATTGGTGCTTGACTCTTAGGGATTTTTTTCTTTGGGAAGGGGGCCTCATCTTGTATCTCCTTGGAGGGATGAAGAAAGTGTTATCAGCTGCATATTCTACTAGTTCTCCAGTTGAGGGATCAAATCCCTCATCAAGCAATGCACCATACCTATTCAGAATATATCTACTATTATTGTTATGTCTAACTACGTTGTGTCTGCTCCTTGCATTCCCCCTTATATTAACTTGTTGAAAAACCTGATTGTCCTCTTTAGCTTCCTTGAAGTTTTATCGGATTCCATCTGCATTTTGATAGCCCAATCAAGGCAGTCCTTTATAAGATAACACCATATTGGTGAATTTGGAAATTTCTCAATTCCCACTTTCAAAATGAGCTTAAGATTTAACCACATGGCCAAATTTTACCCAAAATTTTGAGAGCATGGCCAAATTGTAGCCAAAGTTTTGAGAGCATGGCTTGAAAGATCCTTTCAAGTACTACATTGTGGAAAGGGTTGGCCTTCAAAAATAGTTTAAGATTTGTCCAAATGGCCAAATCTTTAAGACTTTGGCGATTCCCAAATTGGCTCTAAAGTCTCAAACTCTCTAGTATGGTGTTAAATGCCCCTGTTTGAGACAATGAAAACATGCATTGATGAGGATTTATAAAATGATTTTTTGAACATGTAGATTTTCCCCATTTGATCTTTAAGTATAATAGCATCTCTAGAGGAGCATCAATATCAACTTCAATGAGTAGCGAAGGGTCCCATTTGGGGTTAATCCCCTTGGAGGGCTTCTGATCCAGTACGTTTCCAATTTGAGATCCCACTTGTTTAATCAAAGGAAAGAATTCTATTGGAAATCGAGGGAAATCTATCCACATAGGCACCTTAGAGGGTTTCTTTCGTTTAGGACCAAATCTTTTGTACCACTTGAAAACAAAGAGGGGGATGTTTCTTATTAACCATTGTTGCCTTCTGATAACTTGCAAAGTGCTGTCAGCATCAACGAAGAAAAAAATTTAGTAATTATTAGGTAGGTATTGAACTTGGGCAGGGAACAAGTTTCTAGTCTTCCATTCTTGTAAAATTCATTGCTTGAGAATCTTAATAGGAGGCCTAATTCCATGAGGAATCCCTAGTATAACAACCTTTTCATAAAGGTATATGAACCAATTTTCCAACTCAGTTGACCCCATAGTAACCTCTCCATCTACTACATCTTCTTGGTTAATATTATTATCTACCAATATGTTTTTAAAGGAATTACCCCCATTCTCTCCCCATTACTTTCCTTTGCACGAGGGGCATTGCGCTCTGCATTCCCAGAGTTATATTTTTCTTGATATTTTCCCTCGTAATTTAGAGGTAAACCATGACCATTAACATGAAAATATTCTTGATTCAAATCTATGTTGTTCGAGACATTCAAAATAAGGAAAAATGCCCATGATGGATAGGTGGTGAGGGGCTTACCTATAGGTGTTTCTATTGCAGGAAAAAAAGTATTGTAGAGTTCTTGAACAAGGGGCTTGGTAGTGCATCAATCCCTTTTTTAGGAGAAAATAGAGGGAAGTATTGCATGTTGACCAAGGGGCTGAATCCTAGTCGGTTATGAAGAGTATGGGCATATGAAATAGGACTCTTGGAGATAGGCCTTTAATCCTACATCTAAAACAAAGGTACATTTTAATAAATGGGATTAGGGTTAGGATTGCCTCCTAAGATTTTCCTCTACAAAAACAACGTCATTGGATTGGGTGAAGATTGTTTAACGATTCTGACGACCCCATTCAAAAGTGCATCCTATAACATCATTGTGCCTCCCCCCAAGGGGAAGGGCACGTGAATACTTCCGGAAGAGTGGAGCATTGTCGATATGCAGATGAGGGAAAAATCGGGAAAGTAGAGGAGTGGAATCAATGTGCATGGCCTAGGGAACCCCCCACAATACGGAGCTCAGACTCTCCCTCCCAAATCGTGCTAAGCTTGTTATTCTTGCTAGGCATCTCTTATTATCATTGGATCCTCTAGACTCTTTTAGCTTAGGGAATAGTCCCATCGACTCTCATGCTAGCTAGTTTGGGAATGGAGAACATGTCCAATTTCTCTTACTCAAAGGAGAAACTTGGGGTCAAGGGATCGACGAAGGACCTTATGCCTATAGAAAAAGACCCAATGGTGGTCGACTCATCACATTCTACTCGAATGGTCGAGAATGGGGGCCAAAATAGCATTTTTGACATGAATAAGGATGAATTGAGGGGGTGGGTGGAAGTTATACGTGAATGTAAGGGGTGGGACAACCCACTTGAGGTGCAAACATGTGCAATAAGACTATGTATAATTGTTTTGGTTCTCATAGTGATTGTTGGTGTTCATAGTTTGTAGAAGGATAAAGTATTGTGATTGAACATAAATGGTCAGCAAGGGGAGGGTTGGGAAATGATGGTGCAGAAGAGGTGTGTTGACCATAGCAGAGGACACAAGCATGTATGGATGGACTAACAAGTGCATGGTAAAGGACTGAAGCAAGTGCGAACGACTTGGGATGGCAAGTAATAGCGGAGGTGTATGTCAGATGAGGTTTTCTATGCCAAAATGGATACAAAACGAGCTAGTTGGGATGGAAATTGAAGGATGTTGAAAGTGTCAATTTCTTGCTTGAAGTGCTGAGTGAGCTAGTTTAGACGGCTCATCAAATGGAGCCATGGATTGCAAGATATGTGAGTTTGAAGCTGGAGTGCATTGTGGATCCAAGACGGACAGGGAAGATGATGATAGGTGGTTGAAGCTTGTTTCAACAAATAGATGTGTAGAGCTTGGAATTTGGAGCATGTTGGTCTTATAGATCGATAAGTGAAGTCCTGGTAGATTATCACCATAGTGGTGTGCAATCCAGGAAGGAATACTGAGAGGTGCTCACCTACATAATTTGGAAGCAAAATAGTATTTCTAAAAAGTGGTACACTTCCAATAAGTACCAAAATGGAACATCCATGTTATAAATTGTATTAAAGAGAGAGGGTAATCGTCTAAACCTATGGTGTGTCCAACAATAGATGAGTAAATGTTTGACATGAGTGTTTCTTCCTATGTCCTTATGGCAAACATATTTTTTGCACGGAGAGACCATTGTTTTAGTAGTCTAGAACTCATAAACAATGTCTTGCACTTCATGAGTAAGGGTGCTTCTACATTGTTGTCTTCAGCATGTTGCTAATGGAAATGAGCCACCCTCTTCTTCCAGCCTCATGTGATGTTTGGCTGAGTGGAAATTCCTCTTGTGGACTCTCAAAACTCTAGAAGCTCTTGCAATCTTTAGGTCCTTCGATTAAAAAGACCCAGTTTTCTTCACTTAAGATCAACATAGCTTATCGTTTCAAGAAAAGCTCATTTTTACATCATGTCGATATCTCCCATCTTTGAAGTACCTATAAACAAAGTAGAATGGGCTCCTTCCTTTGACCTATGAAGTGGCACTTCACACCATGCCCACGATTGATTTCCACTCTAGCCCTAGTGTTTCAACCACTCATTGTGCAATAAAAAATAGTGATGTTGCCCAAAAAAAGTATCAAGTATCACTTAATTACCAATGTATTGAGTGGATCTCACTCTAGGCCTTTAAATTGTGTTTTGGTTTTCAAAATCTTCTACTAAGACCATAAGATCATCATGAAGTACTCTAAACAATATTAGAATTTGTAAGCTTGCACTTGTAATCATGTTTGATAAAAATATCTAGCTTGCTTTCTTACAAAGAAAGTGAAAATCTTGAAGCTAACTTGCCAAACAATGACATATTTTTTCTTTCTTTGTTAACCTTCCTCATCTACCTCCTACATAAGATTAAGAGAAACCTTGGCAATTAGAAAAGAGGAGTTTTTGCACTCTTCCCTTGGGCACAACATAAATCTATGAGTGTCACATTGACAACAAGTATCCAATATGAATTTATCTAAGGGAAAGGCTAAGTCAATGTGCTTTGGACATAGTACAAATTCCCTTGGGTCTTTCAATCTCTAAAACATGGCTTCTTCGATGCAGACCATATAGAACTTCCATGTTAGCAAGTGCAAAGATGGCCAATTCAACCGTATCAACATCTAGAGTCCGAATCTTCCCTAACACATTCCATTCAAGGGTTCATGAAAGTGGACAAGATACACATGATATTTGAAGCAACAGGTTTGTAGTCCTTCATCTTGCACACAAAATAAATCTTGATCAAACCTGAAAATCTTTAAGGGAGATCTAATAACAAAATGTACTTCTTAGAAACTTATGCAGAAGTCCATCTATAATAAAAGAACATGACATAATATTCATGCTATCAAATGAGAAAATATCTATGAGAATCCATTGAAACTATTCTCAAAGTGAAGAATTTTCTTTTAAATCCCATACCACGTCTATAATATGATATTTGTCATGAACTTTCAAATTTATAAGCACTCCCTTAAAAGCACTTGAAACCCATTAATATACCTTGAAGGCACTTTGAAATTACTTCAAAGAACTTTGAAAACTTTTAAACACATTAGAGAGAGTAAAAAGCACTTTGAAGCACTCTGATGCACCTTCAAAGAATCCAAAGTACTTTGAATAAAAATTACTAGTAGTTGTCAATTCTATTAATCTACTTTAGAAAATCACTTTTGGCTTTGCAATGTTGCTAAAAAAACTTTTACATACATTTAGAGTACATGAGAGAATTGTAAAAATATTAATTGCAATTGGAGGCACTGTGGATTGACGCATCTTATAGCTCTTTAAATCCCTCAAAGGCATTCTACGTATGTGCCAACATTTTCAAACCATTGTCAAGCTTCTTGTAACACTTGATTACAATTGAGCAAATACTTTATAACATTTGGAGAGAAAATTTGGGTGCTTCTAGAGGACTTGTAGAGCTTGTGTAAAGCACCCTACACCACTTGTGTAGGTTTTGAAATAGAATTGTGCGAAATTCTATTTCATTGTACTCAAGCAAAGAGAAGTAGTTGAGGGAGAGCTTAAAGGCACCTGATCGGAGATAAAAGACCTATTTTAAAGCGTTTTGGAGTGTAAGGTCACTGCTTGAGATATGGAGGAAAGATCTTGATAGTGATCAAGGAAAGAGCTCGATTTTGCTTCAAATCACATAGAAAACTAGGGAAAAATCAAGAATATTCTTTTTGATCTACCAATTTTTGACATATGTCATTTTTCTTTGGGAAAACATGTCTTAGATGTTATAGGTACTAATTTATTTTTGTCGATAATCAAAACATCAAAGGGAATTAGACATTTGTGTCATCTTTATGATGTAGTCAAGAATTCGCGCCAACTACATTCATCCATAGCCCCAATGCCTTGGAAAGAGTTAAGGGAAGTAGACAATTGTCATGTTTATGATGGAGTGTAGAATTAGTAGCAAAGGCATTCCTCCATAGCCCCAATTCCTTGGGAACAAATCTACTCCTCAGTTTTTATATTACCCGTAGAAGCTACATTGAATCACAAAAATGTGGCGATTGGTAGAACATTGAGAATGTTGAATGAAGAGATTCCTTCCATTCTTGGATTCCAAACTTTCAAATTTACCTATGTTTATGCCAGCACTTTGCTAATGCTGTTATTTTTTCAATGTTATAAATAATTACAATGTCCCCTTTCTTTCGTGCCATGTTGCTTGGAACTACGTTTTAATTCCTCTTCCTTAAATTTCGATCAAGTGACATTGGATGTGATGTAAAGTGCTCACTTGAGAAAAAATGTGAAGCTAATGCACATATATTATGATATAACACACATATCAGACATGCATGTATCTTGTTGACCACCTCAAGCTTCCGTATGTGAAGCGTTCAAGAGGTATTTACAAATTATTATACACACCTCACCCTTAATAAAATGACCCCTTTTACCTACAACTCTTTCTCAAATTTCCAATTTTGTAATTTTATCTCGTTGAAATTAAAAAACCCCTCCATATGAACTCACATGCTACACTTATAAGTTTAGAGGTGGCCACCATGGGGCCTTACCAGGGATTTAATATTTATGTAATTACATCAAATTTTGTGTGATCACAAGGTCTTATTGACACATTTACATGATCACACAGAATCCGGTTAGTGGTGGCTTGCAAACCCACAAAATTCCCGTCAGACTTTTCAGTTTTCCTGGCGGGCTTCTCGGGGTTCATTATTTTCTCTGCGGGCCCGTAGGGAATCCTGAAAAGCCCGACGGACTGTTAGCGTTATATATACGCGGGCCCGATCGGGCTCACTGGGTGTATTAGCGTCTTGCTTTCGTCTTCTGAGAGAGAGAGAGAGAGAGAGAGAGAGAGAGAGAGAGAGAGTGCTTGCGACCACCTTTGCAGGTACGTCGAGAGGAGAGAGGGGGTCGTGTGGGAGTGTGCTCTGCGTCGTAGTGCGCGGTACGTCGGTAACGCGGCGAATCTAGTATCCTTATGGTAAGCCAATTTCCCTTCCCTTTTCTCAAAAAACATATGGGCATCGGTCGGTAACGCGACTATATGATGTTCGTATGTAGGCCATTGTTTTTCCTTAGATTCAGGCGGCACTCGATCGGTAGCGTGGCTAATAGAGTGTCGTTTGTTAGAAGCATATGTTTTTGCATAAATGTGGTGTTGAGGTCGTTAATTCGGTCGTACGAACGTCATATAATTTGTATGTGCATGTGTAGTTATTTTTTTAAGTATTAAGTATATGAAATACTTGGTCGGTAACACGGCTCTGAAAGAGTATTTCATATATAAAATGTATGAATTGTTTGATTTTTTTGTTTTTAACTGTCCATTTGAAATTATATACTAGCTAATCATATTCAAAAGAATACTTTATTCATCAATCATCGCTATTTTAAATGTTCCATTTATATAGAATACTTTATTCATCAATCATCACTATTTTAAATGTTACATTTATATAGAATACTTTATTCATCAATCATCGCTATTTTCAATGTTTTATTTATATAGAATACTTTATTTATCAATCATCGTTATTTTAAATGTTCCATTTATATAAATTACATGTAAAAAAATATTTGCACACAAATTGCATGTTTAATATTCGTTTTTAATATTTTTAAAGGACTCTCAACCATTATCGCTATTTTTAATGCTTCATTTACATAAATTCTCTGCAAAAAATCTAAATGCACACAATTTGCATGTTAAGTATTCTTTTGTATCTTTTTAAAGAGCATCAATTATCATCGCTTTTTGATTGCTACATTTACATAAATTCTATGTGAAAAAGTGTGTGAACACAATTTGCTAGTCCAATTTGTATACTTTCAATGTTTTAAATGTTTTGTAAGATTTTAGGTCGGTGTGTGCTTTGTTTGAATTAATATGTGCGCACGGAGAAAAATATAAGTTAAAAACTCAATATATGCTAAAATGTTAAAGACCGTTAACATGTATTGTTTGATCTGAATTAAGTTCTTATAAATCGCTTGTTTGAACTGCTTTTTACACGTGTAATAGATTGCAATTTTAAGTGAAGATTATATTCAATTTTATCAATATTTCCTTACGGTTAAGAGTTTACCTGAGATAGTCTGAGAGTGGTAGTGTCATTCGCAACCATGAATTTGTATTTGATATGCTGTTTTTGTATTGTCCAGTGCAAATATGGCGCCAGATCAAAAGAAATGTATTACGTGTGCCATTCGTAAAGAATGTATTTTGATAATCTCATCATGTGCAGCTGATCGCATACAACAGATTAGTGAAAGCGATGTCTACATCAAAGACGTCACTAGTGCTATATGGGAGAACACAGAGCGCAGGTTACGACTTGAAGGTCAATACAAGTTGTTGAGTCCAGCTGGGATATGAGAATTTGGCCCCCACCACAAGGTCAGGACAATGTTGGGCAATATGAAAGTATGTTGCAGAGACTTAAAGGAAGATATCCCACCTGCTTGCGAAATGTCAAAATTAGAGCTCTGGGATAAATTGTGGGAAGAGCAGAAGGTAAAGATGAAGCGTGTGAAAGCGCAGGACCAAGAAGCCTTACCCAAGATATTGAAGATGTCCCAAGATGCGCAAGCAGCTTTGGGAGGTCGATCCAATGCCAGCGACATCGGCACAATCATGCGCACTGCTTTGAATGCAAAGTGCGCTCATCTTGTCGGTATCCCTTACGAAGCCTTGGTAGAAGGTTTGAGAATTGGAGTAGGATCCTTTGGTGTGTGCACATTGTACACTATCAAAGGAATCTCATTTTTTCCAGACCACATTACATATGTGGGAAAATGTTACGAGGGAGGGAGTGAGGTGAAATTTGACATCTTTCAAACAGAGCAATGAATGCAAATGCTTCACCCCTCCATTGTAAGGTGCATTGGGCTTACTACAGAAGCTCCTTGGATCACGATATTCTCATACTACAATGGGGGTACCGTGGGCGACATGATGTGCTGCTTATCGTTCGCTCATGAATTGTTCAGACGACACATTCACAGGCTACAACACGGTTGGAGGTCATTGCGTGTAGCAAACAATCCTGTAAGCGAGATAGACACGGTGCGGATCAAAGCAGTGGTCGAGCAGACGTCGGCAATTTGTCATGCCTTAATCGACGACGTTGTGGCTGCCCATTTGACCGGTATAGTGCATAGTGACCTGCACCCGTTCAACGTAATGTTGGACTTTACTCGCGCCAATAAACCCCGCGTCGGTATCATTGATTGGGGTCTGATATTGGGAACACTTGCTAAGCGTGTAGCAAATAATTATCTGTCTCCAAGCGCACAGTCGGACGAAGCAGTTTTGAATGCACAGAGAGCAGGGAATGTCGAGATGGCTAAGCAACCGCAGATTGCTCCCGAACTATACGATCCATGGTGTGCAGATGCATACATAAAAGCGAGCGACATTTATGCATTGGGCTACCTGCTCGATATGCTGGAAAATTTTTGGAGTGCAGCCAGAAAATTTTATTTTCAAGAAGAAGTTTTTCACGACCCGGATGAAGATGTTATGAGGGCTATTTGAATTAAAGTAGATTGTTGGATGAAGTTAAAAGAGCGGGACCAAAGAAGGAATGCTTCTAACGTGTTGATATTTTTCAAAAACATTTAAAGACAGACCCTAACCCTGTCCAACGTACACTTGTTGAACTTGCACCATCATTTTATTCGATTTAAACATTTCTACGATATACATGTCTTGTGAAGTGTATTCATTTTCTTATTGAAGTGTATTATCTGGTTTGAAGTGGTTCACCTAATTGAATCAATTATCTTTAGTCATTTCAAATTTTTCATTTAACTGTCAGTATTTCAAATTTGCCTTGTGGTTCAATTAGTCGCATTTGTTGTGGTTTGATTTAGTGGATTCCGCGCAGTGTCCCAATGAGTGAGAATATAAATTTTCCAATGATATTGAATATTTGCCACTCTGTTGACTGCAACTCTAAGAGAAAATGACCGATCAAGAACAAGATATTGGCACCCAATCATTGCGTGATGATCAACAACAAGCGGCTGTTAATGCATTTCAGTGCATGAAGTCTCTGGCACACGGCATGTCTGCACAACAAGCGACGCGTACTGCGCCGACTCTCAAAGTGGGCAAATCCAAACCATATGCAGTGGAAAGAGATCAATAAAGAAGTGACAAAGGACATGATCAAGACAATATGGCCATGTGAGGAGGCAGAGATCAAGAAAGGAAGGTGGAAGGTTTCAAAGTGCAACCATGATGGTATCAAAGATAATGCTGAGAGGATTTATTTGGAGGTTTATGGCCATTCCCTGCACAATGCAGATTGTGCGCTATATTTTGCAAAAATCTTATATATTCACTTTGTGCAACAGCGACCAGTAGACTTCTCGTCAAAGGAGACAACTGTTGCCACTCATGATTTAAGAGAGAGTTGTGTCACTTTCACCCGAGATGAGGTGGCATTTGATAGTGGAAGGCGCCAACCTACAGTTAAAGAGAGAGAAGGATATTTATACGACACAGTTGGCAGAGAAAGATGCAGAAATAACACGTCTTTCTATAGTCACCCAGACACCGTAACCCTCACAAGTCCGGATGGAGAAAAGCATTCACCGCTTAAGTCAGGACGTTGAAAACCTGACACAGCGAGTGAATCCAACACCTGTACAAGGGATACACATCAGCCACCTTGTCTTGCATCCGGAGTTGGTCCCCTCATCTACTTCAGATGCATCCTCATCTTCCCAATGTCCAGTTTGCTACAATAATTTTGATGGATGGAGTGGGTACTATACATTGACATGTGGTCACTATTATCATTTAGTTTGTCTTATTCGTTTGATTCAAAAGAGTAGTCGATGCGCAATCTGTTCACAAGATATTCCACAAGGAATATATATTATGTTTGGCATGCAAAACGAATATAAATTCAAGCAAGAACTCCCAGATACCCCTAGCACAATTAGAAATCTGTTTGATGAGCAAGATGCTGCTTCAGGGCAACACAATTGAGATCGACAAACTATGTAATATCGCGACAAACTATGTACTATCGAGAATATGAAGCATTGTAATTACTCAAAACACATTTGAATACAAGGTCTTTCACAATGGTTTTTGACATTTACTCATTCTACTCTCAAGCTATATTGAATCAGTTGAGTTGTTATCTGGTTCTAAGTCCGAGTGTTGTGGTTCCCCTTGTAATTCAACCTCCACATCTATTATCAAATTCTCTTCTATTTCATCTACAGTGCATCGAGATACACCAACATTGAAATCTTCTTCATCTTCGTTTTGACAATAATACAACCAAGTTGGTATTTCCTCCTCGTAGCAGCCAACACTTTCAATGTGATTCAATATCTTTTCATTGCAATACATATACACTAATTTCTCTGCTCTGTTTGCTAATAGTCTCTTGCGAATAGTGCTGTGAACATACTTATACATACTCCAGTTTCTCTCTGAACTTGAATTTGCTACACATTATGCGAGTACTTTCATTGCAATAGGACGTAAGGTAGAGTAATGCTCTCCACCATTCATCATCCACTACTTCCATGCAGGTTCCTCTTTTGCCATTACCTGTATAAAATCATTCGCAAAAGGACCTTCTTTTAATCTAAATGCACTCATTTCTTTGATGCAATCAATTTGGTCCTGAACGCTGGAGTAGAACGTGTTGACTACGTGATAGAAATCATCTACCACCTTTGTATTGGACATCAGATCTAAATTCCAATACTCTGGATTGAGCATGTAAGACACGCTATGGAGTGGACTATGAGCACTCTTTCACCTTGCATGAAAATACTTAGCCAAAATTTTCTGTTGTTTGCCAGAGAATGGTAATCGCCACTCCTTCTCTACTATAGACTCTTTCAGCTCTTCAAGATTTTCAAGACTTTGTTGGATTGACCACTATGTCAGCCACACTTTGCCCAAGTTTTGCGCCCTTCGATCAAGATTGCGGATCGCAAACAAAACGGGAATCATTACATGGTATGCATCTATTACACTCCTCCACCAAGCAACCTTGTTTACATTGCCACGTAGACATGTAATTTTATCTTTCACTGTTTCTTTCTACTCAAGCTGCCATTCATCAAAGGCCGCACAATTGAATGTGTCAATCACAACACATTTATTACGGAGAAGTGATTCCAAGGTATAAAAGTGTGTGCAAAACCGAGTTTCAATAGGAATTTTAATTTCAACATCACTGACATGCACATCCTATACAAATCGAGCACTCTTTGTCGTTTCAAGATAAATTTCTCAACCTGACGTGTTGTATCAATTATTTTGGCGAACCATGTGGTTTCTTCGCTAGTGTACCAATATTTCAGCACCAAGTTCAAGCTGTGAGTATTACAACCATTGGCAAAAATGTGTGGAAAGCACTTCTTTATTAATTTACTGGCGTTTTTACAATTCTTTGCGTTGTCCATCACAACTTAAACGACATGTTCAACACCAATTTCTTTAATTACATTAATCAAGACCTAAGAAATGTATTTGCCACTTTTAATTGCACCAGAACTATCAATCGCCTTTATAAACATTTCTCCCCTTGGACAAACCAGCATTACATTGATCAACGGTCTTCTCTGAACCTTTGACCAGCCACCATCACTCACAATCGTACATCCTGAAAGCGAAATATTCCCAAGTATTATTTTGCCAACATGCTCTTTGACTTCGATGTAACATTTGTCCAAGAAAACATTTCTTATCGTGTAATAAGTAGGAGCTGAAAATCTTGAACTAAACTCACCGATTTTCTTCCAAGCAGCCTTCCAATGATTGCTGTCTACCATGACCAAAGCACTTCCAATAAAGAATATTGCTTTGGCGAGTGCTGTATGTGCTTCTTCTAGAGACTGCACTCAAAAGCTTTGATGTAATGATTTTTGACACATTTGACAAATTCCACCTTTATTGTGATGTTTAAAAGGAACATTGCGTGGAATTTCCTCTCCTTGCACAGGTTGTTCTCCAAGGTTAGTTGGCGTCACTACAGGATCTGCGGAGTTAATATTTGGCTATGGGAACTCTTGATTCGAAGACACAGAGCTATATATCTGTTATCTCTTGCCACCCTTTTTGGCAAGCTCTTCTCTCAAACTCTTTGCAACTGCAGGTGCCTGAGAATGTTCACATTTTTTACAATTGTTTTTAGCGCTACCCAGAAAATGATCCCTAATACGTGGTGCACCGCCAGATTTTGTTATGTGACAAAATTTACATTGCCACTCCATATATCTGCCGCATATGTTGTGAGCATAATCCTACTCTTTGCCAAGAGATTTTTTATTCTTTAGCTTCTTCATACCACTTTTGCCCACATTTTTCTCCATTGCTTTTAAATTAAAACCGAAGAGAAAAGAACAAGATGTTCAGTTTTGAAAACATTTTTTTATTTTCAATATATATTATAATTTAAAAACCATTCAATATGAAATTCAATATATATTATAATTTAAAAACCATGCACAATATGATATTTTCAATGCACACTAGTCAATCCACATATCGATCACCTATATTATGAGCAACCATACACATTGCAATGTAGTTTATACATGGGGTAATAACCATAACAACGCTATAAATCTCTCTATGCAATTATTATTATAATGATTATTTATATGTCCACTTTGATTTGCAAACAATAAGACACATCTAATTTCATTTGCTACAAAGAAACAAACGAAAGCAAAAAAATATATGATTGGTCATTCCATGCACTAATAATCTATCGTAATACATAATGCACTCTCTGTATAAACCAATGCATGAACTAACGCAAATAAATCTTCAATATAATCACCCAATTAAGGGACTACTTGTACCTAGTGAAGGATTGTAGCCCACACATGCAACCAATTCAATATATAAAAGCTATTTTAATCCAATCAAGGATTATAGCTCTTATATTGTAAATCAACTCAAATGCAAGACTTCAAAAATCTTTATATGCCTGGTACACTAGTAGAGGACATCCGGCCCTTGACTATCGACTCGTCATTTACATATGCTCATCTTCTAAAATCATTTACAACCCTCATTTGGACCAATGGCTTCTTCGCAATGAGCATGATTCTCCAAGTTTTCAATTGTTTTGGTTTCGTACTTTTATGTCGGTAAATAAATTAAAATTTATAGAAGTGGTTACCGAATTAAGAATCACGTTCGGCAAAAAAAAAGGACATATGACTCTGTAACCTTAGGTCAATTCACAAGGAGATGACAATACCCGGCACTCGGATACACTCCCCAAGGATTTGCCTAGCTAAAAGACCGGGGTTAGCACACTATTTACTATATATAATTACGCCCGCCAGGTTTTTTCATTTTCTCGGCGGACCCGCCTGGCTACTGCAGCCCACCGGGTAAATGAAAAAGCCCGGTGGGCCCCGCCGAGAAAATGGAAAAACCCGGAGGGCTAACCGACTCTATAGGTTTTTGCAGGTCAAAATCAAAGTCATGTTAACAATTAACGTGATCACGTGATTTTTTTGTGTAAATACTATAGTTATTTACGTAATCACCCGATCGTGATTACGATAATTAAATCCCTAGGCCTTACAAGCTATGATGTAGTAGAAGAATGATGAAAAAACAATGGCTTATTATACCTCAAGGTGGTGAGAATTGCTCAAAGGTGCAACATTTTTGCATCTTCTATTACAAAGGTCATTGATGTGAATGCCAACCATATTGCAAATGATTCTTGTAATGACGCAATCCCATGCTGCCAAAAATTTGTGTGTGTAAAGCTTGTCTTCCTTAATTACATACAATACATCACTTGTTCCTATCCGGATCCTACGAGACTGATCTAGATTTTTAGAAGAAAAATTGCTTCAAAAACTTCATGTGAACTCCATAATTATAACGTTGTTGTATCCTTTTCCATCAGCACAACCATGATAAGTGGATGATATTTGAAGTCGTCTTAAACACATTCCTTTTCTGAGTTCACGCGACAATGTAATGAATGAATAAACAAAAATTATAAAAAGAGAATTGTAGAGATGTTGAACTTCATTAATTTCAACAAAGAATATAAAATCATGTGGTTGACACGAAGGCAACATACACAAGGAGCACTAATGCATGTATGCTAGCGACCCTATAAATATACTTCAGGAATTGCTCTCGATCATTGGTCTTGGGAAAGGGTGATTTAGGGATTGGAGTGTGAAGAAATGCACATAACCTAGTCCAACCATCATCCTTCTTAATGTCATAAACCAAAAGATTATGAGGTGCCACTTGCTCTTTTACCTCGGAAATATGGTTGAGGTAAGCAGTGATGCAAATCTCTCTATCTTCAACCTTTCCATTGAAGAAATTGTTATAAAATGCCATTTTGAGACATTTGGCAACCCACGGAGTGAAGAGTTTGAAAATAGCATGCCGATGTGCAGTATGTGTGACTCTGGCTATGGTGTGCAAGTAGCTCTTGTACCACTTGTTAGGGTCGCGTATGTTCAAGATGACCTTTGCATCGGGGAACATTTGCATTAATTGCTTATATCGGCAAGCTGCAAGAAAATCATGTATGGATAGATAGCCATCTACAAGCTTCTCCCAATGTTTGGGATTCCCTGCAAGCGAGAAGAAGCATAAGAACATTCCTTTTAAGCCAATATCCACTTAAGATAGCCATTTTTGTAGCCATGCAGCCTGACTGAAGTAGATAGGAGTGTGTTACCCATTCTAAACGCTTTGATAAAGAGACGTGCAGTCGTGGGATTACTAAGGTGCCATCCATGGAAACATGGAAACCCAAGCTTGCATCAACGACGTTGTGCCTGTTCTTGGAAATCCGCATAAAATAACCTGCAATTGTTGCTTCTCTTTGAGCGTATAGTGGGCATTTGTGAAGAGGCTCAAGTCCTAGCCTAGAGAGAGGAAAGAAATCCACCCGCCGAGATGAGTGCACACCCTACTTGCCAATCCCTGAGGAAATACGAAATACTTGCTCAATTGCACGCTGTACATTAGGGCAAAACTATAACAACAATGAATGGCATATTGTTGTAAGGTTTGAATTACCAGGCTGAGAAGAAGGAAAGCGGACGCGTGCAGCCAGCAGGCCGCCATCGTCGTCATCGATACACACACACACACACACACACACACACACACACACAGAGCACATGAATCTGATGAGGTTTTAAAGCGAGCTGAACAGCGAAAGGAGAGACTGACACTGTTAGGATTTGACAGGCAACTCAAAATGTCCAAAGACATGTATGTAAGAAGTATGCCCTTTTGGATAGATTAGTGTGTGAACCGTGCATTGTTGTGGCCAAGGAAACAATGCCTCTATTCTCATAGGGCTACCTTCTCTTCCAAGTGGAGCACTATCAATACTCTCTTCCTACACGTATAGTCTATCGCATTTATAAAAGTGATGCATGACACAACCTCTTAATAGATGTTGCAAAGCATTCTTTGATACCAAGATTGGAAGCTTCTCATAAACATTATTTTTCATGAGGTGCTAGCCCTTGTTCAACAAACTTAGAAGTGCTCTAATTATATTGGTGTGTGTGTGTGTGTGTATCAAGAGAGAGAGATAGAGATGCCTCCTTTTGGTCTACCTTGATCTAGCAATGCTACCAAGCTTGATTATAGAGATTATATAAGTTAGCATAGTGTGAAGAGATGAAAGCTAAGAGAAGTCAATGTCATAATAAAACTTTTTTTAATAAATGGAGTGGATTCTAGGATTGGTTTCAATGATAGGAACGCAATTGGATTCAATGTCTCTGCTCCACATAGTATATATATACACACACACACACACACACACATATATATATATATACTCGAAGCAAAGATTTGTCACATAGGTCTTGAGGCATCTTGCTATTGATCCAATACAGTAACTATGACATTCAAATTTTCTATGCGCCCCTCGTCCCCCCCCCTCCCCCCCCCCCCCCCCCCCCCAAAACCCATATATATATATATATATATATATATATATATATATATATATATATATATATATATATATATATATATATATATATATATATATATATATATATATATATATATATATACTTGAAGCAAAGATTTGTCACATAGGTCTTGAGGCATCTTGCTATTGATCCAATACAGTAACTATGACATTCAAAGTTTCTGTGTGCCCCTCTCCCCCCCCCACCGCCCCCCCCAAAACCCTCTCTTTGAAGTGACGATCCAAGGTGGACATTTAAAAAGGAGAAGCGAACTCCTTTTTCTCATTTTTTTGAATATAAAAGTATAGATAGCTATGATTGGTCTGCCTCTCCCTCTCTCTCTCTCTCTCTCTCTCTCTCTCTCTCTCTCTACCATAAGATAGATCATTGAGATCTCAATAGATGTTCCTACAACATTTCAAACTCTCCTTTTATCAAGACGTGTGTGTACATGTGAGGTTGTGTGTGTGTGTGTGTGTGTGTCAATCACTACAAGAGGCTCTTCATATTAGCGACGCTCACACAGCGACACTCAAAAAAAAAAATTCCCGACGTCGCTATGAGCGTCGCTATAAGCGTCGCTATGAGCGTCGCAAATTTACAAAGAAATTTGCGACGCTTATAGCGACGCTCATAGCGACGCCGGCTGGGGTAAAAAAATAACCTAGCGTGCCCAAAAACTCAGATCTCAGATCTGAGTTTTTCGGCGCCCTCAAGCAAGGAGCAGGTAACGCTCTCCCTCACTCTCTCTCTCTCTCTCTCTCTCTTTTTCTTCTCCACACACACACACACACACACACGAGGAGAGGAAGGAGAGCCAAGTATGCTCCTTCCCTCTCCTGATTCTCATGTTCCCTTCCCCTCTTTCTCTTTCCCTCTCTCTCTCTCTCACACACACACATACAGACACACACATAGTGTTTTTGAGAGAGAGAGAGTACAAACAAAAACAAAAACGCACACACACATACATAAACAAAGAATGCACACACACATTGAGAGAGAAAAAGAGAGAGAGAGCATGCATAAACAAAAAACGCACGCATTGAGAGAGAAAAAGAGAGAGAGAACATGCATAAACAAAAAACGCACACATTGAGAGAGGAAAAGAGAGAGAAAACATGCATACGATCCAAAAAAACGCACACACATTGAAAGAGAAAGAGAGAGAAACTAATTTAACGCCGTAGGAAACTAATTAAAATTAAAAGACCTAAAGATCTAGCCGACGAGGAGTTGAACTCAAGACCTATTATTCAAGAGGGAAATGGCATA
Source organism: Adiantum capillus-veneris (assembly GCF_014529385.1). Lineage (NCBI taxonomy): Eukaryota > Viridiplantae > Streptophyta > Polypodiopsida > Polypodiales > Pteridaceae > Adiantum > Adiantum capillus-veneris. The sequence continues at coordinate 88,298,189 of NC_140954.1, forward strand.
ATCAATCTATCATACTTGGCATGGGTGATAGAAAGGTTATACCATTTATCTCTTTTTATTGGCACACACATCCACACACGCGCACACACACAAGAAGAAGAGAGTTATAATGTCAAAGGAAACTATCTTAAAAGACGTTAAAGATTAGGTTATATGTAGACTTACATTAAATTAGATTTAGGTTTATTTTTAACTAGATTTACGTTTATTTAAGCTAGATTTAGATTTACGTTATATTAGATTAGATTTAGGTCTCCATAGACTACGATGCCTGCATGAAGCGGGTGAAGAAAGCCCTCAATGGAATATAGGGTATTGCTGCCTTCACTCATGGTGGGCTCCGTCGATCCAAAAGTACTGGTGAAATGTCTTCAGAAGATAGGGAAGAAGGTGGATCTTCAGGGCGGCAAGAGTCACTACATCCCCGACACAATGACCATCTAGACAACCTCTAGTCATTAGACTTACGTTAAATTAGATTTAGCTTTATTTTTAGTTAGATTTACGTTTATTTAGATTTACGCTTATTTACGTTAGATCGAGTCCACGCAAGAATTACTTACGGTTTAGGGTTTAGAGTTAGACGAACAGTGAAAAGATGTTAAGATGAAGTGAAGTGCTACAGCTAGAGAAGAGGCAAAGGGGTTTTGTCCACTACATGCAGTATCATGTAGACGTGGGTGTGTAGATTTTTTGTACCCACAAATATAGGTATTGACCAATAAAGACGAGATTATAACCCGGTGGTTCTGATCTCCGTGCACCTCTAGACCGAGGTGTGCGGGGATTGGACATGACTAGAGAATGTGAGGTAGAGAGAGAGAGAGAGAGAGAGATAAGATGAAGAATGCCAATAGAATATTAAATTTGTTGTCCAGGTTATAAGTTTTTTATCCTCATTATGAGTAGCGACGAGGATGTGGGACCGTCCAACCGAAACACCTATCTCTCAACAAGGGTCTTATGTCCTTGTAATCAATGCAAGCATGCTGTGCGACGGACAAGACGTGTTTCTTTGCAGCACGTTCGCGAATTTGGCGAGTTCAATCCATCTATTATAGATCGAGTTTTTGCCAATTATAACTCGTCGGACTCTGACGCTGGCCAACAAGCAGCAATCTTGCAACCCAATAGACATGTTCGCAGGTGCTTTGGTCAAGCAGCATATGTGAGGCGACAAGATGTAGCCTCTGACAGCTCGGGGGATGATCATGTAGAGCACATTCCCAACGAGGCAATGTTTGAGCCCGAGATTGATGAAATGATCGAGACAATCATGGATTCAGAAAGGCTTATCTATGATGATATGAAAAGTGAAGCTGATATGCCATTGTATAATGGAGCACGTATGTCTAGATTGAAAGCACTCCTGGTTCTTCTCAACATGCAGGCAAAGTTTGGATGGAGTGACACTAGCGTCACAGCGCTTTTCAGGTGATCTATTACAATTAGTTTACTTTAATAGAACTCTAAATGTATAATGATCTGATAGATTTTTACACGACTGTATCATATTTTTATGTTGTGTAGATTGCTGAAAGAGCACATACTACTAGCTAACAATGTGATGCCAGATTCCCGAGATGAAGCAAGAAAGATTTTGCAAAACTTGGGGATGGATTACGATTCTATCCACGCTTATCCTAATGACTGCATTCTTTTCAGAGGGGAATACATAGACATGGAGAAGTGTCCGAAATGTGATTCCGAAAGATATCGAGTAGATCTCCATGGGACAAAAATTCCACAAAAGGTTTTGCGACATTTCCCTCTGCTTCCTCGCATCAAGCATTTCTTCGAATGTAAGTCCATGGCCACCCTAGCATCATGGCATGAGGAGAATAAATCTTCGGATGGTGTGCTACGAATTCCTGCAGATTGCGTAGCGTGGAAACATATAGATGGAACATGGTCGGATTTTGCCAGGGAAGCTCGAAATTTGCGCTTAGGCCTGGCTATGGATGGCGTAAATCCATTTGGTCAAAGATCAACATCTTACAGTGTATGGCCCGTTGTCATCGTCAACTACAACATTCCCCCGTGGTTGACTACGAAGAAGGGGCACCTATGGCTAAGCTTGATTGTGCCAGGGCGATATAAAGTGGGGAATATGGATGTGTATCTTCGTCCACTATTGGAAGAGCTACAACAATTGTGGATTGGCATAGAGGTGGTGGATATGAGCCGACACACAGGACGACGGAATGCTTTGATCAGAGGCATTCTAATGTGGACCATGCATGACTATCCCGGGCTAACAGAATGCTCAGGTGATCTATTGACACTCCTCACTCAGACACTGTAAATCTTGTTTTTTCCCATAGTTGATCTATTATCATGTGTATACATGCAGGGCTTCAAACAAGCGGATACAGAGCATGTGTCACATGTGGACCTAGACTGAATGCACGTAGGGCACCCTCACTGAAGAAGAAAATCTAGGAAGGTCATCAAGCGTATCTTCCAGAGAATCATGTGTTACGCGATGGATTTTTGGGAAGAGAGCCACCAAGGATGTCTGCACAAGCATGGTTAGAGCAGAAGGAGATGTGCGATGACGGATTGCCTCCAGGGATGAAGAGACTATCTCTATGGTACGAGTTACCATACTGGCCCCTACTCATGATCAATCACTTGCTCGATCCAATGCACATATTCAAGAATGTGGGTAATCTACTATGGGACCATTTGACCGGCAAGAAAGATACTTTGGGAGCCAGAGTTGACCTTATAAATGTGGATCGTATGGAGCAATATTGGCCGCAAACAGCGTCTGATGGATCGAATAAACTCCCTAAAGCACCATGGATTTTCACAGGAGCCCAAGAACACAAAGTAAAAGAGACCATTCGATCTTTGTGGACCCCCACTGGTGTAATGCACTCGCTCCGAACGTGTTTTACTAAAGAAGGAAAGCTTACCGGTTTGAAGTCACACGATTGGCATAAAATGTGTCAGGTACGTTCATAGTGGACTTTAATATCATTGCATAAAATGTGGACTTTAATATCATTGCTGCACATACTTTACAGTTTATTTTACCGGTTGCCATTGAGGGATGTTTGTCTCTCGACATCCGTAACACAATCTACAAACTTGCAAAGCTGGTGCAATGGATCTCACAAAAGGAGATCAACGTAGACTCCATACCATTCGCCAAACTAAATGCTGCGGAGCTTGTGTGCATGTTTGAGAAACATTTTCCTACTACAATGCTAACCATTCAGGTGCATCTTCTTGTTCACATAGTTGATGAGGTGGAAATAGCTGGCACAGTTCATTCCAGATGGATGTTCTTCTTAGAGCGTTTCATGAAAACGCTTAAGGGATATGTGCATCAAAAGGCACGTCCGGAGGGTAGCATGGCAGAAGGTTGGTTGGTATCAGAGTCCCTAGTGTACATTGGAGAGTGGCTAGACGGATTTGATAAATCCCGGGACACGCTATGGCGAACCATAGATGATGAGCGCATATCTGGGATTGTCATGTGCAATCTCGGTGTTGAGAAGAAGATGACGGAAGATCTAGAGGCTAAAATCAACCGATTTTGCATGCTTCACAATCCAGTGATGCAAAAGTGGATTTCACAATATGAGGATGCAAAGCAAGAGCGACAAAGGGCACGAATCGAGTGGAGACGGGGAAGACGACCACCGGTGCACTATCCAGCGGTTCTGGAGAGCCTACCAACCTTCATGAGCTTAAGATGGTTGCACAACCAATTGAAAAGCGCACAACAATGCGGTGACGAAGTGACTGAAGAAGAGTGGGAGTACTCTCGGGGTTGCGCGACCAAGGTAAGTTTGCAATGTACGACTAGCAAGTGACTTTATTTATAAACGTTTGAACGGCCACTTATAATCTTTGTTCGTTGTAGTATAAGTCATACACAACAGCATGGTGTAAAGGTCGACATTTTAGGGTGGAACGAATCGACAAAAAGCGTTTTACTCAAGATTGTGGAATCATGGCAAAATTTGAACAGTCTAGTCGACGACGTTCCTCTGATGCAGATCCTGTGGTGGCGGAACTCACTTACTTCGGCACGCTGCAAGAGATTTTGAGGATCGATTACAGAGGATTTTTTGTCGACTTGTTCGACGTGCAATGGTTCAAGATAATCATGGAGGGTCGCAACGCTACTGTGCGTAGAGGAGAGTCTGGTTTTCTTGAGGTGGATTCTACTAAGAAATGGACTGACCTAAGAGACACTTTCGTACTACCCGAGCATTGTGAACAAGTAAGTATGTAAATAGTTAACATCCCCCTTTTACAAGTTATGTGCTTGAAAGCTCTCATGTAAGTTATGTGGCTCTGGCAGGTAATATTTCATCCTACAAAGTCTACATCAAACTGGTGGTACGTCATAGAGGTAGCCCCTCGTAGTGCAAGTACGTATGAAGGCTACCATGTGCCAATCACAACGACATCAATGGAGGAGATCAGAGAAGATGCTCAATCAGAAGCCGCTACGGTGGTGCCAGACGAGCATCAAGATGCTACTACTCTATATGGGGTGCATGCAGAGGAGCTACAAAATGAAACAGAGGATATGTGTTTAAACGGAGAGCTCTATATAGATATAGGAAGTTATGCTGAGTTATGCGAGGATGAGAGAGAGATCTCTTAAAGCCACAAATATTGTATTTGAACAATTTTGCTCCGTGTTGTAAAAGCTCTGGCTCTCTAAGTACCTTCCATTGTGTATAACACTCTTTTCTACACGCGCTCACATCTTTTGATTGAAAATTCTGAGTTTTCAACTTGCCTCTTCTATCACTCAATTCATTGCGTCATTGTATTTATATGCGTCATTACGTCATTGTATTTAATGGTCTTTGCGTCATTGTCTACTCTATTCATTCAATATTAAGTTTAAATATTCGTGTGTTTAATGCAGGTATGGATGATGAGGAGTTTCTTTCTTCTTTGTCACCGCAGCAGAGATAGTGGTACGTGGAGCGTCATCGCTCTGGCGCATCATCGGGCGTTCCTACTCCATCCGCATCTCCCTCTCTTTCGGAGCATTCGGCGCGCTCCGAAGCTTCGGCGTCGACGAGACGAGCTTCACACTCGTCTAGACACCGGCGCTCTAGTGGTGGCGGTGGCGGTTGTTGTGGGGATTCCGCCACCGATGCCTCCACACCGCCTCGTGTTCGACGAGGCTCTTTACCCTCCCCTTCTTTGCCCGCCCCCACACCAGCCACAGCATCGCCATCTACGCCAGGTTTTGCACGGCTGACTGTTCCTAGAAGCTACACACCTCTACCTACTCCGCCAGGAGCCACCCCACTCGACACTCCTCGCTTCGGGGCCCAGACGCCGGTGGAGACACCTGACGTCCGTACCCCCATCGACACGCCGCTAGAGACCCCTGCCGGGACACCCAGGTTCACGCGTCACCGGCCAGAGGGCTTGCCTTACTCCGTCGACATCAGCGGCGGCATCATCATGGATGATGACGGCAAGAAGGTGATCTCGCGCATGCGTGGTCTTTGCTCTCAGCTGTTTAGACACTACATACTAAACAAATGGAGTGAAGTACCAAGTGATTTAAAAAACAGAGCCATCAGCATACTTCATGATGAGTTTCCCGTTCCAACACGGGATCAGCGCTTCAATGAAGACCTGATGAAGATTCGAATGCGCAAATAATGCAAACACAAGCGTTCCGAAGTGCAAAAAGCAATCAAGAATGGGTGGAATAGGCCAGATTGGCTGGCCAAAGAAGATTGGAAGAATGCGAAGAAAGCAGCGCGCGAGAATCCCGACAAGTGGAAGCAACAAAAGGATGCAGCCAGAGCGCGAGTAGAGGCAGGGAGCTCGCACCACTTGGGGAGCGGTGGATGGGCATCATTTGAGGCCGATTTTGTAAGTGTTTTCACATTGCTCTTTATGCATGTTCGATAGTTTAGGGTTTATGAGTTTTTTAGTTCTAACATAATGAAATCTTTGTATGTTTTGACAGTGGTCGATGACAGGACGTGATCCCACACCGTACGAGCGCGAGTACGCAGGCAGGAAGGGCTTAAACACCCTGATGGACATTCTTAGTTCTCGCGGCGGCATGGTTAGTATTAGGGTTTACTCTTTTTTATTTTTTGTATTGTTTTATAAATGTCGTTATATGTTTATACTTACTGAAAGCTGTCTTATTGTCTTTTTTTGCAGAATCCGACAGATACGCCGCTTGGACGCGATGAGACGTCTGACTAGAGGACGTCAGTTTAGCCGTAGCTAGATAGCATTAGTTTAGGGTTTCTCATAGCTTATGTATCATGAGACGGATTTTATACGTCTTTTTGAACCATGTATATTATTACATTTGTCATCGCAGTTCCTTTTGCCAATCAATTCTTCATGCCTATGATGTTGTACAATTGTCATTATTACATTTGTCAATCAATTCATTTTGCCTATGATGTGTACAATTGTCAATTTTGCAAACAATGCGTCTTGTGGGTGACTATTTTGGTTCTATTATCTACCCTTGCACTTTTTTTAAAAAGTGAATCAAGTACAATATGGTTGATGGGTGGCAGGGCATTCAATGCCCTGCCACCAAAAAAAATTTCTCTCGAACGTCGCTATAAGCGTCGCTATTTATGGCTCTGTAGCGTCGCTATAGTCTTCTGTGTAAACGTCGCTATATGCGTCGCTATAGGCTGACAAACTTCTCTAAGCCATTGCAGGGCGGCAGCAAGTCATCGCCAGCCAAGCACAGAATCAGCATGGCCCTAGCTTGGCCTTACCAGCACCAAACTCAGGTCTTGCAGCTACTGCAAGAGCTAACAAAGGAAGCTTATGTCTCCCCACCCCCGACTTTCAGCAAGGCCACAACTCAGAAACTACTCATACAAGTGACTATCAACCTCAAGAAGGTAGGCTTCGATCATTTTACCCTCTGCACAAGTCAGAAAGGTAGAAAGGAATCTAGAGAGTAGGGCATTAGTAGGGTTGCTTTCTAGGCCTCGCCCTCCGATTGACATTTTGAAGACCTGGCTTAAGCACCAATGGGCCTCTAGAGGCATAGAGGTGGACTCGGTACAGTGCGTGCCCCGTATAAATCACTTTATTTTTGTGTTTAGAGAGCCTGACACGGCTTTCCAAGCTTTGACCTCAGGATAGTGGGTCATAAGGGACTCCCCACTATGCCTGTTTTGGTGCAGCAAGTCATTTAACCTTGAAGATTCTGCGGCCAGAGGATACCCGGTATGGATGGAGTTTCCTAACTTACCTCTACACCTCTATCAACACTTGGGGCCTCTAGTAGCATGTAAGCTAGGTAGGGTATTGTGGGGTAGACAGAGGTAGGACTTCTACAACCCTGCTTGGCACCCACAGGTGTTGGTAGAAATGAATATCTCCCACCTGGATAACCTCCCCTCCTCCATAGAAGTTAATATAGATGATGGAGAAGTCTTAAACCAGGATATTGAATAGAAGTATCTTCCAGATACTTGTTTCTTATGCGGCAAGAAGGGGCACTATGTGAGAGAGTGCCCCCTTAAACCTTCTCCTAAAGCGGCTCAAGCAACCCATCAGCCCATTCAACCTGTCTCCAAGGCACAGAAAGGAAGATCTCCTTCTAATGACATAGGAAAAGGTCCTATCAAGCCCAACCATACTCAAGCTAAACCAGCTCACCCCAAAAAACTGGAACCCAAAGGCAAGTCCCTACAGCACAACCTTTTCTCTATCTTGGTCCATATTTAGGAGTATGTTGACTCTGATTCAAATGAATTAGGTGATTGTATTCCCCCTACGCAAGCTCAAGTAAGCCCTCAGCCAACGGACATGGATGTCCAGTCCTCTAGGCTAGAGGAGGAAGTCAATATTGGCCTTGGACAATGAAGTCCTTCCTGATCTGAACAAGGAGAATATCCCATTGAAAGATCAATCTCTAGAACAGTTAACAATGGGTACTTCCCCACATGGAGGTCCTTCAAGATAATAAATGCAATCATGCAAGTGTCGCAGAAACCCCACCTAGACAATGAGGTAACAAAAACGACAAAAAGGTTCTTAAATAAAGCTTCTCTCTTGGAATGTAAAGGGACTCACTAACCTCATCAAAGTCGGGAAAGTTTCCAGTTGGCTCATGAAAAACCGGTTTGACGTGCTTATGCTGCAGGAGGTAAACACTTATGGTCATGATCTCAGTAAGGCACTAGAGGGTGTCTCCAAGTGCCACAAGTGGGTGGTCGACTCCCATACTCATGGGTCCATGGGATGCGCCATTGGTGTTCTGGAAGAGTTCAACATCAGTGATTTGTCTGCTCATCTTTGGCACAATTGGTGCTCGATTGCTCTCCCCTGACCCGTAAGTGCCAAGTTGGTTTGTGGCTATGTAGGAGGTTCGGTGTCTGACAGAACCAAGCTATGGACTAAATTAGCTATTCTTCAAGGACCCACTATCTTAGTGGGTGATTTTAATATGGTTGAGACCCTATATGATCATTTCTTGGCCCTGAGTCAAATCATTCAAGGGGTTGAGCTTCTAGAATGGGAATCCCTCAAGCAAAAACTCCAGCTCTAAGATGTGGGAACCTCGAGTGACTTCCCTTGGAAAAATTATGCTTCAGGCAAATTAGCAAGGAAATCGTGGCTTGACCGGTGCTACTGTCAATTACTTTACTAGGGTTAAAATTAAACCCAGGTATAACATCTGTATCTATGATCACTACCCCTTAGTAGTCACCATTGATGAAAAATATTCAATTGGTTGCACACAGACCCGGGTCTTTTCAAGCTACCTTCAGTCTAAGATGACATCGGTCAAATTTGGTCCCATGCTTTCTAGAATTGTTCAAAGCCTGCTCATGCTTGGAGTAAAGCGGTAAAGGACACTCAAAGCAAGTTAATACATGTTAGAAAGGAAATGACTCTAATCAGACCAAAGCATAAGGACTTGATTTATGAAGAACTTTCTATTCTTGAAGCCACCCCCCCAGATGAGGACACTCAGAGTCTCATAGCTACTGCCCGCCAAAAACTTCGATATGAGGAGGATGTGATTCTTAAGCACTCAACAACCTTCTTCAAGCAGTGGTGAGTTGGGAAAGTGGATCCGCCTACCAAAGAAATGTTTAAATCCCTGCAAAGGAAGAATTCCCGAGAAAGAGTCCCTTTCTTCTCTACCCCCATCCCTATAACCTCTGACGCTCAAAACCTGGAATTAGTAAGGAGTCACTATGCGGCTCATTTCAGCACTTCCGAGAAGCTCCCTCCAGAATCAGTGGAAGCCTGAATTAAAACATTCTCATGCAGAGCTAGAGTTATCCCTGAGCAGGCTTCTTCCTCAACAGAGTCTTCTTTATCTATCTTAGACATATACATGGCCATCGAGGGGTTAAATCCGCACAAGACTCCGGGGCTGGATGGGCTTCCTACAGAATTCTGTCAATAGTTCAAAGAAGTGCTCTCTCCTTTCCTTGTCTTGGTTTGGGAGGAATCACTTTTCCATAAAGCTCTCCCTTGTCTTATCAACACTAGAGTCATCAAATTATTGCACAAGAGAGGAGCCAAGGAAAATCTCTCTAATTGGAGACCGTTAACCATGCTCAATCTGCCTAAAAGATATTTTCCAAGGTTGTGAATAATTGAATAAGTGTCCTCGTGAGATGAAATGGATATCCTCTGAGAAAAAAGAGTTGATCAAAGGCAGGAAACTTATGGAGGATTTTATTGCATTATGGGACGGCTTTGAGCATGCTACAGAGTCGGGGCAAGACATCATTTTTGTCAAAATCAAATTTGACAAAGCTTATGACCGCTTGGAGTGGTCCTTTATTTTAAGGTGCTTGGAAGCAATGGGGTTAGGTAGTATGATGGTCCTCTTCGTTCAAACCCTGCTTGGGAATACAAGAGCTAGAGTGTCTCTAAATGGGAGTCTGTCGTGAGTATTTGATTTGGCTAGATCAGTCTGGCAACGCTGCCCACTAGCTCCTTTAATATTTTCTATTGCTTCAGATTATTTAAATTGCTTGGTCAAAGATAGGATGTTCAGAAGGCTCATTAAAGGTATCACGCTCACCGGTACTCAGGACCAACAATGCTTGTCCCAAATTTACCAGTGACACGAATGCATGGCTGGCTAATGATGAGTCCTCACTTGCTGAATTTTGGGATGCTATGAGGATCTTCTGTCTGGCTTCAAGTTCTTAGGTGAATCACAACAAGATAGGAGTCTTGTCAACTCAATCCCTACCAAATTTCTTGGACAATATAGTGTGTAAAATATTGAAAGAGGGGGAGATATTCAGGCTCCTTGGAGTCCCTTTGGGATTTTGTGTCTCACTCAAAACCATGTGGGATTGGGTTTGCAACAAGTTCCAAGACAAATGGAATAGATGGTTAGGATTTCAACATTTGTTGGCTGGAAGGGTGGTTGTCTCATCAACCACTTTCTCAACACCTATGTCCTATTCTTCTTTGGTTGTTGGAGGCCTGCCGACTGTCAATTGCTAAGGATATTCAAAATATGTAGAAATTTTCTATGGGTTGGTGACCCCTTTGATCACAAGGGTTCCAAGGTTGCATGTGATGTTTGCACTCTCCCTAAGAACAAAGGAGGGTTGGGCATCTGAGATCTCAATCTAATAGCAGATAAGATGGGGGTCAAATTGTTGGTGGCAGCACTCTAGCAATCGAAGGGAGAATGGGCAAGACTTCTACTCAGGAAGTCTCAACACTTCATGTTGGCGGATGCCAAGGGATGGTCCCATCTCCCCCTCTCAGTTTTATTTTTGGGAAAAAATAGATTTCTCTCAGTCGGTTCAGATCTGCTCACATCTATATTCCATACTTGGAATAGGCATACGAGCAAGCTTGCTCTGAAATCGCTTTCCAAACATACGCACTCGCTTCCCCTCCCATGATTCTATCCGGTGGCCATGCATGGAACTTCCCTCTATCAATCAGAAAGAGCAGAAGCAAGCTCTCACCCTTCACAAAGAAGGTTTAAAGGCTTGGTCTCAACTATGGGTCCTGGGGCTCGGGATTGGCTTTTAAACACTACCTTGTCTCTCAAGTACAAAGTCCAATTGTGGGATTTCCAGCTAATTAGAACCAGGATTAACTTCTTCCCAGTAGAGGTCACTTGGACCCTTCAAATGCCTTCGCCGCCGGGTTTTAGAGCTTTCATCTGGCCGGTTGACAGGTTCAAGTTACAGATCCCTCTTGGAATGCTTCCCCTCTGAATATTTCTCTTCATCTAACTCTTAAAAATCGGTGGAAGGTCAATTACTCACCCAAAAAATGGGATTTAAAGTTCACCAACATTTGGTCTCTTGCTATAAAACCTAAGAAATCTGTTCTTCTCTAGCTTCTACTTCATAAGTCTCTATGGATTGGGAAGAGAATCCTCCAAGCTAATCTAGGAACATGTCTTTGTTGTAGATGTAATAAATATGTGAAGGACATGGGCCATCTGTTTTAAGCCTGTTCCTCCAATAAAAGGTTACTTGCCCCACTAGCCAAGTCTCTAGGTTTTGCTCCATCATGAAACAGTGGATACTACGTGATAATGTTGAGATCATTAGTGTATGTTGGAACAAAGCAAGGGTAGAATTTCTCTAGATGATCTGGCGGCTGCGGAACTGTTGGATGGGGAGCGACTCACACACCCATGAAGTGCATGTAAACACTACCTAGATCAACATAATGTCAATCGAGGACACAGATGACACGATAGGCACACGGAGGAAATCTCTTAAGCTTGTTAGGCTGAGACCATCCTACACATACAACACTCAGGAAGGCCAACTAAACCACAATCAAGAACCTCACTGCTCTCAACTACACCACATAGCCACATACACACATACGAAAGGTAACTAACCTAATCATGCCAGATTTGTACGAAACTTAAGGAACATCATCCCCTCACTAGGATACACATGTCCCTAAGCTTCTACACTCAAAAACCCTCACTCTAAACCCATCTGCGGAAAACGCGTAGGATGAAAGAGCAAAATTTTGAAAGTGCCCGAAACTGAAATTTATGAGTACCTATCGTAGCTTATGTCGCCACGATTCTATAGACTACTAGAATGCAGAAAATAGAGACCGTTTGATACACTTACGGCCACAAATAGCTCGTAGATGCATCGGCGTGTGCGCTTTGTCTCGCGTGGAATGCTTGGCGTTGTCGCGTAGCTCTCCTTAAGCCTACAACAATGGTGCAGTCGGAACTCCAATGTGTTGAGCGAGCCGGGCGTAGCGAGAGGATGAAGCTCACGCTCACTCTCTTTCTCTCTGACACACAGTAGACAGCAGCGCTAAGTTTTGATTATGATTAAAATTCTTTTTACAAAATGACCTAGGTACCTTATATACTAAGGCTACCTTAGGTTTAACCAAAAATGGGGTTGAAAGGGTCAAATGGCTTTTTATTTACAATCTGGAAGTGCGGCTTCTGAAACTAGAATAACTACTCATTACAAATGACGTTTATAGCCATAATCCGCGGCATTTCATAACTCGCAAAAGATAAGACTTTGGTACGAAACTTGAGTTATGTTGTGTTGTTGACCCAGCGGTCAACATTCCCCCCTTCCTCGTTCATGTCGTCCCCGACATGACCTGATTGTTGATGGCGATGTGGTCTTTGCTGTCGTTTTGTTGTTGGAAAGAGATTATAGATTATAGCCTTTGCAGTAGCTTGTCTTGTTCATCCAATCCGATGTACATAGTCTTCACATGATTCAGGAAAATCATAATTGATGAAGAACTTTATGTCTTTCACATCCACACTTCGAGCTGCAGCATCTCTTTTTGTCATTATAGGTCTACTGCCAGATCTAAATTCAAAAAGAACCCAATGTCTTTTAACTTGACTCTTATCATCATGGATAGAGAAAGCTCCATCCATCATTTGGTCCAGCAAATCTGTGAATTCGGAGTATTTGTGATTCTCAGAAACAACTTCTACAATCTGTAGAATTGAGTGATTGGCTTTCTGATCTTGTGAGCCAATGACAAATTTGTAAGGATTTTGTAGAAATTGTATGGCTAAACCCATAACTTCTTTAGGCCAAGTTGCACTCCAATGCAAAGTCTGTCTGTCAGGCTGAATCCAGGACTTAATTATTCTAATTTGAGGTTCAAAACCCTGTCGAGCATTCGATGCGCATTATCAAGGACAAGCTTTTGAGATCCTCTGATTACCCTTATGTCTGATCTTTGTCATTAAGGACTTCTTTGTTCTTGAGTTATTTTGTGTTGTTGACCCAGCAGTCAACACATTGCTGTTGTTTTAGCTTCATCTGTTGCACTGCTTGTATCTTTGTCGAACCACAACAAGAACTATGATCCATTAGAGCGGACATCTATCAGCATAACCATTCATCTTTTGAGATCCTGTGATTACTTTTATGTCTGCTCTTCTTCATTGGGGACTTCTTTGTTCCTATGCAATCATGTTGTTAGTGTTGTCTGCAGCTTTGTCATTGTAGGCCATTCTTCGACTCGCCATTGAGGAGAAGTATGCTATGATCTGAAATTGGTGCTCCAATTCATTTGTCAATTGATTTGAGTAGAATTTCCTTATTGTTGATGTAGAAGGAATATGTACAAGAGGATGGTGATAGGTGTCTTTAGATTAGGGTCTAAAACCTGGATGACCAAAGGGAAAAAACCCGGTGGGAAAAAAATGCCTTTGGTATACGCTCTTATTGGAGTTGAGCAGTTGAACGTGAAGTACATGTTCATGAAAGGTGAGTGCTTGGGTGAAACACGGAAAGAGTGCCTGATGCAAGTGCCAATTATGGGACACTCTATATGCATATGAGAAATTTGTCACCAAAAGCATGCAATGTGAAAGAAGGAGATGATGGGTGTTTCGAGGAATAAATGTAGCACATGTGACATCAAAAGATGTCTCAATAGCTTCCACCTTTCCAAGAAGGGTTTTTGATGTAGAAGTTTCTCCACTCGTATCTCACTGTGCTCAGTACGTGAGTGTCTTTTGGGCCTTCTCCTTCACTTCACCAGACTTAAGTAGTTAGACTTCGACTCTTTTGCTCACCTATACCAGCATGAGAAACACAACGTAAATATGCTCAACTCTTCCAGCTTGAGCAGTACCTAGAATAGCTAAGACACTTAGACCACAGAGAATATTACTTGAAGCTTTGGGACTAACACCTCACTCATTTTGTGGCGTAGCTACTCGACTCTGACTTGTATGACTTGTCGGTTGCCTGTTGACACTGCTTTGTGACAAGTTCTTCGGCTGTTGTAGTGGGGCTGCTGAGACATACTTCGTGAAGTTTCATCGTTTTCCTATACCTTCTTCTCTTTGTAGTGCTCAGGCCTCTCGTCAGTCTTTTCTTCATGTGGATTATGGATTTTTTTAAATGTTTTCTTAATAATAAACAAAGAAAATCTTTTTTAAAAACTCAACAAAAGAAAAATCATTCAAATAGAAATCTAAATGCTATGTACACTATATACATGTCCCTAGGGGCTCATATATGGATTTTGTCCCCATATTCCTCTGTAACACTACTATGAGGGCATATACTCTAAATTTTGTCAAAAATTTATCACAATAAAATGCAAAAATTCAATGCATCTCACAAAACATTGCCCTCTAGTAGTCATAATATTAGGTCCGCATTCAGAATGCCTCCCCCCTTCCTATTTGGCGTCATCCTTTACGACAGGGTATCACAAAGGGTATGTGTTGTGCTTGGGCAATTAAAAGTTGTGCCTATGCGGGCCTTGTAATGTAGCCCTATTATGCATACACAATCAATGCATGGAAAAGATTTATGTTGTGCAAGATGTGAGTATAAGAAATTTTCTTATTGGCATTTGTTGGCGAGGCTTCCTATTCTAAGCAATGTAATGGTCTTTGAAGCTCCTGTATCGTTGCTTGATTGAAGCGACTTTCTCTCTTCTAATTGTACTGTAATCGTAGGAAGAATTGTAAGAATTCAAGCGGCGATGCACTGACAGCAGTTTTGTTGTTCTTCTTTGGGACCCATTTCTTTGCGATTATTGGCTGTTTTGTTGCTGACGCTTGTTTGGGAACCCATACTTTCCCGTGCTTCGTTTGTGTTTGAAGAGACTTCTTTGGGATCCACCTTTTTGTTGTGTGAGTCAACAGTGGTCTTTTCTTCAGCCCTTGTACGCTTGGTTGGGGATGGGATTCAGGCTTTGAAAGTTGATATTGTGGTTGTTTTGGAATCCAAATGAATTCCTGACTTTTTTGTGCTTCTTTGGAGCCCAAACCCATTTTGTGATATTCTTACCCATTCGTGCACGCTTTCCTTGTTTTTGTTTTGGTGTTGGATCTTGTGATTTGTCGAGCTTTTTGGCTTTGACTTGTTGTCCTGTTCTTTTGACCTGTCATGGTTGTTGCTGAAGGGGTTGGTGATAGTGATGGCCTGAGTTGATGATAGGGGATGTCATAAGATTCATCACTATCGCTACTATCCTCAGCAAGGTTGACTTCTTGTACTTTCCCTTGATTTTTTGGCTGGTAGTGGAAAGTTACTGTCTGTTTGCTCGTGGGTGGTAGTTTCTTGGAGGACTTTTTTAGCCCATTTATTAGATCATTGTTAGCTCATTGCTCTGGTCATATTCCTCCTAGCTGAGTCTTTGCATCCTTATTAGGAGCCATATTGTATGAGGATGCTTGTGGTGGCTGTGTCTTCACAGAGGACTTTGGAATCCACTTCTGATGCACTTTATTCGTGTAGCGAAGACATTGATTCCCGGGTCGTTGATCTTCTTGAAGCTCGAAGTGTTCTACAGAGTCATAGAAGTTGTCGTCTTCTTCATCTTTTGATTCTCCACATTTCTTTGTTTGCTCCTTATTTTGAGAGCTTGTTGATGTCTGGTTCTCTTCGTTTTCCTCGATTACACTCACAACAAAATAAGGAACGACATCATAGCCATTTTCATCACAAAACTTTGTTGTGGGAGCATCCTTCACGGCACACATGTCCAGAGTAGCCAAGATGTGTTCCCATCCAAAAGGCTCTAACTCATCTTCAAGAAATGGTTCTGCAATATAGTCCCTATCCTTCATAGCTCGCTCTAGGATACATTCCTCACGTTTCAAGCTACCACATTGTGAATCTCCACACATCCACAGTTCTTTAAGCTTACCTAACCAAGCTAGAAGTTCTGATCCTGCTACTGTGCCGGAATCAAACTCCTCAACCAGTGTTCTCGTCACATCCCTTTAGCTATGGTCCCTCAAGTTTACCTTTGTTATGGTTTCCATATGTCTCAGGTATATATGGTCATAACTCCAATCTTAGACCATTTTCAATTGTCGCATGAATGGTCTTCCCAGAATGATTTCATAGTTGTTCTTCTTGCCAAAGTCAACAACAACAAAAGTGTGTTTATATTCAATGCCACAAGAAGTAACAAGTACTTTTTCTAGCAGTCCTATGGGCTTTTCCTTGTGTCCGTCTGCAAGCTGCAGGGTCATTCGTGTGGATATCAAGGCAGGTTTTCCTCATTTTTTCCAAACCTCTTTGGTTGCAATGGCCACACCAGCTCCACTGTCAAGGATTGCCATGGTTTTTACACCATTGAATTCCATAGTAAGGGTGGTGTTTCCATCTTCTCCCTCGTAATACTCGCCTACCTTGTTTAATGGCACTGGCCTAGTATTTAGTTGAGACATTTCAAGCTCTTTGATGCCTTCCTCGATTTGAGTCATTGGGGTTTTTACACCAAATTTCTCTACACATTTACCCACATTAGCCCACATGTTTGGTCTTATTCTGAGCAACTCGGCTAACATTATTGTACAGGTGGCTGGGGTAGATAGAATATCCACTAGCCCCTTTGAATCGATGGCCT
This sequence comes from Adiantum capillus-veneris, assembly GCF_014529385.1. Lineage (NCBI taxonomy): Eukaryota > Viridiplantae > Streptophyta > Polypodiopsida > Polypodiales > Pteridaceae > Adiantum > Adiantum capillus-veneris. The sequence continues at coordinate 88,315,019 of NC_140954.1, forward strand.
TGTTGGGAGACACTCTCTGTGATGGGACTGCAACCACATCTGACTTGGTCTCGTACTCTCCCATGTAGCACAGTAGTGTTCTTAGCGAATGGGGTTGATTATCCATAGATTATACAGATCCTTTTTCGCCCCAATACGATCTCATGTCTAGATTCATTTGAGATTCAGTCTCAAATTTCTCTATTGGTGGTAGAAACACTCCTCGTTCATCACCAGTCTTGTCTACTCGTCTTCATCGGTCATCGGCTTCATTGGCCTCTCTGATTTGTTTCCACAATTCGTCAAGACCATCTATCTCTTTACAATCCTCAGGTATAGCCTGGTGAAATCCCTCGGAAGAGTTATCCGTGGTATTTAGTACTCTCCTTGGTTCTAATGCTGGGTCTTTGAGATTTGGTCTGTGCTCATGACTAGAATCTGGCTCTTTTAGTTCCTGGTTTGGTGGAATTACTTGTGTAGGCATGACATGGATCACATCCTCAGGTTTTGCAACAGGTGGCTCTAGTAAATCTTGGGCTTCTCAGCTAGGGATTTTTTCTCTCGTTCCCTGCCTGCTTTCATCCTAGTCTTTCTAGCTTTCCAACTATTTTGTTTGCTCTTGGTTTTCTGACTAGGTGTGTCTGTCTTTGGTCCATCATCTGTCTTTGGACTCGTGTCACTTTCCGTGTTCTTTGTCTCTGGATTCTCATCAGCTTTCTTTTGAGCTTGTGCTCTCGTAACCACTTGAACTGGTACGACATTTTCATTTTCTGAGCTACTAGGTAGCTGAACAATCCTTGATACATTTGTCGTGATTTTCCTGATTTGGTTTGGTTTTTTCGGGCAATCGGGGATCAAGTGAGTGATGCCACACTCAAGACAATAGGCATTTACTTCAGTGATCTCCGTATGAGGACATTGTTTGACCAAGTGGTTGTCACGACTTTTGTGACAATCTGTCTGTGGTTGATGTTGACCGCTAGGTCAACAACACAACATAACTCAAGTTTCGTACCAAAGTCTATCTTTTGTGAGTTATGAAATGCTACAAATTATGTCTATAAACGTCATTTGTAATGAGTAGTTATTCTAGTTTCAGAAGCCGGGGTGCAATGGCACTTCTAGATTGTAGATGCAAAGCCATTTGACCCTTTCAACCCCAATTTTTGGTTAAACCTAAGGTAGACTTAGTATATAAGGTACCTAGGTCATTTTGTAAAAAGACTTTTTTTATCATAATCAAACTTAGCGCTGCCGTCTACTGTGTGTGAGAGAAAAAGAGAGTGAGTGTGAGCTTCATCCTCACGCTACGCCCAGCTCGCTCAACACATTGGAGATCCGACTGCACCATTGTTGTAGGCTTAAGGAGAGCTACGCGACAACTCCAAGCATTCCACGCGAGACGAAGCGCACACGCCGACGCATCTACAAGCTATTTGTGGCCGTAAGTGTATCAGAAGATGTCTGTTTTCTGCATGCTAGTAGTCTATAGAATCGTGGAGAAATAAGCTACGCATAGGTACTCATAAATTTTAGTTTCGGGCACTTTCAAAATTCTGTTCTGTCATCCTACGCGTTTTCCGTAGATGGGTTTAGAGTGAGGATTTTGAGTGTAGAAGCTTACGGACATGTGTATCCTAGTGAGGGGATGGTGTTCCTTAAGTTTCGTACGATTCTGGCATGATTAGGTGAGTTACCTTCCGTATGTCTGTATGCGGCTAGGTGGTGTAGTTGAGAGCAGTGAGGTTCTTGATTGTGGTTTAGTTGGCCTTCCTGAGTGTTTCATGTGTAGGATGGTCTCAGCCTGACAAGCTTAAGAGATTTCCTCCGTGTTCCTATCGTGTCATCTGTGTCCTCGATTGACATTATGTTGATCTAGGTAGTGTTTGCATGCACTTCATGGGTGTGTGATTCGCTCCCGTCCAACATTGGCGCCGCTGCCGGGGACACAAGGACCTAAGTAGGTTTCCTACTAACACTCGTGTGATGGTTGCTTGATTTAGTTTCGGCTAAAGAAAGCGTTTTTCTTAAGTGGATCTGGAAGAGGATATTCCGCGATCAAGTGGATAGCCAGGAAGCGTGTGTCTTGCTGAGGGTCTGCGACTAGATAGGTTTAGTTAGGATCTGTGGATTAGAGTAGTTGTTGGTGGTCGAGTGATTTGTGAGGTGATAAAAGCGTTTACTAGTCCGTGTGTGGCAGTGAAGCGTTTTTCTACTCATAGATGCAAAACCCCATATGATTTGTAGGAGTAGCTTTAGGTAAGTGATCCGATTCTGATCTAGAGCTATTCATCACTGAATTATTTGCTAAAGTGCTTGATTGCATTTGAAATCACGGAAAAGTATGCTTTTGAGGGTAAAAATGCATTAAACAAGCTTTTGTGGATATTTTTGTATGACTGATTGATGCTGTGCATATAAAAGAGCACTTGCAAGGGTTCTGTGAAGAAAACCTGCAATTCTATAAACATAGACATCGTACGCGTAGGATGTCTCAAGGGGGTCTTAGAGACCAAATTTGAAAATTTTGATTGCACCAGTGGGTTCAGAGGGTAGATTTTACCCTAGTAATATATTGACTTGGGCGTTTTTCCCTGTTTTTGTTGACCAAAAGCCAAAAGGCGGAGTCAGAAAACGTAAAATTTGAGAAAAGGCTTAAATTGAGTGATTTTTGCATGTTTTTGCATTTGTAAAGCATACTTGCACTTTCTGAGAGCATAAGGAAGCATCAGGGACACTTCAGTCTCAAAAAATCAGCAGTAGACATCCTATGTGTAGGATGTCTACATGGTGATCTGGTGGAAATTTTGAAAATATGAGTTGACCAGTGTGTTCAGAAGGTAGGTTTTACCCTATTTTCACCTAGAAAGTGGAAATTTGACCAAATTTTGACAGATCTAAGCCAAAGACGAGAATTGCCAGACATCCTATCCAAATTGTGCCCAAGGCATAATTTTTGAGACTAAACCATAGGATGACTCCATAGGAATGTTCTAAATGTTGTATTGAGTGCATGTGATAAATTTCATCTCATTTGGGTCCGTGAAAGGGAAGATTGAACAAACTTTAGCATTTTTGACTAAAAAAGGAAAGAACAACTAGTTTTGGGGTCTTTTGACATCCAAACCAAAATCTAAGCATACCACTGGGTTGCTGACATCAAGGGGAAGCTTTGGGTCAAGTATGGGGTCAAACAGGCCAAAAAGACATCCTACGCGTAGTATGTCATATGTATGATTTTGCACTCCAAACATAATTCTGAGCATACCACAGTGATCAGTACCTTAAGGAGAGTCTGTGGTTCAAATTTGGGGCAATTCTGAGCAGTTAGACATCCTATGCGTAGGATGTCTAAGGCATGATTTAGAGGCCAAATTCAAACTGTGGACATAGCATGCTGTTGTATAGCCTTAGGCAAGCCTCCTAGTCAATTTTGGTCCAATTTGGAGTTGATTTGACTTGGGAATTCATCAGAACAGACATCAGGCTTTTGGAGTAGACATTAGGAGATTTCGGAGGTCTTTTGGAGGGCCTTTTGGAAGAGAGAGGAAAATAAGCTCCTCCAATGAGAGAAGAGCCTACGTTACGTAGAAAAATAGATTGATATTAACAAAAATATAAAAGGTGTCCCTCTCCTCATTTAATAATCTAGTGGTCCTTGAAGACGATCACTCTCTTTCATTTAATGCGAGCACCTTTTTCAGAAGGTAGATGCGGTGCATTTGATACGGCTTATGTCATCACTAGAATTCAAAAAGGTACAAAACTATCAAGTGGTGGAAGATTTTGAAACTTTTGATACTGTCAATGCGTCCGGAACGCCCAAATATCCTAGAAATGAATGTCCAATTGCCTAGCTCCGACATCCAAAGAGGCAAAGAATGTCAAAAACCCCTAAAAGAACATTTTACTAACGGCGCGCGAGGGGGCATTCCAAAATTTTAGAATGCCTCATCGCGTGCCGTTAGTAAAAAGCCCCTTTTTTCCTCTTTTAGAGAGCTTTTTGAGAGGAAAATGTCAAAAAATCTCTAGAAAGGCTTCCATCTATCACATAGGTTTTTTCTTCATCATCTTAGCCTTAGAGATCATAATTTCGGGTCTATAAGAGTGAGCACGCACACCCATTGTTACAATTCTACAAAGTGCATTTTGATCACACACACACATACACACACAGAGACAGACAAATATAACATACACACAAACACATAGAGACACAAATATAACATACACACACACAAATAGACACACACACTCACAAACACACAGACACAAATATAACATACACACACACACACACACAAACACAAAGAGCCTCTCTCTCTCTCTCTCTCTCTCTCTCTCTCTCTCTCTCTCTATACTATAGGCGCGCGTAGAGAGGCACAACCGGTGTGCATGTCTCTATGCGCGCCTCTAGTACTGTGCATCCACCACTGTATGTGTTTATGTGTGTATGTGTGAGTGTTATAGAGAGAGGAAGTAAGGCGGGGGAAAGAGAGAGAGAGAGTCTTTCTATTACCTTATACTAACGGTGCGAGGAGGTGTTTTTTGAGGTCAAAACATGCTCCGCGCGCGCCGTTAGTAGTGGGAGTCTCTCACTCTCTCTCTCTCTCTCTCTCTCTCTTTAAATATGCTAAGCTATAGAAAGGAGAGGGAGAGGGAGAGGGAGAAAGAGAGTGAGAGAGAGATAGAGAGCATGGTGCAAAAGTGCAATAGAGAAACATGGGTAGGCTTTCTTGAAAGATAGTTGCTCAAAAATCACTAAAAGGAGCTTTGTACTAACGGCGCGCAGAGGGGCATTCTAGCATTTTAGAATGCCTCCTCGCGCACCTTAAGTAAAAAGCCCATTTTTTGGGGTTTTTTGACATTTTTTGTCTCTCCGGATGTCGGAATGAGACAAGTAGACATTCGTTTTTAGGGTATTTTGGCGTTCCGGACGCATTGGTGGTGTCAAAAGCCTCAAAATCTATCACTATTTGACAGTTTGTAAGCTGCCTTGAATGCGGCGCACCTGCCTCCTGAAAAAGACGCTCACATTAAATAAAAAAGTGACCGTTTTCAAGGACGATTGGGAATATAAATCTACTTTTTAAAGTGTCTGGTTGTCCTTTTGGACGTACTCACAAGGTTGAAGTGCATTTTAAAAAAAGTTTCTAGAGAGAGAAATACAATTTCTTACAAGGCCCTCCAAATGACCTCCGAAATTTTCTAATGTTTTGGATCATTTGACCAATCTATAGGTGTAAGAATCAAAAAGTAAAAATAGTTGTGAGTTTAGCACATCAAGGGGAAGCTACAGTGCAAGTTTGGACAAAATCTGAGCAGTTAGACATCCTACGCGTAGGATGTCTCCAGCTTGATTTAGGACTCCAAACCAACTTATGAGCACACCACTGTGATTAGCACATGAAGGAGAAGCTAGGGTGAAAATTTCAAGTCATTCTGAGCAAAAAGACATCCTACGTGTAGGATGTCTCAAGGCGATTTTTAAATCCAAATGAAATTCTGAGCATACCATTGTGTTGTTGGACTTAAGGGGAGTCTCTGAACCAAATTTTGTTAAATTTTGAGCATATAGACATACTACGCGTAGGATGTCTCCAGGCTAGTTTTAGGGTCCATCTGTACTTTTGACCATACAGAAGTGTTCACAGTGTCACAGAGATCCCAAATATTCTTTTAAAATTGAATTTGGACTCATTTTGACCATTCTAAACTGCATTTCACTGTTTTGGCCATAACTTTCACAAACGGTATTGATCGGAAAAGTTTTTATATCAAAATGTAGCCTAAGAGCGGCTCTACATATCTTAGAGAAAAACTTGAACTAAATGCATGCCAACGGCAACCATTTAGTACCATTTAGTTCAACTTTGAAAAAAACATCGTTTGAGGCCTCAAAATTCATCCGCAAGTTAGGGGTGTCTGAAAGCGACAATTTGCGAGAATTGTGACGAAACGGTTGCGGTTTTGGAAATAGTTTCGACTTTTCCCTAACCAAAGCACTTGAACATAGTGGACTAAGTCTACTTGAACCAAGCAAAAGCTCTTAAGCCTAGAAATCATGTCTACCCTAGATTCAAACGCAGCTTACACAAGCTTGGAGATCCCGACGATAGAGGAATATCCTCCCACAATGGATCTTCGAAACTTGCAATTGATAAAGACCCATCTTGTTGAGAGAGTTTGGATGATCGGTCATGAGAGTGAAGGACTATATAGATACATTTACGACAATGAGGTCAATCTTTATAGGTGCTCAGATCCATACCTAGAAGAGATAACGGATTACAAGCTCTTATGTGTCTACACATATAGAGTCGACTGTCAATGGAGATCTATAGTTGTCGACAAGTATGGACGAGAATACAGAGTTGTAGAAAGCACAAATCCAGAAACTGTACTAGAAAGAGGTGAATATTTGGTCAATGAAGGACCACAATTGCCTCCACCAAACACGAGAATTCCTATAGGAGTTCCAAGAAGAGAGCCACCAGGATTCCCTTCAAGAGCGATAACGAGAGAAGGATTGGGAGAGTCTCTGGTTAGACTTGTAGACAATCGACGAGTTAGACCATCCCAAGTCCAGAAATGGGTAAACAAAAAATACTCCGGAGATAAAGATCTGAGAGATCACGTAGCGGATTTTAGAAGAGTGATTAGAGCAGAGGAAGTTTCAGATTTTGCGACACAGTTTGCGGGATTTGGATTGACTCTAGAAGATGATGCAGCTACATGGTTCGACTCGGTGGAAAAATGGGATTTTGAGACCCTAGATGAGCTGTTTGAGGAGTTTATTGAAGAATTATTGCCAAAAGGCATTGCTCACAACACGGTCTCGCAAATCCATAGATTCAAACAGAAAGAGAATGAATCAGTACACAAAGCATCATTACGGCTCAAGAGATATGTTAACCTCTGTTCGAGAGCAGAATTACCTACGGAAGCAAGACTGGTGCTGATCTTTATCCAGGGAATGAGAGACGAGGGCCTTCAGAAGGATCTGCATATGATAAGGAGGATGACGCTAAACAAGTTGATCAAAGAAGATCTTTATCTAGTGGATAACTATGAGGAATACAAAGAAACGGACTTAAAGAGTCAAGGAGATGATACATCCTCTGAGCACAGTGTTTCACAGATAAGTGAGTCCATTGCCAAGCCAACATCACCTATTGATCAAGAAAAGCCTATTGACGACTTGGTCAAGAGGTTTATTCGTCTTGTAAGGTCTGATTCGGGAGAGCCGAAGTGGTGTGAAATTGAGAGAAAATGGACGAACCATACGGGGGAAGAGTTCTATTATAGCATGGAAAATGCTAGGGAGAGATATGTACAACCTGTTCCAGAAGCACCTACTCCACCAAGATACATTACGAGGAATGCGCCAAGACCAGTAAGAGTTTCAAGGCCACAGCTTGTCTTAGGACAAGAACCTCCGCTACCAGGTGCTAGAATGCCGGTAGACATGAGATACATGCCAATGATGGAAGCATCAAATAAACCAATGCCAGTACCAGCTACAATGTGGTATAGCAACCAAAGTAAGTACTACCCTTCGGAGCAACAAAATGTGAGAGAAACACATGGAGTGGTGAGGCCGGTACAACCTCCACCTCCTAGGTTTCAGTCGAAAGAAAGAAGGTATGAAATGGACAAAAGGACATTGCGATTCATTGCAAAAAACGGCTTATCTAGGTCAAAGCTTGCTTATAGCCAAGAGGAAATGCTAAAAGAATCTCCTCAACTAGAGACAGATTGTCACAAAAGTCGTGACAACCACTTGGTCAAACAATGTCCTCATACGGAGATCACTGAAGTAAATGCCTATTGTCTTGAGTTTGGCATCACTCACTTGATCCCCGATTGCCCGAAAAAACCAAACCAAATCAGGAAAATCACGACAAATGTATCAGGGATTGTTCAGCTACCTAGTAGCTCAGAAAATGAAAATGTCATACCAGTTCAAGTGGTTACGAGAGCACAAGATCAAAAGAAAGCTGATGAGAATCCAGAGACAAAGAACACGGAAAGTGACACGAGTCCAAAGACAGATGATGGACCAAAGACAGAAGCACCTAGTTAGAAAACCAAGAGCAAACAAAATAGTTGGAAAGCTAGAAAGACCAGGATGAAAGCACGCAGGGAACGAGAGCAAAAATCCCTAGCTGAGAAGCTTACTGAAGCTGAGGAGAAGATAAAACAACATGAGGAAAAGGAGGCACCTTCTCTTACACAGATGGTTAAACCTCTAGAAGAACCATCCACGGATGAGAAACCGAGAAGTGCTAATTCAGGAGGATCTGTGTTGGTAGAGAAGGTTAATGAGACATTAGATGCCCTCTTGCAAGCCTATGATGTGAGGCTCAAAAACAAACAAACCCAAGAACAAAGATGGATGACATATCCCTATGCGGAACTAGAAAAGCAAAGGTTTGAAATGTGCAAGAAAATGATTCAAACAGCCCAAGCTTTACTAGAACCACCAGTTGCAAAACCTGAGGATGTGATCCGTGTCATGCCTACACAAGTAATCCCACCAAACCAGGAACTAAAAGAGCCAGATTCTAGTCATGAGCACAGACCAAACCTCAAAGACCTAGCATTAGAACCAAGGATAGTACTGAATACCACGGATAACTCTTCCGAGGGATTTCACCAAGCTATACCTAAGGATTGTAAAGAGATAGATGGTCTTGAGGAATTGTGGAAACAAGTCAGAGAGGCCAATGAAGCGGATGACCTAAGAAGACGAGTAGACAAGACTGGTGATGAACGAGGAGTGTTTCTACCACCAATAGAGGAATTTGAGACTAGATCTCAAATGAATCTAGACGTGCGATCGTATTCGGGTGACAAAGGATCTGTACAATCTATGGATAGTCAACCCCATACGCTAAGAACACTACCGTCCTACATGGGAGAGTACGAGACCAAGTCAGATGTGGTTGCAGTCCCATCACAGAGAGTGTCTCCCAACAAGGCCATCGATTCAAAGGGGCTAGTAGATATTCTATCTACCCCAGCCACCTGTACAATAATGTTAGCCGAGTTGCTCAGAATAAGACCAAACATGTGGGATAATGTGGGTAAATGTCTAGAGAAATTTGTTGTAAAAACCGCAATGACTCAAATCGCGGAAGGCATCAAAGAGCTTGAAATGCCTCAACTAAATACTAGGCCAGTGCCATTAAACAAGGTAGGCGAGTATTACGAGGGAGAAGATGGAAACACCACCCTTCCTTTAGAATTCAATGGTGTAAAAACCATGGCAATCCTTGACAATGGAGCTGGTGTGGCCATTGCAACCAAAGAGGTTTGGAAAAAATGGGGACAACCTACCTTGATATCCACACGAATGACCCTGCAGCTTGCAGACGGACACAAGGAAAAGCCCCTAGGACTGCTAGAAAAAGTACTTGTTACTTCTTGTGGCATTGAATATGAACACACTTTTGCTGTTGTTGACTTTGGCAAGAAGAACAACTATGACATCATTCTGGGAAGACCATTCATGCGACAATTGAAAATGGTTCAAGATTGGGGTTATGACCATATATACCTGAGACATATGGAAACCATAACAAAGGTAAACTTGAGGGACCATAGCTATAGGGATGTGACGAGAACACCGGTTGAGGAGTTTGATTCCGGCACAGTAGCAGGATCAAAACTTCCGGCTTGGTTAGGTAAGCCTAAAGAACTGTGGATGTGTGGAGATTCACAATGTGGTAGCTTGAAACGTGAGGAATGTATCCTAGAGCAGGTTATGGAGGATAAGGACTATATCCCAGAACCATTTCCTGAAGAAGAGTTAGAGCCGTTTGGATGGGAACACATCTTGGCTACTCTGGATGTGTGCACCATGGAGGATGCTCCCACAACAAAGTTTTGTGATGGAAATGGCTATGATGTCGTTCCTTATTTTGCAGTGAGTGTAATCCAGGAAAATGAAGAGAACCATACATCAACAAGCTCTCGAAATAAGGAGCAAACAAAGAAATGTGGAGAATAAAAAGATGAAGAAGACGACGAGTTCTATGACTCTGTAGAACACTTCAAGCTTCAAGAAGATCAACGACCCAGGAATCAATGTCATCACTACACGAATAAAGTGCATCAAAAGTGGATTCCAAAGTCCTCGGTGAAGACATAGCCACCTCAAGCATCCTCATACATGGTTCCTAATAAGCTAGAGAAACGAGCTAACAATGCTTTAGAAAAGTCCTCCAAGAAACTACCACCCACGAGCAAACAGACAGTAACTTTCCACTACCAGCCAAAAAATCAAGGGGAAGTACAAGAAGTCAACCTTGGTAAGGATAGTATCGATAGTGATGAATCTTACGACATCCCCTATCATCAACTCAGGCCATCACTATCACCAACCCCTTCAGCAATAACCATGACAGGTCAAAAGAACACGACAACGAGTCAAAGCCAAAAAGCTCGACACATCTATATACCAAAAATCTAGATCGGCCAAAAATAGATATGGATCAAGAAGACAAAGATCGCTGATGACAAATCACAAGATCCAACACCAAAACAAAAACAAGGAAAGCGTGCACGAACGGGTAAGAATATCACAAAGTCGCAAGCTTTCACAACTCAGGTTTGGGCTCCAAAGAAGTTGATTCAAGCACAAAAAAAACAAGAATTCATTTGGATTCCAAAACAACCACAGTATCAACTTTCAAAGCCTGAATCCCGTCACCAACCAAGCATACAAGGGCTAAAGCAAAGACCACTGTTGACTCACACAACAAAAAGGTGGATCCCAAAGAATTTTCTTCAAACACAAATGAAGCACGGGCAAGTATGGGTTCCCAAACGAGCGCCAACGACAAAAAAGCCAATAATCACAACGAAATGGGTCCCAAAGAAGAACAACAAAACTGTTGTCAGTACATCGCCGCTTGAATTCTTACAATTCTTCCTACGATTACAGTACAGTTAGAAGAGAGCAAGTCGTTTCAATCAAGCAACGATACAGGAGATTCAAAGACCATTACATTGCTTAGAAAAGGAAGCCTCGCCAACAAATGCCAATAAGCAAATTTCTTATATCCACATCTTGCACAACATAAATCTTTTCCATGCATTGACTGTGTATGCATAATAGGGCTACATTACAAGGCCTGCATAGGCACAACTTTTAATTGCCCAACCACAACACATACCCTTTGCGATACCCTGTCGTAAAGGATGACTCCAAATAGGAAGGGGGGAGGCATTCTGAATGCGGACCTAACATTATGACTATTAGAGGGCAATGTTTTGTGAGATGCATTGAATTTTTGCGTTTTATTGTGATAATTTTTTGACAAAATTTAGAGTATATGCCGTCATAGTAGTGTTACAGAGGAATATGGGGACAAAATCTATATATGAGCCCCTAGAGACATGTGTATAGTGTACATAGCATTTAGATTTCTATTTGAATGATTTTTCTTTTGTTGAGTTGTTTTAAGATTTTCTTTGTTTATTATTAAGAAAAAAATAAAAAAAAAGCCATAATCCACATGAAGAAAAGACTGACGAAAGGCCTGAGTACTACAAAGAGAAGTGTTAGTCCCAAAGCTTCAAGTAATATTCTCTGTGGTCTAAGTGTCTTAGCTATTCTAGGTACTGCTCAAGCTGGAAGAGTGGAGCATATTTAAGTTGTGTCGCTCATGCTAGTATAGGTGAGCAAAAGAGTCGAAGTCTAAGTACTTAAGTCTGGTGAAGTGAAGGAGAAGGTCCAAAAGACACTCACGTACTAAGCACAGTGAGATACGAGTGGAGAAACTTCTACATCGAAAACCCTTCTTGGAAAGGTGGAAGCTATTGAGACATCTTTTGATGTCACATGTGCTACATTTATTCCTCGAAACACCCATCATCTCCTTCTTTCACATTGCATGCTTTTGTTGAAAAATTTCTCATATGCATATAGAGTGTCCCATAATTGGCACTTGCATCAGGCACTCTTTCCGTGTTTCACCCAAGCACTCACCTTTCATGAACATGTACTTCATGTTCAATTGCTCAACTCCAATAAGAGCGTATACGAAAGGCATTTTTTTCCCACCGGGTTTTTTCCCTTTGGTCATCCAGGTTTTAGACCCTAATATAAAGACACCTATCACCATCCTCTTGTACATATTCCTTCTACATCAACAATAAGGAAATGCTACTCAAATCAATTGACAAATGAATTGGAGCACGAATTTCATATCATAGCATACTTCTCCTCAATGGCGAATCGAAGGATGGCCTAAAATGACAAAGCTGCAGATAACACTAACAACATGATTGCACAGGAACAAAGAAGTCCCCAATGAAGAAGAGCAGACATAAAAGTGATCAGAGGATCTCAAAAGATGAATGGTTATGATAATAGATGTCCGCTCTAATGGATCATAGTTCTTGTTGTGGTTCGACAAAGATACAAGCAGTGCACCAGATGAAGCCAAAACAACAGCAAAGTGTTGACCGACTAGGTCAACAACACAACATAACTCAAGAACAAAAAAGTCCTCAACGGAGTGTGGATGTGAAAGACATAATGTTCGCCATCAATTATGATTTTCCTGAATCGTGTGAAGACTATGGACATCGGACTGGACGAACAAGACACGCTAATGCCAAGGCTATAGTCTATACTTTCTTTACAACAACAAAACGACAGCAAAGACCACATCGCCATCAACAATCAATTCATGTCGGGGACGACGTGAACGCGGAAGGGGGGAATGTTGACCGTTGGGTCAACAACACAACATAACTCAAGTTTCGTACCAAAGTCTTATCTTTTGCGAGTTATGAAATGCTACGGATTATGGCTATAAACTTCATTTGTAATGAGTGGTTATTCTAGTTTCAGAAGCCGGGGTGCAATGGCACCTCCAGATTGTAAATGCAAAGCCATTTGACCCTTTCAACCCCATTTTTTGGTTAAACCTAAGGTAGCCTTAGTATATAAGGTATCTAGGTCATTTTGTAAAAAGACTTTTTTTATCATAATCAAACTTAGCACTGTCGTCTACTTTGTGTGAGAGAGAAAGAGAGTGAGTGTGAGCTTCATCCTCACGCTACGCCCGACTCGCTCAACACATTGGAGATCCGACTGCACCATTGCTGTAGGCTCGGGGAGAGCTACGCGACAACGCCAAGTATTCCACGCGAGACGAAGCGCACACGCCGACGCATCTACGAGCTACTTGTGGCCGTAAGTGTATCAAACGATGTCTGTTTTCTGCGTGCTAGTAATCTATAGAATCGTGGCGACATAAGCTACGCATAGGTACTCATAAATTTCAGTTTCGAGCACTTTCAAAATTCTGTTCTGTCATCCTACGCATTTTCGGCAGATGGGTTTAGAGTGAGGATTTTAAGTGTAGAAGCTTAGGGACACGTGTATCCTAGTGAGGGGATGGTGTTCCTTAAGTTTCGTACGATTCTGGCATGATTAGGTGAGTTACCTTCCGTATGTGTGTATGCGGCTAGGTGGTGTAGCTGAGAGCAGTGAGGTTCTTGATTGTGGTTTAGTTGGCCTTCCTGAGTGTTGTATGTGTAGGATGGTCTCAGCCTGACAAGCTTAAGAGATTTCCTCTGTGTGCCTATCGTGTCATCTGTGTCCTCGATTGACATTATGTTGATCTAGGTAGTGTTTGCATGCACTTCATGGGTGTGTGAGTCGCTCCTGTCCAACAGTTGAGGAGATTCTTTTAGCATTTCCTCTTGGCTATAAGCAAGCTTTGACCTAAATAAGCATCTATTTGCAATGAATCGCAATGTCCTTTTGTCCATTTCATACCTTCTTTCTCTTGTTTGAAACCCAGGTGGTGGAGGTTGTACCGGCCTCACCACTCCATGTGCTTCTCTCACATTTTGTTGCTCCGAAGGGTAGTACCCACTTTTGTTGCTATACCACATTGTAGCTGGTACTCGCGTTGGTTTATTTGATGCTTCCATCATTTGCATGTATCTCATGTCTACCGCCATTCTAGCACTTGGCAGCGGAGGTTGTTGTCCTAAGACAAGCCGTGGCCTTAAAACTCCTACTGGTCTTGCCGCATTCCCCGTAATGTATCTAGGTGGAGTATGTGCTTCTGTATAACAGATTGTACATACCTCTCACTAGAATTTTCCATGCTATAATAGCACTCTTCCCCCGTATGGTTCGTCCATTTTCTCTCAATTTCACACCACTTCGGCTCTCCCGAATCACACCTTACAAGAGGAATCAACCTCTTGACCAAGTCGTTGAGAAGCTTTTCTTGATCAATAGGTGCCGTTGGCTTGGCAATGGACTCACTTATCTGTGAAACACTGTGCTGAGAAGATGTGTCATCTCCTTGATTCTTTAAGTCCTTTTCTTTGTATGCCTCACAGTTATCCACTAGATAAAGAGCTTCTTTGATCAACTCGTTTAGCGTCATCCTCCTTAGCATATGCAGATCCTTCTGAAGGCCCACATGTCTCATTCCATGGATAAAGATCAACATCAGTCATGCTTGCGTAGGTAATTCCGCTCTCGGACAGAGCTTAACATATCTCTTGAGCCGTAATGATGCTTTGCGTACTCATTCATTCTCTTTCTGTTTGAATCTATGGATTTGTGAGACCGTGTTGTGAGCAATGCCTTTTGGCGAGAATTCTTCAATAAACTCCTCAAACAACTCATCTAGGGTCTTAAAATCCCATTTTTCCACCGAGTCAAACCATGTAGCTGCATCATCTTCTAGAGTCAATCCAAATCCCGCAAACTGTGTCGCAAAATTCGAAACTTCCTCTGCTCTAATCACTCTTCTAAAAGCCGCTACGTGATCTCTCGGATCTTTATCTCCGGAGTATTTTGTGTTTACCCATTTTTGGACTTGGGATGGTCTAACTCGTCGATTGTCTACAAGTCTAACCAGAGACTCTCCCAATCCTTCTCTTGTTATCGCTCTTGAAGGCTTGGTGGCTCTCTTCTTGGAACTCCTATAGGAATTCTCGTGTTTGGTGGAGGTATTTGTGGTCCTTCATTGATCAAATATCCTCCTCTTTCTAGTACAGTCTGTGGATTTGTGCTTTCTACAACTCTGTATTCTCGTCCATACTTGTCGACAACTATAGATCTCCATTGACAGTCGACTCCGTATGTGCAGACATATAGAGCTTGTAATCCGTTATCTCTTCTAGGTATGGATCTGAGCACCTATAAAGATTGACCTCATTGTCGTCAATGTATCTATATAGTACTTCACTCTCATGACCAATCATCCAAACTCTCTCAACAAGATGGAAGATTATCAATTTCCACTATAAGAGGTTGTGTGCTCTTGTGACGCTGTTAGCGACGGAAATACACTGGGTTTTTATAACCCCTGGCGTCGCTAAAACCGTCGCTACGAGAGCGTCGCTATATGCATCGCTATATAGAGACGCTCATAGCGACGTTTACAAAGAAGTCTGTAGCGACGCTCATAGCGACGCTACAGAGCCATAAATAGCGACGATTATAGCGACGCCCGAGAGAATTTGTTTTTGGTGACAGGGCATTGAATGCTTTGCCACCCATCAACCATATTGTACTTGATTCACTTTTTAAAAAAAGTGCAAGGGTAGATAATAGACCAAAATAGTCACCCACAAGATGCATTGTTTGCAAAATTGACAAGCGTAAAATTGACAATTGTACACATCATAGGCAAAATGAATTGATTGGCAAATGTAATAATGACAATTGTACAACATCATAGGCATAAAGAATTGATTGGCAAAATGAACTGCGGTGACAAATGTAATAATATACATGGTTCAAAAAGACGTATAAAATCCGTCTCATGATACATAAGCTATGAGAAACCCTAAACTAATGCTATCTAGCTATGGATAAACTGACGGCGTCTAGTCAGACGTCTCATCGCGTCCAAGCGGCGTATCTGTCTTTATCAATTGCAAGTTTGGAAGATCCATTGTGGGAGGATATTCCTCTATCATCGGGATCTCCAAGCTTGTGTAAGCTGCATTTGAATCTAGGGTAGACATGATTTCTGGACTTAAGAGATTTTTCTTGGTTCAAGTAGACTTAGTCCACTGTGTTCAAGTGCTTTGGTTAGGGAAAAGTCGAAACTATGTCCAAAACCGCAACCGTTTCGTCACAATTCTCGCAAATTGTCGCTTTTAGACACCCCTGACTTGCGGATGTATTTTGAAGCCTCAAACGACGTTTTTCTCAAAGTTGAACTGAATGGTTGCTGTGGGCATGCATTTAGTTCAAATTTTTCTCTACGATCTGTAGAGCCGCTCTCAGGCTATGTTTTGATATAAAAACTTTTCCGATCCGATACCGTTTGTGAAAGTTATGGCCAAAATAGTGAAATGCAGTTTAGACTGGTCAAAATGAGTCCAAATTCAATTTTAAAAGAAGTTTTGGGATCTCTGTGACACTGTGAACACTCCTGTATGGTCAAAAGTACAGTTGGACCCTAAAAATGGCATGAAGACATTCTACACGTAGGATGTCTATTATATGCTCAGAATTTAACAAAATTTGGTCCAGAGACTGCCCTTAAGTCCAGCAACACAATGGTATGCTCGGATTTGAGTTTGGATGTCAAAAGTGGCCTTGAGACATCCTACGCGTAGGATGTCTTTTTGCTCAGAATGACTTGAAATTTTCACCCCAGCTTCTCCTTGAGGTGCTGATCACAGTGGTGTGCTCATAGATTGGTTTGGAGTCCTAAATCAAGCTGGAGACATCCTACGCGTAGGATGTCTTTTTGCTCTGTTTCAGCTCATAATTGCACTATAGCTTCCCCTTGATGTGCTAAACTCACAACTATTTTTACTTTTTGATTCTGACACCTATAGGATAGTCAAATGATTAAGAATCTGCTTCAGAAGCCTGATGTCTGTTCTGATGAATTCACCAGTCAAATCAACTCCAAACTGGACCAAATTTGCCTAGGAGGCTTATCTAAGGCTATATGATAGCATGGTATGGTCACAATAGAATTTTGGTTTCAGAATTATGCATTAGACATCCTATGCGTAGGATGTCTAACTGCTCAGAATTGCCCCAAATTTGAACCACACACTCTCCTTGAGGTGTTGATCACTGTGGTATGCTCAGAATTTATTTTAGAGTCCAAAATCACACAGAAGACATCCTCCGCATAGGATGTCTTTTTGGCCTGTTTGACTCCATACTTGTCCCACGGCTTCCCCTTGATGTCAGCAACCCAATGCTATGCTTCGATTTGAGTTTGGATGTCTATTCTTGCCTTTTTCAGTCAAAAATGCTAAAGTCTATTCAATCTTCCCATTGACTGACCCAAATGAGATGAAATTTATCACATGCACTCAATACATCATTTAGAACATGCCTATGGAGTCATCCTATGGTTTGGTCTCAAAATTAGGCCTTGGACACAATTTGGGTAGGATGTTTGGCAATTCTCGTCTTTTGGCTTTCATATGTCAAAATTTGGTCAAATTTCCACTTTCCAGGTGAAACTAGGGTAAAACCTACCTTCTAAACACACTGGTCAACTTAGAATTTCAAAATTTCCACCAGATCACCCTGTAGACATCCTACGTGTAGGATGTCTACTGCTGATTTTTTCAGACTGAAGTGTCCCTGATGCTTCCTTATGCTCTTAGCAAGTGCAAGTATGCTTCACAATTGCAAAAACATGCAAAAGTCACTCAATTTAAGCCTTTTCTGAAAGTTTACGTTTTCTGACTCCGCCTTTTGGCTTTTGGTCAACAAAAATAGGGAAAAACACCCAAGTCAATATGTTACTAGGGTAAAACCTACCCTCTGAACCCACTGGTGCAGTCAGAATTTTCAAATTTGGTCTCCAGAACCCCCTTGAGACATCCTACGCGTAGGATGTCTATGTTTACAGAATTGCAGGTTTTCTTCACGGAACACTTGCAAATGCTCTTTTATATGCACAGCATCAGTCAGTCATACAAAAATATCCACAAAAGCTTGTTTAATGCATTGTTACCCTCAAAAGCACACTTTTCCGTGATTTCAAATGCAATCAAGCACTTTAGCAAATAATTCAATGTTGAATAGCTCTAGATCAGAGTCGGATCACTTACCTAAAGCTACTACTACAAATCATATGGGGTTTTGCATCTATGAGTCGAAAAACGCTTCACTGCCACACACGGACTAGTAAACGCTTTTATCACCTCACAAATCACTTGACCACCAACAACTATTCTAATCCACAGATCCTAACTTAACCTATCTAGTCGCAGACCCTCAGTAAGACACACGCTTCCTGGCTATCCGCTTGATCATAGAATATCCTCTTCCGGATCCACTTAAGAAAAACACTTTCTTTAGCCGAAACTAAATCAAGCAACCATCACACGAGTGTTAGTAGGAAACCTACTTAGGTCCTTGTGTCCCCGGCAACGGCGCCAATGTTGGACGGGGAGCGACTCACACACCCATGAAGTGCATGTAAACACTACATAGATCAACATAATTTCAATCGAGGACACAGATGAAACGATAGGCACACGGAGGAAATCTCTTAAGCTTGTCAGGCTGAGACCATCCTACACATACAACACTTAGGAAGGCTACCTAAACCACAATCAAGAACCTCACTGCTCTCAACTACACCACCTAGCCACATACACACATACGGAAGGTAACTCAGCTAATCATGCCAGATTTGTACGAAACTTAAGGAACACCATCCCCTCACTAGGATACGCCTATCCCTAAGCTTCTACACTCAAAACCCTCACTCTAAACCCATCTGCGAAAAACGCGTAGGATGACAAAGCCGAATTTTGAAAGTGCCCGAAACTGAAATTTATGAGTACCTATGCGTAGCTTATGTCACCACGATTCCATAGACTACTAGCACGCAGAAAACAGACATCGTTTGATACACTTACAACCACAAATAGCTCGTAGATGCGTCGGCGTGTGCGCTTCGTCTCGCGTGGAATGCTTGGCGTCGTCGCATAGCTCTCCTTGAGCCTACAGCAATGGTGCAGTCGGATCTCCAATGTGTTGAGAAATCCGGGCGTAGCGAGAGGATGAAGCTCAGGCTCACTCTCTTTCTCTCTCACACACAGTAGACAGCAGCGCTAAGTTTTGATTATGATTAAAAGTCTTTTTACAAAATGACCTAGGTACCTTATATACTAAGTCTACCTTAGGTTTAACCAAAAATGGGGTTGAAAGGGTCAAATGGCTTTGTATTTACATTCTGGAAGTGCCATTGCACCCCGACTTCTAAAACTAGAATAACTACTCATTACAAATGACGTTTATAGCCATAATCCGCAGCATTTCATAACTCGCAAAAGATAAGACTTTGGTACGAAACTTGAGTTATGTTGTGTTGTTGACCCAGCGGTCAACAGGAACTATATTTTGTTTGAAGAATCCTACCAGACTCCTAGTTTGAAAAACCTTTTCTCATCTCTTAATGTGTAGGAAATGAAGATTGAAAATGATTAGGTGACCCTCTACAGAAAAAAGAAGGATATTCTGAAGGATTCTCAGTACTTGTATAACCAGCTCAAGGTAGGCACCTCAAGTGGAGTCGTTTTTGAAGACAAAGAGCTCACCAGGGACGAATGGAGAAGAAACTGGAATTGAGATAGCCTATATGAAGTCTCGGATCCGAGATGGTAACTTTTACTTGGAAAGGCTTCAAGTAGAGATTGATGAGGTGAATGGTTAGGGCATGTAACATGGGACCTAGTCTCTTTCTGTTCAGTAGTATTCTCCTTTTAGTTAATTGTAATCCAGATCTAAAGGACCTAAAGACTCCAATGACGTATAATGTATATGTGCTATGCCTGCCAGGATGGCTGTCTGTAACTTTTTTTCTTATCTAATACAATCTCTCTGCGCTTATGTTTTAAAAAAAAAATTACTGAGGAGTGCATTATTGTGAGCTTCGGGGGCCTCCACCGGAGGGGGTCATCATATTTCTTTATCTTTTTGAGGGGAAGTAGTTAACAAGAAAAAAGATACATGTAGATGTGTTTTATAGCTACTGGGTAAGGACGTGGTCATGCGTTGCTTAGTTTCCTATAAGCTCACATGACATGCTCTGACAGCGGCAACTTTTGACTGACATAGTTTTGTAACTAAAAGGCATAGTTACAAAACTATGCCGGTGAGCTTCAGCACCTTGGACTTCCTCTCTCTACTAGGTGTAGCAGGTGCTCCATCTCTGCAGATATAAGAAGTGGTCAAGACTTAGTGCCAACTAAGCCTCGCATGACCACCACCTAAGCCCAATTACAAAGAAACCTGTAGGACCACTGCTTACATCTCCACTGCATCCTCCACATTTATTTAAGTTTCCTTTTGAAAGTTTCTGGCACTCCTTTTTTTTATCTAAAGGAGAAGTAGATGTTTGTAGGCTATAGCCATCTAGGCAAGCTGAGCCTTATGCCTGTTAGATCTTGGGGGCAGGTGCAGTTTAGTCAAAATAGATTGCATCCTATTGATACACCATGTTACATCTTGTTGGGAGATGGGAAGTTTCCCTTGAAGGGCTTCGCCCGAGAGTGGTAATTGGTGGGCCTGTTAGATCTTTGGGGCAGGTGAAGTCTAGCCAAAATAGATTGCACCCTGTTGTTGATACACCATGTTGCATGTGGTTGGGAGATTGGAAATTTCCCTTGAAAGGCTTCTGCTGAGAGTCATAATTGATGGGCCTAGAACAGATCACCCTACTGGGAGATACCCGCATTGTAGCATTTATGGCACTTCCTTGTGAGAGGGAGCCCTTGAGTACCTGCAAAATAATTAAACCAAGGAAAGTCTTGAAGAAAAAAATGAAAGTTAGTGTGGATCTGTTTGACTGGCCTTCATCTTTCCCCTTAAGGATTTCCAGGCTTGCCAAAATTTGTAGGTTAGTTTGGAGCCATAAGGGATAAATTCAATAAAGGACATGATTAAATCTCTAAAGGCTAGGCTAGTCCAAGCTTTGTAGCTCCTTAGTTTGAATTTAGCAATGTTTTTCTTGAGGAGAATTCCACAAAAGTCCTTAGAGTTAATGCTTCTCAATATCCACTTACTCGCTTTTTTTTTGAGATTAATTGCAAGTTTAGAAGCCCTAAACCACCATTTTCCTTAGGAGAGCAGCAAACATCCCAAGGTACTTTGACAAGCTTGGTGAGTTGAAGGTCTCCTCCCCAGAAGAAATTTTTGAATAGGGAGAAGACAACTTGAAGTTGATATTTAGCTGGGGACCAGCAAGAAAAAAAATAAATGAGAGATGGCATTATGTAGTTATTTAACACAAAAGCTCTGCTAGCTAGTGAGGAAGGATGACCTTGCCATTTGCTAATCTTACCTCTAGGCTTTGATACTCTAAATAACCCAGTCCCACCTTTTCTTGAAGGAAACTTTGAAACCCATAGGAATACCAAGCAGTCTGAAGAGCTGTCCATTCTCAATAGGATTGCAACCAGCATATGTGACACATTTGGGGATACAATTAATAGATAACACCAATTTTTGTGTGACTAATAATAGAACCACTCGCCATGCAAAATGTATCAAGAAATTTCCAAAATCCACACTCAATTGAGGGTTGATCATTGTGGATGAGAGGATTTGTATCATCATTGTGGATGAGGGGATTTGTATCATCAAAAAATTGTTGTAGACAAAGATTGTGGTTGGCTCAATGACTTTCAATGCCTTTAAGCTGACCGTGGTTTATAGTTGATCTGACAAGCCATCCTAGGGAATCTAAGCAAATTTCATACAACAAAGGAGCAATGGGGCACACCTGTCTAATAGATCTCTGAAGGAGAATAGGATCTGTCAAATCACCATTGATTGCTAGTTTTATCAAATAAAGACTAAAAGATGAAATCCCATTCTATCATGTCATAGGCTTTGTAAAAGTCAATTTTGAGAAAACAGAAAGGTTGATCTGATTCCTCTGCATACTAAAAGCTTCCCACAAGTGATGATGGAATCCAAAATGAATCGACCCTTGATAAAACCCTTCTGATCTGGCAGAAAAATGTTGTGCATGATAGGGATTAGTCTCCTAGCTTGGGCCACAACAAAATTTTTATAAGCAGAATTCAGATAAGCAATGGGTCTCCAATTTCCTAAGTCCTCCTTTACTCCTCTTTTATGGATGAGTTTTATAACACCAATATTTAAAGAGGTGGGAAAGATCCTAACTACAAGGCGCCTATCCAAACCATCATAAGGTATTTCACAACAAAATCCTTACAATGCTGATAGAATTCATTAGGTAGGACATCAAGACCAAGATATTTTCCTTTTTCCATAACTTCAATTTTAATTCTCTCCTCCCCTTTCATGAGAGGCTGGTCCATTTGCTTAGCGAATTGAGGGGACACCAATTTCTTCCTAATTTTGGCTATGTGGGCCCTGGCTTGTGTAAGACCAACCCCTCTTCTAGGGGGAGCTGAGAAAATATTAGCATAGTAATTCCTAGCCACAATCATGTTATGTTTGTGAGACTTAGCAACTTGACCATCTTTATCTTTCAACAAAGAGAGCATGTCATTAGCTTTCTTGATTTTTAACAATTTGAATATACTTTGATCTGGAGTATCAATCTTGCCAGCCCAAAATTCTGTGGTCCAGGCCATTGAGTCCTTTGTAGAGAGGAGATCTTCCCTTTTTAACTGATCTTTTAGGTCAAAAAATTCAGGAGGAGGACTATCAAGAGAGACAAAGTTCTCCAAGTTAGAGATCTTTTTTTGAATTGTCATCATTTTTCTTAATGGACCTAGCCCTAGCTTTAAAGTCAGTCATCAATAACTTTTGAGTGTCTTTGATAGCTCTATCCCAAGATTTAAATGCAGAGATGGGCAAGATGAGCCTAAAGCTTGAAAAAATGTAACCTTAACTTTTTCTTTGACATATTAAATGCCCAAAGAAGTGTGATCTATGTGGGGCGAGCATGCCCTATATGAACAAGCTTCTTTATGAAAATCAAACAAAATAGAGGAGTGTTCTAATAGCAAAAGGGAGTCATCCTTCCAACAATTAATCTGCCAAAAATCATGAACAAGGTTTGAATGTAAATAGACTCTATCTAGCCTCGTAGCACGATACTTGTTACCTTGTTGTTTGGTGCTCCAACTGTAGCCTATACCTTGAGACATGTCTGTGAGATTCAGAGTATCTCTCATTGAATTACACGTTGTTAACTTTGAACCATCTATGACTTGTCCCATATTATTCCTTCTATCCTCAATATTTTCCACCATGTTGAAGTATCCTGCTTAGGAAGTTTCTCCACTTCTTACCAAATGAAGGACCAAACGAAGTCCTCTTTGAAATAGAGTTAGGAGCATATAGAGAGACAATTGTGAAGTATGAGGGTGCCTTTAAAGTTAGGGCAATCTAGCAGGTAATTAAAGATCTATGAATAGTTGAAACAAAGCTAGCATATTTTTCAGTTATAGCAATGGAATCTCCTCCTTTTCCACTTGGATGCTAAGTATGGAACCATTTGTAACCTGATCCTATCCTCTGAAGATTGATGTTGAGAGGATCCCCTGTTACTTTTAATTCATACAGACCCAAAAAGTCAAATCTATGGCCTGAGTTAAGAAGCATTGCTTGATTACATAGGCTCTACAAGGATCAGTAAGCCGCTTGCAATTGAGAGTAACACCTTTGAATGGAGGGCACTTCATTTTTTCCTTACTTTTTTAGTTTTTTCCAAAGAGACAGAGGCTTTGTTTGGATCATTGGAAAGCTCCTTTTTTGTTTTTTTCTTTGGAGGAAGGAGGAATTGGGAGCCTTTCTTCTTCTACCCGACTCATGAGGATGTCGACTGAGAGGGAGGGGGGAAATTTCCCTGATCCTTAACACTAGGTGGGTAACCTAACAAGATATAAAAGTGTCCTTTCAGGGTTTTGAAAAAAACCTCCAAAACCATAGTAGATCCACTCATTTTGTAAAATCCTTTTATGAGGTTATAGTTCAAGGCCTACTACACATGGAAAAAATAAGAAACTTGTAAAATTTCTCATCTTTTGGTCACACCAAGCCTCCAAAGTTGGACCAGTGCATTTTCATCAAAACACTCATTTCTTACGTTTTCTTGCATAAAAAGAAGATTAGGGATTTTTGTAGGACTTGAGATAAATTCCCTAGTTAACTTCAATGGGTTGGTGATCAAAACATGTGATTGCTTCTCACTCACTATTTTTTGTTTTGCCAAAATAAATAGGTACAAAAAAGTTGAATTTTTACCATTCTGCAAACATATCATCAAAGTTTCTATAGCCACGCTCAATACAGATAATATATGCATGTTTTCTTAGTTCCCTATTGTCCTTTATGTTCATAAGGAGACATGGAGCATGTCAAAAGAATAATACATCTCTTACCAAGGGGAATCTTGGGGACAAAGATGAAGTGTTAAATACAGCAAACATGAAAAAACTTGGTTCAACATTATGAGTTGTAGAATCCCAAAGAAACTATTCAATATCTAGCCAAATTTGATCCTTATGACTAGATATGGTTACTACATACAAGATGCATGTAGTTGTCACAAGAAACTAAAAATATTGAAAAAGATATACTTGATATACTAGAATGTTTCGTTTTCTTTTATAATTGAAAAAATCAACCATCGTTGTGTACTATGAAAAATAGGGTATTAGGTGCCCCAAAACTCAAGGAATATTAGCTTTATGTTACAATATGCGACATAGAAAATAAAAAATGCATTTGGATATCATGAAATCCACCAAAAAAATCATAGAAGAACTAAAATTGGCTAAAAAACAGGATTTGATAATTTTTGTAATTTGGTCATAACTTACAACTTTAATATTTTTTTCTCCCTAGAAGCATCAGGACATGTTGAGGACTACTAAAGATAGTTCTCTAGCATTATAAACCTCACAAACATGAATTCTAGAGTGGTATAGTTACAAAAAGTTTAAAAAAGCCAAAAACAGGACCCGTTTTTTCACACAGTTTAGGTTGTGAAATGTTGTGCAAGGACAAGGTTAAAGATGGAATTGATGTTCCAAAAAAATGTCGAGTTTTTTTCAGCTCATGAGACAACTTTCTAGACAGATAGCACCTCAAAATCCATTTTGAAACTCTTGACATAATTCAAGGAAAATGGTCACTTAACAGGACATAAAAGTGTCCCATTACCAACCTAGTGTTAAAGAGTTTTTCCTGCTCTCGAGTTGACCCTCAAAGGTGGGGTGGGATCTTACATGAGGGCTAGGAAATTGATTAATGGGAGTAGTTTCTTCCTTTGAATCTGAGGTAGAAGGGCTTGTAAGGTCAAAATCCTTCATTACAGAGTGAGCATTAGACCTGGGAGTTGAAGGCTCTTTGGAGACAAAATTTTGGCCTAGTGTCTGAGAGAGGTGGGATTTCCCTATTGGATTGCTAGGGAAAGCATTTTGTTCAGCAGGAGGAGGACTCATTTCTTCTTCTTCTAAATCAGAGTCTGCTTCATCTAGATCATAGTTGAAAGGGTCAAAAACATTAGCCAAGAGGGGGCTAAATGTGTTTTTGTTTCTTGACTGGTTGGCTCTGTTATGTTTCCCACCTTTAGCAGAGTTTTTCTTGGCCACATGTTGAAATCCTTCTTTCGTGTCCTTGGGGGTAGAGACTTGGGGAACAAGATTTGAGATCAGGACAATGTTTTATAAAAAGATCCTGTTTAAGGCAATGAAAATAGGCATTGGGAAAATTTTTGCAAGCAACCCTTTGGACATATAAGTATTCTCCCAATGAGTCTCTGATGGGAATTTCAAATTTAAATTCATTGCTTATGTCAATTTCAATAAGGAGTTGAGGATCCTATGTCATAAAATATAATATCTAGCTTTACCAAATGATTTTCTCTTATTAAATTGATCATTTAATATGAGAAGATAAAAGGGGAACAAGAGTTAGGATATATATATGTGCTTCTAGACCTATCTCAACAGGGGACCAAAAGGAGAAATGGTTGCATCTCAATAGGGGTCCAAAAGGAGACGGTCTACCAAAGAGAATTGTGCAATAAGTGCTTCTAAGGTAGAAACATGTTTATGTGCCACTGAATATGTTGTCCTAGACAGTGCTAGATACTTGTGCTTGTTAACATATACTGAAAACGGATTGGCAAGCCTGTTGAATTTCAAATGTTCCATAAGAAATTATTTTCCCTCCTCATGTGCTTGTGCTTTTAGTTTACTGAAGACAAACTGGGGAGTCTCTCTCTCTCTCTCTCTCTCTCTCTCTCTCTCTCTCTCTCTCTCTCTCTCTCTCTCTCTCTCTCTCTCTCTCTCTCTCTCTCTCTCTCTCTCTCTCTCGCTCTCGTTCTCTCGTTCTCTCGTTCGTTCCTTGCACCATGCATCCAGCCTCAGAGATGAGTTGTCAAAGCTGAGCTCTTTCTCTCGTTTTGACACAGACCTACAGATATGGAGAGCCAACAACCAACATTATTGGAAATAGATCCAATGCTAGAAATGGATCCGTACTGTAATGTGATGGTAAGAAAATCTTATATACAGGCCACCCACTCCAATTGAAGTCATTGGTTTTGTTGGCCACATCTATAGTTTTGTGAGGGCATTTGTTCATAGTATGTGTGTATTACAGCATCAAGTGTTGATAGATATACCTTTAAGTGATTTTAAGTAAGTAATATATTATGCATGTCCACAATTCTCAGGAAAAAGAAAAAGAGAGCCACTACAAGGAATGAATTACAACTCCCAAGATCCAGCTCTTTCTGTAATAAGGAAATATGAGAGAGTAAGAAAGAGGAAACAAATGAATTTTGAGCGACAACATCATGCCCTAAACGAATGAGGAGAAAAAAAAAATCTCATCCGAGATTGTGAGAGCTTTCAAGAGTAGGACTAAAGGTTTTAGTAAATAAGCAAAGTGGGAAATCTAGAATCTTATTGCTCAACATCCACATGTTCAAGCGATCCATGACGAGTCTTTCAAGGAGGAGGCTATTGTACAGACCTCAATTGTCTACAATGTTCGCAGCACACTGGCTACCATCAAGCAGCCAGGTTCCAATGAGGAGTTGTTTTTGAAGAATGTAGCATTGCAGATGATGTTGAATTCAAAGGAAAACATGCCTATTGCAAAAATTGCCAAGGGCCTAAATGTTAATCGTCGCACCTTGCACAAGGAGAGATCACAACAGGCGAAGCCTGAGGTTGATGGTCGATTGTTTTCATTGGTTTCATGTCACAAGCAAGACCGTTATAGCCCTATCACAAATGAAATTAAGGAATTGGTCTCTACATTTTGGAAAGTGGAGACTCGCGTTTCACCGAACAAGATGTTTGACAAAAACGGATTGGGAGGAAAAGCTACATAGAACACCTTGTGCACCTCCTAGACGAGCCTCAGGTGATCAATCAAATACTTGTACCATAACTTATGCATTTTATGCATTGAATCTCTAGTGCATAGTAGCTTGTATATGCTGATCAATAGCATATTGATCTATAGACTTTTGCTAGTTAGCATATGGACTGTGCTAGTTAGCATATGGAGTATGCTAGCTAGCATGCGTTTGGTTTTAAATATCATACATGGCTAGTTGGTTAACACAATATGTATGCTAATTAACATACATGGTATTCTATTTAACGTACCTAGTATGCTAGTTAACATACCTAGTATGCTAGATACATACCTAGTATGTTCAATTGCATGATAAGTACGTTGTCTAACAAAAAGTAATTATGCTAGCTAGCATATGGAGTAGGCTCGTTAGCAAGACTTGATTTTTAAATATCATACAGAGTTAGTTGGTCAACACAAAAGGTATGCAAGTTAACAACACTTATGCTAGTTAACACCTAGCATGTTGAGATGCTCACTAGCATGATGGGTATGCTATTTAACACTAGGTTGGTAATGGGACACTTTTATGTCCTGTTAAGTGACCATTTTCATTGAATTATTTCAAGAGTTTCAAAATGGATTTTGAGGTGCTATCTGTCTAGAAAGTTCTCATGAGCTGAAAAAAACTCGACATTTTTTGGAATATCAATTCCATCTTTAACCTTGTCCTTGCACAACATTTCACAACCTAAACTGTGCGAAAAAATGGATCCTGTTTTTGTCTTTTCTCAACTTTTTGCAACTATACCACTATAGAATTCATGTTTGTGAGGTCTATAATGCTATAGAACTATCTTTAGTAGTCCTCAACATGTCCTCATGCTTCTAGGGAGAAATAAATCTTAAAGTTGTAAGTTATGAACAAATTACAAAAATTGTCAAATCTTGTTTTTTAGCCAATTTTAGCTCTTCTATGACTTTTTTGGTGGCTTTCATGATATCCAAATGAAGTTTTGATTTTCTATGTCGCATATTGTAACATAAAGCTAATCTTCCTTGAGTTTTGGGGCACCTAATACCCTATTTTGCATAGTAGACAACGATGGTTGATTTTTTCAATTATAGAAGAAAACGAAACATTATAGTATATCAAGTATATCTTTTTCAATATTTTTAGTTTCTTGTGACAACTACATGAATTTTGTAGGTAGTAACCATATCTAGTCATAAGGATCAAATTTGGCTAGATATTGAATAGTTTCTATGGGATTCTACAACTCATAATGTGGAACCCAGTTTTTTCATGTTTGCTGTATTTAGCACTTCATCTTTGTCCCAAGATTCCCCTTGGTAAGAGATGTATTATTCTTTTGACATGCTCCATGGCTCCTTATGAACCTAAAGGACAATAGGGAACTAAGAAAACATGCATATATTATTTGTATTGAGCGTGGCTATAAAAACTTTGATGATAGGTTTACAGAATGGTAAAAATTCAACTTTTTTTTACCTATTTCTTTTGGCAAAACAAAAAATAGTGAGCGAGAAGAAATCATATGTTCTGATCACCAACCCATTGAAGTTAACTAGGGAATTTATCTCAAGTCCTACAAAAATCCCCAATCTTATTTTTATGCAACAAAGCGTAAGAAATGACTGTTTTGATGAAAATGTACTGGTCCATCAGCTTTGGAGGCTTGGTGTGACCAAAAGTTGATAAATTTTACAAGTTTCTTATTTTTTCCATGTGTAGTAGGCCTTGAACTATAACCTCATGAAAGGATTTTACAAAATGAGTGGATCTACTATGGTTTTGGAGGTTTTTTTCAAAACCCTGAAAGGACACTTTTATGTCCCGTTAGGTTACCAACCTAGTGTTAAGACAAGGGTTATGCTAGTTAGAACTAGCAACAACTGGGTTGGGTATGCTAGCTAGCATGCCTTGTGTTCCACCTAGCATACTCAGTTAGCTAGTAAGCACAAGATGTATTCTAATTAACATCATTTATGCTAGTTAGCACCTAGTGTGCTCAATAGCATGATGGGTGTCCTAGTGCGTATACTAGTTAGCATAGTGAGTATGATAGTTAGCATATGGAGTATGCTAGTTAGCATATGGATTGTGCTAGTTAGCATATGGACAGTGATGGCTAGCATATGGAGTATGCTAGCTAGCATGCCTTGGGTTCTAAATAGAATATAGAGCTAGTTGGTTAACACAATATGTATGCTAATTAACATGCTAGTTAACACATCTAGTATACTAGCTACATACGTAGTATGCTCAATTGTATGATAAGTATGCTATCTAAGAGAAAGTGATTATGCTAGTTAGCACATGGAGTTTGCTAGGTAGCATATGGAGTATGCTAGTTACCCGGCCTTGAGTTCTAAATAAGATACAAAATTAGTTGGTCAACACAAAAATTATGCAAGTTAACACCACTTATACTAGTTAACACCTAGTATGCTCACTAGCATGATGGGTATGCTATTTAAGACAAGGGTTATGCTAGTTAGAACTAGAAGTTGGGTTGGGTATGCTAGTTAGAATATGGAGTATGCTAGTTAGCACATGGAGTATGCTAGTTAGCATGCCTTGTGTTCTACTTGGCATACAGAGTTAGCTAGTCATCATAAGATGTATGCTAATTAACATAATTTTTGCTAGTTAACACCTAGTATGCTCAACAACATGATGGGTGTCCTAATGAGTATGCTAGTTAGCAGGCCTTGTGCTCTACCTAGCATACAAAGTTACCTGCTGGTAAACACAAGGTATATGCTAATTAACACTCTTTATGCTAGTTAACATACACTATTGCATGCACATTAGGATGTTGATTGTGCTATTTAACACTATGGTTTGTTTTCATGAAAATGTTGGGTGTCCTAGTTAGCAAATCTGAATACTGATCATGATTTGGATGTCGTAGGTTGAGTTCTTTTGTAGATTCAAGGACAAAAATCCAGATTGGAAGATTGGCATGAGAATTTTTGAGATGTGGAAGCCATTCTTTTTTAGACGGCTGAAGGATATATACACATGCTGTTGTGAATACCATGTGCAAATGTCCTTTTTGAAGGACAAACTGAACCACATGTGGCGGCATAGAGCAAGTTGTGACTGTATATGTAGTATCTATGCCCCAAGTGAGAACATTAGCAAGGGTTTCTTGTCTTCACATCACACATTCAAAGGTGTCACACATATGTGGGAGTTTGTTCTCTGTCCAAAGCCTGTAGATGCAGTTTTCCACAGAAGGGAATGCCTGATGGGAGAGTGTTTGATGTGTGGAGTGAACAGGTTGGAATTATATTGCATGGAGATAGCAAATCCAGGTAATAGTATTAACGTGAAAGTATTTGTATATGTACAAGTTGAAGACAAGCATGGAAATAGTAATAAATGAAAAGATCTTTTGCACAAAGAAATGCAATGCTGGGAGTTTTGACAACTCTTGAAGATCAAGTTGGATCTCTTTATCACTCATAACTATGTGGCTCAATGGCAAGGACAACAATTCAAGGGTTTCCTTCTTCGGTTTTCGGACGATTTCGTCATGTCAGTTGTTGATTTTGTAGAGAATTGTGCCGTCGAGGAACAAAATGAGATTCAATCAATGCATTGGCACTCTAGTCAAGACCATTTTTGTACATATAACGTACTACCGCAGGGCAGGGGAGGTAGTCAAAACCATCCACTTCTTCATATCAGATGACAAGGTGCATGACACGTTGTTCGTGCAACACTGCTTCATGCTACACCGTGACTGGTTAAAACAAGAGGGTGTCACTCCTAAGCAACATTGGATGTGGTCTGATGGTGCGGCCTCATAGTTCAAGGGAGCTAGGCCTTTTTACTTCGTTGTAAGATATGGTGGACTCACAGAGATGGGGATGAGCTGGTTCTTATTTGGATTAAGGCACGACAAGGGAGAGCATGATGGTGCAGGATCAATTGTGAAAAGAACATTGACCCATGAACAGCTAAAACCTAAAGGAGCTATTTTGCTGTGTGCAGCTAATGTGGTTGCTTATTTTGACAAGACAACCTATAACATGTCACAGGGAGCACCTTCACACTATCCTTCAAAAGAAATGGAATGTGCTTGTGTGTTTTGGGAGGTTAAAGAGGGGGAAGTGAACAGGGATGTGAAGTGGAATTGTGCCAAACTCACTCTCTGCATGCTTTTCGTGGTCACAACCCTAGCGATTCAACTGCCCTTTCAAGAAGAGCCTTGGCATGATTCTGTGATGCATGCATGCACGAAAGATGGAATCACTACGTTAGTAAATCTCACGTGAAGTCTTGGGATTATCAGACTCTACTGCCATTACCTGATGAGGCTGTGTCATATTTTGAGCCCGCAGATGAAGCAACCGCCTATGATGACTTCACCTACAAAGGTCATCATGATGTGCTGAGTAGAACTCTATGTGCTGGCAACACATTTGTTGTAATTCTAGATGCTTCAACCAACGTGAAGGATGTAGATTTCTACCCGGTCAAGTGTGTTGCAGCAAAGGAGAAGGTGGAGAATGGGTACCTCAATGAGTGGGGCAATGCAATTGATAGAGGCTCATATGTTGTGCAAGGTCTGTATTACGAGAAATTGGATGCATACACCTTCAAGCTAGACCACAAGCAGCCCATCATCCTCGTACTTTCACATCTGGTATGACGTATCAAAATACCCATGGAGCACATCCCAAGGAGATGATAGACGTACACAATCAACCCAGAAAGCTATGAAAAGCAAACTATAATAGCATGCCCTTCAGCTTTTAAGTTGTAATCACCGCATCTTCAATATACTTCTTGCTCGGAGATAATGCAATTTAATCAAAAACTTGGGTATCTTCTGCCTCTTGTGTATCTTGTGTGGCTTTGGTGTCTCATTAAACCTAGAAGATCTAAGCTCATCAAGAAAATGTAGAACTCTAGAGAGGTGATCAAACAAGCTCAAAGTCCACCTCCTTTGGTGTCTTACAATTTACGGATTTTACAGCAGGACTCCATATGGTTTGGGCAGGTAGCACACAAATATAAATGGAAACTATAAACGAAGGCACACCCAACTTATAAGAAAGGCATCAAGGTTTGGGAAGATGTGCACAAAGAAGGCCAATGGCTTGCACAATATATTTCACAATATGATAATAAGAATGTATGTAATGTAATTGGCCTATTTAATTTGAGAGTAGCGGAAATTAATGAGAGTACTTTTGAGAAATGACTTTGTGAGCATAGCGGGTGAGCATAATTGAAGATAGCAACATAATCATAACAATTATTTAACTTGGCATGAACAATACTTTTGGTTAAGAGAGAGAATTTAGAGAACATGACAACAGTTGAGGACCGGATTTATGTGGAGCCGGTCCCCCCTCCAATAGGCATTTGTATTATGATTTCTCCCATTAAGAGAGACTTGTTACAATACAATCTTTGTGTTCCTTGTGACCTAGGTGATGCAATGAAGATGGAAAGCTTCATGCATCACAAACATAACATAAACTTGAAGAAAGATTTATCTATCCCAAGCCTCAGTCCCAAGCCCTCAAACACCTTCGAAGGTGGAGAGAGCTAGCAGGGAATGAGGGTAGGGAAGAGGAAGAAGAAACATTTCATAGGAGAAAGAATTAGTTCCTCACTTATCATAACTCTTGTTGCTAGTGAGGCGGTCAGGGGCGGGCAACAAGAAGAGCAACCTCTAGACACCCTTCAAGGCTCTCGTGCTGCTCAATTGGGTTGGGGTTAGAAAAACAACAAACACACACACAAACCCGCAACCTAACCCTACACAAATTTGGGGCACCACCTAGTTTTGGATGCGAACTAGGACGCGTAAGAGAGAGAGAGAGAGAGAGAGAGAGAGAGAGAGAGAGAGAGAGAGAGAGAGAGAGAGAGAGAGAGAGAGAGAGAGAGAGAGAGAGAGAGAGAGAGATAGTGCTAGGGCTGCTTTGAAACGTATCGGCAATGATCAAGCAAACACAATTATATATGTAAGAAAGAGAGAGAAGGGGGAGGGGGTGTTTGTTGCACTAATACCTTCTTACAAATCTTTCATGACGAATCAAAGTGATATTAGTATTTGTTCAACATAGCTTGCGTAAATTTCACCACAACACATCACAAGAAAAGCCACCCCAATCAGTGTCTTAAGGCTAGGGGAGTCCTCTCCACCCTGTCGCCCTCTTACAGTATGTGGGATTTATGGCTAGATTGATAACAACACCAGAGACAAGCTATCAAGAACTTAACAAAAAACACCAAGACACTTACGCATCATTGTTGTCCATTACTTCACGTTGGAAGGGAGACAAAGTATCCAAGCTTAGTCCAAATCCACCCTCCTTGATTCAGCGAATGTTGGGCTTACACTAGTAGGAGAAATGATAGATTTCCTACTCTCAATTGAATGATCACTCTCTCTCTTACAATGGCATAGAGTTCCCTTGCTAATCCCCTATTACAACACATGCACATGCATAAGACAATGAGCTTCCACTCAAGAGCTCCTTCTAGAGAGGTTGAGCTTGGCTTCTCAAGCTATAGCATAGTGCTCTTGCTTATGGCTCCCCCTTTTGTGCTAGCTACACCCTCCTTTTATAGCAATTTTGAAGGCTAGGGTTACTTCTCTAACCATGGTTGGGTTAGATTTTCAGCAATTTATCTAATTTCTTTTGCTTGGAATTATCAAGAAGTTGGTGGGGAAAGAGAGAGGAGAGAAATGGAGGTGATAGGACTTTTCATAGTGGGTTAGTGTTAGTAGAGTTAGTATTAATTTACAAATGGAATTGGATATTTACAATGGGAGTATCCATGTAGGATACAAATAAGGAAGAAAAACTCTTAAGAGGTAGGAAAAGGTGGATTTCTTACAAGGTTGATGCTCCAAGTGTCTTGAGTAGGGCCGATTTTGACGCTTGTTGACGGTCCACTAGCTTTGACGGTAAATTTTTTCTCCACTCTTGACCTTCCTTGAGAGACAAGGTAATTGAAGCTGAGTAATCAACCACCATGATGCTGTCTTTTAAGAGAAGAGGCTGAATTTTGTGGTTTTTTTTATAGATATGGGTAAATTGGAGGAGGAAAAATGAGACTAGGTGGTCAATTTTGGAATGGAATTGTGTGTGGGAGGTATGAGTTCACCATGGTTTCTCTTATTCTTCAAGGTTGAGGAGAAGGTGTGTAGGGTGTAGAGAGGAGGGGTGAGAGAGGTGGGGATGATGAGTGGAGAAGTGTGTGTGAAAGAGGAAAATGATAAAGTGGAAGAGAGAGTGTGGCTGCATAACATGGAAAATTGGGGTCCACTAATAAAATCATAGCTCACAGCTCGTAGCTCAAAAAAATATGAAAACATTTGAGGCAAAAGTTCAGCCCACGAGCTACAACTTTTGTTTGTATCACCTTTTCAAATTCGGAGAGCAAGTGAACTTTAAAAATTCAGCAAAACCGACCGTTTTTTTCCATTGCACAAGGTCCTTGTGGGGTCCTTCTTTGGATGATTCTTTTGAATATCTCCAAGAGTGAGCCCTCCATAGTGCATGTATGCATGCCACCTATCCTTGACCTTATTTGGTAGGTCTATAATTGAAGCTATTGTTGAGATCATGATATAAGTGAATAGTACAACTAAGAAAATCAAATATTGAGGGGTCTAAAAAATATGTACATGTCAAATATAAATAATATAAGTGGAAAAAATATAAAGGGGTCAAAAGAGATCTCTCTCATTATGAGGCTACCATAAAAAGATAAATATTTTTGGTGTTCTAAACAAAATAGATGTAGGAAGGGAAAAATCACAATAGTGAAAAATATACACATAAATAAAACTAGTTTTTTTGGATTTTTGTTGGGGTGGAGTTACACTAAATATAAGAGAAGCTTAAATGAAAATATTTCTATATGGAATAAAGAGTATGAAAAATGGTAAGAAAAATTGTGGTAATTGTGAGGCAATGTACAGAGCATAAATAACACACACCTAGGTAGAAATATTTAAATAAATACCAAAATAATTATGAAAAAATCTTTTATTTAGGCCCTATATACAAAGAAATATTTACATACGCATGGGCCATAATATACTTATATATATATATATATATATTTTTTGGCTCAACTAGCCCAATGACTAGCTAATTGAGGTTTTTTTATTTCAATAAGGAAATATGGGAAAAGTCCCCTAACTCACACGCACCTATATACAGTGAAAGGGTGAGGGTAACCACAGTGTTTGAGTGATTTGATAGGGGGGGATAACTCACTACGGCAATCACAGAGAGCCAAAAAACGGCTATCATTAGCCCTCCCCCAGGATGATGGTATATTCATGTACCATCATAAAGAATATTTTCCAAAGAGAGTGCTTCAGAGTCCTTGACAAGATCTTCATTGTTTGGCCCCTTGGAATTTTGGTTTGTGTTACACTCATGCTTCATGGAACAATACTTACATGGGATAGTTGCCTTTTGCTCTGGTAGATCGTTTGGTAGAAGGCGACTCAAGTAAGGCTTCAAGCGATAGCCGTTTACCTTCCTGGAGTGCTCTTTCCCATTCAAGTCCATAAGTTGATAGTAACTTGAATTGAAAGCCTTCTTGACTATGTATGGCCCCTGCCATCTTGTTTCAAATTTGGTATCAAAACGATTATCGAGTCGATTGTCATACCTTAGCACAAGATCTCCTTCATTGATGCCTTTGTCCTTCAGTTTCTTGTCAAGCTTCTCCTTTGTCTGTGTGGCTTTCCTCTTATAGCACTCGTATGCTGCTTCTCTTTTCCACTCAAGCTCAGCTAAGGTAAGAAGTCGATCCATCCATGCTTCTTGATCATCTTGTGCTCCTTTGCCATGAAGTCGCATTGTTGGAATGTTGAGCTCGATAGGCTGCAAAGCCTCTTGACCATAGACCAAGTGAAATGGTGTGAACTCCGTGGCTTCCCTATATGTGGTTCGATATGCCCACAAGGCACCATCCAAGAAGTCATCCCATAATTTTTTCTTGTTTTGCACCATCTTTCTAATGATTCCTGCAATGACACCATTAGCTTTTTCTACCAAACCATTTGATTGGGGATAGTAGGGTGTACTGTGACGATGTAGAATGTGAAGTTCTTCACAGACTTCTGTGAGCAATCCCTTTCTAAACCCTGGACCATTATCAGTAACAATCTCCAAAGGTGTGCCAAATCTACAACAAATGTGAGTGTAGACGAATTTGCTCACTGTCTTCTCATTTACCTTTGCCACACTTTGTGCTTCCACCCACCTAGTCATATTGTCTACAGCCAGTATAATGTAGAGTTTACCATTTTTTGTCCTAGGCAGAGGACCCATAGCATCAATGCCCCACTTTTCAAAGGGTCCATTTGCAAGCACAATTTTCCTTGGACCATAAACCAATCTTCTATTCCCATTTACCTGACAATTGTGACAACTTTTACACCAATGTTGTACATCCACATGCAGACTTGGCCAAACATACCCCGCAAGCAAAATCTTCTTCACAGTTAATTCTTGGGCAAAATGACCACCACATGCTTCTTCATGCAAACCTTTTAGAATGGCTGGAATTTCCTCAATAGTTGGTACTCTTCTGCATACTTGATCCCTCCCTCTTTGATAGAGGGAGCCTTCTAGGAAGAGATATGCGCTTGCCTTCTTCATGAGTCTCCTCTTCTGAGCCTTCGTGAAGTCTTGTGGAAACTCGCCCTCCAAAATGTAGCTAATAATGGGAGTCAATGACTCCAATCCCTGGTATCTCGGTTGCTTGACAGTTGCTGCCACCATGATGACCTGCACTTATTTCTCAACACATGTAACTACTTGCTGTGCAAGTAAATCGGCATCTTCATTCTGTTTCCTAGGAATATGATATAGTTGCACTTCTTCAAATTGATTAAACAATCTACGAATGGCATGAAATTTATTCCGTAAGCTTTCATTCTTGCATTCCCAAATGCCTAAAATCTGTTTAACAATGAGAAGTGCATCTCCCTTTACCATGAGGCGTTGTATCCCTTGGCCAATGCACATCTTCAAACCATGAAGTAGTGTGTCGTATTCTGCTTCATTGTTGCTAGTTGAACCTGGTAGATTGACCTTCTCTTTCATGACCACCTCTCCACTTGGGTTGAGCAACACTAGCCCTCCCCCTGCTTTCCCTGTGGCTCGTCGAAAAGCTCCATCAAAGAACAAGGTAAAAGCATTGGGAATACTTTTTGGTGGTGGCAATGGTAGGGTCTTTACTTGAGGCACCTTAATTTCCTTCTCATGTACCCTATAAGTGAGAATCCGTGCCAATTGTGCACGCACACCATCTTCTACCTTGAAAGAGTATTGGAACTCTTGCAACTCCATAATCCACTTTGAGATCCTAGTACTAAGATTCATTTGAGATGACACCTAAGGGAACAAATTTTCTGCAGTGAGAATTACAAAAGGTTTTGGTAGTAGGTAGGATCTAAACTTTCTCACCGCAAACATGAGAGAAAGCATCATGAGTTCTTCTTCTGTGTAGTCTCTCTCCAAAGCATTCATGACCCTACTAGCAAAGTAGATGGGTCGCATCCTTGTACTGTGGAGATCTTGTTGTAGCAACACAGCACCAATTGTTTCCCTTCCAACACTAGAGCTAACAAAGAATGTGTACTTCCAACAAGGAGTCATGAGTGTTGGTAGATCTGACAAAATGACTTTAATGTTACAAAAATACTCTTCAAGCTCACCAGACCATGCAAATTCTACTTGTTGTGTCAACTTTTGCAAAGGATGAAGCAACTCCGAGGCTAAGTGAATGAAGCGTGACATATACTTCACTTTTTGAATGAATGATATGACCTCTTTCAGATTCTTGGGTGAGGGGAGCTCAATAAGAGCCTTTGCCTTTGAAGGATCCACCTCAATGCCTTTATAGGAAACCTTGTGACCAAGCAAGATCACTTCATCCTCAGCTATGTGACACTTGTCGGGGTTGAGTTGACCTCCCATGTCATAGAGCTTCTTTAAACCTTCTTCTACCCTTTGTAGATGCAATGATTTTGAGCTATAAATGTAGAAATCATCAATGAACACCCTAATTGACTTTCCAAAGAATGCTTCAAACACCATGTTCATGAAACGTTGGAATGTTGCAGGAGCATTTGTCAGACCAAATGGCATGACTCTAAAAGCATAACAACCCCAAGGAGTGATAAAGGTTGTTTTCAATTGATCTTCCAATGCGATACCTATTTGAAAGTAGCCTGAGTAGCCATCACACACAGTGTACTTCTCATGACCAGCTACCTCATTTAGTATCTCTTCCTGAAATGGGAGGGGAAAGTGATCTCTTTTTGTTGCCTCATTGAGTGGACGGTAATCCACACACACCCTCCACTTTCCGTTTTTCTTAGGAGTGACAACAACAAGAGAGACCCACTCTGAATTCTCCACTGGATAAATGAAACCTGCTGCTAGAAGCTTTCTTACCTCCTTGAGTAAAGCCTGCTCCTTGATGACTCCTAGCCTTCGTAGCTTCTGAGCCTTAGGTGTGGCCTCTGGCTTCAACTCAATTTTGTGTTGAACAGCATCTACTCCACGCACATCGGTGTAGTCTTTAGCAAAAATCCTAGGAAATTTCCTTAGCACACATTTGAACTCCTCTCTTTCATCCTTTGTAAGTGTTGTTGATAGAATACCTTCCAGCATCCCTTCATCTTGAACACCTTCGTTCTCTTGAGGACCTACCTCCTCCAAGCCTTGACAAGAGGTCTCTTGGTTGCTTGGCTTAAACCTTACCCCCATGACTTAGATGGAAGACTCCTCTTCAGTAATGCTGCCGCTACCCCCATGACTTCAATGGAGGACTCCTCTTCAGTAATGCTGCCGCTACTTTCTTCTTCTGAAGTGTTTTCAGTCGAATCTTCTTCCGTCTCACTTCGAGATGATTCTTCATGGAGCTCCTCTTGGCGTTGCTCCTTCATGTCAAAGACAACCTTCTTATGATTGCCATTCCTGCAAATTAATTTCCCACTCTCCCAATCCTGTAAAGCTCTCATTTTCATTAGCCATGGTCTTCCTAGGATAAATGGATAACCACTTCCCTTGGTCGACATAACATAAAAATCCACCGCTTTCTTAATGCCAAAGGCTTCTACAAAGACATTTTTACAAATGCCTACACACCTAGCCTTGCTATTGTTTGCCATCTTGACCTTAATTTCAGGTGTCTCATGGATGTGCATGCCTAGTTTTTGCATGAGTCCCTCTGTCATGATGCAAATTTGTGCACCCCCATCCACTAGACCTTTCCTAACCAATCTCCCTTTTATGTAATAATCTAGCACAGGTGTAATGTCCTCATTCATTTCAGCATGTGCAATTTTTACAACAAGAAAACTCTCTTTTACCTTTCTCCTAGTGCTAACTGCCTTTGTTAAATCCCTCCTAACTTGTGGGCATAATGCAAGAAACTGAGGCCATGAGATATCAGGACCCTTACCTCGCATGTCTTCCAACAGGTTGTATGGAGCCATACCATGTCCAAGAGGAAAGTCTTGGAGATTGATACGACGTCGAGTCCTCTTAGCTTCCTTGGTCTCCTTTGCCTTCTTGCCTTGTCCATGGTCACTCTGTGATGTGACTCCTTCTTTCTCTTTACCTTTTCCTCGGCCACGCTTAATGCCATTGGCTTCCATGTCAACCTCATTTGAATTTGTCACCTCTACCACATGCACATTTGGATCTGGCAAAGGTGGAACTCCTTCTACCCCTTGTGGAGGTGGTCTTGGTCCATTTGGCCTTTGTAGAAGCCTTGGTTGTTGACCAGCTCCTTCTCCTGCATTCATCACTGGGTAATTCAAGTTAGGTCTCCCTGGCTCTCCACGGGGCCAAGGACAATTATACATCCCATGTCCAGACTCTCCGCAATTCCAACATTGCAAGACTCTCCTAGTTCGTGGCTCTCTCTCTTCTGACTTCTTTGCTTGTCCCATTGGACCTACAGCTTGTGCAAGGTGAATTGACAGGCTGATTAAAGATTCATTTAACTTCTCAATCACTTCACCCGTTACCTCAGGAAGCTCCCTAGATGTTGATGCTTGTGACTTACCTTTGGGTCTAA
Source organism: Adiantum capillus-veneris (assembly GCF_014529385.1). Classification (NCBI taxonomy): domain Eukaryota; kingdom Viridiplantae; phylum Streptophyta; class Polypodiopsida; order Polypodiales; family Pteridaceae; genus Adiantum; species Adiantum capillus-veneris. The sequence goes on from NC_140954.1 coordinate 88,355,422, forward strand.
GACCTTCTATTGGAACCTCTCCCCTTAAGCACTTGAGTTTCCTATACTTCTCAGCAGCCCTAGTTTCCGCTGCATCAAAAGTAGCAGGTGCACCCGCCTCAACTTTTACCTTAAGGTCAGGAATGAGTCCGGCTATGAACCTCTCCTTCTTTAAAAATTCTGCACCATCACTAGGGTTAGCAACATTTCGTATCCATAGAGCCCAAAGACGTAGAAACTCTTGCTTGTATAAGTAGTAGTCATCTAAGTCTTTTTGCTTATGAGAAACAATGTCTTGCCATAGTTTCTGAGTGATTTGGGGATCAAAGAAGTATCTCTTAAAACGATTCAAAACTTCTGTGTAATTCCCCTTAACTTCCTCAGGCAAAGAGTCAAACCAAGTACTAGCATCTTTCCTAAGGACCACGTCAAACATTTCTACACGTTCTTGATCGGTTACTATCCTCTTGATACGGCAAGACATCTTGAAATTTGCTAAAAATAATTCTGCATCCTCTCCAGGCTCTCCAAAGAAAAGAGGATATCCAGACATTTGGCGTTGGCTCTCCATTATTATGAAAGATTACAACACGAGTTACGATAAGGGATACAATAGAGATTTAGAACCACTCGCCTGCAAATGAAGAAGTAAGAAAATACCACTCTAGGTTTTCTTCTTCAGCTATCCAAGCTTCAATAAGGTCTCGATTTGTTTGATCAAAACAAAAAGGTAGACTATTGATGAGCTCTAAGAAGGGTTGAAATTCTTCAAAGCTAAGGCGATAAACAAAAATCTCTAGAACTTCATTTTCTGGATCCAAAAGAGCAACCACGTCCCAAGTGATAAATTGCACTTGCTCTACAATTCCCAACGCACAAGCGCTTTGTATAAAAACTAGATCTTCATGCTCGTCGAAGGTCGTGAGAAAGTAGCAATTGACTAGGAGCTCCTTTCCCTCGAGTTCCACACAGTCGGAGTGAGGCAACCTTCTCACAATTTCATAAAGAACATCCTCATCAAGTCCAATCAAGTTTGCAAGATTTAAAGACTCCACTTGTGCTACAAAATTCCTGGACAAAAACTCCTTAGGATTATGGTTAAATCATTCAAAAGCATAAAGAGATTTACAATGTCTCTATGAACAAAGTGTCATAGAAGGTAGAGAAGGATGAGAATTTATACAAATTTGCAATCTTCTCTATGCTCTCTTTATTAAGACAAGCTCTGAATAGCTCCCTATCTCCTTTGTTGAAAGAGAAAGGAAGACTATTAATAAGACGCAAATGAGGGAAAAATTCACCAAATGTGAGTCTATGAAGCATAAACTCTGGCCGCAAGTTTCCTGAAGAGTCTTCCTCAATGGTGAAATGCACTCGCCAAACGCCAAATTTCACTCTATTTACCAATCTTAGGGCACACACTAGTTGGATGAATGCGCGGTCTTCCTTAGTGCCCAACAACAAGAGGAAAATGGAATCCACGCGTAGGACCTTCCGTCTTAACTTCACCACCCTCTTGTTATGAGGGAGACGCCTTACTACTTGCTTCTGCAACTCAATTGGTAATAGAGCTAGATCTCTAAGGATTGAACTTTCACTGCACACACATTCCCAGTTAGAACAAATCATCGTTTTTTTGTTTCTTGTAACAACTTGGACAAAGAAAAAACAAACATACACACTATTTTACCGGGCTGCACTTCATTTTAAAATAAAATGAACATATGTACATCAAAAGAAGTGTGGTAGTTGATGAGAGGTAGAATGACAGGGTTTGGTGATGCAAGAATTTCTCCTACTCTTTGGGCACCAAACATGAACACCATTCGTTGTTGGGTAAAATGAAAGGGAAAAACCTCTATTCCTGGGCCATTATCCATGGCCTATGCATGTCCTAATGCTTAAAATAACACAAAAATATAGACGTCCAAGCTAATATCATACCTAATGAGAGGCAAAATAAAAGGATTTACCGAAGTGTTTATCTCTGCTACCCTAAGAGGACCTAAAATTCTATGAATTACTCGCTGAAATTGCAACTTAGTACTAACAATTATGTGTACCTTTTGCCTTGCAATGGGAATGAAGGGATCATACAAATTCTCGTGATTCATGCAAACTACTTGATTCTGCTAAAGGTTGAGCCTTCACAAAACATACACAAGCCTGTCCTCCGTGGGGGCACCAATTTGAGGCGGTCCGGGGCGGGCAACAAGAAGAGCAACCTCTAGACACCCTTCAAGGCTCCCGTGCTGCTCAATTGGGTTGGGGTTGGAAAAACAACAAACACACACACAAACCCGCAACCTAACCCTACACAAATTTGGGGCACCACCTAGTTTTGGATGCGAACTAGGACGCGTAAGAGAGAGAGAGAGAGAGAGAGAGAGAGAGAGAGAGAGAGAGAGAGAGAGAGAGAGAGAGAGAGAGAGAGAGAGATAGTGCTAGGGCTGCTTTGAAACGTATCGGCAATGATCAAGCAAACACAATTATATATGTAAGAAAGAGAGAGAAGGGGGAGGGGGTGTTTGTTGCACTAATACCTTCTTACAAATCTTTCATGACGAATCAAAGTGATATTAGTATTTGTTCAACATAGCTTGCGTAAATTTCACCACAACACATCACAAGAAAAGCCACCCCAATCAGTGTCTTAAGGCCAGGGGAGTCCTCTCCACCCTGTCGCCCTCTTACAGTATGTGGGATTTATGGCTAGATTGATAACAACACCAGAGACAAGCTATCAAGAACTTAACAAAAAACACCAAGACACTTACGCATCATTGTTGTCCATTACTTCACGTTGGAAGGGAGACAAAGTATCCAAGCTTAGTCCAAATCCACCCTCCTTGATTCAGCGAATGTTGGGCTTACACTAGTAGGAGAAATGATAGATTTCCTACTCTCAATTGAATGATCACTCTCTCTCTTACAATGGCATAGAGTTCCCTTGCTAATCCCCTATTACAACACATGCACATGCATAAGACAATGAGCTTCCACTCAAGAGCTCCTTCTAGAGAGGTTGAGCTTGGCTTCTCAAGCTATAGCATAGTGCTCTTGCTTATGGCTCCCCCTTTTGTGCTAGCTACACCCTCCTTTTATAGCAATTTTGAAGGCTAGGGTTACTTCTCTTACCATGGTTGGGTTAGATTTTCAGCAATTTATCTAATTTCTTTTGCTTGGAATTATCAAGAAGTTGGTGGGGAAAGAGAGAGGAGAGAAATGGAGGTGATAGGACTTTTCATAGTGGGTTAGTGTTAGTAGAGTTAGTATTAATTTACAAATGGAATTGGATATTTACAATGGGGGTATCCATGTAGGATACAAATAAGGAAGAAAAAGGTGGATTTCTTACAAGGTTGATGCTCCAAGTGTCTTGAGTAGGGCCGATTTTGACGCTTGTTGACGGTCCACTAGCTTTGACGGTACATTTTTTCTCCACTCTTGACCTTCCTTGAGAGATAAGGTAATTGAAGCTGAGTAATCAACCACCATGATGCTGTCTTTTAAGAGAAGAGGCTGAATTTTGTGGTTTTTTTGATAGATATGGGTAAATTGGAGGAGGAAAAATGAGACTAGGTGGTCAATTTTGGAATGGAATTGTGTGTGGGAGGTATGAGTTCACCATGGTTTCTCTTATTCTTCAAGGTTGAGGAGAAGGTGAGTAGGGTGCAGAGAGGAGGGGTGAGAGAGGTGGGGATGATGAGTGGAGAAGTGTGTGTGAAAGAGGAAAATGATAAAGTGGAAGAGAGAGTGTGGCTGCATAACATGGAAAATTGGGGTCCACTAATAAAATCATAGCTCACAGCTCGTAGCTCAAAAAAATATGAAAAAATGTGAGGCAAAAGTTCAGCCCACGAGCTACAACTTTTGTTTGTATCACCTTTTCAAATTCGGAGAGCAAGTGAACTTTAAAAATTCAAAAAAACCGACCGTTTTTTTCCACTGCACAAGGTCCTTGTGGGGTCCTTCTTTGGATGATTCTTTTGAATATCTCCAAGAGTGAGCCCTCCATAGTGCATGTATGCATGCCACCTACCGTTGACCTTATTTGGTAGGTCTATAATTGAAGATATTGTTGAGATCATGATATAAGTGAATAGTACAACTAAGAAAATCAAATATTGAGGGGTCTAAAAAATATGTACATGTCAAATATAAATAATATAAGTGGAAAAACTATAAAGGGGTCAAAAGAGATCTCTCTCATTATGAGGCTACCATAAAAAGATAAATATTTTTGGTGTTCTAAACAAAATAGATGTAGGAAGGGAAAAATCACAATAGTGAAAAATATACACATAAATAAAACTAGTTTTTTTGGATTTTTGTTGGGGTGGAGTTACACCAAATATAAGAGAAGCTTACATGAAAATATTTCTATATGGAATAAAGAGTATGAAAAATGGTAAGAAAAATTGTGGTAATGGTGAGGCAATGTACAGAGCATAAATAACTCACACCTAGGTAGAAATATTTAAATAAATACCAAAATAATTATGAAAAAATCTTTTATTTAGGCCCTATATACAAAGAAATATTTACATACGCATGGGCCATAATATACTTATATTTTTTATTTTTTATTTATTTTTTTATTTTTTTGGCTCAACTAGCCCAATGACTAGCTAATTGAGGTTTTTTTATTTCAATAAGGAAATATGGGAAAAGTCCCCTAACTCACACGCACCTATATACAGTGAAAGGGTGAGGGTAACCACAATGTTTGAGTGATTTGATAGGGGGGGATAACTCACTATGCCAATCACAGAGAGCCGAAAAACGGCTATCACTAGCATACATAATAGCATAGTAATGAAGAAGAAGGATATGGCAAGCTTAAGCATTGAAGCATGGTCTTTCTTGGATTTGCACTCCATATCCAAGAGTGTTGGTGTAGGCTCTCAACCTCTACTTGCTTGGAGAAGGAGAGGGAGCTCTTGCACTTTGCATAGCACACAATGAGAGTGTTTGTGAGTGTGTGTGGGTGAGTATACCCCCTAAGCAACCCCCCTCCTTGCTAGGTTGACCCCCTCTTCTATCTCATCATTGAAGCTCATTGGCTCATGCCAAGCCTAGCCAATCACAAGCTTGAGACATTTCTAGCAATAGGTGTAGTCTTGGGACAAGTGCCCTGCTTTCCCCTTTGAGAGAGAGGACTTGATAAATGCAAAAACAATTAGATAATTGTTATAAATTATCATTGGACCCCTTTTAATCCTAGCCAATAGAGTTCAAGCACCTCATGGAGGTAACATGGGTAGGGCTTGACATGTGTCCCTGTTGCCTCTTTAAGCTTGGGCTTTCCTTGAGAGTGTGTGTGTGTGTGTGTGTTCTCTCTCTAGCCCCTAAGAAAAGGGATCGCCCCCCTCTTTGTAGGGATCTTTTTGACCTTTGGTGCTCAAGCACCTTAGTCATCAAGCATGACTAAGCACTTAGACTAGGGGTGTTCCTACAAGCATCTCAGGAAAGCATGTCAAAGCACCTCAAGCACCTTCATCATGCAGCACGTCAAGTACCTCAAGCACCTTAATCAAGCACCTCAAGCACGACAAGCACCTCAAGCACAACAAGCACCTCGAGCTTGGGCCGGGTTCCCACCTCAAGCTCAGACCTAGCTTACCTAAGGTCAAAGGACTTTTACACACATTATTGGAGGTCTTCAATGAAGCTAACCCTAAGGTCTTATGCTCCATTGATTGCCCTTTCTCTTTGATAGACCATCTCTCATTTGGGCCCCTTTACTATTGGCCCCGTGTTGAGATAGATCTATAAGCACATATCTATATCTTAACACTTGTTCCCGTTCATTCTCCCACATTAAGTCATCAATTTAATATGAGGAAATCATTTGGGTTGGTTAGATATTAGATTTTATGACATTAACTCTCTGTTGAAATCATAGTCGTCCTCGACTATGAGGTAGAAGAGATAAAACTTTAGTCATTAGTCAATTTTACTTACCGGGTAGAGGATCCCTTTTTACCCTACGACATCTTTCCAAGATGGATGACTAATCCATTTGGTGCTTGGGAGACATAGCTGCCGCAAGCATGTCTGCTCTTTAGTCCATTTCATTCTCCCAAAGTAGAGTGACAAATTCTACTTGGTGTTTGTGAGACGTCTTCATCACAAACATGATTCTAAGCATGCATACTAGCTAAATTTGTGCACAATAAAAAAGAGGACTAGTCTTATAAGACAAAAACATGAGTCATTTAAAATAAATTTGAACATTTGCTTACTCTAATGTAGCATTGTAAGCATTGACAAGGTTCATACTATCCTTAAGTTGTATTCCATGCATCCATCTAGCATCTTCAAAAGGATAATTTTTGAACTTAATAAGATACCATCGGATAATCTTACCATGTCGTAGTACCTTGTCTTCATGCCGAAGGACAGTTTCGGGTTGTAGCACCTCTTCTTGGTCTTCAACTTCCGGAGGGTCTTCAATAATTGGTTCAGCTGGTGGATCTCCTTTGTAGGGCTTAAGTAGGCTTACATGAAAGGCATTGTGTATGAGCCAATGGTTGGGCAACTTGAGTTGATAATCCGTCTCATTGATGGGCTTCAAGATTTGGAAAGGACCATAGTATCTTTTTGCTAGTTTAGCATAATACTTTTGATGGCCCATAGGATTTTTCCCCGTCGTTTTTCTTAATCAAGCCTTAAGAAACTTGAGTAAGACCCAATCATTTTCTTTGAAAATTAAGGCTATTCTGTGCTTATCAGCAACAGCTTTTTGCCTTTGTTGAGAGATAGATATAGCCTCCCTAATCTTTTGAAAAAGATTCTTGTAGGTCACGACTATACTTATCGGCGGCGAAGATCTTCCCATGTACTTTGAGTAGCAAGGGACTTTTAGGTCTTCCCTTAATCATCTCAAAAGGTGCTTTTCCCGTAGAAGTATGTACAATATTATTGTAGGCATACTCTACAATAGGTAAGTACTTTTCCCATTGTGAGCGTTGATCTACTTCGGTAACATAAGTCTTGAGTAGATCGAGTATCGTAAGATTGGCTATCTCACTTTGGACATCCGTTTGTGGGTGATAGGCCGAAGAGAAATTCAATCTTGTTCCTAGATTTTTAAAGAGACCTTTCCAGAAATTACTGGTCATTCTAGGATCTCTATCTAACACGATGGATGTGGGTAATCCATGGTGCTTGAAAATCTGAGATATGAAGAGAGTTGCCATTTGATGTGCCTTAATAATCTTTTTGACAGGAATAAAATGTCCTTGCTTGCTAAACCTGTCAACTATTGTCCATATTCCTATATTCCCATGGATAGACTTGGATAATCCAAAGATGAAATCCATGGATATACTCTCCCATGGTGAATTTGGAATAGGCAATGGCTGGAGTAATCCAGGTTGCTTCCCTCTATCATACTTGGTCTTTTGGCATACTACACATTTTGAAACATACTCTTGTATGTCCACTTTCATGGTAGGCCTATAGAAGTACATCTCTACTCCTTGGAGAGTAGGTTAAATACCTCTATGCCCCGCATATGGAGGAGCATGGGATTCATACATGACTTTCTTACGAAGGGAGTGGGTAACACATAGCCTATTGCCATGGATAAGATAACCATCTTGTAATGTGAATGGTTCTCCTTTCTTCTCCAAGACAAGGGTTGACATTATGTCTCTAAAGTCCGGGTCAACAACATACTCATCTATCATAGAGGATAGATCATTGTGAGTAGCTATAGACACCGCATTAACTTTGGGTCGTCGTGAAAGTGCATCAGCCACTTGATTGTGCTTACCAGCCATGTGAGCAATATGGAAATTAAATTGTGAAAGAAAATTTTCCCACCTCATTTGTTTGTCGGAAAGCTTGGTTTGCGTCATGAAATACTTGAGACTTTGGTGGTTTGTTCGTAGGATAAATGGAGTCCCCAATAGGTAGTGATTCCATGTGTCTAGGGCATGTAGAACAGCTAAAAGCTCTTTCTCATAAATGCCCAAGACTCGTTCATCACTATTGAGCCTTCGGCTCTCATATGCTATGGTATGCCCTTCTTGAAGCAAAACTGCTCCAAGGCAATCACCACAAGCATCACATTGGACCTCAAATGGCTTTGAGAGATTCGGAAGCACGAGGAATGGTTGGGAAATAAGCTTCTCTTTGAGCTTTTCAAAATCATTTTGCTCCTTAGCAGTCTATACAAACTTAACGTTCTTCTTAGTTAAGTCGTGTAGTGGTCCGGCTACTTGAGAGAATTTTGGTATGAAGCGTCTATAGTATGCACACATACCAACAAAGCTTCTTAGCTCATGTAGATTTCTTGGGTTAGGCCATGCTTTTATTACCTCTAACTTTGATGGATCCATTTGGATACCATCTTTAGAGATAATATGACCTAGGTATTGAATCTCTTGAACGAAGAATTCGCTTTTCTTTTGGTTAAGAAAAAGCTTGTTCTTCCTCAATGCTTGAAAAATCACTTGGAGAATTTGCGGTATGGTCTAAAAAAGTTTTCCACCCATCAAACGATTGAACGTAGCTGGTGCATTAGTCAAGCCAAAAGGCATGACTAGATATTCATAAAGACCAAACGTTGTGCGAAACGCGGTCTTTAAGATATCTTCATCCACTATCCTTATTTGATGATAGCCACTCGTAAGGTCAATCCTACTAAAGTAGGTCGAGCCTTGTAGCTTATCAAACAGATCTTCTACCCGAGGTACGGGAAATCTGTTTTTGATAGTGATATGGTTTAGTGCTCGATAGTCCACACACATATGGTATGTACCATCTTTCTTTTGCACTAAAAGGACTGGAGAACAAAAGGGAGAGGAACTAGGCCTCACCATCCCTTTGTCTACCAGATCTTGTACTTGCCTCATGATCTCCTCTTGTTGAGCTTGTGAGACTCGATAAGGAGGCTTGTTAGGTGGTGAGCTTCTAGGAAGGAGCTCAATACGATGGTCATCATCCCCTCGTTTTGGAGGTAAGTCCATAGGGATATCATCGATGAACACATCTTGGAATCCTTTTAGAAAATTAGACAAGTCTAACTCTTCTTGATTCCTACCATTTACATTTGATGAAACATTAGTATCTTTTAGAGACTCTTTGACAAAAAACATGTACGTAGAAACTGAGCTCTTCATTGACTTATCAAAAGCAAGAGGATTCACAAGTGGAATAGTGCGACCACGCTTAGTAGCATCTATATACATGTTCTTTCCCCTGTAGGTGAAGTAGATTCTCCTTTCAGGGAACTTCATGTTGGCAGCCATGCGATCAAACCATGGTGCCCCTAGGATAACATCCTCATGTTGGAGAGGAGAGATGAAGAAGTCTTCCTTGTCGACATAGCTTTGGACATGAAGCCTCAAATTCCCAATCAAGGGAGTAATGGAGGCTTGTTGTCCTTGAAATCTGCATCAGCCACTACTATATCTCCCATCTCAAAAGCTTGAATGCCCAACTTGGTGGCCAACTCCATTGATATGAAGTTAAGAGTAGAGCCAGGGTCAAACAAGATGAAGGAATCATGCTCTCTTACCTTTCCCCAAGCATAGGAAAGTGATGATCCTTTGCAATGAGCATCCTCTTTTGGAGCTTCGATGGTGGAAGCCCTAGGAGTCTCATTGCGAGTATTCTTCTTGGGGCAAGAACGATAGCCATGTCCTTGCTCCCCACACTTGAAACACTTATGGTCCTTGCGAAAAGCTTCAAGCTCTTCGGGAGAGAGTTTTTTTTTACCTTTGTAAACTCCCTTCTCCTTGGACCGATTGTTGTTGTTGTTGGAATTGACTTGGGAAGTATTTTGAACATTGGTTTTCCCCTTTGCATCATTTTTGTCTTTGTTTTCCATGGGCTTTACATTACGTCTAGCCCCTTGATGGAAATTGATGCGTGAAGCAACCATGGTGTGATGGATTACTTCGCTAATAGTACTAGGCCGTTGAGAGTTGATGTACTCGGCCATCTCTTCAGGTAATCCCGCACAGAATTGGTGCCTTTGCTCGGCAAAGTCTATCTTTTGAAAGACAGTAGCCTTGAGATGTAAATCCCAGCTTGTCTACATATTTGTGGATAGACTCATGGGAGAGGAGCTTCAAGCTGCGCCACTCGGTAAGCGCATTGTCCTTTGCATCGCTTGCAAGGAATTGCTTCATGATGGAAACTCGTAGAGTTTTCCATGTCTTTGGGGCTTCACCATTTCCACGAAGGCTAGCCCACCATTCACGAGCTGATTTTTGGAAGTGCATAGCTACATGGCGTAGCTTAGAGGACTCTGTGAAGCCCTCATCTCCAAAGGCGGCATCAAATTGATGGATGAAGGCCAACACTTTGTCGGTAGCACCGAAGCTGCCATCATAGGTGAGAAAAGAGATACTCTTTCCTCCCTCCTTGAACTTCTTTAGCTTTTGTGACCTTCCGCATGCAGGAAATGATTTGAGATGTCCTCCCCTCTTGTATTCTCTAGGAGAATAGCCATAAATTTCGTCGGAAGAGGAGGAAGGTGAAGAAGAAGGAGAAGAGGGTGACCTCTTCCTAGGCCTTTTCTTCCTTTGTTTCCTCTCTTGCCTTTCAGAGTGATGAGGAGAAGGACTATTTGTTGATCTTTTCCTCTTGGGAGGAGTGGGCGATCGTCTAGACCGCCGTCTTCGTGGAGCCACATCTTCAGAGGAACTTAAACTTTCATTGCTTTCTTGCTCTTTGGATTCCTCCTCTCGAATGTGAGAGAGTATTCTTTTGGGGGTCTCTTCAAGAGGCCTCCTAAGCTTTCTCTCCTCTTGGAGAGGAAGAGAAATTCCATAAGCACGAAGTTGTTGAGTAGCTTTGGCTTGCAAAGCAGGGTTGCCCATAGCTTGCTGCAACCTAGTAACGAGATAATTCACAAACATGGGAGCATCATCATTAGCACCTTCATGTGCAAAATCAAAGCTATCAATGTTCATTCTACTCTCTTGATTATTGTCAGCCATGTTAAAAAAATTTATGTATGTACTTAGTGTATGCTTTGGAAATTCAAAACCTTAGTTGCCACTCCTCTTAGCCTTTGAAAATCATCTCTTAAGTATCTATACCCACGGCTCGAAGTGGTTAATAGAGAGTAGAGGAGTAGGTCTAACATAGTAGAGTTTCCAAGGGCTAGTTCCTTTCGGACTTCTTATGGATCAATAATGGTAAAGCCGTAGGCAAGTCTAAAAAGACTCCATTATTAAGTCCAAAGCTCCCGAGGTGTGCACCATCCCCCACATAGTGGGCTCAACAAAACCGATATTAGATCCCAGTTCCACTTACCCTAATATAATTAACTTCAACCATTTATAGGCTACTTAAGGACCTCTCTTAAGCAAGAAAAGAGAAACCAAATTCTCGTATACCAATGTAATGGAATTGGCCTATTTAATTTGAGAGTAGCGGAAATTAATGAGAGTACTTTTGAGAAATGACTTTGTGAGCATAGCGGGTGAACATAATTCAAGATAGCAACATAGTCATAACAATTAGCTAACTTGGCATGAACAATACTTTTGGTTAAGAGAGAGAATTTAGAGAACATGAAAACAGTTGAGGACCGGATTTATGTGGAGCCGGTCCCCCCTCCAATAGGCATTTGTATTATGATGTCTCCCATTAAGAGAGACTTGTTACAATATAATCTTTGTGTTCCTTGTGACCTAGGTGATGCAATGAAGATGGAAAGCTTCATGCATCACAAACATAACATAAAATTGAAGAAATATTTAACTATCCCAAGCCTCAGTTCCAAGACCTCAAACACCTTCGAAGGTGGAGGGAGCTAGCATGGAATGAGAGTAGGGAAGAGGAAGAAGAAACATTTCATAGGAGAAAGAATTAGTTCCTCACTTATCATAACTCTTGTTGCTAGCATACATAATAGCATAGTAATGAAGAAGAAGAGATGTCAAGCTTAAGAATTTAAGCATGGATCTTGGTTGTATTTGCACTCCATATCCAAGAGTGTTGGTGTAGGCTCTCAACCTCTACTTGCTTGGAGAAGGAGAGGGAGCTCTTGCACTTTGCATAGCACACAATGAGAGTGTTTGTGAGTGTGTGTGGGTGAGTATACCCCCTAAGCATCCCGCCTCCTTGCTAGGTCGACCCCCTCTTCTAGCTCATCATTGAAGCTCATTGTCTCATGCCAAGCCTAGCCAATCACAAGCTTGAGCCATTTCTAGCAATAGGTGTAGTCTTGGGACAAGTGCCCTCCTTTCCCCTTTGAGAGAGAGGACTTGATAAATGCAAAAACAATTAGATAATTGTTATAAATTATCATTGTACCCCTTTTAATTTTAGCCAATAGAGTTCAAGCACCTCATGGAGGTAACATGGGTAGGGCTTGACATGTGTCCCTGTTGCCTCTTTAAGCTTGGGCTTTCCTTGAGAGTGTGTGTGTGTCTGTTCTCTCTCTAGCCCCTAAGAAAAGGGCTCGCCCCCCTCTTTGTAGGGATATTTTTGACCTTTGGTGCTCAAGCACCTTAGTCATCAAGCATGACTAAGCACTTGGACTAGGGGTGTTCCCACAAGCATCTCAGGCAAGCATGTCAAAGCACCTCAAGCACCTTAATCATGCAGCAGGTCAAGTACCTCAAGCACCTTAATCAAGCACCTCAAGCAGGACAAGCACCTCAAGCACAACAAGCACCTCGAGCTTGGGCCGGGTTCCCACCTCAAGCTCATACCTAGCTTACCTAATGTCAAAGGACTTTTACACACATTATTGGAGGTCTTCAATGAAGCTAACCCTAAGGTCTTATGCTTCATTGATTAGCCTTGCTCTTTGATAGACCATCTCTCATTTGGGCCCCTTTACTATTGGCCCCGTGTTGAAATAGATCTATAAGCACATATCTATATCTTAACACATTTGGGTTGGTTAGATATTAGATTTTATGACAAGGTATGCTAATTGTGTTTTGTGGGTATGCTAGTTAGCATAAATGGTATGCTAATTAGCATATTGTTTATGCTAGCTAACATAAACAATGTGCTAATTAGCATACCTTTTGCTGGTCTTCAAGGAGAAGAGATGACAGCTTCTTGTATATTGTGTATGCTAATGAAAATTAGCATACTATTTATGTTGATTAGCATAAACTTATATATACTAGCTAGCATAAACAATATGCTAATTAGCATAACTTTTCTAGTTTTCAAGAAGAAGAGATGGCAGCTTGCTTTATACTATGTATGATGACTAGTATACTATGCTGTGAGTGGAATGCTAATTAGCATACCCTTGCTGGTTTAGGGGAGAAGAGATGGCAGCTTTCTGTATACAGTGTATATGCTAATTAGCATACCATTGTTGGTTTCAAGGAGAAGAGATGGCAACTTTCAATTCATTGTGTATTCTAATTAGCATACTCTTTATGCCAGTTTGCATAAAAAGAATGCTAATTAGCATACCTTTGTTGGTTTTAAGGAGAAGAGATGACAGCTTTCTATATATTGTGTGTTCTAATTAGCATATTATGTTGTGAGTGAAATTGAGCACAAACAAAAATGCACAGCATGTTAATTCACGGTATGTTACTATGCATGCTAATTAGCATATTGCTTATGCCAATTGGCATAAATAGTATGCTAATAAGCATATCTTAGTTGGTTTCAAGGAGAATAGATGACAGGTCTTTGCATCCTGTGTATGTTGATTATCATAGTTGATTGACATAAACAGTATGCTATTAGCATAGTTTTGTTGTTTTTAAGGAGAAGGGACGACATATTTCTGTATACTATGTATGCTAGTTAGCATACTATACTGAGTGGAAGTTAGCACAAACAAAGATGTACAGTATGCCAATTGAAGGTATGCTAACTAGCATACCTTTGCTGGTTTTAAGGAGAAGAGATAACAGATCTTTGTATACTATGTATGCTAATTAGAATATTGTATGTTGGTTTCAAGAGGGAAGGAAGCTTTCTATATACTGTGTATCCTAATTGACATACTATGCTGTGAGTGGAAGTTAGCAAAAACAAAAATCCACAGTATGCTGATTGAAGGAATGCTAATCTGCATACCATGTATGCTAATTAGCATATTGTTTATGCCAATTAGCATACTATGGTATGTTGTGAGTGGAAGTAGCACAAACAAAAATGTACAGTATGATTATTAGAATGTATTCTAATTAGCTATTGTGGGTGTGCTAATTAGCGTACATGGTATGCTAATTAGCTATTTTTGCTAGTTAACATAAACAGTCTGCTAGCTTGCATAAACATTATGCTAATTAGAATACCTTTGCTGATTTAAAACGAGAATGTATACAAATTCAATGTTTACAAGACAAAAAAGAATGCCAACAATACACATAGTATTGTCTTACAAAAAAGAATAGTACAGGATTTGATCATTACTATCTGAAGTGAATGTCAAAATAGTTACAAACATTGGAAAGGCAATTTACAAATTTCCCTGTAATGTTACAAAACTGCAGAGAGCCTCCTACTGTGGATAAGATTGTGGTTTAGCGTGCTTGTACACTCGCTTCTGGCTAGTGTCCGTTTGCTTCTTTGTTTGATGAGCTTTTGGGTCTTGCTCTCTTTCTTCTTGTTGTTGAGATTTTGGTTCTTGCAACTCTCTTTCTTCTTCTTCTTACTGTTGTGTCTGTAATTTTCGTTATGTAGCTTCTCTCTCTCATGTCTTTCAGCTTCTTCATTAGACTCCCTTTGTCTCCTACACAAGGCTTCCTTACATTGGGCCTCATTGCGCCAGTGCATTTTTAACACTAGGTTGGTAACCTAACAGGACATAAAAGTGTCCTTTCAGGGTTTTGAAAAAAACCTCCAAAACCATAGTAGATCCACTCATTTTGTAAAATCCTTACATGAGGTTATAGTTCAAGGCCTACTACACATGGAAAAAATAAGAAACTTGTAAAATTTCTAATGTTTTGGTCACACCAAGCCTCCAAAGTTGATGGACTAGTACATTTTCATCAAAACAGTCATTTCTTACGTTTTGTTGCATAAAAATAAGATTAGGGATTTTTGTAGGACTTGAGATAAATTCCCTAGTTAACTTCAATGGGTTGGTGATCAGAACATATGATTGCTTCTCACTCACTATTTTTTGTTTTGCCAAAAGAAATAGGTTCAAAAAATTTGAATTTTTACCATTCTGCAAACCTATCATCAAAGTTTCTATAGCCACGCTCAATACAAATAATATATGCATGTTTTCTTAGTTCCCTATTGTCCTTTAGGTTCATAAGGAGCCATGGAGCATGTCAAAAGAATAATACATCTCTTACCAAGGGGAGTCTTGGGGACAAAGATGAAGTGCTGAATACACCAAACATGAAAAAACTGGGTTCAACATTATGAGTTGTAGAATCCCATAGAAACTATTCAATATCTAGCCAAATTTGATCCTTATGACTAGATATGGTTACTACCTACAAAATGCATGTAGTTTTCACAAGAAATTAACAATATTGAAAAAGCTACACTTGATATACTAGAATGTTTCGTTTTCTTCTATAATTGAAAAAATCAACCATCGTTGTCTACTATGCAAAATAGGGTATTAGGTGCCCCAAAACTCAAGGAATATTAGCTTTATGTTACAATATGCGACATAGAAAATCAAAACTGCATTTGGATATCATGAAAGCCACCAAAAAAATCATAGAAGACCTAAAATTGGCTAAAAAATAGGATTTGACAATTTTTGTAATTTGGTCATAACTTACAACTTTAACATTTATTTCTCCCTAAAAGCATTAGGACATGTTGAGGACTACTAAAGATAGTTCTCTAGCATTATAGACCTCACAAACATGAATTCTAGAGTGGTATAGTTGCAAAAAGTTGAAAAAAGCCAAAAACAGGACCCGTTTTTTCACACAGTTTAGGTTGTGAAATGTTGTGCAAGGACAAGGTTAAAGATGGAATTGATATTCCAAAAAAATGTAGAGTTTTTTTCAGCTCATGAGACAACTTTTTAGATAGATAGCACCTCAAAATCCATTTTGAAACTCTTGACATAATGCAAGGAAAATGGTCACTTAACAGGACATAAAAGTGTCCCATTACCAACCTAGTGTTAATGCCTGCTTCCTTATCACTTCCTATGAAAACAAATCTGGGGCAGTATCAAACCCATTTTCTGTTGTATACGTTGCACGATCCTCTAATCACAGCCATAGGAATAGCCAGCTACTCAAAGTATCTATCAGGAAGTTTTGCCACTATTCTTTGGTCCGATCCTCTAGCCTAGGAGTAACAAGCCAACTTCCTTCAGGGTTCTAGTACACTTTGTACATACTATCTCCAATAATTAGACTGCTTTGGGGCCCAAACCTGCAGTTCGTCCAAAACAATCTCAAATCCTTCAAGAATAGAGGCTTGTTATATATCTTCCAATGTTGGCCACTACAATGATTTTGTGAAAAAACACCTCTCAGCTTAGCTTGCTACTCTTTGAATATTGTTTCTAATATTTCATTCACTTTAGGTGCCATGCTGGTGCTCCCTATATATACATGGAAAAATCAGAGGCACCAATCCAAAAAATTGTGGCTGTTTCTGCAAAAAAATACATACCTCCTACCTTGCACATTGTACTCTATCATCTCCCCTCCATGTTTAGGGGGACTGTCACCATGCATTGGCTCTACAACTTGAACAAGCAAGCCATTTAAATCAAGAACCAAAGTGCACCCCTCATCTCGCAACCGCTTTGCACGCATATTGGGTTTGGCAGTGCATACAACTCAGCAAAAATAAGTTCCCCAGAGGGATGAACATAGATAAAATACTCAACAATTTTTTTTAAGCATTTAAGATAGCTAGTCAGGTTCTTCTCAATCTTGGATTTTTCTTTTTGTACAACTATCTTTCCTTGGCAATACTCCACTTTCATATGTTTTTTCATGCAATGGCATATTTCAAATCATGTAGGGCAACTAACTGCAGTTTCTCTTGCCGTGTGACATTGAAATGGTATCAAATAAAGACATCATAAAGGAAAAGAAAAAACTACTGAAATTTTGCATAATAAAATAATATTGAAAAGAGTTTCTCCATTATAAATATCTAGAGAGATACATGCCACAGGGTGTGGAGCTTGCTGACACTACCTAACTTGGACACAATAGGGAAGTGATTCAATATAATTTCTTGCAAGCACGTGAGCGAATGGATTTCTTTTCACCTCTACTATGTTCGTTTATGTCATCTAGGGTTCTCGAAGCGGCAACACATATCTCATCCCGAGGTTCTTCCAAAATTTGTTCCAGGCCACCTTTTCTCTTTAATTTCACTTTGTTTACAAAACCCTTCAGGGGGCTATCATCACACTGGCATCTTGCACAGGCAGTCCACTGTCAGTCCTGAAACCTTCCTCTTAAGCACTCCTACCTACCTCTTTGCACACTCCTAAATGTTTCCTCTAAGATGCTTGTTTGATCATATGTAGGGGGCTTGGGTTTGGGATGAGTAATCATGATAAATCTTCATCATTATCATCTATTTCTTTACCATCTATAGCAGCCTCGTGTGCTGTCACATCTTGTGGCATTACATATACCCTTTCATGCTGTCTATCCACTAGCTCATCAGATTCATCATTATACAGCTTCTCTTCTATCCTTTGATTGATAGGTGTCTTGTGAGGTTTGCATCTTGCATCATTGATACCTGTGTGTTCCATTCACTCGTTAATTTTCATCAATTCCATTATGATTGCTTGTATGAATAGTGTGACAAGTAGCATTTAATGTATGGTAGGCATTTATATCCTATAGACATTCATATTGTCTATTCTAACTATGCTAACTAGTATACAAAGTTGGCTAACCACCATGATCATTATGCTAACTAGCATACAAAGTGGGCTAACCACCATGATCATTATGCTAACTAGCATACAAAATATGCTAGCAAGGAAATGTGAATATAGTGTGTATGCTAACTAGCAGAGAATGTATGCTAATTAGCATACATAAAATATTAATTAGAAAAACTGTGTGTATGTTAATGATATGATTATTACCAATGGTGTGCTAATTAGCATACTATGTATACTAGCATCGATGGTATGCTAACTAGAAGATAAGTTATGCTAATTAACATAACGTCTCTGCTAATTAGCATACCATCTTTTCTGGTCATCATACTCTGCATGCTAACTAAAATACACATTACAATAACTATCAAAGAGGTATGCTAACTAGCATACACATTATGCTAGCTAGCTCAGATTGTATGCTAACTAGCATAGAGGTATGGTAACAAGCATACACATTATGCTATTTAGCAAAGAAGGTATGCTAACTAAATTAGATTACTATGTATGGTGGCTAGCATGCAAGTATGCTAACTAGAAAAAAGGTATGCTAATTAGCATACTGAGATATGCTAATTAGCCATCATACACAATGTTCTAACTAGCCTAAAAAGTATTCTAATTAGCATATTAGATATGCTAATTAGCATACCCTATTTGCTAGTTAGCCCATTGTGCACTAATTAGCATATCTAATATGCTGATTAGCATACTTTGTTGCTAATTAGAAAACTCTCTATGCTAGTTAGCATGCATAGTTTGTTAACTAGGATAGAATGTATGCTTATTAGCAGACACATTGAACTACCTAGCATACAAAAAATGCCAACTACTATTCACAATATGCTAGGTAGGATAACTAGTTGTGCTAACTAGCATATACAATATGCTTACTGTCATAAAATCTAGTATCTAACCAACCCAAATTATTCTCTCATATTAAATTGATCACTTAATGTGGGAGAATAAACGGGAACAAGGGTTAAGATATAGACATGTGCTTATAGATCTATCTCAACACGGGGCTAATTGTAAAGGGGCCCAAATGAGAGATGGCCTATCAAAGAGAAAGGCTAACCAATGGAGCATAAGACCTTAGGGTTAGCTTCATTGAAGAACTCCAATTATGTGTTTAAAAGTCCTTTGACCTTAGGTAAGCTAGGACTAAGCTTCTGGCTGGAACCCAACCCAGTTGGAGGTGCTTGTCCTGCTTGTCATGCTTGATGACTAAGGTGCTTGAGGTGCTTGAGATGCTTGAGGTTCTTGATGATTGAGATGCTCGAGGTGCTTGACATGATTGAGATGCTAGGGCATGCGTGAGATGTTAGGGCTGTACTTGAGGTCAGAACCCAACCCAAGCTTAAAGTGCTTAAGGGCCAAGCTTGTGGTGAGAATTGGGACTATGCATGAGGGGCTTGAGGTGTCAAAAATTCAAGTCCAATCCCTACAAGGAGGGGGTGAGCCCTACAAGAGGAAGGATGAGAGAGAACACCCACACACTCACACAAGGCCGGTACAAAAAAATCATAAGGGACACTTGGCAAGTTCCTCCTCATGTTGCCTTCATGGTGTGCCTGAAGCCTATTGGTTGGCCACCCAAGGGGTCCAATGATAATTTACGAGATTTAATTAATTGATTTTGCATTTATCAAGTCCTCTTTCTCAAAGGGTAAAGGGGAATACTTGTTCCAAGGCTACCCTAGTTGCTTGGTATGACTCCTACTTATGATTGGCTAGGCCTGGAGGGGTCCAATGAGCTTCAAGAATGAGCTACAAGGGGGGTCAATCAAAGCAAGCTAGGGGGTTGCTTAGGGGGTATACTCTCCCACACTCACTAACACACACTCTAATTATTGAATGTGCAAAGTGTAAGAGCTCCCTCTCTTTCTCGAAGCAAGTAGAAGTTGAGAGCCTACACCAACACTCTTTTCTATGGAATGCAAATCCGAACAATAGCCATGCTTAAATGCTTAAGATTGTCACCTTGTCCCTCTTCATTAGTATGCTATTATGTATGCCAGCAAAACAGGAGTTATGATAAGTTAGGAACCCGGGGGATTCACTCTATATACAAAATGGAACGCCACCTACGATCGGAAAACTTGATAAAACCCCTATATACAACTCCTATTAGGGAATATGATCCCCTTTTCTATGCTTATACGCCAATCAATGAAGAAAACTATCATAGTCCCATCTTACATATAAAATTTAGTTCTCACATGATCTAGCTGAGTAAAACTAGTCAAAGAGTGTGTAGCATAATGACTTGCAACATATTAAGGAACCACTTCTTTTGATAACTAGATGTACCCTCAATGTATCTTAGTTTGACTTTCAAACTATGTGGCCGATCACTGGCTACTCGTCCAATTTTGACCTATCTAAATTACTCAAAAAACATGTTTATTAAGTTGTGTTAGGTTCTCCATGTAAATTTGCATCTAGACAAACTCTTTATAGCTTTCATCCCCCAGCAAATGAACTATAATCACAAAACAAGAAATTGATACAAAGCAATGTTATTTCTTGCATGTATCTTTGTAGCTATTGACTCACAAGGTCAAGGGTAGACTCTTTTAGGAAGCCATGATTTTGAAACACAACAACTTCCTCTCATTTTTACCTTTTCTCACTTCCCCCCCGCCTACACACACCCCCCCCCCCCCCCCCAACACACACGTAAAATACCCCCCTCTCTTATTTTTAAGCTTGGGAGATAAATTATTGGGGGCCTACCCCTAAATTATACGCTTATGTAACTTGTTAAAAAAACTGTCTCCCCTGCACTTACGTGATTCAGTAAGTTTTCCATGGTGAATCCCCCGGGGTTAGGAACTAATTCTTTCTCCTATGAAATGTTTTTTCTTCCTCTTCCCTACCATATTCCCTGCTAGCTCTCTCCACCTTGGAAGGTGTCTGAGGTCTTGGGACTGAGGCTTGCGATAGTTAAATATTTATTCAAGTTTATGTTATTCTTGTGATGCATGAAGCTTTCCATCTTCATTGCATCATCTAGGTCACAAGGAAGACAAATATTGTGTTGTAACATGTCTCTTTTAATGGGAAAAATCATAATACAAATGTCTATTGGAGGGGGGGCAGCTCCACATAAATCTGGTCCATATTCTCTAAATTCTCTCTCTTGAAAAAGTATTGTTCATGCCAAGTTAACTAATTGATTATGTTTCTATCTTCAATTATGTTCACCCGCTATGCTCACAAAGTCATTTCTCAAAAGTACTCTCATCAATTTCCACTACTCTCAAGTTATATAGGCCAGTTCCATTACATTCGTATGAGAGCATTTGGTTTCTCTTTTCTTGCTTAAGAAGAGAGGTCCTTAAGTAGCCTATAAATGGTTGATTTTGTTAATTATATTAGGGTAAATGGAACTGGGATCTATTATCGATTTTGTTGAGCCCACTATGCGGGATATGGTGCACACCTTGGGAGACTTGGACTTAATAATGGAGTCTTTTTAGACTTGCCTATGGCTCTACCATTATGTTTTTTTCTGAGAAAAAGATTCTTCTATTAGTTCATGAAAACTGCCCATAGGGCTACATCCACCTCTGCCGGAGAGGGCTACAATAAGCATGGTGGGGAGACTCTCCCAATGAAAAAACAGCATATATACAATGGGGCTAAATCAAGAGATGGGAGGAGGGAAGAGCCACACAGGTGGACAGTAGTGCCATCTGAGCACCCCCTGGACCATGGTGTAGAAAGGCCCAGGGCACCAGAGTCGAAGGAAAGCCTCGCGGCGCTCCCGCATGCGGTCGGAGCTGCCCTGTAGTCGCTCAAGCTGTCCTTTGAGAGTATGGATCAACTCTAGCCAAAAGTCACGAACAGTCTCTGCTGGTGGCACATGGTGAGCCTCAAAGATGTGGAAACAGGGAGCCTGCCAGATAAACCAGAGAGCTAGGCCGCTGAAGAGCTCCCAACACTTCTCTCTCTCACTGCACCACTCCTGTGGAGTAAGATCTATAGCAGGCTGGAGTGTAGGTCGCCCCCCCTGTATCACTATCATCCCGCTGGTGGAAGATAGCTTAAACTGAAGTAGCGGGCCCGTGAGGGTGGACCAAACCGCTGCTCCTCAAGTTAACTGTCCAGCCCTGGAGAGGGCAGGCATCAGCCAAAGAACTTGTAGCCACACCTGCTGGGCTGAGGGACAGTCCCAAAGACAGTGACGTTGACTCTCCACCAACTGGTCACAGGCTGTACATGTGGCCGAGAGACCACTATGCACAAGCCAGCTCCCTACTGTTGTGGCTCTGTGTGGAACCAACCACTCGAACAAAGTGACGTGCCTCGGCTGTCTGGAGTCCCACAGCCTCTGCCAAAAAGCTGCCAAGAACTCGACTGTGAGGCCCTCCTCCTGCCAATGACGTGTTGCAGCGGGGCGGGCCTCTCTCTGTGCTCCAAGTATATGACGTCCAAGCCGAACAGCGTACTGAAAGAAAGGGACTCCTGGGTGGTCTGCAGAAGAGAAGGGGTCCCTCCATAGCCACTCACCAGGATCCCACTGTACTCGTGCCAATGGACAGCACTCCCAAGCCCATAGCCTCCAGTGTCCTGACTCAAGAGCTACTGGGTCAGGGTCTATGACGCAAGTCCTCCCACATATTCCCACAACTCGGATCCTATGGAAACAGCACTCTGCTACCTGCGAGGCCTTTGCTGCAACTCGCTATAATCGTCCCCCACCCTGAGGCTCAAAGAACAGGGCTGGGACAGTCTCTGAGCAAGCCCTAACTGAAATGAGAACCTCTAGTCGTGTAAAGGCTCCCATCCACCGGGGTTCTACTTGCTCGAGAGGCATGATCCACTCAGCTAGAACTGACTCTGAGATGTCCTGAAACATGCTCTGAACCCCTCTCATGCCGTGTAGCTGAACAGCTTGCACCTCCTCTGACAAACCTGTGAACTCTAGCCAGTCACCTAGAGAGCGCGCTGGACCTGCTGCCATGGGACCCCAAGAAACATGAGGCCTATTCCCAACCAAGTGGTCTCTCTGAGTGCTAACCATGGGGTTCGAGACGAGGGGTTGCCGTAGGCGCTCCTCCGTGCACGTCGGATGTCTCTGCTCTAGGCCACGCCGTAAGAGCTCCCAAGAACGAAGAAAACTCACAGCGAATCGGTCCTTCAGTCTCCTGCTCAAACCAACTCGGCGCAACTCTCTAAAGATCCATCTGGTCGAAGGTTGCCAAGGGCCTCCTGACTGAGGCACCCTGGCACGAAGCCTCTGCAGCAAGAACTCCTTCTAGGGCTCCTCACCTGGAAGAAGTCCTCTGACAACGAACTTCCCAAGAAGGGCTCTGTTCTACTGTGCTGGATCAATGATCCCAAGCCCTCCCTGAGAACAAGGAAGTGTGATGACCGACCAAGCCACCTTGGCTCGGGCAATCTGAGTGTTGCGAAATGACCAAAGGAAGTTCCTGATCAGCCTCTCTACCTGGCTGATATAAGAACTCGAGAAGATCCAGCAAGAAGTGATGTACCACATAGTCGCCATAAGAAGTCCAAAAGGAGCTAGTCCTCTGCAACTCTGCTATATTAGAACTAATCCTCTACTTTATATAATTAACCACTTCTGGCCGTGGGTGTAGATACTTAAGAGCCAATTTTCAAAGGCTAATAGGAGTAGCAACTAAGGTTTTGAATTGCCAAAGCATACACTAAGTACATACATAAATTTTCTTAACATGGCTGACAATAACCAAGAGAGTAGAATGTACATTGATAAATTTTATTTTGCACATAAAGGTGCTAATGATGATGCTCCCATGTTTGTGAATTATCTCGTTACTAGGTTGCAGTAAGCTATGGGAAACCCTGCTTTGCAAGCCAAAGTTACTCAACAACTTCGTGCTTATGGAATTTCCCTTCCTCTCCAAGAGGAGAGAGAGCTTAGGAGGCCTCTTGAAGAGACCCCCAAAAGAAGAATCTCTCACATTCGAGAGGAGGAATCCAAAGAGTAAGAAAGCAATGAAACAGTATAGAAGTTTATGCAAAACCTTCATCGGTAAATAAAAATATTTTATGTGCCATTCATTGTGTTATGTTTGGTGCTTCAAAATGATTCTATTTGACATGGCCCATATAATAGGCAGTAAGGAATTGGGAGTCAAATATGATTCTATAAAGAGATAAATGAATGGTTACAGATGCACAGGTCATTCAGATGCTCAAAAAACGTGCCTTCCAAAGTTTTCCATCTAAAATAGACTTATAATCAACAACAACATTTGCAAAATTTTGCCCACACTTTTCATACAAAGTGATCTTATACAACCCATGCCATAAAATTCCAAATATAACAATTTCATAAAGAATGAGATCGTGTATTGTACATTTGTCATCCAAATATTTGACTACAAGACCAAGTCTACCAAGTGAAAATGCAAACAAAAGATTATTCTTGATCCCAGGTACATACACTGCATCAACAAGTGAGAAAGAACCACCATCTGTAGCAGTAACACAAACGGAACGTTCCAACTCCCTAGACTAGATCAGAGGCATTGTTGGAACAAGCGACTGAATTCCCATGAGAGACTTTGCCAGTCCCTAATTCACCATGGGAGAGCATATCCATGGAGTTTATATTTAGATTACCTAAATCTATCCATGGGAATATAGGAATATGGACAATAGTAGATAGGTTCAGTAAAACAAGCTCATTTTATACTTGTCAAAAATACTATCAAATCCCATCAAATGGCAACCCTCTTCATTTCACAAATCTTCAAGTACCATGGACTGCCAATGTCCATAGTGTCGGATAGAGATCCTAGAATGACCAGTGATTTATGGAAGGGTCTCTTTGAGAAGTTCCTCTGAAGATGTGGCTCCACAAAGATGAGGGTCTAGACGATCGCCTACTCCTCCCAAGAGGAAAAGATCAGCACATAGTCCTTCTCCTTGTCACTCCAAAAGGGAAGAGAGGAAAAAAAGGAAGAAAAGGGGTAGGAAGAGGTCACCCTCTTCTCCTTCTTCTTCACCTTCCTCGTCTTCCGACAAAATATATGGCTATTCTCCTAGAGAATATTAGAGGGGAGGACATTGAAAATAATTTCCTGCATGGTGAAGGTCAGAAAAGCTAAAGAAGTTCAAGGAGGGAGGAAAGAGTATCTCTTTTCTCACCTATGATGGCACCTTTGGTGCTACCGACAAACTGTTGGCCTTCATCCAACAATTTGATGCGGACTTTGGAGATGAGGGCTTTACGGAGTCCCCCAGCTACTCCATGTAGCTATGCACTTTCAAAACTCATTTCGTCAATGGTGGGTTAGCCTTCGTGGCAATGGCGAAGCCCCAAAGGCATGGAAAACTCTACGAGTTTCCATCATGAAGCAATTCCTTGCAAGTGATGCAAAGGACAAAGTGATAACCAATGGTGCAGCTTGAAGCTTCTCTCTCATGAGTCTATCCACAAGTATGTAGATAATTTTGGGATTTACATCTCAAGGCTGCTGTAGTTTAAAATATAGACTTTGCTGAGCAAAGGTAACAATTCTGTGTGGGATTACCTAAAGAGATGGCCGAATACATCAACTCTCAATGGTCTGGTACTATTAGCAAAGTAATCCATCATACCATGGTTTCTTCACGCATCAATTTCCATCAAGGAGCTAGACGGAATATCAAGCCCATGGAAAACAAAGACAAAAATGGATCAAAGGGGAAAACCAATGTTCAAAATTCTTCCCAAGGACTTCCAACAATGTGGGACATGTGTCTAACCTTACTCCTATCTTATTGTAGATTTAGCAAAAACCACGACTAAATTGTCAATCCATGGGACGAAGCTAACTCGACTAGTGCATAGAGGCTACAAGAGGTTGTCAATCTCTCAAAAAACAACAAACAACTCGCATCTAACTCAAGCTACGGTCAAATGACTTAAATCACCAAAAGCCAATCGCTCATCGACAAACAAATCACATCCGCCGTTACAGCATCAAATGACATCCAAACGTAATAAAACTTTTAGGACAAGTATATAAGACCTAAAGACACATGCTTATGGTCTCAAATCCCACATTAGGTCAAGTGCCAAAATTGTGATTATTAATAGCAGTGGATTTTTGACCTAGTCATGTTCGACCCATAATGCACTTAGATGCTTAGCAATGATGCCCCAATACCCCACCTATGCTTAGTTTTTTATTTTAAAGTGTAAATTCCTACTTAGGATGAAATTAGTCCGCGGGTCGGTGACGCCAAAAGCTACAAACTACCGTGAAGTGTTTACGTCAATGCGTAGAGCTCTTACCTGCGGTTGCAATGCAACAAACGTAACTACAATGTGACAACCGCGGAGGGAGTAGGAAGCGCGAGAAGGAGAAAAGTGAGCATCGTTAGCTCACTCTGTGTATTTCATTATCAAAAACTTTTTAATAACTGGAAGCTTGTAGACCTGACTCGTCTATTACAAAGTTTATCCAAAAAATAGGAGTTACTATATTCCTGATTTAAAAAAAAGAATAAGTGTTTTTACAATGAGAGCTCCGAAAAATGGTATCCGAGTTAGCTTGCTGCTAACATTCCCGCCCTCCTCGCCTGTGTCGTCCCTTGACACAGCTTTATGGGCTAAAGTAGTCTTTGGGTTGACGGTTGGTGAGGCGGTCTTTAAGCACATTTAGGGCCTTTTTGTATCTTATCTTTCTCTCTTTATCTGGTACATGCAAGAACTGCATAGTGACTCTGTTTTCCAGCTCTACTGCGGAGTAGCCTACAAATGGCGAAGCTAAGTTGCTGATCACTGGCCCAAATATCTTCATTCTCGAAGAGAAGAACCCTATGTACAATGCTTTCTCAAATTCCAGCATATTGTGAGAAGGTAAGAACATACATCTGGTGTAGAAGCCATAGAGGAATTATTTGGAAGGTTGGCCACTAAGATAGTAGCTTATATAAACTTTTATTACCCTCAAGGAATGACATCCACGGGGCACCTGATTTCTCTGGCTCATAGAGAACTTCGATGTAGGTGAGAAGCATTTGGCATATTTTATATAGCATTGTACATGATAGATTCCGTAGACTTTTGAAGAAGGATATGGTGCCCAGTAGGGTTTCACCATGTACTCTTCTATCAGCGGTCTCTTTTCTGGAGTAAGTTATCTTGGGTAGTTCAGCCAGGTTGGTTGCTGCTTTGTTATTGCCTCATGTGCTTGCTAGGTCCGTACCCTTTGTACATGACAAAAAGTGGGATATTTTTGAAGTGGCACAGGTGCTCTTGTGAACAGAATCAGATACCTTGGATTCTTGTTCAACCAGCTCAGCCTCCACTTTGGGTGGTCTTTATCTACACCTTCTATTTGCATGTCTTTATAAAGCCTTTCTTTGACTTGGAGCAAATTCACCTTTACCAAAGGATGTGGCAGGGATTGCTGATGTCATTGCACATTGATTTGATTGAGAGTGAGTTGAGTAACATTGATGGAGTGAAAAACTCTAAACTCCCAATCCATCGCTACCGTCCACTGCTCATCTAGCTCTTGTGTAATATTTTCTTTCAGTGCATCTTCCCCAGCTTTTGACAGCTGGACCATTGGCACTGTATCAGTTTTTGTTATTTGTACCTCAAATTCCTCTTTGCCACCTAGCTCTTTTGCTGGCTGTGTCTCCATCTCAACGAATGAAACTAAGGGGATCTCTATATGTGGCTGCTCTAAAGTTTTTTCCTCTTCCTGAGTTTTTGGTCGTCCATCTCCTAGCAGCTGGTTGACTCTTTTAAGCTCCTCTGTTTCTTTTAGTATTTCTTCTTCTTGTTGCACCCACATTAACGCCAGGTCTCTGCGTTGAGAAAGCTCCAGTTTAAGCTCCAGCTCGAGGTCTTTGTTCTTTTTCTGTAATGATTTGTAGACCGCGTCTGTTCCTTTGATCGAGGCTACAGTGGGATTTTATCGTATTTGTCCAAGAAAGTTGAATGATCATTTATTCTCTGCTTTGAGTATTGTAAGGAGGTGTTCTCTACATCTGAATTGACACGGTTGTAGTTAGAAGTTCGTTGGTAACTTCTGTCAGTTGTTCATCTTTTGCTTTTCAAGCATCTGACAACTTTGTGAGTAGTTCACCGAGCTCCTCTATCTCTTTTTGATGTTGATTCCTTGCTAGTTGATGTTGTTCAGCTTCAACTTTCAATTCCTGCACTTGACTTTGTAGATAGATGATAACATTTAATCTGTCTTCTAACTCCCCTTGGAGTGCGTCAATCACCATCTCTAGTTCTTCAGCCTTTGTGTTGCCGCTAAGTGCTGTTGTTCGGAGTCTTTCCGTCATGTCCTGCATTTGCTTGGCATACTCGTTGACTTGCAAGATTACCTCATCGCGCTATATTTTCAATCTTCATTTTTGCTAGCTACTTAGATTTTTTTGTAGTCTCTTGTGCTTGAGGCGATGGCTGACCTTCTTCATCTTTGTCATCCTTAGTCCTTGTGGATGCCTCAGCTGTTTCATGTTGTGTAGAGGTAGAAGGGGTTTCTTCAGAAGGGTATTCTCTTGTTTATTCAAACTTTGTGGTGTTCTCTGGTGCACGACACGCTACCCTTTCTGGCTCTTGTTCTTGCTCTTTGTGTTGCTCTTGTGTAGTAGTTGCATGTTGTGCAGATTCAGCTGCTTATCTTTGTTTAGGCTTTGTCTCTTTTGTGGGCTCAGTTTCTATTGCTTTAGTTGTTGGTGAAGGTGGTGGGCTCGGCATCGGGTGATCATGTTGTTCTAAAGCAGGTGAAGAAGGTCGAGGAGACATATCACCTTGTTCATGATGTGCTTCTCCTTGTGCTGTTGCTTCCTTTGCTTGCTTTTACTGCTCCAACGTCTCTTTAGCTTTCCGTTCCGCTTCTTGGGCTTCTTTCAGCTTCAAATCTTCTGCTTCTTGATACATTTTTTCAAGTAACTCAGAGGGATCTTCGGCTTGTTTCTTGGTATGATGCTTTGTTATTCGTCCTTTCAATGCAATTGGTACCCACTTTGCTAGATCCTTGCCTTGTGTTTGGCGGCTGCATTCGTAAGAGTTCTTTTCTCTTTCACATCTGCATGCTTCTATTGTGGATCCTTCTAATGTGCTACCACGGCTTTTCTTTTCATTTTCTCGATCCTGGATCTTATTTCCTTGCTATTATCAGAGCTTTCACTGCTATGCCATTCTAGCGAGCTCTCAACAGAGTCTTCATCAGACTTGTATGTTCTCTTGGTAGATCTTATAGCTCGAGGGGAAGGTTGTACGGACACTATCCAAGTGTTTTGATTTGGGGAAGGTGGCAAGTTGTCAGCCATGCCGATAGCATGGTAGGAAATTCTGGTTAGAACCTCTGGTGCTCCCAGATATGTTATCTTTCCTTCTTTCTTTCCTCCCTTCAATGTGGACAACACGTACTGTGCATGGTCAATTGGTTGTTGGAAGTTGATTTGAGAACTTGTGTAAAGGTTGTGGCAACCACATGACTGGGTTTCATATACCTTGGTGGTCTCTTGGCGAGAAAGTGCTAATGATACAATCTTGTAGGCTCTTCCACCTGTTTTTGGATGAGGTCAAAAAAATGTGGCAGCGGCAGTTTTCTTGGTGAAGGTTCCTGCTGTCTTTCTATCTCTCGTCCTCATGGTCATTCCCTCTATTGGGAGTTTGAGAGCTTCTGCCACTATCTCTTTTGTAATCACCACCTCGACTTTGTTCCCTTGCTGGTCAAAGATTTGAGCGGTTACACCTTCTTTGATTGTGGACAAGAGCTCATAATCTTTTTGGAAGTCCACTCCACATGGCTCTTGTTCATAAAACTCTCTGAGTCCAAGGCTTCTGTTGGATTCTTTGATCTCGGGCTTTGCGGCGACATCATAAACTTTTTCTAGTAGAAGTTGCAGTTTGACCTTATGTCCTTCTTCTCTCTTGAATCTTCCTGTGAACACTGTTGTGTTATGCTCTTCAAGCTGTTCACTTGACAGGTAGGTCGCTTTGGCAGTCTTGATGTGACTGAACTAGGGTCCAGTTGGTATGGTGGTAGCTCTTGCAACTTTTCCTTTTGAGTGAGCTTCTTCTTGGCCTTCTCCGCTGCTTGCGTGGCTCTTGCTAAGTGAATAGAGTGTCAAAGCTAGCAACTTTTGGTAGATTTTTTCTCTGAACTGCCCTTCAGTCTGAAATGCTGACAAATTGAGTCCGATTTTCTTCAAATCAAGTTTTGAACATGCATAGATACAACAAAAGTAAATGATCGTAATTATTTACAGCAGCTAAGTAATTTTTTCAATTTTTTGCAAACTTGGCATTATAGCCTTGAAGTGTATACCAAAAAGATACTCTGGGTGAATTATGGGCTGATTTGGGTGCACAGGGTGAAACTGGTGGCTTTAGGTCTCTAAAACAGTAGATGTAAAAACATTTTCAGACTTTCAGATTTTCAGCTCCAACTTTGTTCAAACTTGGCGTGTGGGCTTAGGACATCATGTACTTTAGATCTATGATGGCAAAGTTTCAAATTTCCCCCATCTTTGTAAAAAATTATATAATTGCGATCATTAATTTTTTCATCAAAATAAACATTTTTTGGTGCAACTTGATTGTAGGCATGGTATAGACCCTGTGTATGTGATATGAGGTGATTTGGATCAAAATATGTGGGTCATATTTGGCTTGCAAGGACTTCTTTGCGCTTTTTTGCAATTTTCCAAGTTATATTTGATTATTTTGTCTCATACTTGAAATTTGGCATGTAATAGGTGTGTACAAGTGATAGGTGAGGTGATGATGCAATTTTCAAGCCAAAATAGTGCAAAAGTAAATAATCGCAATTATTTATAGCAGTCACATTTTTCCTGCAAAACTTGAAAACTTTGACTTAGACACATTCTATATACCTAAATCTTAAATTGAATTTGGTAAAGTTTGGTCTTGCCGGCATCACTTCGTGCTTTGTCGACTCTGAAGTCTCTGAATTCTATGACTACACGGCCTGTAGAGTTGGTTAGTCACTTTTGAGGCTATGGACTTAATCGTGAAGCAACTCATCCAATTTTGTCGTATGTCGAATTTGACGCTTTGTAGCCTTTGATCCGTTTTCTGCTTTTTGAGGGCTTGGCTTGATTGATCGTATAAAACCAATCATATACATTGTGTATAGACCTCATATGAAAGGTGTCTGTGCAGTCAAAATTCAATTTTGGCATCTTCCAAACACCTAGCTTTTCTACTTGGGACCCCCTCGATCCTTGCAGAATGGTCAACTATTGCTATAGAAGTGTTCTATTGTGTTGGGGCAAGCTACAATTCAAATCTCATCCAATTTGGTTGAGCTGACAGGCTGCTGTGGTTAACTTTTGGTCGTAGGTCCTCGTGCACTATACAGATTCTAGGGTTTTTTCGAGGAGCTTAGACTAGCTACCATTCATACAAAGTGGATCATTGATAGGTAAATAAATTATCCCTCATGTCTTGTGTGAGACAACACTGAAAACAGGTGACTGTGGACTCCGGAAAGTACGCACGAAGAGGGTTGAAAGGCTCTCTCTCCAAAGGCAACAAGTGGAAATGAGGTGATTGTAGCCAACCTTGGGAATCTATACCCGGACTTCCCGAACCATTTTTTCGCAGATTCCCCTGTTAGTTCCACTAGGCCGTGAAATCTATGTTAGACTCAAAAATTTCTCCAATTGGATTCTTGTAGCTCGTTCTGCAAGAATTCTGGTAAAGTAGGTCTGGCCGCGTAATTTAGGCTTCCCGCTTCCATCTGTCGATTTGATTGATTTTTTTTTTGATTTTCTGCCTTGTCTTTTTTATCAACACCGATTGTGTCTTCAGTTTGTCCATGTTGCGCTCCTTTGCTATTTATTATTAATTTTTGACATGTTTATTATAAAAATCAAAGAAAATAACAAAATGCACTAAAAAAGAAAAGTAGAAATCCAATAATTAAGAAAATCCATTGAAAAACATAACTTTATTGTTTTTTTTTGGATTTATCCATTTCTAAGTCTCAATATTGAGAAAAAATGATGAAAAATAACCACAATGAACTATTTTTTGATGATTTTTTGATAGTATATACACAATTTACACTCATTGAGAAGATATTATCAATTAAATTTCCCCTATTGATGATTTATAAGGACATTATTAGGTAATTTGACAAAAAATCACACGTTAACATCAAACCTTTTTTCTCTCTCTTCAAACATTGCCCTTACTTACTTAGTACTCTTCCACCCCTCCTAGATGGCATACTCCGGGACGGCTGTGTGCATGAGTTGAACAATTGTGTCTATGCATAACCTTGGTTGGCTCTACCATGCTTTGAATATCAAAGCAATTAAAACCATCATGTTGTGCAAGAGTTGGGTCTTGAGTAATTAGCTCAAGGGTTTCTGATGTCGAGGCTTGTTGATGATGTCTTCCAAAGAGAAAATCTTGTAGCTTGTGTAATCTGCGCTTGATTTTCCCATCAAGATGTTTTAGAACGCTGATTTTTTGAGCTTTTGGTATCAAGAATGACTATTGTCGAGCTTTTAACCACCATTGGTATCTTGGTTTATCTTGGTCAGAATGGTGTGGTTGAGGTTTCTGAGGCTTAACGCTTCGTTGCTTGATTGGTTTTGCAGTTTGCAGAGAATATAAGTGCTCCTTTTTCTTCCATACCCATTTTGTGCTAGAGATGCTCATCTCTATGTTTTGACCCTCGAAACTATCTTTGGCATTGTCGATGATGTTTTGGGCACCCAGATTTGAATCGGCTTGTCATTAAGCTGTGCTTTCGGAACCCAAATTGTGCCTGACTCCTTGCATGATACTTGTAGCATTTTCTTGTCGATAAGATGGAGAATATTGATTACTTTGTGGTTTGTTCTGTTGGTAATTGCCTTTTCATTCCTCCTTGCTTGGTGCAATTGGAACAATGACTTGTCTGCCTTTAGGTGATAGCTTGAGTTGATTGGTATCCCAATCTGGTACTGCCTTGTCTGTTCGCATCCATGGAGCTCCAAGAATCATCATCTCATTCATGTGTTCATCTAGTAAGCATACAAACTAATGAGGACATGAACATCCATGTACTATCATGTTCAAGTTGACTACTCCCAATGTTGGTATTGGGTTCTTGTTGCATCGTTTGATAGTCGATATTCATGTTGTCAAGGACTGGCTTGTTGATTTCTTGTACGTGGAATAACTAATTGCATTTACTCTAGCTCCTATATCAACCAATGCATTTGTGCTATGATTGTTGAGCTGTACTTTGATGCAAAGGTCCATTCCATCTAGCCACTCATCATCTGTTGACACTGCATCTTTCTGCAATTCTCATTTTCGGTCATCTATGTCGAGTGTGTTTATGGGAATAGGTATTTGTTGATTCTTGAGATCAGCCTTCCTTTTGAGTACCTGAAGTCGAGCTTCCTCTTGGGATTCATCAATAATCTGCTATCGTTTTATCTTCCTTTGCTCAACTGCATGCATTCTTTCTAGCAATTCATTGGTTAGCGGCAAATTGTGCTTCTTTAAATGACATCCATAAATCCAATTAGCCATTGGTTCACCATCTAGGGTGGACAACTTAACTGCTTCACTTGGAGATACATCTTCAATGACAAATGATTTGTTTCCCTTTTTCTTAAACTTGGGAATGTGTTGCTTAAGGGAATATACTAAAACCAAGTCCCCTTTTTTGAAGATTTTTGTGATTAAATGGGAATCAAAAAACAGTTTTTGTTTCCACTTTTGTGCATAGATGTGAGCCACAACAGTTAGCCTTTTCTCATCTAGCTTCTCTAAATCTTCAAGTCTCTCTAAAAATTCATGTCCAGTCCACTCAAGATCCTTAGCTACCCTTAGTGTTGGCAATAGAAACTCTATTGGCAATATGGCATCAAGACCATAAACAAGGTTAAAGGGTGTAGCATTTAAAGCTATTTTGAATGAAACGTGATAAGCCCATAGATGTGCATGGAGATTCATTTCCCAGTCTGTCCTTCCTGAACTAACCACTTTAGTAAATACCAAGCTAAGAATTTTATTCATATGCTCAACTTGTCCTTTTACTTGTGGGTGATAGGGAGCTGACTTGTTATGGATGACCATAAATTCATGAAGCAGATACTCGATTATCTCATTAAGGAAATGAGTTCCTCTATCACTGAAAATTTCTATTGGCAGTCCATATCTTGTAAATACATACTCATATAGGAATGCGACAGTGGTTCGTGCATCATTCTTTTGATTTGCTTTAGCCTCGGCCCACTTAGTCAAATAATCTGTAGCTACAATAATATATTGAGCTTGGGTTCTATAAGTTGGTGGCTGTATTGGCCCAACAAAGTCTATACCCCATTTGCGAAAGCTCTAGCTCCCATCATTGGTCTTAAGGGCATGCTATCTACACCTGTTTGTAATTTTTATCGCTAACAAGCATCACACCTCTAAACATATTCATTGGCATCTGCAAAAAGTGTTGGCCACCAAATGTCTTCCATTAAGATTGCTCTTGTGGTGGTCTTGCTAGAAAAGTGACCTCCAACTAATCCAGCATGTCCTTGTTCTATAATCGAAATATATTCATCTTCATCTGCACAAAGACACAAATGTTGATCCTTACCTATCCAATACAATTGGTTTCTAATAAGAGCATAGTCTCTTGCATCTACTTCAATTGCTCTTTAACGGAATTTACTCATAATATTTGGTTCGATAAGTATGTGACTAGATAGTTACTCCACTTAGGAACAGGTGACATTTGAAACAATGTTACATGAGTTATGGGTGTTTTTTTTTGACATTGAGACAATCCTTTACGAAAGAGCGAACATCACTCCTCATAGTTGGCCAAAATACTCCAAGTCTCAAGATCCTTTGCATAGTTTGGTCTTCTGCAAAGTGAAGTACTACTATGGTAATATGTGCTTGACTTAGGTATTGGGTTTTCTCTTTAGGATTAATGCATAAGATCAATATACCATATCGTTTTTTCTTGTATAGCCTACCAGCTAGTAATTGATACATAGCCAATTGCTCAATTAATCCGATTGTAATAGGAAGTGGTATTTGCGAATCCACTTGATCTATGGTCATCAATGATACCATATTTTTCGACCATCAAGGTATCAATTCCATAGAGAACAGATATGCATCTGGTAGATCATTTCCTATCCTTTAGGTGGTTCCCCTAAAACAATTCTAGACAAATAATTTGCTCTTTGATGAGTGGTGTCCTTTTTCACAACCACGGTGAAATAAAATTCTAGAAGAATGATGAACCATCTCACTATTCTTCTTGTGTTGCATGGCTTGTTGACCAAGTACAATAAGGCTTGGTGGTCCATAAAGAACAATTTTTTTTTTTGTTGTTAATAAGTAAATTTTGTACTTTTTAATGGCATAGATCATTCCTAATCCTTCCCTTTCAGTGGTGGTATAATTCTTTTCCCTAATGTTCAACCATCTAGCATAAGGAATAGGAGAATCAATTTTCTCGTCTCTTGGTTGATCTAGTATACACCCGATGGAAAAATTGAAAGCATCTACATGCATGTGGAATATCTTATTCCAATCTGGTGCTTTCAATATTGGAGTTGAGGTGAGAGCTTGCTTAAGCTTCATGAAGGATTCTTCACACTCATCAGTCCATTCAAAGTGTGTAATCAAGCAATACATGGTTTTTGCAATTATAACATACATGTAAATGAACCATTTGTAATATCCACAATGTCCCATGAAGGCTTGAACCCCTTTGACTATTGTTGGTCTAGGCAAATCAGCAATAACATGAATTTTATCCATATTAGTAGCTATGGCATTTTTAGACACTATATGTCCAAGAGTTTTTCCTTGAGAAAATCCTATAAAGTCTACATTTTTTGAATATCTTTTTGAGATGTTCAAAATGATCAGCCCAGATTGATGAATGTACGCATAGATCATGCATATATACTTCAAAGAATTTCCTAATATATTCTTTAAGAGCACGACTCATCAATCTTTGAAAGGTGGCAGGAGCATTTTACCCAAAAGGCATAACCCGATAGACAAAAATACTCATTCCGTTGCAAAAGCAGTTCTATGTTGATCTTTTGGGTCAACCAAAAGTTGATTGTATCCCAAAAAGCCATCTAAGAAGTTGTGAGCTTATTTTCTTGCAACTTGTTCTAAAACATGCTCAGTGATTGGAAGAGGAAAGTTGTCTCTAATGGTAGCTGCATTCACTTTCTTGAGGTTGACACACACTCGTAATTTTCCATTCTTCTTGGGTACTACCACAATTGGAGACACACCCAATTTGTGTGTTCAATTTCATAAATGAATCGGCTTCCTTTAGTTTTTCAATCTTTTCTTTGATCTTTCTGGAAAATGTCTCATTGTATGTGTATGGCCTTTGTCTACTTGGTTTTGCATCATCTCTCATGGGTATGGTCTGTTGACAAATTTTTGGATCAACACCCTTGAGATCCTTGAAGACCAAGCAAAGATATCTCGGTATTCCTTTAGTAGACTTAGTAAAAGCTCTTTTTCTTCTTTTGTTAGGTCATTTGCAATGTAGGCAGGCCTATGTTCTTCTCTTGGTTCAACAAAATCTATTTTTTTCGCGTTTTCAGTCCCTTCGTAGCACTCGCCCTGTTTTCTTAGTTCTCTAACAAGTTGTTTGACGATGATTTTTTTATCTTGGAGAGTATATTTCTTGTAATGGGATGAAACACTCATTACATCTTTACCATACTCTTCTATGGTTTCCATTTCGATTGTACATATCTCCTTGCAAGCTTTTTTCAACTCTTGATATTTCTTTTTCCGCTCAACTCGTGTCATGGTTGACTTCTTGTCCTGTTTCTTTGGCTTTGCTTGACTATCCTTTCTTGTTTTTCTCGATGTTTTCAACATTTCTGGATTTTCTTTTGAAGGATATCTACCAGTGATTTTGTCCTTGACACAATTATGTGCATCTATCTGCATTAGGTATTGTGTTCTACTGGAGACTGATGGCATAGGTCAAGTTTTCACGTTTGTGGTGTGCGTTCTACTGGAGACTGATGGCATAGGTCTAGCTTTCACGTTTGTGGTGTGCGTTCTACTGGAGACTGATGGCATAGGTCTAGCTTTCACGTTTGTGGTGTCTCTTTTTCGTATATACCATTTTTTTCTTCTTGATTTCTGGTTTGGAAAGTCAAAAAACTTTTCCTCCCTCCTTTCATGAGTAGCTTAGCTCTCACATGTTCTTTTTCTGACCCCGAGTCATCTGAGGTAGCTGAATGTTCTTCTAACTCATCTGTTGCATTGTAGTAGAGATCTGAAAAGACTTGTTGAGATTTCATCAAGTCCTTGGTTTCCTTAATTGTATCTTCAATGTGGAGGGTTGAAATCATTTGAATGGGAATTATGTCATAGCCATCCTCATTGTTGCAAAATTGAATAGGTATAGACGTTTTCACACATACATCCATAGTCGCTAAAATTTGAGTCCACTCAAATGGCTCAAACAAATGTTCTGGAAAGGGTTTAGGTACATAGGATTCATCTGTGCAATCCCTTTCTAAGATACATTCTTCTCGTTCTAAGCTCCCGTTTTCTAAAGCTCCACACATCCAAATAGGAGTGTCTTTGTTCAACCATGACGGAATCTTAGTTTCAGCCGAAGAGACTGAATCAAACTCTTCTATGGGCGTTTTCATGACAGCTCTATAAGTGTGATGTTTTAGATTAACCCTTCTTATAGATCCCACTTGCTTCAAGTACAGATAATTGTTTCCCCAATCTTTGATAAGTTGTACATGTCGCATGAAAGGTCTTCCCAATATGATTTTGTAATTGAGTTTCTTCCCAAAGTCTACTATGGAAAAAGTGTATTGATATTCAATCCCACACGAATTAACTATCACTTTTTAAAGCAGTCCTCAAAATCTTTCAATGTGTCCATTAGCCAATTGCAATTTCATTCGAGTTTGTATAATGGCTGATTGTCCCCAGGATTCCCATACTGCTTTTGTGGCTATGGCTATGCCTGTCTCACTACCTAGTATTGCCATGGATTCAATGTCATTATATTTCACTGGAAGGTTGGTGTTTCCTTCTTCCCCTTCATAGTATTTGACGAATTTGTTCATCGGAACAGACCAAATCTCTTTGTTATCCATTTTGTGTTTCAATATTTCCAAATATTTTGTGATGAGCCTCGTTATCCCCATCGTCTTGAGGGTTTTTTGTAGATCATTTCATAAATATGGTCTAATTTTTAATAGTTCTCCCAAAGTAAGAGTGCATTGGATGGGTGTAGACATGATTGAATGAATGTTGTCTACTTCTAGGGTCTGTTCCGCTCTTTTTACCTGAGTGGTTTTACACACTATGGATTCATCTTCATTATCTCCCAACAAGTAAGAGGATAATGTTTTCAAGTTAATGGTTTAGACATTCTTGAAGCTTCAGATCCTCAATCCCCATACAAGGATTGTACATCCATGTCCATATCAGGAGGTAGGTTGTCTAGCCAAACTTTCTCTATAAGAGCTGACTTTAAAGTTAGGCTCCCATCATTGATCTCTTTAACTTTTTCCCATAAGTGTCCTAGTCAGTCTTCCTCTACGAATGGAATTCCGTCTAAGGCATCTTTGTTGTCCCCGGCACTATAAGTTCTAGCTCTTTTAGTTCAAAGTGGGGTTCTACCACCACTTCAATTTTTTCTTGATTGTCTCTTACCACAAGCTCTTCAGGTTTTGCCATACTTTTGAGCTTGGATTTTTGGTTTTCCAGCAATTCTTGCGTGATTCTTACCAAATTTTGATAAGCTTCAAGATTAGTTGCTTCCATGTTTGGAGAAGGATAGTTTTTCCATTTGTTTTTCATGTTTTGGCTTGCTTTTAGTCCTGCTTGGTAGGCTTCCAAGGTTTCATTAATAGGCTCAAAAAATTTATCAACCAAAATTGATCCTCCCGGGTTGTTTCTTTGATTTCGCTTGTATTTTCTTTCACCTCTTCCTGGAATAGTTTTTTAGCTTTCTTCTCAATATGGATCCATCACAGTTAGAGGTAATAAAAGCATGGCCTA
This sequence comes from Adiantum capillus-veneris, assembly GCF_014529385.1. Classification (NCBI taxonomy): domain Eukaryota; kingdom Viridiplantae; phylum Streptophyta; class Polypodiopsida; order Polypodiales; family Pteridaceae; genus Adiantum; species Adiantum capillus-veneris. The sequence continues at coordinate 88,394,223 of NC_140954.1, forward strand.
ACCCAAAGAATCTACATGAGCTAAGAAGCTTTATTGGTATATGTGCACATACTATAGACGCTTCATAGCAAAATTCTCCCAAGTAGCAGGACCACTACATGACTTAACTAAGAACAACATTAAGTATGTATGGACTGCTAAGGAGAAAAATGCTTTTGACAAGCTCAAGGAGAATCTTACCTCTCAACCAATCCTCATGCTTCTTGATATCTCAAAGCCATTTGATGATGCTTGTGGTGATTGCCTTGGAGCAGTTTTGCTTCAAGAAGGGCATGCCATAGCATATGAGAGTCGAAGGCTCAATACGGATGAGAAAAATCTTTTAGCTGTTCTACATGCCCTAGACACATGGAAGCAATACCTACTAGGGACTCCATTTATCCTATGAACCAACCACCAAAGTCTCAAGTATTTCATGACGCAAACCAAGCTTTTCGACAAACAAATGAGGTGGGAGAAATTTCTTTCGCAATTTAATTTCCATATTGCTCACTTTGTTGGTAAGTGTTGGTAAGTACAATCATGTGGCTGATGCACTTTCATGATGACCAAAAGTTAGTGCAATGTCTATAGCTACTCACAATGATTTGTCTTCTATGATAGATAAGTATGCTACTGAACCTAAATTTAGAGACATAATGTCAGCCCTTGCTTTGGGGAAGAAATAGGAACCATTCACCTTGTAGAATGGTTATCTTCTCCACGGCAATAGGCTATGTGTTACAGATTCCCTTCGTGAGAAAGTTATGTATGAGTCCCATGCTCCTCCCTACACGGGGCAAAGAGGTATTCAACCTACTCTTTGAGGAGTAGAGACGTATGTCTATTGGCCTACCATGAAAGTGCACATACAAGAGTATGTTTCAAAATGTGTAGTATGCCATAAGACCAAGTATGATAGAGGAAAGCAACCTGGATTACTCCTGTCATTGCCTATCCCAAATTCACCATGGGAGAGTATATCCATGGATTTCATCTTTGGATTACCCAAGTCTATCCATGGGAATACGTGAATATGGACAATAGTCGATAGGTTTAGCAAGCAAGCACATTTTATTCCTGTCAAAAAAGCTATTAAGGCACATCAAATGGCCACTCTCTTCATATCACAAATTTTCAAACACCACAGATTACCCACATCCATTCTATCAGATAGAGATCCTAGAATGACCATTAATTTTTGGAAAGGTCTCTTTGAAAATCTAGGAACAAGATTGAATTTTTCTTTGGCCTATCACGTACAAACTGATGGCCAAAGTGAGATAGCCAATCTTAAGATACTCGGTCTACTAAAGAGTTATGTTACCGAAGTAGATGAACGCTCACAATGGGGAAAGTACTTACCACTTGTAGAGTATACTTAAAATAATATTGTACATACTTCTACGAGAAAGGCACGTTTTGAGATCATTGAGGGAAGATCTAAAAGGCCCTTGGTACTCAAAGTACATGGGAAGATCTTCGTCTCCGATGAGTATAGCCATCACCTACAAGAATCTTTTCAAAAGATTAAGGAGACTATATCCATCTCTCAACAAAGGCAAAAAGATGCTGCTGACAAGCACAGAAGGGCCTTAATATTCAAAGAAAATGATTGGGTTTTACTTAAGTTTCCTAAGGCTCGATTAAGGCAAACAACATGTAAAAATCCTACGAGCCATCAAAAGTATTATGCTAAGCTAGCAAAAAGATACTATGGTCCTTTCCAAATCTTGAAGCCCATCAATGAGACGGCTTACCAACTCAAATTTCCCAATCATTGTCTCATACACAATTCTTTTCATGTGAGCCTACTCAAGCCCTACAAAGTAGAGACACCAAGTGAAACAATTATTGAAGACCCTCCCGAAGTTGAAGACCAAGAAGAGGTTCTACAACCCGAAGCTATCCTTTGGCATGATGATAAAGTACTACGACATGGTTCAAAAATTATTAAGTTCAAAAGTTATCGTTTTGAAGATGATAGATGGATGCAAGGAATACAACGTAAGGATAGTATGAACCTTGTTAACGCTTACAATGCTACATTAGAGTAAGAAAATTTACAAATTTCTTTTAAATGACCCATGTTTTTGTCTTAGAAGACTAGTTCTCTTTTTAATTGTGCACAAATTTAACTTGTATGCATGCTTAGAATCATGTTTGTGATGATTACGTCTCTCAAACACCAAGTAGAATTTGTCACTCTACTTTGGGAGGATGAAATGGACTAAAGAGCAGACATGCTTGCGGTAGCTATGTCTCTCAAGCACCAAATGGATTAGTCATCCATCTTGGAAAGATGTCGTAGGGTAAAAAGGGATCCTCTACCTGCTAAATAAAATTGACTAATGACTAAGGATTTATCTCTTCTACCTCTTAGTCAAGGACGACTATGATTTCAAGAGAGAGGTAATGTCATAAAATCTAATATCTAACCAACCCAAATGATTTTCTCATATGAAATTGATCATTTAATGTGGGAGAATAAACGAGAACAAGGGTTAAGATATAGACATGTGCTTATAGATCTATCTTAACATGGGGCCAATGGTAAAGGGGCCAACATGAGAGATGGTCTATCAAAGTGAAAGGCTAACCAATGGAGCATAAAACCTTAGGGTTAAATTCATTGAAGACCTCCAATAATGTGTGTAAATGTCCTTTGACCTTAGGTAAGCTAGGGTTGACCTTGAGGTGGGAACCCGACCCCCAGCTCAAGATGCTTGTCCTGCTTGATAATTTAGGGGGCTTGAGGTGCTTGATGATTGAGATGCCTGAGGTGCTTGATATGCTTGAGATGTTACGGTTGTACTTGAGGTGAGAACCCAGCCCAAGCTTAAAGTGCTTAAGTTGTGGTGGGAACTCGGCCTATGCATGAGGGGCTTGAGGTGTCAAAAAGTCAAATCCAATCCATACAAGGAGGGGGCAAGCCCTACAAGAGGAGGGATGAGAGAGAACACCCACACACTCACACAAGGCCTACTTGGTACAAAGAAAGCATAAGGGACACTTGGCAAGCTCCTCGGGGGATTCACTCTATATACAACATGGGACGTCACCTGCGAGCGAACAACTTTGATAAAACCCGTATATATGACTCCTATTAGGGAATATGACCCCCTTTTCTACACTTATACGCCAATCAATGAAGAAAACTATCATAAACCTATCTTACATATAAAATTTAGGTCTCACATGATCTAGCTGAGTAAAATCATTCAAAGAGTGTGTAGCATAATGACTGGCAACATATTAAGGAACCACTTCTATTGATAACTAGATGTACCCTCAATGTATCTTAGTTTGACTTTCAAACTATGTGACCGATCAGCCTGCACTCTGGCTACTCCTCCAATTTTGACCTATCTAAATTACTCAAAAAACATGTTTATAAAGTTGTGTTAGGTTCTCCATGTAAATTTGCATCTAGACAAACTCTTTATAGCTTTCATCCCCCAGCCAATGAACTATAATCAGAAAAAAAGAAATTGATACAAAGCAATGTTAGTTCTTGCATGTATCTTTGTAGCTATTGACTCACAAGGTCAAGGGCAGACTCTTTCAGAAAGCCATGATTTTGAAACACAAAAGCTTCCTCTCATTTTTCCCTTTCCTCACTTCTCCCCCGCCTACCCCACCGCTCCCTCCCCCCCCCCCCCCCTTCCCAACACACACGTAGGATACCCCCCTCTCTTATTTTTAAGCTTGGGAGATAAATTATTGGGGGCCTACCCCTAAATTATACGCTTATGTAACTTGTAAAAAAAACCCTCTCCCCTGCACTTACGTGATTCAGTAAGTTTTCCATGGTGAATCCCCCGGGGCAAGCTCCTCCTCGTGTTGCCCTCATGGTGTGCCTGAAGCCTATTGGTTGGCCACCCAAGGGGTCCAATGATCATTTATGAGCTTTAATTAATTGACTTTTCATTTATCAAGTTGTCGTATCTCTCAAAGGGGAAAGGGGGACACTTGTCGCAAGGCTACCCTTGCTGCTTGGTATGACTCCTACTTATGATTGGCTAGGCCTGGAGGGGTCCAATGAGCTTCAAGCATGAGCTACAAGGGGGGGTCGACCAGAGAAAGCTAGGGGGCTACTTAGGGGGTATACTCTCCCAGACATACTCACACACACTCTCATTATGCAATGTTCAAAGTGCAAGAGCTCCCTCTCCTTGTCCAAGAAAGTAGAGGTTGAGAGCCTACACCAACACTCTTGGATATGGAGTGCAAATCCAACCAAGAGCCATGCTTCAATGCTTAAGCTTGTCACCTTCTTCTTCTTCATTACTATGCTATTATGTATGCTAGAAAGCAGAGTTATGAAAAGTGAGGAACTAATTCTTTCTCCTATGAAATGTTTCTTCTTCCTCTTCCCTACCCTCATTCCCTACAAGCTCTCTTCGCCTTCCAAGGTGTTTGGGGTCTTGGGACTAATGCTTAGTATAGTTAAAGATTCTTTAAGTTTATGCTATGCTTGTGATGCATGAAGCTTTGCATCTTCATTGCATCACCTAGGTCACAAGGAACACAATGACTGTATTGTAACAAGTCTGTCTTAATGGGAGAAATCATAATTCAAATGCCTATTGGAGGGGGGACCGGCTCCACATAAATCCGGTCCTCAAGTGTTGTCATGTTCTCTAAATTACCTCTCTTGCAAAAGTATTTTTCATGCCAAGTTAACTAGTTTCTATGGTTATGTTGCTATCTTTGATTATGCTCATCCGCTATGCTCATAAAGTCATTTCTCAAACGTACTCTCATTAGTTTCTGCTACTCTCAAGTTACATAGGAAAAATCCATTACACTTACCACCATGACAATGTATGGTAGCTATATCTCATAGTATGCTAACTAGCATAACTAGGTTTTCCAACTACCATACACGATATGCTAGCCACCATACCCCTAAGCTAACTAGCATACCTTTTATGCTAACTAACATATACAATGCTAGTGTAGGAATCAAGGCAGGATAATTGTTCCTTAATATTATCTTACCAAAACTCTGTGTGATTGGAGGTCCTTTCCCTGTGAACTTGCCCCACCATTCATCTGGTATCCTCTGCTGGTAGGTGGAAGCTCTACATTTGGTCGCCAGGGAGCATGCAACAACAAGCAGATTATGTGATAGGTATGCTCACATGGAATTTTGACCATTGCACTGATTTTGTGTACTTCTAGTGGTAGACCATAGTCAGTACACTCGTTGCTTTTTGTCCCATCACGTACACCTCCTATACACTCTGTAAAAGTGTCCATAGCTATCTTTCATAGGGAAGTGGGGATGAAGGATCCTTGCATCATCCTACTTATCTGCATGAGCAGCTGCAATTGACTATTGCAGGCGTAGAATTTTGATTCTTGCACCTTCACATTAATCTACAAACCAATCAAAACAAAAGAATGGTAAGTACATAGGATAGTTGTGCACATATTCAAAACATAAGGTTCAATCACAAAAACCATCGGCACTTACACAAAGATAGGTTATGTCAATATCAACAACAGTGGGGGTGTCCTCATTGGGAGAAAACCCCAAACCATCCAGTGTCTCTTTTAGTGTCTTGATCTTTACCTTGAGCTCTATTTGTGTCCTTGCATCCACTGTCATTGAGGCCTAAACACCACAATTCATTCTCAACATCATGAATCTTCTGTCTGATAGCAAGTACTACATGGATGACCATATCATGGCTTGCTTTCAGAACTCTCGCAACTTCAAGCTCCTGACCCACATTCTTGATCTGTTGTTTAGCATCCTGCACTTGATTTCTGAGATGGTCACTTGCACCCATTATTTTGCTACAAATCAAAGAGCCCAAAATATGACAGGCTTGCTGTCACTTTGTGAGAGATATCAATAGAGAGGGGTTTTTCCCTGGTATCAAAAACAACATTCGAAGCTACTTGACCATCACAATTGTCTTTTGTTTTCGTGAAAACCTCCTCTGTTTTTTTGACTTGAGGGGTGGGTATCATGCACCCTCCACTTTTCAAAATGGGCATCCTACTATCCTTTTCCTCAAGGGTCCTGCACATGTTGTACAACAAACTCGGCCCAATTGAACTGCATGATTGAGACACTTGCAATTGCCACTAGACTGAATTGTTTTACAAAACCCCTTCACAAAATCCGAATTAATTTACATGTTGGTGAAGGCCTTTTGGTACACCCTGTAGTGCAGCTGAAGTACTTGGTCATACATGTTGCTACGAGTGCTACTGCATTTGAAGCAATATTTGCAGCGATCCTTCGCCTCTCTAAATACACTAAACCACTCCACATTTGTAATCTGCTCCCACTTCACCAATTTAGGGTCGACATTGTCCATGGAGAGGCCAATGGACAACATTTAACCCTTCTACTGTTACACAAAACTTTTCTTGCAGTGGGATGTTCAACTTGGGAGCTTTCCATTGACCTGCACACCACACAGGATTATAAGATTAAAATGTTACAAAACCCCACTAGAATAGGGTTAAGTAATTTCTACACAGGAAATTGCACGGACTCCTTAGATGCAATCATCTAAGCATGCACCTTCAATGCCTAAGGCAATGCACAAGCACATGATTAGTGTGAGAGAATCCACCACAAGATTGCAGCCAGGGGCTACAGCAACAACAAGCATATGAGCTGAACGCATAGTCCTCTATGTTGATTGCAACATATGCTTAGCAACACAATTTTCTCATGGGTGAGAAGATTCACTAACAGATTAGTAGTTGGGGACTGCTGGATAAATGTATCATGCTTTGCTTGATTTACAACTTCCAAATGTGGCCCCCTCGTTGAAGAGAGAGAGAGATTGATTGATTGATTTATCGTCCACGTAGGTCATATATGACCTATGGGACCATCACAAAAGAGATTACATCGACTCATTGCTTCTAAGTGAAGCCATCGGATACATATCAATTATGGAGTGAAGGTCCAATCATTGGGATAAAAGAAAAAGGGGAAAAAAAAGGAAACAAGATCAGGGGGGGTTGGACATAGCCTTTTTAGGGGTTCAAAATTCTTGAATGATGGATTTACCACCTCGAAAGACTGCCCATTTACCTTGCTTGTGGGCTTCGTGCATCTTCTTAAACTCGCTCTTTTTTATCTTCAATTTATTTGTATCAGCTCCTTGTTGATCCAAATATTTGTCCCTTTGAGGAGTCGGGCTTGTCATAGTAGCTGTATCTTATCCTCTCTATCTTTGAAAGTGAGAAGACAGTGTTCGAGTGGCACTTTCTTGTGTGTGTCATTGATCCAAGAAACCTTTTTAGGTTTGATGTTAACTGGTTGAAGGATTTCGTTGAGCTTGGTGATCGCTTCCTTGAGAGTGTCCTCGATGATGCACCATGGCGAGGGGAACCCACCAATTTGAACCTTGAGGGCATTTCTTCTTGAAGTCTTTGTTCCTAGAACTCTGTTGTCACGCAAGTCTGTACTTTGGCAAAGGTGGCTCATTGGGCTTGGGTGACCTTTGATTTGAGTTCTTTTACTTTGTCGATGGCAAGCTCGACCATGGAGTCAAAGTGTGCCTCAAGCTTGCTAAGAAGATCTTTGAGGTCGTGGTTCTCCTTCATTACTCGGTCGAGGGCTGCTTGGAGCGGTCCAATCTGCATGAGCTTTCTCAGGCCTGCTACAATTGCTGTGAAGCTTGGTCGGCTCTTTGAGAGGTCTTAGTAGTGTTCATTCTCCGAGTAGATCAACTGCGGTGGGAAGAAACCCTAGGAAGAGAGTTTTTTGAATAGACTTAGGTGGTTTCAAGTAGAGCACAAGTTAGGCCAAGAACGCGAGTCCCCAAACGACGAGGAAGTTTTGTTATGGGAGAGGTTGTTGATGTATTACTGGCGAGACCACCGAGGGGAGAAGCAGGAAGTTGCAATTGCGGGAGAAGCAGGAAGTTGTTGTTGCGTTGACTGGTCGCGGGCTCACCAGGGGCAGGGCTGTGGCTTGAATCCCCCCCACAGGGCAGCCCCTCACCCAGGCGGACACAAAGAGGGTACAGGAGGACGACGACGGGAAGGGTTGAGAGAGAGAGAGAGAGAGAGAGAGAGAGAGAGAGAGAGAGAGAGAGAGAGAGAGAGAGAGAGAGAGAGAGTACTTGAGTCCTGCTTCCCCTTCCATGCATGCATGTACTTTGACATCGGGGATCCTTGGGAATTAGAATCCTTCAATCTTTTGCAGGGTGGAGGAGAAGCAACCAAACTTTTTTCCCCTCGACTTACTTCTCGGTGGAGTACTATCAAGAGAGTTGTGGGAGGTGGTTGGCTCTAGTGGGGGTGAGCTATCTTCCACTTGTGTTGACTACTGGCCTCTTACTGCAGACGTGCTTGTAGCTTGCAATCACTTTCCTCCCTCTCTCTAAAATGTGGCCACTGCGTCGTGCTTCTCTCCATGCTTCATGACTACACCACTACCTCAATGTAACAACTGAGCTTAACTGTTTGAGATTTTAAAAACATTACGATTCATTTTTTTATACACTTTGTATAGTTCATGATGGTGGCCCACTCACTTGAAAAAACATGACTGTCCTATCCATGTGTTATGCTTACAAGATGTGCTTGTTGGCATATGTTAACTAGCACAAAAAGTGTGACACATTAACATGCTTTCACCCTCTAGACTTATCTCAGCAGGGGACAAACAGGAGACATGGTTACATCTCAATAGGGGTCCAAAAAGAGATAGTCTACCAAAGAGCAACGTGCATGTAATGGAGCTTAAAATACCTTAGGGTTAGCTTCATTAAAGACCTCCAAAGGTTAGTGTTAAAAGTCCTTAGATCTTAGGAAATCTAGGGATGTGCTTAAGGTGGGAACCTGGCCCAAGCTTGAGGTGCTTGTCGCGCTTGTTGATGACTAAGGTGCTTGAGGTGCTTTTCATGCTTGATGAATAAGGTGCTTGAGGTGCTTGTCATGCTTGGTGACTAAGGTGCTTTAGGTGCTTGTCATGCTTGATGAGTAAGGTGATTGAGGTGCTTGTCATGCTTGATGAGGATGGTGCTTAAGAAGCTTCCCATGCATGGGGGGTAGGGTGGTTGACTCAAAAAGAGACTCTACAAAGGAAGGGGAACACCCCAAAGCTAGGGGAATCTTTTACTTAACCTCCTACTTACCCAAAGGGCACTCCCTTTCTCAAGGGACACATAGACACATGTCAAGCTCTCCCTATGCTTAGCCACATGGTGTGCTTGAATCCTATTGGCTTGGCTAAAAATGGGTCCAATGAGCTTCTAGTTCAATTCGACAAATATCTAGATATTTTCAATTTCTCTCTCTAAAAGAGGTAAGGAGGACACTTGTCCTAATGCTACCCATGTTGCTTGAAATTCATTATGCATGTGATTCGCTAGGCTTAGAGGTGCCAATGAGCTTCAATCTTGAGCTACAAGGAGGGGTCACCCAAAGCAAGCAAGGGGTGTGTTTGGGGGTATGTACTGTCTCACACACTCATTTTTCACACATTCTCACTTGGTGAAAGTGCAAGAATTCCATCTCCTTCTCCAAGCTTGTTGAGAAGTTGAGAGCCTACACGAACACTCTTGGCTATGGAATGCAAATCCAACCAAGAGACATGCTTCAATGCTTAAGCTTGCCATCTTCTACATCTTCATTACTATGCTATTTTGTATGCTAGAAGGAAGAGTAATGATAAGTGAGAAACTATTTCTTTCTCCTATGAATAATTCTTCTTCCTCCTCCCTACCCTCATTCCCCTCTAGCTCTCTCCACCTTCGAAGGTTTTTGAGACCTTGGGATTGAGGCCAGGGATGGTTAATGCTTTTACAAAGTTTATGTTATTCTCATGATGCATGAAGCTTTCCATCTTCATGGAATCACCAAGGTCACAAAGAGCACAAAATTTGTATTATAGAAAGTCTCTCTTTATGGGAGAATCTCCAATACAAAAGCCTATTGGAGGGGGGACCGGCTCCACATAAATCCGGTCCTTACCTTTTTTATAGCTCTCTACTTCTCTCTCTCTCTCTCTCTCTCTCTCTCTCTCTCTCTCTCTCTCTCTCTCTCTCTTGCAAAAGTATTTTTCATGCCAAGTTAATTAAGTATAATGGTTATGTTTTTACTGCTAATTAAGTTCACCCTTTATGTTCTCAAAGTATTCTCACAAAAATTCTCTCTTTAATTCTCCTTATTTCGATATTCTCAAATTTCATAAGCCATTTCCATTACATTGGTATCAGCTATTTGTTTCTCTTTTCTTGCTTAAGAATATAGGTCCTTAAGTTGTCCATGAAATGTTGGGACTATTTATTGCATTAGGGTAAGTGGGACAGGGATATCTTATCTTGGTTGAGAAGGACTTAGTTCGAGGTACACCATTGGAACTATAGTTTTAATAATGAAGTCTCTCGAGGGTTGCCTTTGGCTTAGGCTTAACCATTATTTAGCTACTATAATCAACCGAGAAATGTTAGACCCTCTCCACTAGTCTTTGCAATCAATAGTGTCAAAACCATGGGTGTGGTTGCTTGAGAACTAATTTTCAAAGTTAAATAAAAGTAGCGACTAAGGTTTTTGAGGGTACCAAAGCACAAAGTAGTTTATACCTAAGTTTAATTAGCATGGCTAATAATAACCAAGAGAGTAGAATGAATATTGACAACTTTGATTTTGCACATGAAGGTCACAATGATGATTCCCCCATGTTTGTTAATTATCTTGGTACTAGGTTGCAACAAGCTATGGGCAACCGTGCTTTGCAAGCGGAAATTACTCAACAACTTCGTGATTATGGGATTTCCCTTTCTCTTCAAGAGGAGAGAGAGCTTATGAGGCCTCTTGATGAGACTCCCAAAAGAAGACTCTCCCCCATACAAGAGGAGGAGTCCAAAGAACGACAAAATCATGAATTCCTAAGTTCCTATAAAGATGTGGCTCCACAAAGATGGCAGTCTAGACGATCGTTGCCAACTCCTCCTAAGAGGAAACGATCAACCCACAGTCCTTCTCCTCATCACTCTGAAAGGGAAGAGAGGAAACAAAGGAAGAAAAGTGTAAGGAAGAGGTCACCCTCTTCTCCTTCTTCTTCACCTTCCTCCTCTTCTGATGAAAGCAATAGCTATTCTCCTAGAGAATACAAGAGGGGAGGACATCACAAATCTTATCCTGCATGGTGAAGGTTCCAAAATCTAAAGAAGTTCAAAGAGGGATGAAAGAGTATTTGTTTTCTCACCTATGAGGCACTTTTGGTGCTACCGACAAAGTATTGGACTTCATCCAACAATTTGATGCGGCCTTTGGAAATGAGGGATTTATAGAGTCCTCCAAACTACGTTATGTAGCTATGCACTTCTAGAAATGTGCTCTTCAATGGTGGTCTAGAATTCAAGGAAATGATAAAGCCCTAAAGACATAAAAAACTCTACGGGTTTCCATCATGAAGCAATTCCTTGCAAGTGATGCAAAGGAAAAAGTGCTTACCAAATGGTGAAGTTTGAAGCTGCTCTCCAATGAGTCTATCCACAAATACATGGATCGGTTTTGGTATTTACATTGCAAGGCTACTGTCTTTCAAAAAATAGACTTCATTGAGAAAAAGCAACAATTATGTGCGGGATTACCTAAAGAAATGGCTGAGTATGTCAACTCCCAACGGCCTTGTTCTATCACGGAAGTAATCCACCACTCTATGGTTTCTTTGCGCATCAATTTCCAACAAGGGGCTAAAAGAAATTCCAAGACCATGGAAAACAAAGATCAATGTGAACCAAAGGGGAAGAATAATGCTCAGAATTCTTCCCAAGGCAACTCTATCAGCAACAATAAAGCTAAGGCAAAAAAGGTCTACAAAGGCAAGAATGGACTTTCTCCCGAGGAGCTAGAGTGTTATCTCAAACATGACCGGTGCTTCAAGTATGGGGAGAAAGGACATGCCTGTCATGATTTCCCCCAAAGAAATGTGCACAATGAGCCACTTATGGTTGAAGCTTCAAAAGAGGATGCACATTGCCAAGGATTTCTCCTTTCCTATGCTTTGAAAAAATGCAAGAGCACAATTCCTTTATTTTGTTTGACCCTTGTTCAACTCACAACGTCATATCCACGGCATTGACCACCAAGCTAGGCATACGAGCCCATGAGATGGGAGATGACTTGAAAGCCAATGGAGCTAGCAAGGGACAAGATGTCTCAGTTACTCCCTTAACTGGAAAACTAAGGTTTCATGTCCAAAAATCTATGTGAACAAAGAGGATTTCATCATCTCCCCTCTCAAACATCCGGATGTTATCGTTGGGGCACCATGGTTTAACCACATGGCTTCCAACATGAAGTTCCCTAAAAGGAGAATCTACTTCACCTACATGGAAAGAGCATGTACATAGATGCTAATGAGTCGGGGAACACCATATCCATAGTGAATATGCTTTCTTTTTATAAGTCCATGAAAAGCTTTACTTCTACGTATATGATTTTTTTGGAGAATCTATAAATGATTCTAGTGGTTTCACAAGGAGCAATAAAGGAAATCAATAAGAATTAGAGTTATCTAATTTTCTAAATGGATTCCAAGATGTTTTCATTGATGACATCCCTTAGTGAGCTACCTCCAAAACGAGGGACAATGACCAGGCAATAGAGCGCCTACAAGGAATCTCATCACCTAATAAACCTCCTTATTGAGTTTCACAAGCTCAACAAGTGGGGATCATGAGGCAAGTGCATGAATTGGTGGAAAAAGGGATGGTGAGCCCTAGCTCCTCTCCATTCTATTCACTAATACTTTTAGTGCAAAAAGAAAGATGACACCTATCACATGTGTGTCGACTATAGAGCACTAAATGGGATCACTATTAAAAAGAGAGATTTCCCGTGCCGTGGGTAAAAGATCTATTTGATAAGTTATAAGTTTTGGCATGACAAATGCTCCATATGCATTCAAACTCATGATGGACAAAAATGTTCAGGCCACTCAAATTCTCTTGAGGAGTACAAGCGACACCTCTAGGTAATTTTTCAAGTTGTGAGAGAAAATAAGATTTTCATTAATCAAAAGAAGAGAAATTTTTTTCTACAAGAGATTCAATATTTAGGTCACATTATCTCTAAAGATGTCATTTGTATGGATCTAACAAAGTTAGAGGTAATAAAAGGATGGCCTAATCCAAGGAATCTACAGGAGGTATGAAGCTTCATAGGTATGTGTGCATACTATAAATGCTTCATAGAAACATTCTCGCTAATAGCATGCCCATTACATGACTTAACAAAAATGAATGTTAAATATTCATGGACTACAAAAGTGCAAGAAGCTTTTGAGAAGCTTATCTCTTAACTTGCGCTCACACTACTAGATCTCTCAAATCCATTTAAGGTCCAATGTGATGCTTGTGGTTATTGCCTTGGAGCTATTTTGCTTCAAAAAAGGCATGCCATAGCATATGTGATTCAAAGAATCAACTCTAATAAGCGAGTATTGGGAAAGTTCAAAAAAGAGATACTAGCTATTCTATATGTCCTAAACATGTAGAAACGATATCTCTTAGGGACTCCATTCATCCTACAAATGGATCACAAAGCTTCAAGAACTTCATGATGCAAACCAAGCTCTCCGAAAAACAAATGAGGTGAAAAAAATTTATTTCGCAATTCCAATTTCATATTGCTCACATTGCTGGCAAGCACAGTCAAGTCGTCAATGCACTTTCATGACGGCCAAGGGTAAATGTGGTGTCTATAGAAACTCACAATGATCTATCCTTTTTGATACATGAGTATGCTACTGACCGAGACTTTAAGTACATAATTACAGCCTTTGCATTAGGAAAGAAAAAGAACCATTAACCTTGAAGGATGGTTATCTTCCAAATGGCAATAAGCTATGTGCTACTCACCCATACAATAAGAAAGTCATGTATGAATCCCATGCTTCTCCTTATGCGGGGCAAAGAGGTATTCCATAATCTACTCTTCGAGGAGTACAAAAGTATTTTTGTTGGTCTACCATGAAAAGTAAACATACAAGAGTATGTTTCAAAATGTGTGGTATACCGAAAATTGAAATTTGATCGAGGGAAGCAACTTTGATTGTTTCAGTCTCGACAGGCTTAGCAAGAAAACACACTCTATGCCTGTCAAAAAGACTATTAAGGCACGTCAAACAGTAACCCTCTTTAGATCTCAAATTTTCAAGTATCATGGATTTCCAACATTCATAGTGTCGGACAAATATCATAGAATGACCAATAATTTGTAGAAGCGTCTCTTTGAGAATCTAGGAAGTAGAATAAATTTCTCTTTCAGCCTATCATCCACAAACGGATGACCAAAGTGAAATAACTAATCTAACAACTCGTGAATGTACTAAGAGCCTATTTCATGGAGTAGATCAACATTATCGTGCCATGGCACATTCATAATGTGAAATTACAATATCTACCTCACTCTTAATGCTTTTATTATGTGGGACCAAATGCTATGATGTACATAGTGTGATATATGTGAAAATGGACGCCATGGTTGCATGCTTGTACATACCTTGCTAGGCAGGCGAGGCCAGGGATGTGGCACTGTTGCATGTTTTACCACATTAAATAATGTCTTATTTTGTTTAGAAATGTATAAATGTCAAGTGTATCGAAGTGGCACGCTCGTTTTTCCTAGAAAGTTCAATGCAGGCAATCTCGGTCAAAAGTAGCAATTTTCGTACGTAGGTATAAAAGACGTGTCCATAGTGCTTACCATGTGGAAAAATGATATTCATCATGAATTTTGAGACCAATGGATTTTCCCAAAAATTTAGGGATTTTTCCCAGCTTAGTTGGGCTTTTTACGGACAAAAATGGGTATTTTTTTGCTAAAAATGGTCCAAAATAGCTTAAAATGCCACATCAACAATGGTTTTGTCGTTTCTCAAGTTATGTGGGAAGTTTTAGATCCAACAATGAGCTCATTTGGGCATATGAGCAAGGAGATACAGCCATTCCTTTACAAGGTGCTAGTGCAGTCCAATGCTACTTCCACTACATGGTTGAGGCTATGTGGCCTCCAATTAGGGTTTCCCCTCCTCAAATAACTACTTGGGCTTCTTCAATGAAGTACTAAATTTTTCATGAAATGGTCAGGACAAAGAATCGAAGCGTAAATTTAGGGTTTTTAATAGGTCAAATGAGCACTGCATCTGTGCAATTCGAAGCGAGGCTACACCTAATCTTCACACACACAATAATTTTGGGTTAATCTTGGTTCATTTTAAAAATGTATATTTCATGTCTGGAGTTTTGTTCTTTTTTACTGTGTTTTTGGTTTCAAATCATCTACGCCTTGCTCACAATCAAAGGCCCGACGCTTTCCTAGTCGCACTACGCACTTCTTGAAATGTTTTTGGTACTCCCGACGCGAAGTAGGCTAGGGTGAGGGTTCAAAAGCTTCATTGAAGGTCTAAAAAAAAAGGTTTAAAGTTATGGAGCAACAAGAGGAACATGGGGTTCGATTTGATCCAGCCACAATGCAAATGTTTCAAGCTTTTGTAGTGTTTATGCAGCAGCAGCAAGCTCTGGAAAGGAGGGAGCTTTCCTCAACTAAAACACTTCAATCTATGGTGAAGAGAATGGACCAATTTAAAGGTAAATATTTAACAAAGTATCTTTGTGGATATGTAAATGAGATGGAGCTTCATCGAGTGCCCAAAGCAGAGATGGTGCAAAGTTTTGAACTTGCTGTGGTTCTTGTGATCAGAGAGCATGTAAAGGGAATCGGAAATGAGCGGGGGCAACTTGGGATGCATTAAAATTAGCCTTAAAAGAAGAGTATTTCATGGAGAAATCCGAAAGGGTAAAAAAGAGGACCTTTTTAAAGTGGGTAGTCTGATAAAAGAAGGGGCTTTCGCCTACCGAATTGCTAAGGGAATTTGAACGCCGATATGATCAATTGTCAAGGACTAAAAAGTCTATGCTAAACTCAAAGAAGACAAACCTCTTTTTGCAGGCCACATGTAAAGAGATTCAAGAGAAGTTAGAGCTACTACTTGAGGATAAGGATGCGGAGCAGGTTTTGAAGACCGATTGGAATGAGGTTGAATATGCTATTTCACTGCTAGCTAAGCGACAACGACAAAGAGACAAGATGATAGTCAACCCTACTCAATCCCCAAGCATTCCTAAGAGTCCCATAAAGCCTGTGATTGTGGTTACAAGGAGTGACAAGTCCATTCTAGATTATATTGTCAAGGGAATGCAAGAGCTTAAGTTAAGGCTCACAAGGCTAGAAGAAAAGGGGCAACCATCAGGACAATCTACAAGGCAAAGACCTCAAAACAGAAAAGGCTTTGTAAATAGATGCATAAGGTGTGATAGTACTGACCATGGAAGGAGGGATTGTGAAAGTTTTAAAGACGCTTTGACAAAGGAGCTTGTTTTCTTAAAAGATGGAAAAATTCATTTAAGTGAAACAAGTAAGCTCTTGGAAACAAACTTTGGCAACGGTGAGATGAAGAAGCTAGTTGGGTGGATGCATGAATAGGTGGACTTACTACTGTGTCCCGGACACACTAGCATGCTGGTAGCTACCTCCCAAATCTAAAGGTGGAGGGAAACTTTTGAGTGAATTTAATAATGATATTTTTAAAAACATGACAGATACCACGATCGAAGGTTTTTACACCTTTTCATTAATCTCTCTCTCTCTCTCTCTCTCTCTCTCTCTCTCTCTCTCTCTCTCTCTCTCTCTCTCTCTCTCTCTCTCTCTCCCCCCCCCCCTATGTTGAAGTTGAAAGCCTCCATAGCTGCTCTCTCTCTCTCATTCTCTCTCTCTCTCTCTCTCTCTCTCTCTCTCTCTCTCTCTCTCTCTCTCTCTCTCTCTCTCTCTCTCTCTCTCTCTCTCTCTCTCTCTCTCTCTCTCTACAGTTCTCATCTCCATAGCTGAGCACGCCTCTCTTTTAGATTTGCCTTCCTCGATTATTGCTCTCTCTCTCTCTCTCTCTTCTCTCTCTCTCTCTCTCTCTCTCTCTCTATCTCTCTCTCTCTCTCTCTCTCTCTCTCTCTCTCTCTCACACACACACACACACACACACACATTGCTTGCGAATCCCTAGATGATGTTTAGGGATTAGCTTTGGATAGGGTACCCACTTTGGCATCCTCTTTCCACCTCTCAAAGACTCACAAGATGGTAGAAATCATTCCAGTTGAGGATGTTGTGAGTTTAACAAGTAGCACATGCCTTTGTTGTGACTCATTCAAGTGCAACTCATGCAAACAGAGTGTAATCAAGGATTATGAAGCAAACCAAAAGCGTGCATATCGTGAGAGAATCAAAGAAAGGAAAGCTAGAATTAAACAGGTCCATATAATGAGTTTCAGCACCATAAAATTACTGCACATGTGACCAAGTTTTTCAAGCAGTGCACAGAGAGTCTTGAGAACAAGGCAAAGGAGGAAATCATCAGGAGAATTCTCAAGCATCGAGCATTGAGAGACCTGAAAATTCAATCTACAGGAGATGAGGTTTCCAATGATGAGCGGAGGGTATTGATTAATGGAATGCACAACACTCTCAAGGTAATCAAGAGACCAAAAAGATCAATAGAGTTGTTTATTAAATGGGCAAGTATCATGATGGTTATGAATCACACAAGCATAAAACCAAATATAAAAGCTGCATCGAGGCTTCTTGGTATCCATCGAAGGAGCTTCTATGCAGCTAGATCTCGATTGAAACATAATCATACAAAACTGCCATTGCATTTGTGTGGGCGACAACCATACACAAATAGTGTAATTACAAAGGAAGTGAAGGCCAAGTGGTGAGCTTCTGGACTCACAATACTCGCATATTTCCCAACAAAAAGGATGTGTTTAGAAAGCGTATTGCACGCAAAGTATTCGATAAAAACTCAGTGCATCTTCTTGAGCAACCCCAGGTTTGTTTTGAATTCTTGAGTATCTACAAGCTTATTTTCATTGACAATTATGGCACTGGTTTGGTTGTACTTCAGCTGACTGTTGTACAGTTTGCTTATTGTTGCACATTGCTTTAGACCTAGTAGCTACCACTGCCAAATAGGTAGCTTACTATACATGACTGGTAGCTACCACTGTGATCCTTATAATTACCAATCTCAAACTTTGGTAGTGTCCATGTTGCACATTGCTTTAGACCTAGTAACTACCACTGCCAAATAGGTAGCTTACTATACATGACTGGTAGCTAGCATTGTGATCCTTATAATTACCACTCTCAAAATTTGGTAGCGTCCATGTTGTCCTCGGTAAAGGTAGCTACTAGTCTAATAGGGGTTGCTACCAATCTGCCACGGTGTTCTTGGTAAATTTGCTGGCTACTACAACATTCAACATGCTAGTTTACAGTCTCACAGTCACGATAAGGTAGCCACCAGTTTGATAAGTCTTTCTACCAGATTTCCATGGTAGTATTGGTGTGCTGGTAGCTATTATTATCAACTTGGTAGCTATCAGTATCTTAGTGCTAGTTGGAGCTATCACTCTAAGAGTAATAGCTTCCAGTTTGCCATGCAATCCTGGTGGAAGCTACCAGTCTGCCATGGAAATCTTGGTGGAAGCTACCAGTTTCCCATGGCAATCCTAGTGGATTGGTAGCTATAATTGTCAACATGGTAGCTATCAATGTCAACCGGGTAGCTACCCTTAGGTAGTCTGATAACAACCAGCCTTACAGTGCTACTCATGGTAAAGGTAGCCACAAGTCTTAGAGTTATTCCTACTATTAGACTCAGGCTCTTGTAACTTTTCTCCTTCCACTCATCACAAAATATTAGCTACCATTTTGAGAGTAATAGCTTCCACTCTGCCATGCAATCCTGGTGGAAGCCACCAGTCTGCCATGGCAATCTTGGTGGAAGCTACTAGTTTTCCATGGCAGTCCTGGTGGATTGGTAGCTATCTTTGTCAACCCCATAGCTGTCATTGTCAACCTGGTAGCTACCACTGTTAACTTGGTAGCTACCCTTAGGTAGTCTGATAACAACCAGGTCTTCAAGTTCTTTCTACTATTAGACTCCGGCTCTTGTAACTTTTCTCCTTCCACTGATCACAAAAGTATTAGTTACCATTCTTATACTAGCTTCCACCAGATTGATCTCAATTTTTCATGTCAACCATAAGTTATGATTTTTCCAATAAGTGTACTGAATATCATTATTTAATGCAGGTAGAATTCTTTCTTGCCGCCGTCAAACAGAGTCACCCAGAGGTACAAAATCACCAAAGGACATTTGAAAAGCTGAAACCTTATTTTGTACGCAAGCTTCAAGATCGCTACAGATGTTGTTGCATCACTCATATTCATATGTCATTCTTGAGGGATGCTATAAACCATATAAGGCAGATTTCTTATGGTGTGCATGGGAACGAGTGTAGTTGTGAATGTGATATTTGTGGTGCAGATTTGAAATGTAGTGCTCACAAAAATCAGTGCCCTAGCCTTACAAAGCTTTGGGAGTCAATTTTATGCTCGAAGGCTAGCGGGTCAATTTTTTTTGCACTGAAGTGTTTGATTGGTGAATGCTCTTCGTGTGGGCCTTCAAAGAAGCTACCAATTTGCTCGATTGAAGAGTTAAATGGTGCACACATGGTAACTATTAAGATTTTTGAAGACCTTGAAGTTGGCAAAACAGATTCAGGGAAAAAGAAGAAAATAAAAGTTCTTTCTCACAAGGAGATGCAGTGCACGCAGCTTTTCATATTGTTCAAGGATCATCTGAGTAAGTTTAAAAAGCACAATTTTGTTTACAGATGGCAGGCCAAGCAGTTTAAAGATTGTCTACGTATCTTCCCTGAAGATGTGGTAGTGCCACTGGTGGATTTCGCTGAAAATTACACTTTCTAGCCAGGTGACAATCTTCGTTCACATTACATATGTGAGGATTGCAAATAGTGTCCAAAAATACTATCATTTCTATATATGTGAGGATTGCAGATAGTGTCCAACCAAAAATACTATCATTTCTATATATCTGATGATAAAAACCATGATACTCTTTTTGTCCAACATTGCTTTTTGCTCCATTATGGTTGGTTGAAAGAGCTAGGAATATCGCTCAAAGAACATTGGGTCTAGTCAGATGGAGCATCCTCGCAGTTCAAAGCATAGAGGCCTTTTAATTTTGTTTCTCGATATGGAACTCTGACAAGTTTGAAAATGATACACCACTTTTCAGGTTCAGGTCATGGGAAGGACAAACATGATGGTGCAGGTGTTGTTATTAAGAGGCATCTCACTCAGGAGAAGCTAAAGCCACACTTTGTGAAATTAGAATGTGCAGCAGATGTGGTGCCATTTTTGAGAGAAACCATGTCCAATGGTGCTACAACCATGTATTCTTCGCAGTTACGACCAGTTACTCGACTGTTTTGGGAGTTCAAAGTAGGTGATGTGGATAGAAGCCAACGTTGGGATTGTAAATCTGTGCCTAACGCACGTGGGTTACATTGTGTCAGCCGCTAATCCTTAATAAATGGAAAACTTCTTAGGTATCGGCAATTCTCATGCTTTTGTAGTGCTTGTTTGCAAGGTAGCTGGAGGAGGTGTTCAAACAAATCACGTGTTTCTGCATGGAATTATGTTACCCTTGAACCAACATATGATGTCAAAGATGATGATGAGATTGAAGAGTTTTCATATGAAGGAGACCATGATGCATTGAGTGATGCACTTCATGTTGGTGACAATTTTGATGTTATAGCTCCTCATGTTAATAAGGAGCTTGTGGATTTCTATGTCTTGAAATGTACAACAAAAAAGACTCAAACTAAAGCTTTGCTAAGAGATGCATGGGGGAATGTTTGCAATTCTGGCTCATTTGTTGTCAAAGGAGTTTGGTACGAACAAGCAAAAGAAAATCCCTATGAGTTCTAGCTATTAAATTCTGAGCTTGAAGCCACCTTGCAATCCCACCTTGTACGAGCTATTAAGTTCCCAATGCAGAAAGTGGGACGTACAAGAAAATTCTTACTTTCCTT
The DNA here is from genome assembly GCF_014529385.1 of Adiantum capillus-veneris. NCBI lineage: Eukaryota > Viridiplantae > Streptophyta > Polypodiopsida > Polypodiales > Pteridaceae > Adiantum > Adiantum capillus-veneris. The sequence continues at coordinate 88,415,162 of NC_140954.1, forward strand.
AGAAACATATGAGGCTATTTACAATAGCACTTGTTCTGATGTATAGCATTCCTAGTTCTAATCTAAGCTGCTTTTGATGGCCCTTCAGCATCTTTTCTTTTCTTTTTTGCTTTGGGGGAATCTCCGTAATCTCTATGCTGAGCATCACCTTGTTTTGCAATTTCTTGAATCGTGTCTAAAATGCCTATGTGATATCCTGAGACAGATAGCATGAACACTCTATTGAAAGCCTTTCCCTAAAAAAGGAGTTGAGGGCAACTCCAGATGAGACTCGCACATGCAGCCGACCATTCAAGGGTTCGATGCCCCTAATTGGATAGCCAACTGACAGTAGGCAGTTGCTCAATGGTTGTGTTGACAGAGGATAAGGTTAGCTTTTGCAGGCTCGCAGGAGCAGGTGTTACCAGTCTTTTGCAAGCTCCTGCTTCTCCCCCACCTTAACCATCGGCACCGTTATAGCTGAATGTCGTGAGGGGGGTGGGGTCGTCACATTGGGGGCGATAAGGAGCCGTTCACAATAAGCGTAGGGACGTGCAAACGTGGAAGCACTTTTCAAACATTCAAGGCTGCATGTGCGAGTCCTAAGAGACAATGGACATGTGACTCTGGTAAATGTTGAATACATCTGATGCATGAATGATCATGACCAATAGAACCAACCCAAGTGCCCACCAGTACTCCCGCGTGTACATTAAGCCATAAGAAATAAATCATCTCCACAACAGACATAGAAAAATTAAACAAGTGTAGCTAAGTACCTGCAAGGGTAGCTACTATGCAGACTGGTAGCTACCCTTAACATTTCCTGGTATTGGAATCTGTGTTAAGTACTTGTAACTGTGCAACTGTGGAGCTGCAATGATGAAGAATGCAAAAATGTAAACAAGTGTACAAGTTTAAAAAAGTTGCTTTACTACATTGTGTCATCATTACAAGTGAGAAAAATACTGCATAAGCCAATAAATGGTTGACTGTTTACATCGCTTATCATGGTTACATGTCAGGATAATATATCTAGCCATAATACTCTAGATGCCACTGCTTTGAGATCCCAATGCTCAGGTTATCGATCGGTCTCGGCAGTGCACAGTCCTCGGCATACTTGAGGCGATCTTCCATGCAAAGCCAATCCGTGAGCCAAGATCTTACTGTTGTTGTAAGATATCCTTGAATCTCAACGGGATTTTGATTTTCCATATTCTTCACAATGCAGAAAGTGCTTGGAGGATTCCACAGCTGCTTGTAGTGTGTGCCATCCACTAGAATTGTGGACGTTGTCATGCAGCTTCGCTGTGCCATGTAGAGAAAAAGAGTAGAGAAATGCAAGCTAAACTTCTTTGAAGCCCACACATTTAGTGAGCAACGATCAGGGCTTGTTAACAGGCCAAGTTTAATTATTAATGTATGCCAGATGCGGCTTAAAACAGATACCTCAATGATGCCAAAAATGATTATGCTTGAAGTGAGCACAAATGGGAGTTTATGGCTAGAACTATAGTGCTTGAAGTGCTCTACCGGCCTGTCTTTACGGCTTGTCGATTGGAGCTACGGTGAAGAAGTTATGGCAGTTCGAAGTTTGAGTCGATTGCAGATCCGTACCAGATTGGGCAACTGCAACTGAGGTGACAAAAATAAAATGAATGCACGGGCCTGAAGTTCTCAATTTGTGGAGCATGTCGGTCTTTTCGGATCACAGATGGGAGTTATGGTTGCTAGGTTATGGACCGTTAAAGATTCTCCGAGGGCCGGTTCCGTGCCAGTTTAGTCGGCGCGGTCGGAGTGCCATTTGGGAGTTCTAGAGTAGCAACCAGGGTTTCGAATGCAGTAGAATAAGTGCTCAAGATAGCAGTGCTTTGGTTGAGATGTAAGCTAGATGTGATGCTCTTCAGAGAGCACAATAAATGCTTAAGTGGAATCTTTTTAAGGTCGTCTCTTGATACGGGCAATAGATTTCATGATGAGGTTTCTCGACGGGGGCCGCTGAAGAAAGATGTTGTGCTTGGGGATGCTTTAGTCGGTGTGTATGTTAGGCAATGCCTTTAGCCAAATTTGGTGCCTTTACGAAAGCTTGTCTTGATTTAGTCGATATGCATATTAAATAAGGTGCCCTTTGAATTGCCCGAGGATGTCGTGTTTGGCATTGCCTTGGCCAGCATGTATACCAAATGGGGTACCGTTTTAAGGGCCACCCATGAGCCATAAATCATAACAAAGCATGGCCGCCCAATTTATGAAGCCCAAGGCAAGTGAACCCAAGCCTAGCCCGCCCAAAGCCAATTTAATGGCCACCCAAAATAAAGAAGGTCGGAAACAAAAGAAATAAAGGAGGCCATGGCCTCTGGCGAACGGGCAGTAGCGCAGGGGGGTGCAAGGAGGCTCGCGTTGGGCTACAAAAGGCTCGGACGAGCTCGCTACAGCGAGAAAAATGCTTAGGAGCTTGGCGTGCAGAAATTCGGTCAAATTTTTGGTGGATTTGACGCAGGCGGGATCCGGGCTGCCACGTCAGCAGGGGGGTTTTTTACGCCTCCCTAGCAACGATGGCGCCGTCATTGCTAAGGGAGGGGAGAGGGCTATTAATAGGGTTTTTTTTTTGCATGAGAAGTGTGTGGAGAAGCAAACGAGCAAGGGAAGAAGAAGGAAGCCTCTCTCTCTCCATCATATACTTGAGAAGAGTTCTTACTCTCTCTCTCTCTCTCTCTCTCTCTCTCTCTCTCTCTCTCTCTCTCTCTCTCTCTCTCTCACTCTCTTTCTCTCTCTCGGCCCTTGGGAAGAAAAGGGAAGGAAGCTCGGACAGGATCCTGCTTGCTTTCTCTCATCATCGTAAGGAGCAAAAGAAATCTCTCTCTCTCTCTCGCTCTCGAGCTAAGGATGAGGCCGAAGGACCTTGGACGAGGAAGCTTGTCAAAGCAAGCAAAGCAAATATGAAAGAGCGTGAACTTTGGTCGAAGGAGCAAGAATCCCGGAGGAACTTAAGCAATAGAGCTTGAGAAAAAATCTTGTTAAGGCTTAAGCAAGCTGAGGCAAGAAGACATTCCAAGCAAGGCCAGAGCAAGCCAAAGAGGAGAAGGCGGATCTCGGAAAGGGAAAGGATGCTTGGCAAGAGCAGATAAGCAGATTCCGGCAAGATAAGGTACTCAAGAAAAAGAGATTCGGAGCACCAAAGGCGATCAGAGCAAGTGGATTAGAGGAGACGTTAAAATTCATAAACGGCAGGAAGATAAGTAAGTGCAAGGGCACAAAGCAGGATAATCAATAACTACTGAAGCTTGATGATTGATGTAGTGAGTAGAATTGAAGAATGCAGAATCCACGGCGCATTTGAAGCAGATGAAGCAACATGAGGAAAATTTCCATAACCGTCATCACCTAAAAATTGATTTAACATTCTGATAAGCCCCAGTGTCGTTAACGGCCCGGTTAATACTGTAAAGCGGGAGCTTAAACTCCTAGTTAGCAAATGATCCAAGTGACGGCCCTGTTAACAGCCAGCCTTGGCTAAGGACTAAGTTGTACTCAAGGTAATAATCAATTAATTGATGATTGCGGTGATTGGCAGAGCTGTCATTGTCTCTTGTTCTCTCTTTCACACCTCCCACAGCCAGAGGCCCGGCGCCTGTGCGGCTCACGTAGCGAACACATATCCCCCGACAACGTAGCAGTGTACTGACCTCTTTTCTCCCAGAAGTCACTTAGCTTCTTGTAAAATACAGGCTTTCCACCAGTTATCTTGATTGTAGCATCTCTTACACAATCCTATTGTGCAAGAATTTCCTTGAATTAGGGAAACTAATCACGAAAGCAGGCACTCAACAGGTTTTTTTCTTTAGTCTTCATGGAGCAGGTCCACACAAATACATCAAAGTGCACAAGGCACCAGTACAAGAATGCAGGTGCATCCCTTTTATACCTATAAGAAACCCCTGCTTTGTCTACAATTTCTAGATCATTCTAGTAGACAGGCTTTTATAAATGGTACCTCTTGTCTAATGAAGTCAGCAGGACACCATTAATATCAAGGATTAGAGCTGGCTTACTCTTAAACAATATGTTCCCAAGATCCTCCCATGGATGAGACACCGTCCCATCATCGTTCCTAACATAATCTGCAACACCACCTGCACCTCCTCCATCCTCCCTTTGCCGAGACCGCGTCCCATCATCGTGCCTTACATATTCTATACCACCTGCACCAATTGCACAGCATGCATCACCACCTGTATCCACAAATGCATCACCATCTTCCTGAGGTGAATCAGACTTTTCATTGGTAATCTCTGTGTCCTCACCCGCACCAACTATCCCACCTGCACAACTTGCTTCACCACCTGCATCCATAGATGCATCACCATCTTCCCAAGGTGATTCAGACTTTTCAATGATAATGTTTGTGTCTTCACCTGCATCCACAGATGCGTCACCATCTTCCCGAGGTGGTTTAGACTTATCAATTTTAATTTCTGTGTCATCACCTGCACCAACTGCACAACTTGCATCACCACCTGCATCCACAGATGCATCACCATTTTCCCTTCCTGGTTCAGACTTTTTCATGATAATCTCCGTGTCCTCACCTGTACTGAGGACAAAAAACTCCGTGTTTTTATCCTCTTGGTCATCAATGCTGCTAGCACATGGGACTTGGTTCTCAACTCCTAATGAACCATCTAGATCAGGAGGGTCTTTCATAGTAGACTATGCTATCATACTTATTATGTGATCAATATTGTCAATGTTACTAGTGGCAGCATCTGAACATAAAAAAAATAATGAGATAAACAACAATGATGGACAGGACCAAAAAAATTTGATTTTGGCTTTCTTAATTCATAGGAAATGGAGAATTGTTACAAAGCCAAAAACGGCGACAAGATTTAGGAAAAGAGCCAAAAATGGGGATAGGCTACAAAGAAAAAATATTGAGACTATGTTTGGAGTCTTTTTCTAAATCTGGTTTTTGTAGCACCTTTTCTTCCAGATTCCATGTTACTATTTTCTCCAGTCTCTATGGCTAATTGGTCCTTTGATGTCTTTGTTTGCCCTTCTGCATCCTCTGTAGGCTTTTTGGCGGTTCCATCTGCAAGAGAGAAGAAACAATAAACAAGAATGAACCTTAAACAATATTATCTACCTTTAGGAAAAAACAAAACCAGAATTAACACCTGTCATATTTCGCTTTCTTTCCCTTTGCATCATTTGTATGGTCTGCAGGATGGAGGGACTGGTGTCTGTGGTGGCTGACACTTCATTGTCCTTCATTGATGAAGGAGAATTTTTTACTTGATCTCCATTCTCAGGACTATACTTCTCTAACACACCTTCCTTCTCAACTGTAGTCTCTGGCTCAGCCTCTATAGTCATGAAAAGTAATAAGGGATTCAGAACTTGCTGTTTCAAGTTACATGTAGCTACAGCATGACAGTGGAAGTTACCAGGCATGATAGTGGAAGCTACCAGGCAAGCACTGATAGCTACCACCACTATCCTGGTAGCTACCAATGCCACCCTGGTAGCTGGCTCACTGAGTGCTGCCAAGATGACATAGGGGCCACCAATGCTATCCTAGTAGTAAGCAATCTAACAATGGTGGTTAACAGAATAAAATCCTGGCAACAACCTTTATCTAAAACATATTCCTTCTCAGCATGTACCAACACCTTGAATTCTGTTCTTCACAATAAGAAATTAAGAACAAGTTATCAAGCTACATGCAGGTCAGCAGAAGCTACCAAGCAAACACTAATAATCTAGCAGTACTACCAGATGCTATCCTAGTAGCTACCTTGCCCCCTGCCATCATGGTAGCTTCAGATGCTATCATGGTAGCTACCAATGTTATCCTTGTAGGTACCTTCTCACTTGAAGGACTTCCTTGGCAAAATGGCAACTCATGGCAGAATGGTAGCTACCAATGCAATCCTGGTAGCCACCTTGTCACTTGCAGGACTTCCTTGGAAGAATGGCGGCTACCAATGCAATCCTGGTAGCCACCTTGTCAATTCCAGGACTTCCTTGGCATAATGGCAGATCATGGCAGAATGGTAGCTACCACTATTATATTGGTAGCTACCAGGGTTGACAGTGAGAACTTCCTTGTCACCAGCAAGAGTTCCATGGTAAAACAATAGCTAACGGAAGAATGGTAGCTACCTTGCCACCAGCAAGACTTCCATGGGAGAATAGCAGCTCATGGAAGAATGGTAGCCTGGTAGCTAGCCTTACGAGGATTAGCATGATAGCTGCCATTATGAGAGTGGTAGCCACAGTATTGTACTAGTAGCTACCAGTCTTGTATTAGTAGCTACAATTAGCAGGGTTCCCTTGATAACGGAAACAACAAAAAAATAAAAATTTAAGCTCAATGCTACAAAATACAGGAGGGTGTATACCATGGTCCATGCTTAACGGCACTGATGAGGGTTTGGTGTTTGATTGCACTCCTTGGAAATTGGCATTTGTACTGCCGAGGATCACCAAAGACCGCATGGTATGCAAAATTAGTTGCATGCATCCCATCTCCATGCATGTTTCTTTGCTTGCAACAAGATGGCGAAAACAGTACATGTGAACGGCATGATTGCAGGGCAAGGAAAACATGCCAAGTGCATCGTCGTCATACATCGTCAACCCATAAGCACTACAAACTTTGTCCAAAGGCAAGGTGGCCATATCCACAGGTGGAACTTTTAGCGGAGGTGCAAAGAAATTTTTTTTATTTCTTTTGACCTGCATGGTCTTCACAAAATCCATCCACGCCTATGCACACTCCTATGTAAAATCTCTCTCCTTTAGAGCACTATCCATGGCATCAAGTGGTGCCTTTTCCTCAATTACCACTTGCAATTTTTGGAGTGTTAGTGACAACATGCCGATAGTATTTTTAAGTTGCTCCACCTTCATTGCATCCACAACATCGACGCTACCTTCTGCCTTTAGTAATGCAGCCTCTGCATCTTTCAACTGGCCTCTGAGATCTTCCACTAGGAGGTTGGCACCTTTTTCGGTGCACATCAGCCTGAAGCAATTCCAGCTTCTTACAAGATTCATTATACTCTGACAATGCAAAAGAATGCTTGCTTACAACCATGTTGTAAACAGTATCTAACTCTGTAAGAGATAGTGGACCAAATAAATTCTTTTTCTGCACATCATCCACTGTATTAATCGGAGTTTCTTGGGGTGCCTCCAAATGATCTAGAGTCCTCGTCATTCGCCGCGAAGTGTTAGGGGCAGAGGAGGAATGGAAAGTTGCCCATCGCTGCTTCTTTGCATGTAATTTTCCTGGATCCATATTTGTGACAATACTTTTTGAAAACAAGGCCCAGTCAACCTGTCCCTTCAACTGCTCATATAGAAAGCCTCTAGCAAATCCTTTAGTCACCTCCATACCATAATTTCCAGGAGGTTCTTGATACACGGATGTGAACAATACATAAAACGTGTTCCAGAGCTCTAGCTTCACATCTCTACATTTTACTTTGTTGCCCCTCTTCGGCACCTCCTTAAAGCATTTCAACCAATCTTCGTTGGTGAAATCTGCCTTAGTCAGTAGTTGAGCATCCACTCCAGAGTTGGGGAGGTCATCTACTTCATGTGCTTGATGCTTTGTCATGCAAAAAACTGTCTTCCTTTCAAATGGCACATATGGAGTGCACCAACGGCCTTTGCCGTGTAAAATACAGGGAAAAACATATGACCATAGTTGTTTCCATACGGAGAACGCATACGGGTATGGAAGTATGATTGAAGTATGGTTCAACACTTAAGCTTGAAACATATACGACCATAAATTTACTGAAAACTTAGATAACTTAATGCATGGTGAGCATTTATAATATCACAATTTTACAAAAGTTTTCACATTAAACATCAGTTGTTGCATTGAGCAGGAGCAGAAGTAGGCTGGGCATGTGCATGAATAGGTGGTAAAACTACCTGTGTCCCAGACAGATAGATACCATGTAACTACCACCTTGGTAGTTCTTTGCTAAATGAACTTTTTGATTGGTAGTAGCTGGCTAACATAATGCTACCAACTTGTTATGTTTTTTGCAGAATGTTGAATGCTACAATCTTGATGATCTCTAATGCACTTTCCCTATATTAAATGAGTGTTGCAGGTGGTAGCTACCACACTGATAGAGTATCACTCATTGATGCTTCTTCATAGCACTATGATTTGCAATCCATACGAGTACGGTCCCAACTATGCACAAGACATGAATGCATGTGAAGCAAGCCAGTTGAAGGTCAGTAAAAAATGCAATGTGCACAAATATATCTTCTTGAATGCATGAATGCCTCTACACAGGTTTTCAATGCATGCCTCTACACGGGTTTTCAATGCAAGCTTGAATGCATGCATACTAGCTTATGGAGCTTGAATGCATCTACAAACATCTAGTCTCTAACTTAGGTTTGCTTCAAAGCAATTAGCTTAAGAGAGCTTACATGGACCTTGGAAACAAGTTACAACAATAAATTGTGCAAAGACAACCAGCAACACTAAGATGCAGTAGTACCTTAGTGTTGGGGGTTACAACATCTGCCATTTTTGAATGTTTCTTTGCTATAGGAGTGCAGGGCTTTGGTGAAGGAGTCAAGACCTTCTTCTTCCTCTTTCCAGTAGGGGAGTCCGAGGGTGGATCAGGCGAGGGAGATGAATGACGGGCCCTCTTCTGCCTCCCAGTAATTGTGGCTGATTTTGCTTCAGCTGCTTGGCCACCTGAGTTGCCCCCCCTCTGCAACCGACGAGCAGGAGGCGTCATGATTGTGGAGTAAGGTGGTACCCCCTGCACTACTTTCACACACACAGTTGAAACTGAAAAGATAATTTTTAAAGTTTTTAAATCCAACTCGCTGCTCAAGCCTTTTGATGAACAATTTTCAAATAAAACCTTATAAAATATTCTCAATGTTTACTCACCTAGCTACCAACAAGCCCACCCCCTTGCTACCACCCCCAAAAATGGGTAGCTAGTGTACCACCTATTCATGCATCCATCCAGTTGAGGACATGGCTACTAGCCATGCCATCTCAATGGTTGAGGCAGCTGCCTATGGGTTGAAGGTGGCCCCTATCCTGCGAAGTTCACTTAGTAAAAATGTAACCTATCACGTGAGTTCAACAGAAGGGTATTTAAAGTTCTTAAAACTTATAGAAGGGTATTATTTTTTAAAATTTGAAACAAACTTACATATTTTTTAAAAAAAGGATACATTATATTCTTAACAAAATTCACAAATAAGGGGTTTTATAAATACGTCTTGAACGCACATGATATGGTAGTTTTACACATAGTGAACCCCGCGAGGACCCTATAAAGCAAAGAGGAGTCAAGGTTGGAGAAGAATAATCTAATAATATTGGAGAGCTATGGCCATGTGCTGGTACAACCAAAGTGTGTCAATCATAGAAAATGGCATGGAAAGATATGTGCAGGTGATGGATATTTTTCTATGCCTGGGCCATGGAGCAGGACCAGACAAGAAAAACCAAGCAAAGATAAAAAAAAACAAACTCCCAACCCAAGCCCACCAACAAGGAACTATGGCTGGAGATGTGCTGCTAAAATCTGCTACAAAGGAATATGTAATGCAGTCTCGGTGCCAGATTGTATCAATGATTATCCACGAACATGATCACTTAATAGTTCAGCAAAAAGGAAAAGAGAGAATGTTGTCTTTAGCTTGAAAGAGAGAGACGAAAATCAAGACGAGAACGAGATATTGTGAAATTATTGAACAATTTGAATAGTGAAAATATTGTTTTTACAGCAAGCTTTACAAAACTTATCTTTGGCTTCAAAACCTTTCGTCGATGTAGCTTCGTAGGCTTCCACTTTGCTTGAAGGTATCAGAGCTTACACCCTGTAGGGCAGCGCGAGAGGCTTACACCCAATAGGGCAGTGCGACAACAAGCTTACACCCTATAGGGCAGTGAAACTATTTTGTTCAGTAGCATCAAACACCCAGTTTTTCCCTCACAATGGCCTCCTCTCTCTCTTTCTTTCAACATCCCAAGCAAGTGCTCACATTCTCTCTCTTTTTGCCTTCATTGGCTATGCAAACCCAAACAGAGAGAGAGAATCTCTCTCTCTCTCTCTCGATCTCTTCTCGAATCTCTCTCTTTCCCTCCACATTCAATCATGGCATCTTCTCATGCCATCATGCAAAGAGAGTCTCGCTCTCTCCTCCCCCTCTTTTCGACTATGGGATCCCCCTTTGAGGATTTTAATAAAGTCAAAGGCTAAAAATAAAAGAAAAGAACATCTCTCTTCTCTCGCATTCAATTCACGACAGAGGTTTCTCGGTTACGGCCTGCACGCCCTCTCAGTCGGCTCAACCCGAAACTGGCGCCCTTTCCTCTTATTGGCCCTTGGCTCGTCATCTCCTGCTCCTCGTGTCGGTTTGCTATACCTCTGTTGCTCTCTCTCTCTCCTGCTCTCAATCATGGCTTGCATACCACCCCTGCCTGCAAACGGCGCCCCTCTCATGCTCGTCACCACCAGCAAAAATGCTCTCCTCCCTTGCTCTTGGCACAGCCAGAGCCTCAATCAACAACCCCTCTCATGGCGACCCTTTGGCACCTCGTGACTCCTGCTTGCGACCAAAACCGGTGCCTCTTCCTGCTCACGGCTCTTGTGGCCTGCTCGGTATGGCTTCCATAAGCCCTTGTCTCCCTGCAGCGCATCTCTACCCCTAGAAAAACACTCTATGCTCCCTCCTTGGCATGGCGACCAATCATGTCCCCCCCGGTTGTCAATAGGGTTGAGCCCTCTCTCTGTATGCCGGCAACCTCGCTCGGACTCTCCTCATCATGGCCTGGTAACCAAAACGAAGGTACGCTCGGCCTGGCTTGCTCTCTTGCTTCTTCGCCCTCCAGAACCCCCTGCAACCCGCGGTGCCTCTCTATCCCGATTGGCGTTCAGATCCGCCTCTTCACCAAATTCCCCGTTGTCTCTCGTCAGCATGCAAAAAAAAACATTAATATCACGTTTTCCAATTTAAGCAAGCCTTCTCAAACACTCTCGTTCACACCAGGCTTGGCCTACAGCGAGGCTCGTAGCCAAGCCTCATCCTCTCTCTCACATACGGCTTATCTCAACTCCCCCGGCTCTCTTTCATGCTTCTATCTCCTCATGGGCACCACACATAGGGGAATCCCTCAACCTATTGCGACCCCCCTCGGCCATCATGGTCCTCTTGTTCTCGGCAGCCTCGACATGGTTCAAAAACAACGCATATGGCTACCTCATCATGCTCAGTTCCCTTCCTCTGGACAACTTCAACATGCTTACACATTAAAAAAACATATAAAAGCCCATTTTTTATATTTGACAAAGGCTTCTCCGAACTCCCTTTGACAAACACACACACTCGCACAATACGATAAAGTCACAAATGATATGCAAAAAACAATAAGCGTCCATTGGTGGCCATCCTCTTCAAAGTCTTGCCCAGCTTCCTTTGTACACCTCTAGCAGTGACCGATCTCAATCTTTAGTCGTCAAGGTCGTGGACTTCATTGTAGCATTTCCAAGCATATCATACCCTGTCAAAACAACTCCTTGAAGCAGACCAAGTGAGATCATCGCCGTGAAAATTATGATAAAACAACCTTTCAAGCTCGCTTCAACACTCAAATCTCACGCAGATGCTCTGTTTCTTTGTCGAAATCCCCATGCCCTCAGCCAAAAAAAAGTGCAACAGCAGGCTAGCACAAGCGTGGAAAAAGGCTGGAGCAGCTAGGAAGATCATGGGCTAACAGGTAGCAGCGGAGATGTATGACTGATGCGGTTTATAGGCCAAGAAGGGATTTATAAGGGGCTAATTCAAAGAGCAAGTGAAGGAGATGCGAGATGCAGGCTTTGGGTCCAAGAATGTTGAGCTTGAAGTGATGAAGGAGCAGGTCCAGACGGCTCATCAAACAGAGCTACGGTGCCCAAGTTATTAAAGGTTGAAGGTTCAGTGTGTTGCAGATTCTTGCCGAGAAGGGCAGTTGAGGACAGGTGGTCCAAGTGGAATTCAGGGTAAAGGTGTGTAGTGCTTGATTTATGGAGCCTACCCATCTTTTCAGATTGCAGATCGGAGCAACAAATTGCAGTTTATGGCTAGTTAAAGTTTTGCAAGGGGCTAGGCTGGTACCCACTTGGCCACATGAGGAGTCGTGCCATCTGGCATGTTTTGGATTGCAACTGAGTTTGAGAAGGTGCTATGTAGTGTATGGAGCTAGAAAAAGTTGACTGCACGACAAACGGAGCCAGAAGCAGGAAGTTAAAGTAGTCTGAAAGTCGAATGCATTAGTTTGCGATTGGTTGCATATGACTTTCTCGGTTTTTGCGGCCTCAGTTCGGGGGCTCGGCGATTTGTGAAGTGTTGAAAGAGCCAGGGGTTTGGAAGCCGACATAGTGTGTTTGCAGCTGGGCTATGTGGACCGGGAACAGGAACTCAAGGCCACAAATGGCAGAACTTTAAAGTTGAAGGGCACCCCATAAAAGGGACTATTTTTCATAAAATTGGTTTTTTTGAAGTCTTTGGAGGTGGGTGAGCTGGGAGCCGCCACGTGTTGCATGGAAAATCCCACATGGAAGGCAAGCAGTTGGATGGGCAGTGTACATAGGCAGCAACTTGAGCCCATAGTAGAGCATGGAGTAGAGTGGGAGCTCTTGTGTTGCGTGGATATGGCGACCCATTGAGGCACTATGCAGTGGTGGTGCAAGAGAGCCTGGCGGAGGTTTTGACTAGCCGTTGGAGCATGGGGTGGTCCTACCCGACGGTGCTCTCACTATGGTGGTAACGCGAATATGACGTGGAAATATTTAGGGGACTAGTCACGCAGGCCCATCGCCGCTAAGTATTTTGAAGGCAAGGTGCCGCCCCCAATAGCGATATCGCTATTTCTCACTAAGGGGAGGGTTCTTGCGAGCAGTGATTCAAACAAGAGAATAAGGAATTTGAGGGGGTCCCACGTCCAATGAAAGAAGAGAGAGAGATGGAGTCACAAAGCCAACTAAGGGAAGGATCACGCAGCAAGGGAGATAGAGAGAGAGTTCGACGGCTTAGAGGGGCAATCCCGCCCACCACAAAGTTCAAGCCATGGGAAGAGAGACAGAGAGAGAACCAATCCAATAGGTGTTCAAAGGCCCAAAAAGGCAAGTGCAAGGGTGGTCAAATTGGGTAGAGAGGGATAGCATGCAATTGTTTCTAAAAATAAACTATGCCAAGTGTAAGCAATGCAAGGAAATTCCAAATGAAGCTGCACGTGAAGTGCATGAGATGGGAGGGTCACCCATTTTCTCTTTTTTAGTCTCCTAGACAGGCCCCTATAAAAGGATGTATACGTTCATTTTTTGGGGCTTTTTGCCATAGAGTCTTTTGGCTATTGGAGGGTTTTGTCTGTGTAGGATTTTGAGCCATTTTTTTGTTGCCGAGGTTCATGCCAGCAGTGTAGTGTTTGTATATGGTGCTTCATATGAGAGAAGGATATCTCCTACTATTTATTGGCATCATTCCCCCTTCTCTTCTGTGCTTGTGTGCATGCGTTTTCGGGAGTGTGTTGGTATGTGTGCCCCTCCGAAGTTGGTCTTGCAAAGGGAGATAGAGAGAGGCTGTGTGTGTGTGTGGAAGGTTTTGAATTGAGCGGAGCCGAGTGATTATGTCTATCTGGGCATTTCAAGGTGTGTGTGCGTATGGTTGTGTGCAAGCGGCGGTTTTCTTACGGGTGGTGTCAAGTTTTAAAGGTGAACTCTAGTGGATTGGGGAATTGTGTATACCCTAGGCTATAGCAAGGCTTTGTGTTGTGTGTTGGGTGTGTTCCGCTTTCCCCCTCTCCATCTGCTAGTGCCCCCACTAAGGATCTATCTGATGCTTTGATTTACGGTTTGAAGCGGTGTGCTTTAGCCAACAAAGTGGTTGGATGATGGTCAAGGTGTTGATGGTCGAATTTGAAGCTGGCAAAGATGGTGGAGCCAAGTTTTGGCCCCGTATTTACGGGCGTTGAAGATCCCAAGGATTGGTTGGCAGATTTTGAGTTATGGCTGATGTCGATGCATAAAGGTTGTAGACGATTCCGCTATTGATGCGAGGAAGTGCCAAGGTGTGGTGTGATGGTTTAAAGAGCACTGATCAAGAATCATGGCAAATATTGCAAAGCCACTTTTTGGAGTGGTTTCAAAAAGTGATTACATCGAAAGAAGCTGTTGCAAGGCTGAGGTGGTAGGCCAAGACGTAAGTAAGGATTTTTCTATTTTCATTGAGCAGTTTGAAGCATGTTAGAAGCAGTTAGAGGTTGCTATTCAGGTCAAAAGTAACCAGTATTTGAACTTTTCAAAGATGCTAGAGTGCTTGCATCTGAGGATTCGAGAAAAGGTGGAAGATGGTGCGGCTACCTATGAAGACATGGTCTATTTGGCAAAGATAAAGAGAAAAAATGTGAAGCAAAAGCTGGAATGGGGCGTGTTGAAGCCAACAAATTATGTGCCTGTTGCGGAGGTAGAAAAATGATCTTTGATTCAACCAAAGTTGGTTCCAGTTGTTTGAAATGCAGAGCCTGTTGAGGTAAGGCCTCCTGTTGGTTATGTTCCTTGGAGCTTTGGAGTTTGTGAAATGCATGTGCCGAGGGTGGACGAGCTTGTCAACAAGGAGAAGCTCCATGACGAGATGAACCAAGGTGCAAAAGCGGTAGTAGACGTGGAAATTCTAGTGCGGATTGAAGAAATAAAGTCGGTTCTTGTGGAAACTTTGTATGAAAAGGTAGTAGAATGCAATCGAGATGCAGATATTGAGGGTTCAGAAGTTGATGAAGAACGTGAGCAAAGTCGGGTAGATGGTCAAGATTTTGTGGAGCAACAAGCGGATGAAGATGCAGATACAAGGTCTGTATATGATGAAGGTGATGATGAAGATACATGCTTAATTAGCCGGGAGACAGGCGAGGAGGATAGAGTGGATGATTCCACATCCTATGACGGGGAGACGAAGTAAATGTAAAATTTGATGATGTGGTAGTAGTAGCCCATATGCAAGAAGAACAGAGAACAGAGCAAGCCAAGGTGCTTGATGAAGACCAAGTGGTGCGGTCTAGGCCTACAGATAATGGTATGCAGGTAAAGGTCACATGTGGTGCCATGCTAATGACTGTGCTGATGAAAGTGGAGGTGGAATGTGCCATGGCGGTGCAACATGTACAGAATCCCTCTAGGAGAGATAGAGCAGCCATGCCTATGGAGGAAGTCAAGGTGGATGCAAAAGGAAATGAGTCTCTCTTTTCCCAAGAGAAGCATGATTCAGCGATAGAAGAGGTGGTTGAAGCTAAAGAGCAAGAGGTGTTGTTCGACCTTGAACGGCCAGTTGACGAGGGGTTCGATGATGATGGAATTGAGAGTGTGGCCAAAGAGGAGGTTGTGTTGCCAAAGACGGTGGAGATTTCGATGCGGCACACATGTCTAGTGGTGGAGAAAGGAGAATTTCAAGCAGTGGCTTTACTTCCATTGAAGGTGTGTAAGATATGGTTGATGAATATGATGGTAGATACAACTATGCAACGGATGGTTCAATAGGTGAAGGGGTCTATGCTTGAGGCCTCCACTTTATTTGGTTGGGAGGGAGGGTCAGACGTGTGTTGGAGCTCGTTCTCACGTACATGTTCTTTTGATGGTATGCTTGATGTGGAGTAGACAATTTGCTGAGAGATACTTGAAGTGCTGAAGGTAGACTATGGGCAGCCTACACACATGGTGGTCTATGTGCTAGGGTACGGAACTATGGTGAGTAGTTACAGATGGGTGAAGGATATCCAAGGAAGGTATTTGATCTAGGCGAAAGCTATGTGATGCAGGGAGTGGGGCAACCCACTTGAAGGTTTTGCAGTAGAAAAAATAAAATTATGTACATATGATTCTGGTTTTCTCATAGTGTGTGCCAGGTTTTGCAGTTAGAAATGAAATAAGGATCTTTTGTGGTTGAGCATAAATAAGGATAGTGTGTGCGAGGTTTTGCAGTTATAAATGAAATAAGGATCTTTTGTGGTTGAGCATAAATGCTCAACTAGAGGGTGAGCAATGATGGTACAACCAAAGTGTGTTGACCATAGAAGATGGCATGAACATATATGTGTAGGGTAGCAAAAGCATGGAAAAAGGTTGGAGCAGCTAGGAAGATCATGGTCTGACAGGTAGCAGCGAAGATGTATGACTGATGCGGTTTATAGGCCAAGAAGGGCTTTATAAGGGGCTAATTTGAAGAGCATGTTAAGAAGATGTTATATGAAATCTCTGGGTCCAGGAATGTGGAGCTTGAAGTGATGAAGGCTCTGGTTCAAATAGCTCATCAAACAGAGCTATGGAGCCCAAGTTATTGAAGATTGAAGGTTCAGTGTGTTGCGAATTCTTGTCGAGTAGGGCAGTTGAGGATAGGTGGTCCAAGTGGAGGTCAGAGTATAGGTGTGTAGTGCTCGATTTATGGAGCCTACTCATCTTCTGAGATTGCAGATTGGAGCCATGGATTGGATTTTATGGCCAGTTAAAGTTTTACCGAGGGCTAGGCTGGTGCCCACATGGCCACATGGGGAGTTGTACCATCTGGCATGTATGGCCACACGGGGAGTCATGCCATCTGGCATGTTTTGGACCATGATAGAGTTTGAAAAGGTGCTATGTAGTGTATGGAGCTAGAAAGAGTTGACTGCAGGTCAAACGGAGCCCGGAGCAGGAAATTAAAGCAGTCTGAAAGTCGGGTGCATTAGTTTGGGATTGGTTGCATATGAATTTTGCGGTTTTTGCGGCCTCAGTTTGGGGGATCGGGGAATTTTGAAGTGCAGCAAGAGCCAGGGTTTTGCAAGCGGACATAGTGTGTCTGAGATGGGCTTTGCAGATCAGGAACAAGAATTCAGGGCCACAGATGGTAGAACTTTGAAGTTGAAGGGCACCCCAAAAAAGGGAGGTTTTTTTTTCATAAAATTGGTTTCTTGGAGGCTTTGGAGGTGGGTGAGCTGGGAGCCTCCACATGTTGCATGGGATATCCCACATGGGGGGCGAGCACTTGGATGGGAAGTGAACATAGGCAGCAACATGAGCCCATAGTAGAGCATGGAGTAGAGTGGGAGCTCTTGTGTTGCGTGCATGTGGCAGCCCATTGGGGCGCTGTGCAATGGTGGCGCAAGGGAGTCTGGCGGCAGTTTTGCCCGGCCGTTAGCACATGAGGTAGTCCTGCCGGGCGGTGCTCTCATTGTGGTGGTATCGCAAAGATGACATGGCAATACTTAGGGGACTAGTCCCGTAGGCCCAAGGCCGCCAAGTATTTTGGAAGGCAAGGTGCCCCCCCAATAGCGATCGCTATTTCTCACTAAGGGGAGGGGTCCAAGAGCGAGTCAGAGAAGAGACATAAGGAATTTTGAGGGGGTCCCACGTCCAATGATAGAAGAGAGAGAGAGGGAGTCACAAAGCAAACCAAGGGAAGGATCCCGCCGAGCAAGGGCGATAGAGAGAGAGTTCGATGGCTTAAAGGGGCAATCCCGCCTACCACAAATTTCAAGCCATGGTAAGAGAGAGAGAACCAATCTGAGAGGTGTTCAAAGGCCCAAAAGGGCAAGTGCAAGGGTGGTCAAATTGGATAGAGAGGAATAGCATGCAAATAAACTATGCTAGATGTAAGCAATGCAAGGAAATTCCAAATGAAGCTGTAAGTGAAGTGCACGAGATGGGAGCTCACCCATCTTTTCTATTTTAATATCCTAGACACACCCCTATAAAAGGTTGCATATGTTCATTTTTTGGGTTTTTTTGCCATTGGCTTTTTTCCATAGACTCTTTTCGCCATTGGTGGGTTTTGTCTGTGTAGGCTTTTGATCCATTGTTTTTCTTGCCGAGGTTCATGCCGGTAGTGTAGTGGTTGTATATGGTGTTGCATACGCAAGAAGGCTATCTTCTAATGTCTCTTGGCATCATTCCCACGTCCCCCTTCTCTTCTCTACTTGTGTGAAAGTGTTTATGCGCGTGTATCGATGTGTGTGCCCCTTGAAGTTGGTCGTGAAAAGGGAGATAGAGAGAGGTTGTTTGTGTGGAGAAGGTTGTGAATTGAGCGGAGCGGAGTGATTGTGTCTGCCAGGGCATTGCGAGGCGTGTGTGTGTATGGTTGTGTGCAAGCGGAAGTTTTCTTGTGGGTAGTGTTGAGTTTTGAAGGTAAACTCTAGTGGATTGGGGCGTTGTGTATACCTTGGGCTATAGCGAGGCATTCTGTTTGTGCTAGGTGTGTTCCCCTTTCCCCCTCTCCAACGCTATAGAATCTGATATGAAGGGTAAAATGACTACAGAGGTTTTACATGAAACTGGAGATTGTATTCGTCTAGAAACAGGTTGGAACGACCCGGTAGATTCTTTGTCAGTGCATGCGTACATTGCCAAGTGTCAAGCAACTAAGTCCGTTGTCAAAGAGAAACCCAGGCGCGAGAATGGGGATGAAGGGACTTCAAAGCCGTCCACTCCTCATGGCCTTCAAAGTGGGCCACGAGGAGTGGAGTTAGAAATGAAACAGTGCCCCCTAGATCTCCTTCCCTTCACCTGATGCCTATCCCCAAAGTGCCTATGTAGGAAGACTCTAAAGAAAAGAATAAAGAAGCAATGAAAGCTAAATCAAAGGATCTGACCTACAAGCTCCAATCTGACATAGAGGCAGTAACAGATCTCAAAAAGGTTTTGAAAGAGAGGATTTTGAACAACAAGGTGGAATTTACCTTGGGTGAAGTCCTTGGAATAGCAAAGAGGGAGTTCCATGAAGAGATAATTGATATCATCAAGAGGAAGCGGAAGTCTCTTACTGAATCTATTCATGTACATGGTGGAGAAGAAACTTTAAATGCACATGGAGTACAGGTCTATGGAAACTGATAGCGGGAAAAAGAGCAGTGCAATCGGGTGGCCTCTGTACTCGTGCACACTCCACAAACCACGCCTCATGCAAACAAGCAAAGAACAAAACAAAGGGGGGCACCACCCTAAATTAAGAGGTTTAGGGACCTCACACATAGTGCACATAGGCAAGTGAGACTTCTCACATTATGATGGCATCAAAACATATGGCAAAACACATAGAAATGAAGCTTAGGGACCTTATGTAGCATATATATACACAAGACATCAGCTTAACAATACAACGACATCTGATCATACATAATAAGGATATAGAGAAGCAAGCCAAGGATGGCATAATCCCTTGTCAAAAACAATCAACCCAGCAAGTAGGTATGATCCTACTAGCAACACATCAATACCTTAAAGAATGATGGCGAGGATGGTGGCCATGGAGCATGAGAGAAGACTCCTTATTTAGGTTTTAGGGCTAGTAATGTAGCATACTAGAGGGAGAGAGAGAGAGGGAGAGAGAGTAGAGCTCCATCCATAGCTTCTCGTTGTGAGCAAGGTCGTCATAGCTTCGTTGCTTGGTGAAGTGGGTGAAGTGTTGTGTTTTGAGTGAGAGAAGGCCTCCTTATATAGGTTTCTGAGAGGGTTTAGGATTAGGGATAAACATGCTTAAATCCGCTGATTGGGGTTACTTTTTGCTTAGGGTGGTCAACAGATTGAGGTCACCTGATATGTCACCATCAAGATATTCTCTAGAGTGATGTGAGAGGGGAGGGTAAATGCTGATTTTTTTGATTGTGACACATGGGGATAAGGCCTTGACCAGCGTTTAAGAGCAGGTAAGGTGGCTGTTGAAATTGGAGGTTCTGCACCTGTCAGTGGGGGACCTGCTGGGTCCTCCTGAATATCAAATTCTCAAAAAATCCTCAACCATGGCTTCTTTTGACATGTGTTCTTTGAAAAATTCAGCATGTCTCTTTTCAACTCAAAAGTCTTTATCCTTGTTGACTCACCTTTACCATAAGATTTTCCCCTTTTCTCCTCCTGTAACTGCATTGTTGATGCCCAATCACTGCTTCTAGTAACAGTGAATTGTTACTTACCAAATACTTATGGTGCAGTAAAAAATATTTACCATGGGTAAAAAAAGTTACTGTAGGTAAAAAGTGATTTGTATTTACCATGTAGGTGAAAAATATTTACTGTCGGTAAAAAAGTGAAAACGGAGTATGCTGTGCTGTGAGTCCACACGAACATCCTCGTGTAAATTTCACTAGAAATTCACACCTAGAAGGGGCTAGGTTGTAGGCATGCATAAGAGCTCGTTCCCACGTATCTTCTATCCATGGCACTTTTTACTCTTTGGCGCTTGTGAAGTAGATTTTTCTTCTCTTTCGAGATCCCTTGGACTAGAGTGTCCTCATCTCCCCAACAACTGACTGTGCCTTTATTGCATCTTCAGAAGGGGTCCTAAAAACCATGCATCAGAAACAAAGGTAACAAAACTATTGTTGGATGTTAGAAGTCTAGGGGAGGAATAAAACACGTTCATTTCTTTGATGATGAAGATGAAGTGGAGACCACTCACAAGAGCTACTACTTGAAGAGTCACTGGTCAAGAGCAACTACTGAGACCCTGGTAAAAGTGGAAGACTTAGAAGAGCCATACATGGTGTTGATAGATCATGGGTCAAAAATCAACCTCAGGTCAAAGAGTCGTTATCAAAAAGGAAAATGGTCAATTGATATAAATCATGGATGGATGATTTGTATAGCAAACAACTCATCAAAGGAGCGGTACAAAGCTTGTCCAAATGCAAAGGTGACTATAGGGGATGTGAAAGATGACCATAATTTCTTTGTGCAGGAGATGTCTACAGACCCTCTTATACTTGGGTAGCCATACATCACTGCTACCCACATGGAAACCAAGGTGATGGATGATGGATCAACTTATGCAAGGATTAGCAGTAGGGCTGGGAAGCGTGCAATACATCTCCTTACTGTTTGTGCGGACCATGAAAGGAACCATGAAAGTCTTTGAGAGCAACCCTTGCCAAAGACAAAAAAAGAATTCAAGGACTACAGGGATATGAGCCATGGACCATTGTAGAGCGGGATTGCAATGGTACAAGAAGAAGAAAGTTCTCGCATGATGTATATGCAAAGGAGACATTTTCTATAGGTTTTGTAAGACTAACAGACTATGGATCGATTACTTTTACAAAGTGTGAGGAGTTAAAGCGTGGTGAATGAGAACATGTAAATACTGTACAAAGAGGTTTGAAGATGAATGGTTTTCTAGAAGATGATGAATGCATTGCAAGTGTGTTTGATAAGTGCTCATTTGTGGACTAAGTTGCATTTATACTCCCGTATATTATAAATTGTACGTATATTACGGATTTATACGATGTATATCCATATTATATTTGCATATCCCAATAAAAAGGAGTTCAATCGAAGTACATTTTGATCGAAGTATATTTCAATCGAAATATACTTCGATCGAAATATATTTATACTTATAAAAAAAGAGGCGTCGGGGCAGTTCGAACGAACTGCTGCGATTGTGATTGCTAGAGAGATAGAGACAGAGTTGTTAGAGCTTTAGAGAGAGCAGTAGACAGCGAGCACAACAAATCCAGAGCGAGCCACAGAGTAGGTAAATTTTCTTTTGATTTTTATTCTAATTTTTTTTGTAGTTAATTTGTTAACACTATTGTTGTGGAGCTTTGCTCGCACCTCAGTGCTAGTTTTTATTTTGTTTTTTTCTAGTGTTGTTGCTGTGGAGCTTTGCTCACACCTCAATGTTGGTTTGCAGGTTTAGACACCCATCCTTGGCTGTGTTGATCCTCGTGACACACTGCAAGGGGGGTTAGACTTTAGATTCTTCGTCCTTGACTATTGCTGACCTCCGTGTTTCACTTCAGGGAGTAGATTAGGTTGTACAATAAGACTTTCCGTCCCTGGTTATTGCTGACCACGGAGTCGCATTACAAGGAGGAGTTAGCTATCATGCATCTTTTCTTCCTAGTTATTGCTGACCATTGCGTCGCACTATTGGAAGATTGAATTTTAAAAAAATAGATTCCTCGTCTTTGGTTGTTGCTGACCACCGTGTCCCACTGCAGGGAGAGGTTTAGGGTTGTCAAATCCATCATCCTTCGTTTCTCTGCTGACCATCGTGTCACACTCCAAGGAAATTGGATTCAATAGATTCCTCATCTTTGGTTGCTGCTGACCATCGTGTCGCACTGCAAGGAGAGGTTTAGGATTTTTATATCCATCGTTCTTGGTTGTTCCTGACCATCGCGTCACACCACAAGGAGATTGGATTCAATAACTTCCTCATCTTTGGTTGTTGTTGAACACCATGTCGCACTGCAAGGAGAGGTTTATGGTTGCCAAATCCATCGTCCTTGGTTGTTGATGACCATCCTGTGGCACTCTAAGGAGATTGGATTCAATAAATTCCTCGTCTGGTTGCTGCTGACCATATTGTCGCACTGCAGGGAGAGGTTTAGGATTTTTAAATCCATCGTTCTTGGTTGTTGCTGACCATTGCGTTGCATCACAAGGAGATTGGATTCAATAACTTCCTCATCTCTGGTTGTTGCTGACCATCATGTCGCACTATAGGGAGAGGTTTTGAGTTTTTAAATCCATCGTTTTTGGTTGTTATTGACCATCACGTTGCATTGCAAGGAGATTGGATTTAATGAATTCTTCGTCTTTGGTTACTGTTGACCATGTGTCGCACTGCAAGGAGAAGATATATATTATACATTCTTCAATCCTGAATGCTTTAACCATCGCGTCTTTCATTACTGTTGTTATTAGATGCATGAAATGTTTAGATCTTTCATTACTGGAGTTTATTATTGGCCCCCATGAGATGTTTTTGTTTATATTTATTAACAATCATATATGTCAAATTTTTATCTATTCTGGATTTACCTTACTTATATTTCCTTCATGTATTTTTAGGCTTCATTCATGGTAGAGACAAAGTTAACGCGTCAACATCGCAAAATTATTAGTGATGCTCTTATTTTGTCTCTCTATGGAGCTTTAGACGATCATTTGCGATGAGCATTTGATCCACTCCAGGCAAAGTTTGATGATTTTGTGATTGAACTTGTGGAACATTGATGGCTGAAGATGTGTAGTACATTCCCAATTTTGTTTGACCTAGCTCTGCGCAGTAATGGAGTGATGCATAACAGAGTAAAGCAATTATTAGGCCAGGTCACTAGAAGTTTTAAAAGTATGGTTCATCCATAAATCAAAACCAAACCTAGAATCAAAGAGCGAATGCAGCTTGTAGCACAGTTACATTCAGAATTGAAGAGCAAAGATAAGATCGAAGGCTCCTCAAAATGTCCTAGGATAGAAGAGGATGTACCTCCTTCATCAGGTGCTCAGTCGTCCGCCGTTGTAAACCTTGATGATACGATGTGTCCTCCTATCCTACACTTACTTGGGGAGCATTCCATCTTTCACTTGCAAGCACCCCAATTAGGGGAAGGACGTTTTGCAAATGTGAAACAAGTATCAGTGGCTCATCCTCTCTTCAAATATCCCGTCTATGCGGCGAAGATATACAAAGACCAAATAGGAAGCAAGCCGACATTGCAGATCGTGCTAGAGGAGGCAACTGCTACAACTATTCAGCATTGTGGCATGATATTGCCCCATGCTCTTGTTCGGTATAGCAAAATACCTATGTTGATCTTCAAGCTTTGGAATGGAGGTCATCTTGAGAAGTGGATTTAGGCATGTCATCATGATGGAAGCAAGCCTGCAATCAGAGAGTTCCAACACACATCTGGAACTGTACAGTAGTTCACAGACAACATTTTGCCAATATGCAATGCTCTTCTACAGACGATTAAATTCGTGCATAGTCACGAATTTATTCACAATGATCTACACACTATAAGTATTCTATTCCATTTTGGCAAGCGAGGAGTGTATGCTGGCATTGCAGACTAGGGACAAAGTACACCATCAAACACTTTGGCAACATTTCCCAAGGTGCCAAATCTCACCCCTCAATGTAGAGCTCAATTTGAGTGAGATTATCCATGGACTGCCCCTGAAAATATCAGCACCAATCCTCCTCCATTCACCAAGGCATCTGATATATATAGTCTCTCCTATATTCTTAGGCGCTTGCTTGCATGTATTCCAGAGCCCGCCGAAGTTCTCAAGAGCAAATTTTTGCACAATGTAAACAAACATCTTGCTAGTGGAAATTCTCCCAAACCATTAGATAGACCTAAGATATGGGATTTAAGCCTTTGTTTGAATGGAAGCCATAATGTTGGCTAACATATTGTAACCGAATCTGACTTGAGACCTAAACCAGTAATTAACTTTTTTGGCATTAATGGTGTCATGTGTGAAATGTGTGGTGTCACGTGCACAATGTTTCTAAAGTTCTTTAAGTTGAAGTTTTAAAGTATTTCAAGTTAGATCGCTCAATTCTTTAAACCATCTCTCTTTTTCAAGTGCTAAAACTTGTCTCGCTAAAGTTTCTTATTTTGCATTTCAGTTATGGAAGATATTGCTCCCGACCGGAATGCACACAGCAGCCTAATGCTCCTTTGCTTAATCATGCATTGGCTCAACAAATTTACAAAGAGGAAGAGATTCGGGTGGCTCAAGAAGATCTCAGTGCTTTGGCTTCAACCCAATAAGACGAATCAGAACTTCAGGAGCCACTGAATTACAGGCAATGCAGACAGTTATGCTCGAATCACTTCGTACGCAACACATTATTTCGAGTCAGTGGAAATGCTAAGGCTTTTTCTCCCTTGAAGGTTTCAGATCTGCAACACAGTGTCCTCGCACAAAATATCCTTGTAATATTTATCCAAGTGTACAGATTTCCACCAAATAATAATCAAGTGGCAATTTACTTTGTGCAACAATGTTATTGCTACTATGTATTGCGGCTCAAAGTTGATTGGAACGATCATCCCACTACAAGAGGTGTTGGGAAAGGGCGCCCAACCGAGAAGATTCATGCACGGGAAGCTAATCAAGAAGACCCTCCTCGCAAGAGAGGTTACACATATTTTCACGAAGAAACTGTAGTTATTGAGAAGCTTGCAACCCAAGGCCTGGATTTGGCAAGTCAAGGAGAGACCCCAACCATGTTGCGCGCTTGTATAGCAGAGCTAGAAAGAAAGTTGGCATGGTACGAGGCAAGGTATGGGCCTGTTTAACTAAGAAGAGATGGGCAATGCCGGCCCAAGTGATTCTGTTGGCACTTCAGAATTTTGTGTATCTGATCTCTTTGGAGAACAAGCCCATGATTTAAATTAAATCTCCCAAACAATACATAGATCTTTTTGTATCTTAAATATCAAGATTAGTAATTAAAACCTCTTTTTGATAGGTAAATCTCTGTTTGTTGGAACAAATGGATGTGAAAACTGTTGTTGCAATTGTGTAAGATATGTTCTCTCTACTACCCTCTTTTTAACAATGTGTGTGTGTGTGTGTGTGTGTGTGAGAGAGAGAGAGAGAGAGAGAGAGAGAGAGAGAGAAGGTATGGATTGTAAATCTAAACTCCACATAATTTTTGCATTGAAAAATTAATTGAGAATATAGTACAAACTTTACAGCTCATTCGTCCCCTCAATCACAGGCACCATGTCATCAATTTCTTTGACATCTGAACATTCCAGATCAATATCTTCCAGGTTCCATTCCATTTCATCATTAGATTTGAGCTCATTTTCAACCGCTTTGTGTGTTTGGAAGCGCCCAAACCTTTCTTTTGTGGCACATGTGGCTAACTTCACAGGCTTATGTATAAGTCGCATGTTACAAAGACATACACCAAGTCCGCATCTCGTTTAGGACTTAATCGATTTTGTTTTTTAGTATACATGAAAGCGAATGAAGACCAGTTTCTTTCAGAGCTACCACTTGAGGCGGCAACAGACAATACTCTCACAGCCACATGTTGAAGTTCCACTTTTTCTCCACCGTACTCTTTCCACCAAACTGGTGCGCTCATCATCTTGATAGAATCTATATGCCAAGGATCCCCAAACGTTCCCTCTCTACTAGTGTATGCTGTCTTTTGTGTGTATGCCACTTGTCCATCCACATTGCCTAATAGTTGAGCACACACTTTCTTGAAATCACTGATCACTTCATTGTTTGAAGATTGCTCGTGCATCTCAAACTTGGGATCCAAGACAAAACCTGCTCCATGTAAAGGAGTATGAAACTGCTCCCATCCTCTTTTGACAAATGTCATCATCATGGCTTTCTCTTTTTCTGCATAAGATGTACTATCTTTTACCTTGTGGGTGGCTTCATGCATGTACCAATAAACCCGTCCAAACATAGAGGATTGTCCACTAATCGTATCAGATGAGTGAAAGGTTCTGTGACAGTAACTATTTTGCCTACATTTCTCCAAAAAACAGGAGAGTTAACAAGCTGCTAGCATTTGGAAGCAGCAGGTTCATACTTGGGATATTTATCAAGCCAAATGTCCCATCTTCTATCTGCCACACTCTTTCAACAAGGGCTGCTTTTACCTGCTGCAGTGTAGAGAGAACGTAATATGCTGTCACAAAGCGGGTCACACAAAAAATATATAAATTTTTTGTTGGCGACTTTGTTCTAAACAAAGCGTAAGAAAATGAATGCTCTCTTATAAACATCACCAACTGGTTTGCATCTAGAAGAGTTTTCTTAATAGAAGGAACTTTTCCAAAGTTCTTTAAGAGCAAATTCAAAGTGTAAGCAGCACATGGAACCCATGTAATCTCTGGATACTTTGCTTCAAATGCTTTTCGAGCTCCTTTGTAGTTTGGTGCATTATCTGTGACAATGGCTATCACATATTTAGGTCCCCCTGCTCTTCTAATCGAATGCTCATAAACACCTAGCAAGATATCCACTAGTTTTTTCTTTCAGGGATGTATCAATTGCTTCAAGAAAGATGGCACCTCTTGGACCAATCAACTTCAAATTAATCAATGGTTTCTTATGGCAATTTGTCCAACCATCTAGAGCAATTGTGCATCCATACGCCGTCACAAAATCAAGAGTTGTGCGCTGTAAAATATTCTCTGATGCTGTTTTTACTTTATCTGAATATTCTGTACGCATCTTATTATAATCAAGAACCACAAAACCCTTCTTTGCCGTTCTCATTAAAGCATCTTTGAGATAGGATTTCAAATGACATTAAAAGGAATTCCACATGCAACAAATGCTTGAGTCCACTTAAGATGGAGTTCAAGAATAATTTGTTTCCAAAGTTCCTGTTGCAAAGTAGGATCACTTGCAACAAATTCTCCTCCAGCCCATGCTTCACTTTGGGTTATGTTAGCAATAGAGCTTCCGGTAGGATTAGAGTTAAAATTCCCAGCAAAGGATGAATGGCACCCTCCTTGACCTGTAGTAGGGGTCGAGTGAGGGTTTTGATCATTCTTGAGAGTCATCTCGATGTCCCTATCCATAGATGGAGCCATCATTCTGGGACCTCCCTTTTTTTTGCCCTCAAGAATTCTCTTTGCCTTGAGCGCCCACTTGGGAAATTTTTCAGCAATACCTCTTGGGGGGTATTTGCAAGCTAACACATTTCCAGAGATTTTGAAAACATGTTCTTTTATCCTGTGAGAAGTTCCACTAAAATTATGGTCACAGGTCTTACACCTCAGCTTTGATGTATT
Source organism: Adiantum capillus-veneris (assembly GCF_014529385.1). Taxonomy (NCBI): domain Eukaryota; kingdom Viridiplantae; phylum Streptophyta; class Polypodiopsida; order Polypodiales; family Pteridaceae; genus Adiantum; species Adiantum capillus-veneris. The sequence continues at coordinate 88,442,727 of NC_140954.1, forward strand.
CTTCCCAGTGACCAATTCATCTACCTAGTTCCACTCGTATCCTTTCACCATCTTCTTCAGATATGCAAACTCAAACAGAACCAGTTACTAAAAGCACATCTAAAATCAAACTCTAATACCATGTACATTACTCTATTCGTCAACATTTTCAACTTCTTTAAATTATAAATACCAAAAATAACTTTTTCTCAAGTGTGAGCTTTCACTTTACACATGAATCATGATAAATAAATCACTTAATCTATCTCAATAACTTCCAAGTGTGAGTAAACTCTACACAAAGAAAGATATCTTTAAAAGACCTATCTAAATTGCCTCCAAGTATGAGTGTAACTCTACACGTGGCAAGCAATCAAAATTCGCTACTCTGTAAATCTCTTCTAGGTGTGAGAATACCTCTACACAAAGAGAGAGATTATTATTTAATCTACCTAAATTGTTTGTAGTGTGAGTATTACTTTACACATGACAGTCAATCATTAGATAAATCTAACGTAAGCTACTTCCAGGTGTGAACATAGTTCAACACACAACAAGTAACTCTTAATTTTAACTATTTAACTAAAGTTACTTCTAAGTGTGAACATAGTTCAACACAAAGCAGATAACCGCTAACTTTAAATATCTTGAATCACCTCCAAGTGTGAGTTTCCTCTAACTATCTTACTTAACTTACCTCTCAATATAAGATATACTTCACACAAAGAAGGTAACTCAAAACTCCAAAGCCTATAAAAATAAATATATCCAAGTTCTAAATTTTCACTAGAAAAAACAAGAATATTTAAACTAGCATTTTTATATTTTTCTTTGTGTTGTAAGGCTCACCTATAGGTGAGATGAGGGAAGAGAGATCAATGGAATGAGCAAAATAGTCAGTTTCAACATATATAAACAAATTTATTTCGATCGAAGTACTATTTTGATCGAGCTAATATTTCGATCGAATTGCTGAGAAATTATATAATACGGTGTTTTTGCTGAGGTGGCACCGTATAATACGACCAAATAAAAATGGGTGTCATATAATACGTCCGTTTAAGGAGTAAGATACGTACACCGTATAACACACAATGCAACTTAGTTTGTGGATACTATGGAAGATTTGGAGTCTTTAGTGGATTGCAATTTGCATATGGAAAGTGAGGTCGTGTGAATGCCCCTGCCACGGTACATCATCAAGTTACAAAGACCGGCTTCAAGGCAACAAAGTATATTCTTAGAGCTTGGCTCTTAGCCCCAAAATCTGCAAGAAATGCTCTCCCACCCAAGAAACATACACACCTCCTCTCTCTTCTCTCTCTCATGACCATAGTCATGCACACACACACGTGAAAGGACTATGCTAAGACACTCAGGAAATGGAAATTGAAGCCATCCTCATCCTCGTCCTCTCCTTCACTCTCTCTCTCTCTCTCTCTCTCTCTCCCTCTCTCTCTCATGACCATAGTCATGCACACACACACATGAAAGGACTATGCTATGACACACAAGAAATGGGCATGGAAGCCATCCTCATCTTCATCCTCTCCTTCACTCTCCATGGATATTGCAAGAAAGAACACGAGTGAAAGAACAACAAGCAGGAAGAGAGTTGTGCCAATTGGAGAGAGAGAAAAGAACCGTGCAAATTGGTTGATAAAGGAAGAGAAAAGTGTAACCACCTCCAACTTCCCAACCTCCCAAATCACACGACCTTTTCTTTTCTTTATTTCAAAATTAAAGGTTACATAGCTTTAAAATTTTAGGCATAGCCTTTCATTTGGTGCACATGGCATTGGATTTATTTTTTCAACACAAGAGAGAGGTTTTATGCCTTACACAAGAGAGAGGTTTTATGCCTTGGAAGTATGATCAATAGAGATGTACAAGGTCAAAGAGGATTTAAAAAATTCTCCAGGTGTTGATGTCGAGTGGAGACTAAGTACAAGTCCGTGGCAAAGAAAGTGAAACCAGTGGCATTACCCCTACCAAAAGATTACAAAAATAAGATGGAACAAGCTGCTCTGCAACCTAGCCTTCGTGATCTAAGAAAGATTGGACACAAGTTCACACAGGATTCTTTGAAGGAGGTAAAGTTTGGTTGCCAGGACAGTTTGACAAAAGATGAAAAGGTATTCTTTGAAGACATGCTTGACAAACATGAAAAAGCTTTTGCATTTGAGCCTTATGAGATAGTGTGTGTTGATCCATCCGTTGTTTCTCCTATGGTGATCTTCACTATCCCTCATGTACCTTGGAACTTGAGGCCTATTCCTGTTCCAAAGGCTTACATAATAGCATAGTAATGAGGATGGAGAAGATGGAAAGTTTAAGCATTGAAGCATAGGTCTTGGTTGGATTTTCATCATAGCCAAGAGTGTTGGTGTAGGCTCTCAACTTCTCAAGGAGCTTCAAGAAGGAGATGGAGCTCTTGCACCTTGCATATCACACAATGAGAGTGTGTGGGTGAGTATACCCCCTAAGAAACCCCCTAGATTTCTTGGGTTGACCCCCCATTGTAGCTCATGCTTGAAGCTCATTGGACCCCTCCAGGCCTAGCCAATCACAAGCAGCAAGGGTATCCTTGGGACAAGTGTCCCCCTTTACCCTTTGAGAGAGAGGACTTAATAAATGAAAAATCAATTAATTAAATCTCTTTATTATCATTGGACCCCTTGGGTGGCCAACCAATAGGCTTCAGGCACATTGTGAGAGCAACATGAGGAGGAACTTGACAAGTGTCCCTTTTTCTTTCTTTGTACCATGCATGCCTTGTGTGAGTGTGTGGGTGTTCTCTCTCATCCCCCCTCTTGTACGGCTCACCCCTTCCTTCTAGGGATTGAATCTTGCCCTTTTAATACCTCAAGACCCTCATGCATAGGCCCAGTTCCCACCACAAGCTTGTCCCTTATGCACTTTAAGCTTGGGAAGGGTTCTCACGTCAATTTCAACCCTAGCATCTCAAGCATGTCACGCACCTCAAGCCTCTCAATCATCAAGCACCTCAAGCATCTCAAGAACCTCAAACACCTTAGTCATCAAGCATGACAAGCACCTCAATCTCGGTCAGGTTCCCACCTCAAGATCAACCCTAGATTACCTAAGGTCAAAGTACTTTTACACACATTATTGGAGGTCTTCAATGAAGCTAACCCTAAGGTCTTATTCTCCATTGGTTAGAATTTCTCTTTGATAAAACATCTCTCATTTGGGCCCCTTTACCATTGGCCCCGTGTTGGAATAGATCTGTAAGCACATGTCTATATCTTAACCCTTGTTCCCGTTTATTATCCCACATTAAGTGATCGGTTTAATATGAGAAAATCATTTGGGCTGGTTAGATATTATATTTTATGACAAAACTCATTGAGTTTCTTAATGAAAAGATAAAGATGGGTATCGTGGAGCCTTCTTGTGCTCCATAATCAAATAGGTGGTTCAGAGTTCCGAAGGAAAATGGTTCTTTACGCTTTATTCAGGATATGCAACCTCTAAATAAGGTGACAATAAAAAATGTGGATATAGGGCCAGTTGTCGAGGATTTTGCAGAGGCATTTGCAGGAAGGGCAATATATTCTATGGGATATTTGTACTTAGGGTATGATCAGTTCCAACTAGCAATGGAAAGCAAGGATTTGACTACCATGAGGACACCCTTGGGTTTAGTAAGGATGTGCACCTTACCTTGGGGGGTTAACTAATTCAGTTGCACATATGATGAATGATATGAACAAAGTCCTACATGACTTCATACCGCAAACTAAAATGCCTTTCCTTGCTGATGTGCCAATCAAAGGATGTGATGTAAGTGATATAGATGTGGCTCTAGACTCAAGAGAGTGGTGCAAGTATGTGGCAAACCATATCAATGATTGTGATAATATCTTCTCGAGGTTGAAAGAGCTGAACCTTACCTTGTCTGGCCAAAAGTTAGTGTTTGGTGTGAATCAAGTTCTTATGTAGGACATATGTGTGGGCCATATGGTAGAAGGCCTTGTCATGCAAAGATTGATGTAATTTAGAAAATGAAAGAGAAATGTATAGATGTCACTAAGGTTTGAAGGTTCTTGGGTGCATGCGTGTTTTATGTTATCTGGATTCTGCATTATGCACATGTAGTTGAGCCTTTGTGTGAACTTTTGAGAAAGAACCAAAAGTCTCAATGGGAAGAAATGCATACACATTCCATGAGAAAATTAAAGGAGTTTCTGCGTATGTCTCCAACTTTGAGGAAAGCAAACTATGAATGTGATAGATATGTAATTGTGATAGTGGATACTAGCCCCACAGGAATTGGATGAGTGATTGGAGAAGATGATGATGATGGCAAGTGATATGTGCTGGGATTTGGAGAAAAGTTTCTAAGTGCTTGTCAACGCAACTATCCACGGGTAAAAAGAAATTTATGGGGAGTAGTCATAGCTTTGAAATGTGATAAAGAGTATTTGATAGGAGAAAATGTAATAGTGGAGACTGATTGTCTACCCATTCTTGGAATGATCACAAGCTGCTCAACTCCCAACATTGCTATGTTGAGATGGATTTCCTACATAAAGTCCTTGAAGCTAGAATTTAAGCATATTGCAGGGAAAGATTATCCAATTGCAGATATGCTTTCAAGAGCAAGATATGAAAATGAAAAAGCATGGTTATCGAGGGTGAAGATGTAGGCACACAGTTCTATAGTATCTCTCATGCCAAGGGCGATCATTTTTGTCTATCAAATGCAGTTGAGTCATTTACAGAGGACCTATATCAAGGTGACTGGTTGCTTGTTGGACGTTATTTGAGCACTTTGACAAGGCAAGAAGGGTGGACTAAACAAGAGTTTAATGAAAAATTTTCATGAGAGTCTTTATGCGGGACATAGAGGTGTATTGGTCACCTTACTTAAATGAAAGAGAGGTATTGGTGGAAAGGTATGCATAAAGATGTATCTCACTTTGTGGAGTATCATGAAACTTGTCAAATGTATTCAAATGTACGTTATTGTGATGGGTTTCACCCTACTTACCCATTGGCCATGCACTATAAGTGGGTAGTAGGTCTTGTTACAATGCCATTGGGCTTATGGAAAATGAGATACATAGTGCTTGCATGGGAAGATTTAACCAACCAAGTTGAAGGTTGTGCTCTAAGAACAAAAAACACAAAAGGGGTATGTAAGTTCCTCTATTGGCTATTATGGATGAGTTGGGAAAATAACAGCACGGGCAGGGGTGAGTTGGAGCAAGGGAGTTTTTTTCTTGGTTGGGCATCAAACTTGCTCTCACTACTACATATAATCTTGCGAAAAATGTTAAATCGGAGAGTGGGAATCCTCCTATCATTAAAGCTTTGGCTAAGGCCTGCAAACATAAAATGGGAGAGTGGCCTAGGTTATTTACTTATGCTTTATGGGCTGATAATACAACTCATAGCTCAGTTACTGGTTATATGCATGTTGAGTTGATGTATGGTCAAAAACCTATATTGCCAATTGAGGATTTAATTGCCACATGGAATATATTACCTTGGGAAGATGGAATGAGTAGGGAATACCTTCTTACTTTGTGCATACAACAGTTAGAAATAAGGCCTCAAGATATTGAGAATGGAGTAGCACGATTGAAAGATGCAAGGTTAAAGAATAAATACAGATTTGAAGAAGCATAGGCTCATAACTAAAGCTATTGAGGAAGGTGATTGGTTGTTACTAAAGTCCTATTGCCGAAGCTACTCAACAACTTTGCGATAACATGTGAAAGAACCAGGAAAATTGGGTATGAGTTGGGATATTCTCAAGATGTTAATGCCAAGTGGAATCCATCACTCATCTTTTTTTTCCTATTCTTACACTATCAAGATTATTTATCCTTATCTTCTATCTGTCAAGACACTCAAGCCACAAACAATTGATGTCAAGGACCTGCTTATTGGGGAATTGTAGAAGGCTTGATATTCCCACCTGGACTGTTTAGAGGGGTTATATTCTGTGGTTCATATGGCTAAGAAGGAATGTACTACTATTATAGTATACTCCCTATCACTCTTTTTCCCTCTTATATGAGCTCAAGAAATGCTCAAACTCACTTTATAACAAATCTTGTACTGTACGAGCTAATACCTTATCATTTATCTCTTGCCTGCAAAAGCTATTCAAATAGTCTCAATGGAAGAAAAAGATCCCAATGTTCTACTTTGCCCCTAGATTCCTTATGAAGGACTTACTCTTGATGTTGTGATCTACTATCCTCGAGGTGATCCTCCCCCTCCCTGTGTGCCCTTGCATACTTTTTAGCTTTTCTTTAATACAATTTCTACTTCATTAGAGAAAAAAACAATACATGGGACCCACAAAAAGGGGGTCGGTCCATCCCATACAAACCAACCAGTTAGGACGATATGAAACTCTGCAGGCTAGAGGAGCAAGGCGACTCTGTGCTTGCTTGAAATTGAATGGAAACCTTGGTTGCCTCACCCCTCTCTCTTCTCATATCCCACATTACCTTTCTCTCAAGCTCTGAGTTTCTTCTCCCCCCCTTCCCCTTTGGGGACAGGGAGTGTCATGGAGCTCCAATCAACTCTACTCATCAATAGTTTTACTATGAATCCCTCTGCTAGCCCTAAACAACAGAGGTATACTGACTCCTAATACCCTATTTCATTTTCTCAACTCCTCTACTAATGTCCACTTTGGATTGATCGCTTTGAAAGGTGTCTCATCAACTAGACATCCTCACCATCTCCAAATTTTCTATGCCGCAATGGTAGGGAACCTCCCCTCAAGATCAACTCATAAAAATATTCTCAGGACACGGTCAAGGTGTTGGAGTCCTCCCCCAACTCCCTACCTCAATCGTGCTCAAGTCAGTATCCCACATTCAATGGTAACTCACATTGTCTCTCTTGGCAAGGACACAAGACAAAGTACGTAAGTAAACCATTTTAATTCAGGTACTCACTTTCAACTTCTGAATATTAAAAAAATTCATGCCTCCCCACAAGGACAACATGCAAGAGCCCCAGAGAATATAGCAAATGAGCACGCACACTTCGAACCAAACAGACTCTCAAGGTGTCATAAAATATAATATCTAGCTTTACCAAATTATTTCTCATATTAAACTGATCATTTAATATGAGAAGATAAAAGGGGAACAAGAGTTAGGATATAGATATGTGCTTCTAGACGTATCTCCATAGGGGACCAAAAGGAGAAATGGATGCATCTCAATAGGGGTCCAAAAGGAGACGGTCTACCAAAGAGCAATGTGCAATAAGTGATTCTAGATTTACCTCAACAAGGGACCAAGGGGAGATATGGTTACATCTCAATAGGGGTCCAAAAGGAGGTAGTTTATCAAATAGCAATGTGCATCTAATGGACCTTAAAAGACCTTAGGGTTAGCTTCATTAAAACCCTCCAAAAGTTAGTGTTAAAAAGTCCTTTGACCTTAAGCAAGCTAAGACTGATTTAGTGTTAAAAATTCCTTGACCTTAAGCAAGCTACAACTAATTTAGTGGGAATCCTACCCAAGCATGAGGTGCTTTTTGGCTTGCTAATAACTAAAGTGCCTAAAGTGCCTAAAGTGTTTGTGGAGCCTTGCCTAAATCTTGAGGTGATTTTTATCCTTAAATCAATAAGGTTCTTGAAGTGTTCAATTCAAAGATAAATTTTCAAGAGGCATAAATGGATTCCATGCTTAATTGACTAAGTGCTTGTGTTGGGGGTTCCATCGTTGCAATAGCTCCAATGACCAACAAAATTATCAATTCGATTGCAAAACGCACACAACACTAATCCTATCATGCAGCACACTAATCACAACATAGATCTATCGAGCACCAACTCCAATCAAATCTACATGTACACACAAGAAAAAGAGGTCAATCACAAAGATTAGAGAGGGGTTTACCACTGATTAGTTAAGATCTAGTTAATCTAAGAATCATAGGCAATCATAAGAAGCATGAGAGAGGAATAGTGAGAGAGAATGAATCATTGGTTAGTGTTAATCAAGTCTCATGAGCAAGGAAAAGCTCAAGGACTCCATAGACACACATCTCAAGAGCTCTCACCAAAGAGTGTTCTCAACAAATGATCTTGAGAACCCTAATTTCCTTTACACACTATCTTATGTACCTAGGGTAAAAATATGCAATGTTCGGGCGCCCAAGGCCGTTAGGGCTCCGCCACTTATTGAACCTGCTACCTAGGCACAATAACTAGCCTATTCTTTACATCTTGGAACTCCCATTGAGCCCATAACACATTAGAAATATCACAATGGCTTGAAATAAATCCGGAATTTACAATACGTGACCATTTTTAGAAAACGTGAAAAATGTGTAACTCCAATCTTTACTGCTTCTTCATGTTGATGTTTGATGTGCATTTGTACATCTTTGGTCTTTAACAGCTCCTGTTAATTGACATTGACTCTGTTAACATTCCCTCTTTCCGATTTTAGTGCCCATCCTCGGGCACTATTGAAAAGTGTCCGTGGAGGATGTGGATGGTTTTTGTTTGGTTGTTGATGGGCAAACTTCTGCAATTGTCGTTGAATTTGTTGATGAGGCTCATATTTTTGCAGCATCTTCATTGGCCCAAATATGTATGTTGTGAGAGTTGATGTTGCATTTTTCCGATGTAATAGCATAATGATGAGGCTTCTCTTTTTTTATGAAAAGTATGTACACGGAAAGTAGAATGATGAGGTTCTGAATTAGGCTCTAATACTTAGATGACCAAAGGGAAAAAACACGGTGGGAAAAAGATGCCTTTGGGATACGTGCATTATTGGAGTACTTATTAGCATGGAAAATATTAATAAAGTACTCAAGGGATTATTTGCTGATAGATATGGAATTAAAAAGTCGGTAAATATGAGAGGGTAGCATGATGGAATATTGGTTTTCTGGTTGTAGTCCACTCAAGGTGTATAGGTGGAAGCAAAAAAGAGGATCCAATGCATATGTCCTATAATGGACATCCTATTTATGCATACACAAAAATGCATGGGAAACAATATGTTGTGCAAGTAAGATTTTGAGGGGTTCTTTAGAAAGATGGTGTAGCTATAAAAGCATTTCACATGGCTTTGCAAGCTGGCTGTGCGCTCCTTGCCGCATTGTTGAAGCAAGGGACTTGCCTAACATTGTGCGCGAGCCACAGACGGCTCCAAGTACACAACTAGCTTAACTAGTAAGCTCAAAAGAGGGCAATGGTGTGTCACTCACTGCTCTATGCTCCTGCCGTGGAGGATTCCTCACCGCGAAGAAGAAGGAGACGCCGCTAAGTCACGCTCAACCGCTTCACCGCCGTCGTGCCGTCGTCGCAATGCTCGATCGCACTCTCTCTCTCTCTCTCTCACATACACACACACACACAGGGAGGTGAAGAAGAAGAAGATGGAGATGGAGATGGAGCAAGAGAACTCTTCTATTGCACAAATGAGAGAATGAGTGAATTTTAGGTTTAGTTGGCTTTTATATGAGCTCACCCCATTCACACTTGGGCTCCCATGCTTAGCCAACTAATCCCTTGAATGTCCTAGTTAGAGTGCGCCTCTCATCGGCGATCACTCTTACCCTTTTCCTATTGGACCGACAAGCCCGGTACCTGACTCTACCAAATAAATAATACAATGTCCACCGTAGGTTACAACGTCCGTCTCGTAGGTGATAGGGTGTCCGTGAGCCATGAGGGTTAACATGCCCCCCTTCCTGATGTAGATTACGTCCTCGAAAGCTATTGAGTTGAAGCTCGTAGGTCGAGGTGGAAGAGCATTTGAGATGAATGTCCTTAGCCTTCATTAGTCACTGCAAAATCAAACAACATTGCACAGTAATTGCATTCTCATAAGCGATTAAAAAGCATATGCAATTTTAGGCAGACAATTGATTGGTAACAGAATTTTAAACAATTTGTCAGCAATAAGCATTAAATTGCAATGTAATCAAATGCATAAACAGATGTAAAGGTAAAAAATTAAACAAGTCTGGGGTCGCTACACTACAAGAGGTTGTGTGCTCTTGTGACGCTGTTAGCGACGAAAATACACTGGGTTTTTATAACCCCCGGCGTCGCTAAAACCGTCGCTAATAGCGTCGCTACGAGAGCGTCGCTATATGCGTCGCTATAGGCATCGCTATATGCATCGCTATCTGTGTCGCTATATAGAGACGCTCATAGCGACGGTTATAGCGACGTTTACACAGAAGTCTATAGCGACGCTCATAGCGACGCTACAGAGCCATAAATAGCAACGCTCGAGAGAAATTTTTTTTGGTGACAGGGCATTGAATGCCCTGCCACCCATCAACCATATTGTACTTGATTCACTTTTTAAAAAAAGTGCAAGGGTAGATAATAGACCCAAAATAGTCACCCACAAGACACATTGTTTGCAAAATTGACAAGCGTAAAATTGACAATTGTACACATCATAGGCAAAATGAATTGATTGGAAAATGTAATAATGACAATTGTACAACATCATAGGCATAAAGAATTGATTGGCAAAATGAACTGCGGTGACAAATGTAATAATATACATGGTTCAAAAAGACGTATAAAATCCGTCTCATGATACATAAGCTATGAGAAACCCTAAACTAATGCTATCTACCTATGGCTAAACTGACGTCGTCTAGTCAGACATCTCATCGCGTCCAAGCGGCGTATCTGTCGGATTCTGCAAAAAAAGACAATAAGACAGCTTTTAGTAAGTATAAACATATAACGACATTTATAAAACAATACAAAAAATAGAAAAGAGTAAACCCTAATACTAACCATGCCTCTGCGAGAACTGAGAATGTCCATCAGGGTGTTTAAGCCCTTCCTGCCTGCGTACTCGCGCTCGTACGGTGTGGGATCACGTCCTGTCATCGACCACTGTCAAAACATAAAAAGAATTCATTATGTTAGAATTAAAAAACTCATAAACCCTAAACTATCGAACATAAAGAGCAATGCGAAAACACTTACAAAATCGGCCTCAAATAATGTCCATCCACCGCTCCCCAAGTGGTGCGAGCTCCCTGCCTCTACTCGCGCTCTGGCTGCATCCTTTTGTTGCTTCCACTTGTCGGGATTCTCGCGCGCTGCTTTCTTCGCATTCTTCCAATCTTCTTTGGCCAGCCAATCTGGCCTGTTCCACCCATGCTTGATTGCTTTTTGCACTTCGGAACGCTTGTGTTTGCAGTACTCGCGCATTCGAATCTTCATCAGGTCTTCATTGAAGCGCCGATCCCGTGTTGGAACAAGAAACTCATCATGAAGTATGCTGATGACTCTGTTTTTTAAATCACTTGGTACTTCACTCCATTTTTTTAGTATGTAGTGTCTAAACAGCTGAGAGCAAAGACCACGCATGCGCGAGATCACCTTCTTGCCGTCATCATCCATGATGATGCCGCCGCTGAAGTCGACGGAGTAAGGCAAGCCCTCTGGCCGGTGACGCGTGAACCTGGGTGTCCCGACAGAGGTCTCTAGCGGCGTGTCGATGGGGGTACGGACGTCAGGTGTCTCCATCGGCGTCTGGGCCCCGAAGCGAGGAGTGTCGAGTGGGGTGGCTCCTGGCGGAGTAGGTAGAGGTGTGTAGCTGCTAGGAATAGTCAGCCGTGCAAAACCTGGCGTAGATGGCAATGCTGTGGCTGGTGTGGGGGCAGGCAAAGAAGGGGAGGCTAATTAAAGAGCCTCGTCGAACACGAGGCGGTGTGGAGGCATCGGTGGCGGAATCCCCACAACAACCGCCACCGCCACCACTAGAGCGCCGGTGTCTAGACGAGTGTGAAGCTCGTCTCGTCGACGCGGAAGCTTCAGAGCGCGCCGAATGCTCCGAAATAGAGGGAGATGCGGATGGAGTAGGAACGCGCGATGATGCGCCAAAGCGATGACGCTCCACGTACCACTGTCTCTGCTGCAGTGATAAAGAAGAAAGAAACTCCTCATCATCCATACCTGCATTAAACACACGAATATTTAAACTTAATATTGAATGAATAGAGTAGACAATGACGCAAAGACCATTAAATACAATGACGTAATGACGCATATAAATACAATGACGCAATGAATTGAGTGATAGAAGAGGCAAGTCGAAAACTCAGAATTTTCAATCAAAAGATGTGAGCGCGAGTAGAAAAGAGGCTTTAAGAGATCTCTCTCTCATCCTCGCATAACTCAGCATAACTTCCTATATCTATATAGAGCTCTCCGTTTAAACACATATCCTCTGTTTCATTTTGTAGCTCCTCTGCATGCACCCCATATAGAGTAGTAGCATCTTGATGCTCGTCTGGCACCACTGCAGCGGCTTCTGATTGAGCATCTTCTCTGATCTCCTCCATTGATGCCGTTGTGATTGGCACATGGTAGCCTTCATACGTCCTTGCACTACAAGGGGCTACCTCTATGACGTACCACCAGTTTGATGTAGACTTTGTAGGATGAAATATTACCTGCCAGAGCCACATAACTTACATGAGAGCTTTCAAGCACATAACTTGTAAAAGGGGGATGTTAACTATTTACATACTTACTTGTTCACAATGCTCGGGTAGTACGAAAGTGTCTCTTAGGTCAGTCCATTTCTTAGTAGAATCCACCTCAAGAAAACCAGACTCTCCTCTACGCACAGTAGCGTTGCGACCCTCCATGATTATCTTGAACCATTGCACGTCGAACAAGTCGACAAAAAATCCTTTGTAATCGATCCTCAAAATCTCTCGCAGCGTGCCGAAGTAAGTGAGTTCTGCCACCACAGGATCTGCATCAGAGGAACGTCGTCGACTAGACTGTTCAAATTTTGCCATGATTCCACAATCTTGAGTAAAACGCTTTTTGTCGATTCGTTCCACCCTAAAATGTCGACCTTTACACCATGCTGCTGTGTATGACTTATACTACAACGAACAAAGATTATGAGTGGCCGTTCAAACGTTTAGAAATAAAGTCACTAGCTAGTCGTACATTGCAAACTTACCTTGGTCGCGCAACCCCTAGAGTACTCCCACTCTTCCTCAGTCACTTCGTCACCGCATTGTTGTGCGCTTTTCAATTGGTTGTGCAACCATCTTAAGCACATGAAGGTTGGTAGGCTCTCCAGAACCGTCGGATAGTGCATCGGTGGTCGTCTTCCCCGTCTCCACTCGATTCGTGCCCTTTGTCGCTCTTGCTTTGCATCCTCATATTGTGAAATCCACTTTTGCATCACTGGATTGTGAAGCATGCAAAATCGGTTGATTTTAGCCTCTAGATCATCCGTCATCTTCTTCTCAACACCGAGATTGCACATGACAATCCCAGATATGCGCTCATCATCTATGGTTCACCATAGCGTGTCCCGGGCTTTATCAAATCCTTCTAGCCACTCTCCAATGTACACTAGGGACTCTGATACCAACCAACCTTCTGCCATGCTACCCTCCGGACGTGCCTTTTGACGCACATATCCCTTAAGCGTTTTCATGAAATGTTCTAAGAAGAACATCCATCTGGAATGAACTGTGCCAGCTATTTCCACCTCATCAACTATGTGAATAAGAAGATGCATCTGAATGGTTAGCATGGTAGTAGGAAAATGTTTCTCAAACATGCACACAAGCTCCGCAGCATTTAGTTTGGCGAATGGTATGGAGTCTACGTTGATCTCCTTTTGTGAGATCCATTGCACCAGCTTTGCAAGTTTGTAGATTGTGTTACGGATGTCGAGAGACAAACATCCCTCAATGGCAACCGGTAAAATAAACTGTAAAGTATGTGCAACAATGATAATAAAGTCCACATTTTATGCAATGATATTAAAGTCCACTATGAACGTACCTGACACATTTTATGCCAATCGTGTGACTTCAAACCGGTAATCTTTCCTTCTTTAGTAAAACACGTTCAGAGCGAGTGCATTACGCCAGTGGGGGTCTGCAAAGATCGAATGGTCTCTTTTACTGCGCGTTCTTGGGCTCCTGTGAAAATCCATGGTGCTTTAGGGAGTTTTATCGATCCATCAGACACTGTTTGCGGCCACTACTGCTCCATACGATCCACATTTCTAAGGTCAACTCTGGCTCCCAAAGTATCTTTCTTGCCGGTCAGATGGTCCCATAGTAGATTACCCACATTCTTGAATATGTGCATTGGATCGAGCAAGTGATTGATCATGAGTCGGGGCCAGTATGGTAACTCGTACCATAGAGATAGTCTCTTCATCCCTAGAGGCAATCTGTCATCGCACATCTCCTTCTGCTCTAACCATGCTTGTGCAGACATCCTTGGTGGCTCTCTTCCCAAAAAGCCATCGCGTAACACATGATTCTCTGGAAGATACGCTTGATGACCTTCGTATATTTGCTTCTTCAGTGAGGGCGCCCTACGTGCATTCAGTCTAGGTCCACATGTGACACATGCTCTCTATCCGCTTGTTTGAAGCCCTGCATGTATACACATGATAATAGATCAACTATGGGAAAAAACAAGATTTACAGTGTCTGAGTGAGGAGTGTCAATAGATCACCTGAGCATTCTGTTAGCCCGGGATAGTCATGCATGGTCCACATTAGAATGCCTCTGATCAAAGCATTCCGTCGTCCTGTGTGTTGGCTCATATCCACCACCTCTATGCCAATCCACAATTGTTGTAGATCTTCCAATAGTGGACGAAGATACACATCCATATTCCCCACTTTATATCGCCCTGGCACAATCAAGCTTAGCCATAGGTGCCCCTTCTTCGTAGTCAACCACGGGGGAATGTTGTAGTTGACGATGACAACGGGCCATACACTGTAAGATGTTGATCTTTGACCAAATGGATTTACGCCATCCATAGCCAGGCCTAAGCGCAAATTTCAAGCTTCCTTGGCAAAATCCGACCATGTTCCATCTATATGTTTCCAAGCTACGCAATCTGCACGAATTCGTAGCACACCATCCGAAGATTTATTCTCCTCATGCCATGATGCTAGGGCGGACATGGACTTACATTCGAAGAAATGCTTGATGCAAGGAAGCAGAGGAAAATGTCGCAAAACCTTTTGTGGAATTTTTGTCCCGTGGAGATCTACTCGATATCTTTCGAAATCACATTTCGGACACTTCTCCATGTCTATGTATTCCCCTCTGAAAAGAATGCAGTCATTAGGACAAGCGTGGATAGAATTGTAATCCATCCCCAAGTTTCGCAAAATCTTTCTTGCTTCATCTCAGGAATCTGGCATCACATTGTCAGCTCGTAGTATGTGCTCTTTAAGCAATCTACACAACATAAAAATACGATACAGTCGTGTAAAAATCTATCAGATCATTATACATTTAGAGTTTTATTAAAGTAAACTAATTGTAATAGATCACCTGAAAAGCGTTGTGATGCTAGTGTCACTCCATCCAAACTTTGCCTGCATGTTGAGAAGAACCAGGAGTGCTTTCAATCTAGACATACGTGCTCTATTATACAATGGCGTATCGGCTTCACTTTTCATATCATCATAGATAAGCATTTCTGAATCCATGATCGTATCGATCATTTCATCAATCTCGGGCTCAAACATTGCCTCGTTGGGAATGTGCTCTGCATGATCATCCCCCGAGCTATCAGAGGCTACATCTTGTGGCCTCACATATGCTGCTTGACCAAAGCGCTTGCGAACACGTCTATTGGGTTGCAAGATTGCTGCTTGTTGGCCAGCGTCAGAGTCCAACGAGTTATAATTGGCAACAACTCGATCTATAATAGATGGATCGAACTCGCCAAATTCACAAACGTGCTGCAAAGAAACACGTCTTGTCCGTCGCACATCATGCTTGCATTGATTACAAGGACATAAGACCCTCGTTGAGAGATAGGTGTTTCGGTTGGACGGTCCCACATCCTCGTCACTACTCATAATGAGGATAAAAATCTTATAACCTGGACAACAAATTTAATATTCTATTGGCATTCTTCTTCTTATCTCTCTCTCTCTCTCTCTCTCTCTCTCTCTCTCTCTCTCTCTCTCTCTCTCTCTCTCTCTCTCTCTTTACCTCACATTCTCTAGTCATGTCCAATCCCCGCACACCTCAGTCTAGAGGTGCACGGAGATCAGAACCACCGGGTTATAATGTCGTCTTTATTGGTCAATACCTATATTTGTGGGTACAAGAAATCTACAGACCCACGTCTACATGATACTGCATGTAGTGGACAAAACCCCTTTGCCTCTTCTCTAGCTTTAGCACTTCACAGCATCTTAACATCTTTTCACAGTAGATCTTTTCACTGTTCATCTAACACTAAACCCTAAACCGTAAGTAATTCTTGCGTGGACTCGATCTAACGTAAATAAGCGTAAATCTAACTAAAAATAAACCTAAATCTAATTTAACGTAGGTCTACATCTAACCTAATCTTTAACGTCTTTTGGGATAGTTTCCTACGACGTTAAAACTCTCTTCTTCTTGTGTGTGTGTGTGTGTGTGTGGGTAAACCTAAATAAACCTAAGTCTAATCTAATATAACATAAATCTAAATCTAACGTAAATTATGTTCTATTAAAAACAAAGAACTAAACTAACAGGGATTATAAGAACCTTAAAACTGATTTAACACATAATTTTTCACATAACTCGGCAAGAGTTGGCATTCTCATCACTAAAGATGTGAGAGTTAACTTCCGGCGGTGACGCTGCCTCATCTCCATCCACATGTGACGACAGCAATTGGCCCTTTAGACCGTTCTTGCTCTTGTTACTAACTTTGAAGTTGCTGCTGAATGACTAGAGGTTGTCTAGATGGTCATTGTGTCGGGGATGTAGTGACTCTTGCCGCCCTGAAGATCCACCTTCTTCCCTATCTTCTGAAGACATTTCACCATTAATTTTGGATCGACGGAGCCCACCATGAGTGAAGGCAGCAATACCCTATATTCCATTGAGGGCTTTCTTCACCCGCTTCATGCAGGCATCGCAGTCTATGGAGACCTAAATCTAATCTAATATAACGTAAATCTAAATCTAGCATAAATAAACGTAAATCTAATTAAAAATAAACCTAAATCTAATCTAATTTAACTTAAATAAACCTAAATCTAATTTAACGTAAGTCTACATCTAACCTAATCTTTAACGTCTTTTAGGATAGTTTCCTACGATGTTATAACTCTCTTCTTCTTGTGTGTGTGCAAGTGTGTGGATGTGTGTGCCAATAAAAAGAGATAAATGGTATTACCTTTCTATCACCCATGCCAAGTATGATAGATTGGTTATGCCATTTCCCTCTTGAATAATAGGTCTTGAGTTCAACTCCTCGTCGGCTAGATCTTTAGGTCTTTTAATTTTAATTAGTTTCCTACGACGTTAAATTAGTTTCTCTCTCTTTCTCTCTCAATGTGTGTGCGTTTTTTTGTTTATGCATGTTTTCTCTCTCTTTTCCTCTCTCAATGTGTGCGTTTTTTGTTTATGCATGTTCTCTCTCTCTTTTTCTCTCTCAATGTGTGCGCTTTTTGTTTATGCATGCTCTCTCTCTCTTTTCCTCTCTCAATGTGTGTGTGCATTCTTTGTTTATGTATGTGTGTGTGCGTTTTTGTTTATGTTTGTACTCTCTCTCTCTCTCTCTCTCTCTCAAAAACACTATGTGTGTGTGTGGATGTGTGTGTGTGAGAGAGAGAGAGAGGGGAAGGGAACAAGAGAGTGAGGAGAGGGAAGGAGCATACCTGGCTCTCCTTCCTCTCCTCGTGTGTGTGTGTGTGTGTGTGTGTGTGTGTGTGTGTGTGTGTGGAGAAGCAAGAGAGTGAGAGAGAGAGAGAGGGAGAGCGTTACCTGCTCCTTGCTTGAGGGCGCCGAAAAACTCAGATCTGAGATCTGAGTTTTTGGGCGCTCTCTGTTATTTTTTTAGCCCAGTCGGCGTCGCTATGAGCGTCGCTATGAGCTTCGCAAATTTCTTTGTAAATTTGCGACGCTCATAGCGATGCCGGGAAATTTTTTTTTGAGCGTCGCTGTGTGAGCGTCGCTAATATGAATAGCCTCTTGTAGTGCTAATTTAACGGTCGAAAGGCACTAGAGATCGACTATTAATACCATGGGTAAGCTTCTTAATTTTCTTTGGTTAATTAAGTTGTTTAATCGCGAGAGCCAAGTATTTCATGTTCGAGGGCTGACTAGAGGCTATACCTAAAGGACCTTGTAGTTAAGCTACGATAAAAGGAATTTCTTATGAAATCATCGCCTGACTGATTACCTTTTCTTTGACCCCCCAAAGTCTTTTCACAGTGATTCAATTTGATGTGTGTGCTTATTTTGTATGCCTTGGGTTTTTTGCTTTTCTAGTACCATAGGCAATACATGTGAGTGAAGTACCAAATCAAGCTGAGATTTCTCTTCCAACTTAGGATTTTACATTGTGGCTTTTGATGTTTTGTTTGTTCATTTTCAACATTTTAATTTTGTAACTTTGGGGGGTCATATAACACTGATACACCTCCCCAGGCTCATCACACTAGTAAACTCCCTTTATAATACTTAAGCTAAAGGTCAATAGGGTCAAGCCCACTAGAAAGCCCTAGTACATTTCACACAATGCTGCCTAAATCAAATTAAGAACCTAAGTAACCATTGATTATTAGGAAGGCATTCCCCATGGTATTAAGAGAAGATCTGTAACACCTAACTTGGTCAAACTAGCTTAGTCAAATTGCTTGATTTGTAAACTTAGACAAGTGATTATGACAAAAAATTACATTGAATTAAATGTTTGATACTAAGCAAATGTGGTGAATATTAGGCTACCAATCACAATTAAAGCAGACAATCATAGATGCAAAAAAGATAAGGGGCAATGCTAATGGACAAGAAACACCTGTTTGTGTCGATGGTCGCGCTTGATTTGAAGAGTGAGTGGAGATAAAGATTCCATGAAGGTCCAAATCCTATCAATAGCAACACGCTCCTGTACACACTAGGAAACAAAAGGAATACCTCCAAGAGGCACATTAGTGGGAAAAGGTACCAATACTTATTGAACACAACAAAAAACATAAGGAACCCTAACCTAATTAGTTGCACTCCCCCTAGAGAGTCAAGGGAATAGGATATTGTAGAGGTTGGGGGGAAACCCTAAGGCTAAACCCCTATCCTCGTCGTCCAGATAAATAAAGTCATCATCCATGAGACCATATGTGCCATCCGTGTAGTCCTGTAAATTTTCTTCTTCATCATAGGTGCCCATGTTTACTAAGAAGGTCACTACACGCCTATAGTCATCTTGGTCAAAAGGGTAGGCTTGTGCAATGGGAGAAACGCTCTCTACTAAGTATGGATCAGACGTGGTCAAGAGACGTATTAGCCATTCTAACTCCTCAAAATTCCTCTCACATGCTAGCGTACCTATCAAATCACATTCACATGCAAGCACTGGAAAGACCATGTGAAATATTTGTGAAAAGTAACTAGGGTACCTCTCACCCAAGGCGGGAGTGGAGGACTCTAGCGTACTAGCCGTATCTGTACCCGCAAATAGATGATGGTTAGAGTGCAAATATTACAAGGGTCGTGTTCTTGTGCATAATTTGTTTTTATGATTTTGTGTTATGGCTCTTGTTCTTTTACTTTTTTATCTCATTTTTGTGAGTATAAGGCTTTATATATACATTCCCTAAGATTGGAGATTAAGAGGTCAGGGAGAAAGGTTGAGAGGGAAGCAAGTGAATAATGGATGTCCACAAACACTCCCCCCTTCCTTGGGTAGATCATACCGTTTGAAATGATGTCGTCACCCTTTGAAACCAGTTGTTATAGATGAATATTTTTTCCAATAGTTTTCTATTACCTTAGGTGCCTCGTCGAGTTGCAAGGGTGGTAAGGTACTCTCCCAGGATCTAACTTGAAGTGGTTCATCAGGTGATTCTTGAACACTAGAAGGTGTGGATTCCTTTGTAGCTTCATGGAGGTCCACTATTGTAGGTGGAGGCTGTGTAGAAGCTTTTACCTCTATGGATGTATTACATGAGGAGCTAGAAGCTTCATGTAACTCCCCCCTTCCTGAGCTAGGTGGAATAAATTGGTGTTGCCTTGGAGTCCAAACTAGATCTGGACTATGTGTGTAGCATTCTGTGATCTTTTCCTTCCCACGGTCTGCCGTTGGCTTTAGCATTACACTGTTTGACTCATATGGGTTTGTTGTCGATAGGGAAGGACACATTTTACGTTTAGGTACCCAGATTTGCTCATTTCCATCATAGTAGCCTTGGGATTCTAATAGTCGTTTTGGAATCCATCATCATTTGGTCTTGACTCTCCTAGAGCGCGCTCTTGGTTTTCCAGGGGAATTTTTTCTTGGAATGGATGGGAGGGTTGAGGTAGTTGGAAGTAAGGCCTTGGGGACCCATTGATATGTACTCTTAGGTCGTGCAGGTTGAGTACTTTCAATATTACTGCTTGCTGCAACTACAAGTGTTGAAGTGCTAGGTTCATGGGTAGCCGGCAAAGATGAGTTAACCACCTTGGCTTGTGAATGTTGGCTATCCTTCAACTCTGCTAGAGTTTGTAACGTAGGTGACTTTGCTTGAATGATAGGGGTAAGAGTCGGTGGTCGCGTCGTGACACTACCAGTATCCCAATCAATAGTGCATTTGGTTGCCAACATCCACGTGCGTCCCAGGTTTACGTTGCCTTCCATAGCTCCCACGGGCATGACTAGAAACCTCTGCACTATGCTTCCATTGTCATAGACAACAGGGGTCTGAAGGACTCCAAGAATAGAAGTTTTCTTTTTATTAATGCCCTTGACTTGCATCGTACTCGGGGATAGGGTCGGTTTCCCTAATTGACACCAAACTCCATAGGATAACAAATTGTGTTTAGCTCCCGTATCTAATGAGGCATTGTATAGTACTTTCCCATAGGGGCTATTTAGCTCAATTGGATATCGTAGGGGTGGCTCAAATTCTAATGAGTCTTCATCTGTGTCCTCGAAAAATGCTTGCGTGATTCCCAGATTAGCCTCTCGTTGGCGTCTAAGACGTTGTTGTCGTTCTCGAGCCTCAACTCTTGCTTGGATTTTTCTAAGCTCTGCTTGTTCCTTGGCAGCCTTCTTTTAATGGATGGCTTGCAACTCTTCCTGGCTTAGAGGATCATAATATCTTTTGAATTTACTCCCATTAAGGAATCCAATGGTTTCAACTTCATCTAGAGTCTCCACACGAATGGTACCTTGCGGGGTAATTTCACACACTCGATATGGTCCCTTACCAGCGTATTTCAATTTCTTCTTTTCATTACGTATCCCGTACATAAAAAATTTATCACCAACCTTGATGTCTTTATCCTTTAAATGGCTATCAAACCACTTCTTTCTCCTATCCTTCTCCACTAGAGCATTTCGCACAGCTAATTTCCTCTCTTCATCTAGCCTTCCCAGGATATATAAACGCTCCACTAAGGGGTTACCATCCCAACCTTCTTGAGAAGCTACTCGAAGACTAGGAATGACAAACTCCCATGGCATAACTGCTTCTTGGCCATACACCATCTTAAACGGTGTGCAATTAATAACAACTTTATACGTAGTACGATAAGCCCAAAAAGCTGATGTAAGCTTTAGGTCCCAATCAATGCAATGAGCCTCAACTGTCTTTGTCAAAAAGGAGATGAGAGTTTTGTTGGTACTCTCAGCTTGGCCATTTGCTTGGGGATAATAGGGTGTAGACTTGTGGTGAGATATCATGAAGTTTGATGTGAGTTCTTTTATTACTTCATTTATAAAATGAGTTCCATTGTCACTCACAAGTTCAAAGGGGCATCCAAAACGTGTGATAATGTTCTCAAAGAGGAACTTAGCTGTTGTTTTTGCATCCGCCTTCCGTGTTGCTTTTGCTTCAGCCCATTTGGTTACATAGTCAGTAGCCACAATGATATATCGTGATTGCGTGTTACGTGCAGCCGGACTAATCGGTCCTACAAAGTCTAAGCCCCACTTTTCAAATGGTTGGGTTACCTTGATGGGATGTAGAGGCATCCTATCACTTCTTTGTGGCTTCTTGAAGCGTTGGCATTCATCACATCCCTTTGCAAAAAGTGATGCATCCTTAAACAGAGTGGGCCACCAATAGCCTCTGACTGTAAGATCTTTCGGGCAGTCAATTTTCCTGAAAAGTGACCACCAGCTACGCCCATGTGTGCCTCTTGTAGAATCTATAAAAACTCATCCTCGTGGGAACAACGTCTAAGAACATCATCTTTTCCTCTCTTGTAGAGAGTTTCCGCCAGTAAGCAATAGGGTTCGCATTCCTTGATTAATTTTTGAGCTATATCTTTTCGCAGCTCTTTGGTTGGAAAACCATTAACTAAGAAGTTAACAATCTTTTCACTCCATTCAGGCATTGTCTCAACAATGAACAAAGGAGTATCAGGCAATTCATCATCAACCCCTGTAGGAGCTTCGCCATTAGGGATACGAGATAAATGATCCACCATGACATGTTTTCTCCCAGGCCTCACAACAACAGTGAAGTCAAACTCAAGAAGAATTAACAGCCATCGTGTAATTCGACCTGTGGAACACGGCTTGTTTACCAAATATAGCAATGCTTGATGATAAACATAAAACACAAACTTGGTAGCAAGAAGGTAATAGCAAAATTTCTTTACTGCGTAAATCATAGCTAGACCTTCGCGCTCTATAGTAGTGTAGTTCATCTCGGTATCATTTAATTGGCGACTTGCAAAGCTAATAGGGTAGTCCAATTTATCTTCCGTCCAGTGAAACTCGATAAGTAGCTTGTACAATGGACGCGCTATCTCGGCAAAGTTTAAAATAAAACTTCGATAATAACCAACATGGCCCATAAATCTTTGAACTCCTTTATAGTTAGTAGGTGGTGGAAAATCGGCAATGGCTTTAATCTTACTCTCATCTGTGGATATCCCATTCTTGGACACTATATGCCCTAGAATGACTCCATGCTTAACCCAAAATTGGCATTTGAAAGGGTTCAATGAGATGCGATAAAATTTGCACCTTTCAAATATTTTTCGTAGATATAACAAATGCTTCTCCCAAGAAGAATAAACACAAAGGTCGTCTAGGAAAGCTTCACAAAACTCCCTTAGAAATTCTTTAAACGCAGTGTTTATCAATCGTTGGAATGTAGCAGGGGCATTTGTTAAGCCAAAAGCCATAACACGAAATGCAAACACTCCAAACTCTATGATAAAAGCAGTTTTAGCTTGGTCCTCTAATGCAATTGTGATTTGATTGTAACCGGAGTACCCATCTAAAAATCTATAAGCTTCCTTGGCCGCAACACTTTCAAGCACATGTTCTGAATATGGCAAGGGATAATGATCTCTCCTAGTAGCTGCATTAACTTTCTTGAGGTCCACGCACACTCATAGTTTACCATTCTTTTTTGGCACAATGACTATTGGAAAAACCCATTCTCAGTGCTCAATAGGGTATATGAATCCACATTGGATAAGTTTTTCAATCTCCTCTTGTACAATTTTGGCATACTTAGGATTCATTGGATAGGGTCGTTGCTGGACAGGTTTAGCAATGTTGATCATGGGAATTGTATGTTGCACCACATAAGGTGGAACGCCCTTCATGTCATGATATGTCCAAGCAAAGATATCCTTGTATTCCTTGAGGAGCTCCTTAACACTAGGTTGGTAACCCAAAAGGACATAAAAGTGTCCTTTCAGGGTTTTGAAAAAAACCTCCAAAACCATAATAGATCCACTCATTTTGTAAAATCCTTTCATGAGGTTATAGTTCAAGGCCTACTATACATGGAAAAAATAAGAAACTTGTAAAATTTCTCATCTTTTGGTCACACCAAGTCTCCAAAGTTGATGAACTAGTACATTTTCATCAAAACAGTCATTTCTTACATTTTGTTGCATAAAAATAAGATTAGGGATTTTTGTAGGACTTGAGATAAATTCCCTAGTTAACTTCAATGGGTTGGTGATCACAACATATGATTGCTTCTCACTCACTATTTTTTGTTTTGCCAAAATAAATAGGTACAAAAAAGTTGAATTTTCACCATTCTGCAAACCTATCATCAAAGTTTCTATAGCCATGCTCAATACAAATAATATATGCATGTTTTCTTAGTTCCCTATTGTCCTTTGGGTTCATAAGGAGCCATGGAGGATGTCAAAAGAATAATACATCTCTTACCAAGGGGAATCTTGGGGACAAAGATGAAGTGCTAAATACAGCAAACATGAAAAAACTGGGTTCAACATTATGAGTTGTAGAATCCCATAGAAACTATTCAATATCTAGCCAAATTTGATCCTTATGACTAGATATGGTTACTACCTACAAAATGCATGTAGTTGTCACAAGAAACTAACAATATTGAAAAAGCTATACTTGATATACTAGAATGTTTCATTTTCTTCTATAATTGAAAAAATCAACCATCGTTGTCTACTATGCAAAATAGGGTATTAGGTGCCCCAAAACTCAAGGAATATTAGCTTTATGTTACAATATGCGACATAGAAAATCAAAAGTGCATTTGGATATCATGAAAGCCACCAAAAAAATCATAGAAGAGCTAAAATTGACTAAAAAACAGGATTTGACAATTTTTGTAATTTGGTCATAACTTACAACTTTAACATTTATTTCTCCCTAGAAGCATCAGGACATGTTGAGGACTACTAAAGATAGTTCTCTAGCATTATAGACCTCACAAACATGAATTCTAGAGTGGTATAGTTGCAAAAAGTTGAAAAAAGCCAAAAACAGGACCCGTTTTTTCACACATTTTAGGTTGTGAAATGTTGTGCAAGGACAAGGTTAAAGATGGAATTGATATTCCAAAAAAATGTCGAGTTTTTTTCAGCTCATGAGACAACTTTCTAGATAGATAGCACCTCAAAATCTATTTTGAAACTCTTGACGTAATTCAAGGAAAATGGTCACTTAACAGGACATAAAAGTGTCCCATTACCAACCTAGTGTTAAGTACAGCCTCTTCAGTTTCGGTAAGGTCTTGAGCAATAAAGACTGGTTTAGACTCCTCACCTGGTTCTACGAATTCTATCTCTTTAACTACCGCTAAACCATCATAGACTCCACTGCTTCCATTGGTAGGTATTCATTGGGCTTTGGCATACACAACCTTTCGCTCCCCCGTGGTATAAGATTTAAAATTTTCAGGAGCTGTATGTAAGTCAGCAGGCTCTTGTCCTGACAGAGACCTTTCTTTTAGTTCTGCCTCCTTTTGTTGTTGTGCTAACTCTCGGTTTTGACGTCTTCTTATAGTTTGACTCAATTTCGGCTCTGTAACCTCCAATTGAGTGAGGTCAATGGGTCGCGGGATGCACCACATGACACTCTGGAGATGTTCACCCCAATTGTCTACTAGCTTTCGATGAGCATCACATGCCCCTAGATAGCTAAGCCATTCTGCAGTAGATCTTTCCTTGTTTATCCTAGCTCTCACATTTGCTCGATATCGTCGTCTCTTATATGACCTTTGTTTCTTGTTAAGGTTTTGATTTTGGTAAATGTTTTAACTCAACTCGCCTGATAGGTCTTCGCTTGTATCTTCTTCACTCTCATATAAATTACCATAGACGGTCGTACTAGGCCTTGAGTATTTATTTCCTATACTTGGTTCACTCGATGTTTCCTCAGGTTCTGAATCCATTTCTTCCTGAGATTCCGTTTCTGATGTGTATTGGCATGAATCCTTTGAGGAATCATCGGTTTCACTCTCAGGTAGGTGTGCCTCTTTCTTATCATCGGATGTTACATGCGCTACACCTAACATGTTTACTGGTGCAATGTGTGGTATCTCTTCCCCATCTGGTGTTACCCAGGTTGTTCCTCTAGCTCCCCATATATCTATAGTTGCCGCTAGGTGTACCCAATCGACATTGTTTGACTCAGCCATTCCGGCTAGGATATCCATATAAGGAGAGTTCTCCCCAATATCCGTGTCTTCGTTACACGTGTAACAATACTGTAATGGATCTGAGTGAATTGTTGTGTCTGATCGATTATCAATGATGAATTTATTTCCTAGAGGATGCGTTCGACCACTTAAAAGATCAACTCAAATGATAGAGTCTTGGAACTGTAAGTAGACGTGGTTTTTGAACCAGTCATGCACCATTTTTTCTTCCCTCATGAATGGGCGCCCTAAGATCATCTCAAATGACATAGGATGCTTGGAAAAATCCATAACAATGAAAGTCTGCCTTACCTTGTGTCCCAAGACCTTGATCTTGAGATCCTTTAGCATTCCAATAGGCGTAACAATAGATCCATTAGCCATTTTTACCACTACGCTTGTGGCTTCAAGGTGAGGTCTCCCCATAGACTCCCAACAACTCTTTGTCACCATGCTGACTCCCGCACCACTGTCAAGGACCCCCTTTACAGTTAATCCTTTAGTAGTGATTGGTAGAGTAGCATTAGATTCATCACCTTCAAAGTATTGCCCCAACTTGTTAACGGGTACTTAAATTACAGATTCATGTCCCGCTAGGTCAAATGGTGGTGCTAAATGTTCCTCGTCATTCATTACCGAGTCAGGTTTGTTCATATGTGCAAACTGTGGTAATCCGGCCTGTAATTCTCCATTGAGGAAGGCTCGAAGAGCTGAGACTAGCTCGGGGTCTTTATATAGTTTGGACATGATCGTGGTTCTAACTTCTGAAGACATGAAATCCATCAATTTGGCAACATTTAATGGCATCTTGTGGGACGTAGGACCTTGACAAGAGAATGGTGAAGATGGAATCTCCACTTCCTCAAGGGGGTCGGGCATTCCCTCACCAAACATTCTCTCTAGTAGGAAAGGTGTGTGTCCACTTTCAGATGTCCTACCCTCACTCTCTTCCCGAATGATAATGGGTATAGCTAACGGCCTATAGTTCTTGTGAGGTTGAACTTGGGTGGGAAACACTGTGTCCGACATCTGGATATTTTTGGGTTCGGGTTCTAATGTTCGTTGAGTTTCTTCCACCAAACCCCTCAGTTGTTGGACTTGTTCAATTTCCACTGTTGGGTTTGGATAGGTTCCGATATTTCTCTTGCAATCCTCATTTTTTGTCTCTCGTGGCTTATCTTGGGGGTTCGCAACTGGGTGGTTTAACTTTGAATACTCTTTTAGTGTTCGTCGTAATTCCCTCTCATGATCCTCCTCACTGGCTTTTTCCTTTGTAGTAACAGTTTTGGTCTCCGTGGTCTCTATCGAATCTGAGTCATCCTCAGGGTCATTCATATACACGGGATCCTCTCCTATCCCTATGTTAGTCTTTGAACTAGGTTTTGAGCTAGAAGCATTAAGGGATTTCTTTCTTCGTGTTTTCTTCTTTCTCGCTCGGCCAATGGATGCAGCATCTCTCTCTTCGAGGATGTAATTTTGCTTTTGGAGCATCAACCGTGTGAGTGCATTCACTGGTGCTATGTTTATAGTTGGTGGTATCCCATCAACAATCTCTATTAAGTTCAATGGTGTGATTTTTGGCGCGTTTGGATTGTTAGGACACTGTGCGATCAAATGATCTATGCCACAACGATTACAAATGAGTATTGGCATTGCCAATGCACTCCCTTGACTTGTTTGCATTAGTGCAATATTCTTTTACATTCTAATGGGGCACTCAGCTACTCGATGTGGTCCACCACATTCGTAGCACTGAAGAGGTGGTCTCCTGGCAAAACTATTAATGTTTTGGCCTCTTGCTACTAGCGCAGTAGCTTGATATACCGGTTTGATTTGTCCCCAATGGTCTTCCATATAGTACATGGGAAACTCCTCAAGCATGTCGACTCCATAGGTGATACTAGAGTCTATGTCCTCTTTGCAATCTACATAAGTCCTAGATGACCTCGCAACCTATTTGGTTCATAGGTGTAACTCTTGGATGAGGGGGTTGCGGTCCTAGCACTGGAGGTGGCAACGGTGTGGTTTGGACCACATTTTGGGTTCTAGTGACCATGTGCTGTAATGGCAACTGTTGCTCCATGGGTGGGGTAGGCATCAATGCAGGAACTCGAAGTGAGTCTACCCAAGCTATAGGCGGTCTATTTTCCATGATGCGTTTAAGCATTAGGCAATCCTTTGCTTGATGGCCATACCTACCACACGTGTTACAAGTCCCGTTAAAATTTACTCTGAAAGTAGGGCATTCACTCGTAGTATGTGGGCCCAAGCAAATTGAGCACCATTGTTGCTCCCTTCTTGGATACATATGAGTGTTTTGTGGAGAACGATTACCCCTAAGGATTTCTTGGATGGCCTTGGTGAGATCTGCCAAAGTCATCTCAGATATCGTTTGCTCTTTCACGATTGGCTTTATCTTCATTGGCTCGTGCTCTGATGCTTGCGAGCTACTAGACTTCGGCTTGGCAGACACTCTTTCTCCTGCAATCATTAAATTATCCTCCAATTGGATTGCATTCATGGTGACTGCTTCCCAAGTAGTGATACCTCTAATGACTAGGCCATTATAAATACTTTTATGTCGTAGTCCCCTAATGAATCTATCTAGCAATTGGTTGTTGTTGAATCGCTCGTTTGGATTGCATCGAGAATTAAAATTCTTTAGGCGACTAATGAAGTCTCTCACGGATTCACCTTCTTCTCGTTGGGCTTTCTGGAGCTGAGAGGCTACACCCCAAAGTACTCCCACTCGTATGTATTCTTTTAAGAACAGTCTCCTAAGAGTAGAGTAGATCATTTTCTCTTCTACTCTTAAGGTTCTATACCAATCTCCAGCCTTTTCGCTTAGGGTCAAACTCAAAGCCTTACACTTATGTAGCTCATTGTGCTCTTCCAAGGAATCGCACACATGTTCAAAGACTTCCATATGTTTTCTAGCATCTCCGTCTCCACTCAATTTCTGTGTGAGCTTAGCTACTTGAACTGCCATGCTCCTAGGCTCTCTATCAGGTGCACTACGCATGTTTTCCGCAATAGAGCGACCGATAGTTTGAGCAAATGCTGCCAAATCTCCTATTTCAGCAGGTATAATGGGTGTATGTGCTCCTGGAACCACATGTGAGATGGGAGTTGGCCTTGGCCTTGGCATACATACGCGCGGCTCTTGGGTCTCATATTTCGTATGGTGGTGTACCAGACGGTGGTCCAAAGTTTACAGGCATGGCCCTAGGCATAGGGGGTGCCTGATATGGCATGCTATTATTAAATGGCATGGATCCACTTGTATAAGAGCTTGGATAATGCCATTGTGGATTGTATGCTCTTGGAATAATCGGAGGTGTAGGAGCTACATGAGGCTGAGGTACGACAGATGCACATGATTGATACATACATGTAGGTATAGTTGGGGGCACTGTGCTACTAGGCATCGGCGCAGTATTAACAAATGAACTCCATGGTGTACTTCTTGTCATGCTCACCACTAGGATATGCATGGTAGTCGTAGTGTCATTAAGAGAAAGATGAGCTAGATCTGGGAAGGTAAAGTTGCCACTTGTGGGCTCAGATTGTACTGAGGCTCCTGGAGAAACAACATATGGAGGATCAATGGGGATCACTGAGGGAGTCTCCATTTGTGATAGGTTTGGTTGGTTGGCCTTTCCCGCATCCAAGAATCTCATTAGGCCTATTGAAGGCATGTTGATCCCTGTGTTCTGTCTTTCTAACTCGACAATCCTATGGAGGACATCACAGACTTTCTGTTGTTGCTCATCTATGCTAGTAGCACCCGATGTGGATTGTAGAACATCTAACCAACCCACATGATAGGTGTGTCCTGTGTACCGATCAGTTAAAGCTTCTGCTTGTAGTTCATACTCCCAATTTTCGTTTAGGAATATCCCATCTAGGCCTGGCGTGCTGGAGGTTTCCCTCGAAGTGGAAGTGTTATTGCTCCCCATTGCTTGCCCCTCCATGACTGCTACCGTGGGAGCACTCTGTTGCTCGGCTGGCATGATTGTTGTCATAGGAGCCTTTGCTTTCAGGGCTCGACTTTGTTCTAGCCTTCGTAGGTTCTCAATTTCCCTCTCCCTTGTTGCTTGCATATAGCGTTCGATCTCTTGTACTTCGGCAAGACTCCTACCACCGGGTAGTAAAACCTCAGAGGGAGATAGTCCTAAAGGATCAGGAGGTGCAGTGGATGGAACATTCACATGCACACTCTCAAGAAGCATAGGGTCTATTTTATGCATGAATGACGAATTTACTTCTCCACTCCCTTCATTTATTTCATTAACCGCATGTTCGGAGCGAGTAGCTCTACTAAGGGTCTCTTTTAAGCGACTAAACACGCTCGACCCGGGCCGTGGGCCCATGGCATGCATGTCTTGACTTGAACTATCAGGGTTTGGTGTAGGATACCCCTCCATGACTAGTAGTTAGAGGAAGAATCACTAGACGCGATATGAGGATCTTGGGTCGTGCTACCTTGACTCCCGGTCGAAGGTCCAAAACCTAGGGTGGAGGAATAATGGGTGCCCGCGTAAATGGAGGCACTACCAATATGCTCGTGGTCTAACACTCGTCCAAAGCGTAGGTTCATATGACTTGGATCCCCTAGAAGTGTCAGTGAGTGCCCGTGAAGGCTGCTCACCTAGTAATTTTGGGTGTTTTGCAACCCAAGTCTTTTCTTATTTATTTATTTATTGATTTTTTGGTCCGTTTTTTCTGACCCAGCTATAGAATAGAACTTATGATAGCTCAAAACGAGCGGCTCGGTCAGAGGGACGTGCCGTGCTTTACAGCCCTCCATTTGGTCACTTTATGCCCTCGGAATCCCTAAAACCGTCAATTTCTAGTAGGGAACTAGGCCCAAATTAGAAATTCTAAGGGTGCAAGTGGGAAGAGAAGGGAGGAGAGTGGACGAATTGCCCCACATACTCTCATTCCCTCTTGAGGGGGTAGGGTATATATATAAGAGTGAGTCTAGTTGTTGAGAGGCACATGTTAGAAACTGACTCTGAATAGCTAAGTCGGATTTTGACTTATCGGATATTTACTGAGCTGTATTTTGCCAAGTCGGATGTAACTGTCTTTCAGTTGCAGTCTGCTGAATGTCTTGTGACTGGGTAGTTAAGTCGGATTTATCTATATAAGTGGGGAATGTATGTGCGCACGATGTATCTATTCTCTGATATGAATGTGATGATGATGGTGCAGTGCAGCAACTATTCAGTGTATTGTCTCTGCTTACTCTGATATTCTTTGAGTAGTCATGTTTACTGTGTCTGAATTGTTGTTGATGAAGTATGGTGGAGTAGATGGTTATTCTTGTTGTGCATGATGTTCATGTGTTGACCTAACCCACAACACTAGTATATATCGTAAGACTAAGGACTGAGGCCTGGGCCTGGGCTTGGGGAAATGATCCCGATCCCGATCAAAATTTTAGTTTAGCCCCCCAGTCACTCACGCTTAAATATTTTCAGTTTTTTTTTTTTTTTTTGAGGCGACGACCGCGCGTGGTTTAGGTGACCCTTTCTTGGCCACACACACTGTCAACACCTACCTAACCTCTCTGTCAACAGCTCACAGACAGCTCACTACCTTATCTACTTACTAACAATGCTTCTAACCACTAACTAATCTACTAACTAATCGGTTAACCACTCTGCTAACTGCTTACTGACAGTGGGCGAATTGTCCACCTACTTCCTCTATCACTAAATTACTGTGAAAAGACTGTGTGCAGGAAAACCTTGACAGAAAACTGTGTACAGACTGTGTGCTAACAGAAATTGCTAACTGCCTACCTACTTATTCATTCACTGCGAACAAGCTAACGACTACTAATTGTGCAAAGACTGTGTGCAAACAGAAAACACAACATTATGCAGAAATCACAGAACTTGCAGACAATACAGAAATTAACAACTTGCAGAAAAATAACTCATTCATCTTCCTCTTCCTCTTCCTCTTCTTTCCTACTACAAACAACTCATAGGAGAAGCACAAAGTGCCTCTTGGGCTTAGTGCAGGGCGATTCCCCGGCAGCGGCGCCAAAAATGTGCGCTCCTTGCCGCACTGTTGAAGCAAGGGGCTTGCCTAACACTGTGTGCGAGCCACAGACGGCTCCAAGCACACAACTAGCTTAACTAGTAAGCTCAAAAGAGGGCAATGGTGTGTCACTCACCGCTCTATGCTCTTGCCGTGGAGGATTCCTCGCCGCGAAGAAGAAGGAGACGCCGCTACGTCGCGCTCAACCGCTTCACCGCCGTCGTGCCATCGTCACAATGCTCGATCGCACTCTCTCTCTCTCTCTCTCACATACACACACACACAAGGAGGTGAAGAAGAAGAAGAAGGAGATGGAGATGGAGCAAGAGCACTCTTCTATTGCACAAATAAGAGAATGAGGGAATTTTAGGTTTAGTTGGCTTTTATATGAGCTCACCCCATTCACACTTGGGCGCCCATGCTTAGCCAACTATTCCCTTGAATGTCCCAGTTAGAGTGCGCCTCTCATCGGCGATCACTCTTACCCTTTTCCTATTGGACCGACAAGCCCGGTACCTGACTCTACCAAATAAATAATACAATGTCCACCGTAGGTTACAACGTCCGTCTCGTAGGTGATAGGGTGTCCGTGAGCCGTGAGGGTTAACACTGGCACACCTTTAAGAATGGTTTTGGTTGTCAAGGATATGTGCTCTCATCTTACTATGCACTGTGCGTGAGTGTTGGACTTTACGACACCCCACCAATTGTAAGTTAATAGACTTCAACTCTTATGCTCATCTCATCTAGCATGAGCAACACGACTTTAGATATGCTCAACTCTTCCAACTTGAGCATAAGTCTAATAACTACGACTCTTGGCACAAAGTTTAATATGACTGCTTTGGGACTAGTGCTTTGCTCATTTTTTGGCTCAGCAACTCAACTCTGACTATGCCAAAGAGTGTTTTCTGCACCTTGGCGACTGGACTTTTTACATTTTTGTGCTTACTACAAACATTTCTTCAGGTAAAAGTAAGATTGACCTCAAAAAGAGGATTAGTGAAGGAACAAGTTGGCATTGAAGGTTTCTTTTGATATACCTGTTTTATCATCTTTGATTCTACATTCTCGTTGGTTGGGTTGTCCTTCTTTGACCGTGAAGACTTCATTATTTATTTGATTCTCCAATTAGGCATGTTGATAGGAATCTTTGATGTTGTTGTAGGCCTTTGTTCACTGTTGGAATTTAGCGTTTGAAAAGGAGCATTGGAAGACTTAGGAATCCAAATCTCTTGATGAACTTTGTATCTCCTTTGTTGACTTTGTTGAACTGTAGATCTTGTTGAGTTTTTTAGATCTTCATGTAGGTCTAGTGTAGTTGCAGTTGGCTTGTGGTTGACTGGTAGCCAAATCTTTGTAAAACCTGTGTAGAATCCTTGTCCAAAAGGGACATTCTTTGAGATCTGTCTTTGTTATGTATCCTCTTGAGAGTTTTGGTAGATTTAAACATCTTTCAATGTTGATATGTTGTATACCTTCTTCTTAGATATCCTAAGATATTGTCGAGGTTGATAGCTTGTGGGCCTTCTTTCTTGGGAGGGGCTTGAGTTTACTTCATATGCCCTAACATGCGGTTTTGGTACCCATATCTATCTGTTAATTTTATAGTACTCCTGCTCCTTCAAGATCCATTGTGATGCTATCCATCCCATGTGTTTGTCTTTCTGTGTTGAATTCTTGTCTTTAATCCAAACTGGATCATTGAATCTAACTAAACTGCTTGGAAAAAACACTTGCTTGACTATCTTGTGATTTCTTGAGTATTTCAACTGAAATATCTTTGCTATTCTAGGTGGCTCCTTAGATGTTTCAATTGGGTCAGCCACAACTGACCTGAAGTTTTGAAAGCCTGACTTGCTTGAAGAAGCTGATCCATGAGGGTGTTTTGATGTAGGCATATGCTGTCACACCTTCTTTGCTAATGGTGGAAGCTCCACTTTAGCTTTACCTTTGTCTGCAAGATTTTTCTTCTTTACCTCTAGTCTCAGTGGCATTCTTTGCTCAATAGATTTTGTGGTTGCTTTGTGTTCTATTTGATATTGTCTGATTTGCTTTAAGCTCTTTTGAATTTTTATTTGATGGAGATGGATCATGTTCAATGAGATCTACTTTGAGATCAGTCTCCATTTTAACTCTACTTGAGGACTTTGTACTGTTATCCACGGGTGACCAGTCTTGGTCTTCATTCTTTGTTGTCTGTGGTGACTTCGTCATGTTTACATTCTGTATCTCTGACATCTTCTGAGCCATTGGCATTCCCATTATGATGTCGTCTGGAATATTCTTTGTTGTGATCACATGAAATTGAGCTACGATGATCTATGAACTCACTTCAATGGTGGTGGAGATGATTCCCTAGCATTCTGCTCGTTTGTTTCCTGATATGGTCACAAATTTAGGAGCATCTTCCAGTTGTGGTTGGCCACATCTTTTCCAAGTGCGAAAATACATGAGGTTCTTGTCTAACTAAAAATCTAGCTTTACTTCTCTTGACATCTTTTCTTTGTTTTCATTAACAATGTTCACTTGATCATCTTAGAATTCATGTCTAAATTGACTGCTTTTGCTGTGGTAGTGTCCTTTGGTAGAGCTTTATCTGCATTTTTTTTGCTTTGACCACCTGCTTTAATCAATGTTGACTCCATTAGCTTTGATTCTGCACTTTTTGTTTGCAATTGATGAGCATTTTCCTCCTACATCTGGGTAACCCTTGATCTTAATAGATCCATTGTAATTTTTGACAGAATATGTCTCTTCGGAGGAGATTTTGGTGGTGACCTTTGTGTAGATTTTTGGACTTTAGCTCCGATTGACTTTGACTTTTGTACCACCTGTTCTAGCAGCTTGAGTCTTTGCATCATCTTCAGATAGTCCTTGACTTCAATCAGTGGGCCATCCGTATGGGTTTGTACAAGGTCATGACCTTGCTGATATTCATTACCATGTGCATATTGATATGCATACGTGAGCTTGGTCACATGTAACTGTTTGAACACTATTGGATTTTTTGGCTTTTGGCTTTGACTTGTGGAGATGAACTGAAACTTATGTCCTTGATGGTCCTCATAGAAGCATTTGTAAGTAGACTCTAATGGAATCTAGGTCAATTGGAAATTTCCAACAACCATAGGATCTTTCAATGGTTTCTAGCTTGAAGGGGTCTGTTGGTTAGAGGCTTTAGGGATTCTAGCTGGTGTAGCATTTCCTAGCACATAAGCTTAGCTTGATGGATTTACAACTCCCCCTTCCTCGGGTGATCACTATAGCCCGCTTCATTGTTTGTAAGAGTTCAAAACTGTTTGGCTCTGGTTTAGTCTCACCTTTTGGGACTGTGAAGGTACACTTTGGTTAGCATTGTTGACATTTGGCATCTGTAAACCTTCTGCATAGTTTCCTATGTATCTTCTTGAAACATGACAAATTATTCTCCAAGTCAAGATTTAGATAGCATTATATTTGCCCTTATCTTGTTATCCCATGGGTCTCCTATGATATGGGCTTTTAGTGTTTCAGGACCCAAGGGATCATAGATACTAGACTCTCATCTATATCTAGTGACTGTTTTGGTCAAAGTATATGTTCGGTTGGTCACAACATCGAAGTTTGATTTTCAATGGAGGAGAGTTTGGCTCTAAACAGATTTCTAGGTTTACTCAAGTAATATCCTTTAGTTCTAGAGAGGATGGGCTATAATAGATTCTTTTATCTAAAATAAACCATCCTTTTTTATCTATCACTGGACGTACTTCTATGAGTTGGTATGTGGGCCGTTCAAACACTGGTTGATCTTTTTTGTACAGTTTCCCTTTTTTGTCTACATAGTGTGCATATGATTTATGTGTACCATACAAAGCTAACATCATTCTGTTTGATGTGTCTCTTAGACTCGTGAATGATTGCACACTTGTGGAAAGGGATGCAAAATCATTTGCAAATCTAAAATTCTTTTCAACCTTTGGTGATATCTCAACACCTTGACTAAATTCATGCAAGAATTTATTGTTCAAAGAATCAATTTTAAGCTTTTCCTGTGTCTGTGCATCTTTATGCTGATTTTGAACTTGCAATGCTTTTACTGGCGCTTCTAATGGTAATGCAGAATCATCCAATTTCATTAAAAGTGACGAGTTAGATGCACTTACATCGAGATTCACATTTCCAATTTTCTCTATACCTTGCTTAGAAATTGAAGTATTCCTGTTGTCGGGATTTCTTAGACAATCTTCAGAAAAATGTCCACCTTTTCACCCACAATCTCAGAAATACACCATGACTAGTGGTATTTCAATTGGTTTTCTCATGTCAAGCTCTAGCTGAGAAGTTTTTGCTTCTATGCTTACCAAGTTGTCAGCATCTTCTTTCATAACACTGAGCATCAAGTTGTAGAATGCTCCATTTTGACCTTTGCACCGTCTTTGGCATGGTTCTCCAATTAGACTGGCTTCTATTGGTTGATCTATTGGACCTTCCAATTTTGGTTCCCGACTATAAATCTGACCACTGTAATCCCTGTACAATGACCCTGATTGCATATGCACTAAGTGGATGCTTTGCTGGCTTGTGCAGATTTCTAGATAAACACTTGGGTCAATTTTTTGCACTTCTATTTGTACTTCATCTTTCACCTTGCAATACCTGGCTCCATTAAAATCTATGAACATCTAGGAGTTCTCTGAATCTGGCTTTACTCTTATCAATAGGACCGTGGCTCCTGTGCTGCTTCTATTGCTCATAAGATACCTATGACCTTTTGAATCTGTGTATAGAACTTTTCCTCCATTGTAGCCATAAAGCTGTAGAATCTGCTCTGTTGTAGTTGTACCTGTGTTGCAACTACTACCGACTTTCTCTGCTGTACTTGAACTCTTGGCTTGATTTGAGTCCATGTTGGCTCAATTTGAAAAAATTGTCTCCTAGTAGATTTTCGTTTTGACTAGCAGAATTTTTACTGCTTGTACTATCTTAATCTCCATTCACATGTGAGTTCTACCCCTGTTTGTTAGATTGGAAACTAATTTCCACTTCCACACTTACCCTGCTCGGTTCTTGCATGCAGAATTTTTGAAATTTATTTGATGCTCTACTGCTTTGAATTGGTCATTTTGCTTGCTTTTTTGACTGATTTGATACGCTTTGCATGGTGTACTCGATTTGCTGTGTTTGCTCAAAGCGCGGTACACTTTCCGGCTTTGATATTTTTCTCGACGTTGTTTTTTTCTTTTCAGCCTCATTTTGGCTGTTTCTAATACCTTCTATGACTTTTTAAAAAAATTTCTAATTATTTAAAAATTCTAATTTTTTGGGATGTTTAGTCTTTTTATGAATTTTTACGATTTTTTTGGGAAAGTTTTGAAATTTTTACAATTCTTTCGTGAATCTGTGAAGTTTTTGTGAGTTTTTTAAAATTTTTGTGATTTATTTGAAGGTTTTATGAATGTTGTGATTTATTTGATTTTTAGGGAAAATTATGGATTTTATAAAACGTTTTTATTTTGAGTTTTCTATATTTATGTGATTTTTCTTTGACTTTTTTTAATTAATTTTTCAAGAAGTTTTTAATTTCTTGTGAGTTTTTCATGAATTTTTTACAGTTTTTGTGAATTTTTTAATGATTTTCTATGTGTATTTTTTTTTTCTTGTGAATTTTATATTCTCTTTTTTTTATTTTTTAATGAGTTTTTTATTTTTCTATTTTTGTCGTATTTTTTATGATTTTCTTTTGTTTTTTTTAACTAATATACAAATAAATGAAATGAAAGTGAGAGAAAAAAATGAAATTGAAATCAAAAGTAAAGGGAAAAATGAATTGAAAGAAATGAAAACAAAATGAAATGAAATTAAAAAGAAATGAATAAAATACAAAAGTCAATGACAAAAAAAAAAACAAAAAGACACATTGAGAAGAGGTTCCCAGCAGGTTCTGAAGAGGTCCCCTTTTTTTTTCTTTCTTCTTGTGTTGTGTGTGGAAGGGTGGATTCACACGCTATGAAGTGCGAGAACGACGACGAAAGAGGAAGAAGAAGATTCTTTTAGCGTCGAAGGAAAGTATCCCAAGAGACCGTAAAGATCTATCCGACAAGGAAAGTCCATGCGCCGAAAGCCATAGTGGGGAACCAAAAAAGAGTCGAATTAACGCCGAAAATTAGCCAAAACACTAAAAATCACCCGAAAATCCAAAAATTCACCAGGAAACTCTAGAAATTTTAAAAAATTATTGACAATCGCAATCGCAATCACAATCATTGACACGCATAAGCACACCAAAAAATAGCAATTTTTACCAAAAAATGCCATATTCGACAAAATTGTCAACCGGATCTCCGAAGCGCTCAAAATTGGGCGAATGAAGACCCAATAGCGCTCTAAATCACAAAGTATTAAATTTTTATGGAATTAAGCGAATATTAATGCACAAATTAGTAAAAAATTACAAAAATTATCCAAAAAAAATTTCTAAAAATTCTCCACACATAGGGGGATAGTGCAGCCAAATAAAATCACAAAAATCTCATCAATTCAATTGCCAAACAGTTTCAACAATGAAATCAAGACTAGGCTATTAAACCGATAAAATTAGGTCAAAATTTGACGCAATTCGAGTGTGTAAATCCCTGTTTTGAGCTAAAAAACGCAGCAATTAAGCATTACACACATCAATTATGCAATCAAAATACGAATCAATCATGCAAATTAAACACATTTTAGGCACGCACACACTAATAAAATTGAAAGTTTTTACCAATCTTTAGGTGCGCACACACAAGAGTTAAACTTGTCCAATTTTCAATGTGACTTCACAAATCATTAGTTGGGCATGACCACAACACAAATCAATTATCACGATTGAAAAATCATTATGTACGCATTGGTTTTTTAGTACACAAACATGGGCAAAATAGTGCACACACTTAAAATTAACATACACACACTCAATTAGAATGCACACACACCTGATTTTAGTGCACACACACTTCAAATTGACCATCCAAGCAGAATCAACTCAATTCGGCACCCAATTAGAAATCCACAATCACCAATTATCAATTGAAACTTGTCAAATCATACGCCACCAAATCTTAAAAATTTGGGCATTACGACGGCCTGAAAATGAAAAATCAAGAAAATTTCAATCCACATTGCATCAACATAGCATTACATCAACATAGCATAGAATTACATTGCATCATCATGGTGGGATCTCTACACAATTCTACACATCTCTAGATTCTAGGGAGGTTGAAAATACCACCTTGATTACCTTTCCGTTGTAGATCAATTGAATGGTCGAATGCTCCAATCCTTCATAGAAAATTAGTAAGTTAGCAAAAAATAGTCAAATTAGAAAGGGGTTAGTGTATAATTAGAGTGTGTAAACACACAATTGGCAAGATACAGTAACACATTAGGGAATTATGAACACATTGCTTCATGCACACACATCCAAAATCCACAAAAACATAAACACACAAGTGAAATTAGTGAGGGAACGCATTCGATTAGGCCACAATCACACTAGCGTAGGCCATCATCCCCGATAGTGGTGCCAAATGTTAGGGGGTTCCATCGCTGCAATAGCTCCAATGACCAACAAAATTATCAATATAGAGGGATGAGCTACCCGGATAGGGCATGGAAACACTCACATGGTTAGTGAGCTAATCGTGGCAACACAAATGGTTAACTCTGCGAGGTGAGCTTCTTGCCCTATGGAGAAGCTAAGGCGCAATGAAGAGAAATCTCCACATCCATTTCTCTTCACCTCGAATCAACCGAATCACACACACTATGATTGCAAGACACACACAACACTAACCTATCATGTAACACACTAATCGTAAGCACACACATAGATATATCGAGCACCACACTCCAATTAAACCTACATGCAAACACAAGCAAAAGAGGGCAATTGCACAAGATTAGAGAGGGATTAAAAACTAATTAGTTAAGTTCTAGTTAATATAAGCATCATAGGCAATCATAAGAAGCATGAGAGAGGCATAGTGAGAGAGAATGAATCATTGATTAGTGTTAACCAAGTCTCATGAGCAAGGAGAAGCTCAAGGACTCCATAGCCACACACCTCAAGAGTTCTCACCAAAGAGCGCTCTCAACAAATGAGTTTGAGAACCCTAATTTCCTTTATACACTGCCTTATGTACCTAGGGTAAAAATATGCAATGTCCGGGCACCCAAGGCCTTTAGGGCTCCACCACTTACTGAATCTGCTACCTAGGCATAATAACTGACTTATTCTTTACAGCTTGAAACTCCCATTGAGCCCGTAACACGTTAGAAATATTACAACGGCTTGAAATAAATCGGGAATTCACAATACGTGACCATTTCGGGAAAACGTGAAAATTGTGTAACTCCAATCTTTACTGCTTCTTCATGTTGAGCTTTGATGTGCATCCGTACTTCTTTGGTCTTTGAGCAGCTCCTCTTAACTGAAATTGACTCAGTTAACAGCTTGAAGTGTTCAGTTCAAACCAAATGACTTAAGAAGCATAAAAGATACATGTTAAGATTTCACCCATTTAGGCCCTCATGATGCGCTTGAATCCTATTGGACGGGCTTTAAAGGGGTCCAATGAGAATTTAGATGCATAAAAATAAATAACTAAGTTCTTTCTTGCAAAGAAGGAAAACAAGACACGTGTCCAAATGATAGAATTAAATAATACAAGCGAGAGAGAGAGAGAGAGGGGGGGGGGGGGAGTGGACCAAGCTTGAGAGGCGGTATACTCTCCCACACAAACACACATTCTCTCATTTTGTGGAGTACAAAGTGTAAGAGCTCCATCTCCTTCTCCAAGCTTGTTGAGAAGTTGAGAGTCTGCACCAACAATCTTGGCTATGGAATGCAAATCCAACCAAGATCCATGATTCAATGCTTAAGCTTGACATCTTCTTCATCTTCATTGTTATGCTATTATTATGTGCTAAGCAAGAAGAGTGATGATAAGTGAGAAACTATTTCTTTCTCTTATTAATGATTCTTCTTCCTCTTCCCTACCCTCATTCCTCGCTAGCTCTCTCCACCTTTGAAGGTGTTTGAGGCCTTGGGACTAAGGCTTGGGATATTTTTTTTATAAAAAAAGTTTATGTTATGCTCCTGATGTCATGAAGCTTTCCATCTTCAAAGCATCACCAAGGTCACAACAAGGAACAAAAGATTGTATTGTACCAAGTCTCTCTTGATGGGAGAATCTATAATACAAATGCTTTTTGGAGGGGGGACGCAAGTAAATCCGGTCCTCAACTATTGTCATGTTCTCTAATACTCTCTCTTACAAAATTATTTTTCATGCCAAGTTATCTAGGTACTATGTCTATGTTTTTACCATAAATTAAGTTCACCCTCTATGTTCTCAAAGTGATCTCACAAAAATGCTCACTCTAATTCTCTTAATTCCGCTATTCTCAAAGTTCATAGGCTATTTCCATTAAATTGATATCAGAGCGTGTGGTTTCTCTTTTCTTACTTAAGAAGAGAGGTCCCTAAGTAGCCTATTAATGGTTGATTTTGTTAATTATATTAGGGTAAGTGGGATTGGGATCTATTATCGGTTTTGTTGAGCCCACTATGTGGGATATGATGCACACCTCGAGAGATTTGGTCTTAATAATGGGGTCCTTTTAGACTTGCCTATGGCTTTACCATTATTGATCCATAAGAAGTCCAAAAGGAGCTATCCCTCAAAAATTTTGCTATGTTAGACCCACTCCACTACTCTATATATTAACCAATTCGAGCCGTGGGTGTAGATACTTAAGTGCCGATTTCCAAAAGGTAATAGGAGTAGCAACTAAGAGTTTGAATTTACTAAGAATACACTAGGTAACCACCACATAAGTATAATTAACATGGCTGACAATAATAAAGAGAGTAGAATGAATATTGATAAATTTGATTTTGCACATGAAGGTGCTAATGATGATTCCCCCATGTTTATCCATTATCTTGTTACTACATTGCATCAAGCTATGGGCAACCCTACTTTGCAAGCCGAAGTTACCCAGAAACTTTGTGCTTATGGGATTTCCCTTCCTCTCAAGAAGGAGAGAGAGTTTAGGAGGCCACTTGATGAGACTCCCAAAAGAAGACTCTCTCCCATAAGATAAGAGGAATCCAAAGAACGAGAAAGAATCAAATCCCTAAGCTCCTCTGAAGATGTTTCTCCACAAAGACAGCGTTCTAGACGGTTTCCAACTCCTCCCAAGAGGAAATGGTCAACCCATAGGCCTTCTCCTTGTCATTTTGAAAGAGAAGAAAGGAAACAAAGGGAGAAAAGGGCAAGAAAGAGGTCACCCTCTTCTCCTTCTTCTTCACCTTCCTCCTACTCTAATGAAAGCAATAACTATTCTCCTAGAGAATACAAGAGGAGAGGACATCACAAAACTTACCTTGTATGGAAAACCTCCCAAAAGCTCAAGAAGTTCAAAGAGGGAGGAAAATGTATCGCTTTTCTCACCTATGATGGCAGCTTTGGTGCCACCGACAAAGTATTGGCCTTCATCTAACAATTTGATATGGCCTTTGGAGACGAAGGCTTCACGGAGTCCCCACCATGTAGCTATGCACTTCCAAAAAAATTCTTGTCAATGGTGGGCTAGCCTTCGTGGCAACTGCGAAGCCCCAAAGACATGGAAAACTCTACGAGTTTCCACAATGAAGCAATTCCTTGCAAGATATGCCAAGGACAAAGTGCTCACCAAATGGAAAATTTTGAAGCTACTCTTTAACAAGTCTAGCCACAAATATGTAGACAAGTTTTGGGATTTACATCTCAAATCTTTAGTCTTTCAAAAGATAGACTTCTCCAAACCAAATCAACAATATTGTGCGGTATCACCTGAACAAATGGCTGAGTATATCAACTCACAACGGTTTAGCACTATCACCAAAGCCATTACCACACTATGGTTGCTCCAAGGATCAATCTCCAACAAGGGGTGACAAGAAATTTCAAGCCCATGGAAAACAATGATCTAAATGAAGCTAAATGGAAGAGCAATGCTCAAAATTCTTCTCAAGGAAACACCAACACCAACACTAACAACAACAAGGCCAAGAAGAAAGGAGCTTAAAAAGGTAAAAATAAGCTCTCTTCTAAAGAATTAGAGGCCTTTCATAAAGACCTTAAATGATTTATGTGTGGGGAGAAAGGACATGGTTATCTTTCTTGCCCCAAAAGAAATGTACTCAATGACATTCCTAGAGCTTCCATGGTTGAAGCTCCAAAAGAGAATATTCATTGCAAATGCTCATATCTATCCTATGCTTGGGGAAAAGTAAGGGATCATGATGAACTTATTCTCTTTGACCTTGGCTCGACTCACAATTTCATATCAATGGATTTGGCCACTAAGTTGGGCAT
The DNA here is from genome assembly GCF_014529385.1 of Adiantum capillus-veneris. Classification (NCBI taxonomy): domain Eukaryota; kingdom Viridiplantae; phylum Streptophyta; class Polypodiopsida; order Polypodiales; family Pteridaceae; genus Adiantum; species Adiantum capillus-veneris. The sequence goes on from NC_140954.1 coordinate 88,486,025, forward strand.
TCAAGCTTTTGAGATGGGACATACTGTAACTACCGATGGAGCTTTCAAGGGATAGCAAGCCTCCGTTACTCCCTTGATTGGGAAGTTGAGTCTTCATGTCCAAAGCTACATTGACAAAGAAGACTTTTTTTTAATCTCTCCTCTCCAACATGAGGATGTTATCCTAGGGGCACCATGGTTCAACCGCATGGCTGCTAACATGAAGTTCCCTGGAAGGACAATCTATTTCACCTAAATGGAAAAGAGAATGTACATAGATGCTAATGATTCGGTCCCTGATAAATACACTTGCTTTTGATAAGTCAATGAAAAGCTCTATTTTTGCGTATATGATTTTTGTTAAAGAATCTATAAATGATTCTAATGTTTTCACAAGTAGCAATAAAGGGAACCAAGAGCATTTAAATTTGTCCAATTTTCTAGATGGATTCCAAGATGTTTTCATTGACGACATCCCTAATGAGCTACCTCCAAAACAAGGGGATGATGACCATGCAATAGAGCTTCTACTAGGAAGCTCACTGCCTAATACATCTCCTTGTTGAGTTTCACAAGCTCAACAAGAGGAGATCATATGAGCCAAGTGCACGAATGGTGCAAAAGTGATGGTGAGGCCTAGCTCCTCTCCAGTTTGTTCACCAGTACTTTTAGTGCAAAAGAAAGATGGCACATATTACATGCGCTGTCGACTATAGAGCACTAAAAAGAATCACTATTAGAAAAAAATAATGGAAAATTACCAAAGTACCCCTCTAACTCGTGGAAATTCCCAAAATACCCCTCAAATTTCAAAAATTACCAAAATACCCTTCCATCTATTTTGGTTGGACTGTTCAAGATTTTCTAATCTTTGTTCCTTTTTGACAATTTAGATCCATTTTTTAGTGCTTAGCATGTATTTAGTCACAAATTACCTTGCAAAAAGGGCTATTATGTCAAAAAATAATGAAGAAATTCATCTCCAAAGTGTACGTAACATACCCAAATTCTAGTTTTAGCATCTTGTATTGATAGACAATCGGTCTTCTTCTGAAAAGCTACAATTTTTTTCATCTTTCAAGAAATTTAATCTCACGACTAGGGGTACTTTGGGAATTTTGGAAAAATTGAAGGGCATTTTGGGAATTTGTGACAAAATATTGGGGGTGTTTTGGGAATTTTTGAATTTTGAGGGGTATTTTGGGAATTTTTGCAAAATAGAGGGGTATTTTGGTAATTTTCCCAAAAAAGAATTTATGTGCCATGGGTTGAAGATCTATTTGATAAGCTATAAGTTTTGGCCTGGCAAATACTTTAGTCGCATTCAAACTCACGCGATGGACAAATCTTCAGGCCACTCAAATTCTCTTGAGAAGTACAAGTGACACCTCTAGACAATCTTTCAAGTTGTGAGAGAGCATAAGCTTTTCATTAATTGAAAGAAAAGTGATTTTTTCCTAGAAGAGATTCAATATTTAGGTCACATTATCTCTCAAGATGGTATCCGTATGGATCCATCAAAGTTGGAGATAATAAAAGCATGGCCGAATCCAAGAAATCTACATGAGCTAAGAAGATCTATTGGTATGTGTGCATACTATAGATGCTTCATAGCAAAATTTTCTCAAATATCAATACCATTACATGACCTAACAAAGAAGAACGTTAAGTTTCCATGGATTGCTAAAGAACAAAATTATTTGGATAGGCTCAAAGAGAAGCTTCCCTCTCAACCATTCCTTATGTTTTCATATCTCTCAAAGCCATTTGAGATCCAATGTGATGCTAGGGGTGATTGCCTTGGAGACGTTTCGCTTCAAAAAGGGCATGCCATAGCATATGAGAGCCAAATTCTCAATGCTAATGAATGGGTCTTGTGCATACATGAAAAAAAGATTTTAGTTGTTGTACATGTTCTAGACACATAGAAGCACTATGTCTTGGGGGCTCCATTCATCCTACAAATCGATCACAAAGCCTCAATAAATTCATGATGCAAACCAAGCTCTCTAACAAACAAATGAGGTGGACAAATTTTCTCTCGCAATTTAAATTCCATATTGCTCACATTGCTAGGCAAGCACAATCAAGTGGTCGATGCACTTTCACAATGGCCAAGGGTAAATGTGGTGGCTATAGAAACTCACAATGATCTATCTTTTATGATAGATGAGTATGCTACTGGCCAAGACTTTAAGTAGATAATTACAGCCTTTGCATTAGGGAAGAAAAAAAAAGAACCATTTACCTTGAAGGATGGTTATCTTCTAAATGGCAATAGGCTATGTGTTACTCACCAATACAATAAGAAAGTAATGCCTAAATCCCATGCTTCTCCTTATACGTGGCAAAGAGGGATTCCTTAATCTACTCTTTGAGGAGTAGAAATGTATTTTTGTTGGTCTACCATGAAAAGTAAACATACAAGAGTATGTTTCAAAATGCGTGGTATACAAAAACTCAAAATTTGATCAAGGGAAGCAACTTATATTGTTCCAGTTGACAAGCTTATCAAGAAAACACACTCTATGCTTGTCAAAAAGACTATTAAGGCACATCAAATGGAAACCCTCTTTAGATCTCAAATTTTCAAGTATCATGGCTTGCCAACATCCATAGTGTCAGAATGACCGGTAATTTCTATAAGGGTCTCTTTGAGATTCTAGGAAGCAAATCAAATTTCACTTTTGTCCTATCATCCACAAATAGATGACCAAAGTGAAATAACTAATCTAAGGATTCTTGAATCTACTAAAATCCTATGGCATGGAAGTAGATCAACGTTCTCAACGAGAGAAGTACCTACCTCTTATAGAGTATGCATACAATGACATTGTACTTACTTCTATGGGGAAAACACCTTTCACGATTAAAGAGGGAAGACCTAAAACCCGGGTAAGTCACCTAATAAAAATGTAACGTATCACATGAGTACAACAGAAGGGTATTTAAAGTTCTTGAAACTTACAGGAAATATATATACAAAAGGGCATTATTTTTTAAAACTTGAAGAAAACTGATAGATTTTAAAAGAAAAGGGTACAGTATGCTCTTAACAAAATTCAGAGATAAGGGGTTTTACAAACAGGTCTTGAACACACGTGATATGGTCTTTTTACACATAGTGAAACCCCCGAGATCTAAAACTCCCTTACTACTTAAAGTACATGGGAAAATCTTCGTTGTTGATAAATATAGCCGATACTTACAAGAATGTTTTCCAAAGATTAAAAAGGTTATATCCATCTCACAGCAAAGGCAAAAAGGGATGTTGCTAATAAGCACAAAAGATCCTTAGCCTTTAACAAAAATGATTGGGTCTTGCTAAAGTTTCTCAAGGCTCATGTAATGCATACTACGGGCAAGAATCCCACGGGCCACCAAGAGTATTATGCTAAACTATCAAAAAGATACTATGGTCCTTTTTGAATACTTAAGCCAATCAATGAGATGGCTTGTCAATTAAAGTTTCCCAACCATTGACTCACACACAATGTTTTCCATGAGAGATTACTTAGGCCTTACAAAGGAGATGCACCAAAAGAACCAATAATGGAGAACCCACCAAAGATCGAAATCAAGAAGAGGTGTTGTAGCTCGAATCAATTAAGAAAGCGTTGCAACCCAAATCTATTGTTAGACACAAAGACAAGGTAATAAGAAACAGTAAGATTATCCAACAATTACTTAATAAGTCTAAGGATTATCCTTTTAAAGATGCTAGAGGGATGCAAGGAACCTAGCTAAAGCAACGCTTACAATGCTACACTAAAGTAAGCAAATGAAAATGCATTTTAAATGAACAATGTTTTTGTCTTATATAAGACTCATTCTCTTTCTTTTTTTGTGAAAAAAATTTAAGAAGTATGCATGCTTAGGATCATGTCTATAGTGACGACATCTCCCAAACACCAAGTAGAACTTGGCACTCTACTTTGGAAGTATGATATGGACAAAGAGCAAACATGCTTGCAAGCGGCAGCTAATTCCCCCGAGCACCAAATGGATTAGTCATCCATTCTGGATTGATGTTGTAGGGTAAAAAGGGATCCCTCTACCTGCTAAGAAACATGGACTAATGAATAAGCTTTATCGTCTCTACCTCAAAGTTGAGGACGACTATGATTTCAAGAGATAGGTGATGTCAAAAAATATAATATCTAACTTTACCAAATATTTTTCTCATACTCAATTGATCATTTAATATGGGAAGATAAAAGGGTAATAAGAGTTAGGATATAGATATGTGCTTCTAGATCTATCTCAACAGGGGACCAAAAGGAGAAATGGTTGTATCTCAATACGGGTCCAAAAGGAGACAGTCTACCAAAGAGAAATGTGCAATAAGTGCTTCTAGACTTACCTCAGCAAGCGACCAAGAGGAGAGATGGTCACATCTCAATAAGGGTCCAAAATGAGGTAGTCTATCAAAGAGAAACATGCTTCTAATGGAGCTTAAAAGACCTTAGGGTTAGCTTCCTTAAAGACCTCCAAAAGTTAGTGCTAAAAAATATTTTGACTTTAGGAAAGCTAGGGATGATTTGGTGGGAATCCTACCCAAGCAAGAGGTGCTTTTCTTGTCTTGCTAAAGTGTTTGTGGGAACCTTGCCCAAAGCTTGAGGTGATTTTTATGCTTAAATGACTAAAGTTCTTGAAGTGTTCAGTTCAAAGACAAAATCTCAAGAGGCATAAACGGTTTCCATGATTAATTCACTAAGTGCTTGAAGTGTTCAATTCAAACCAAATGACTTAAGAAGCATAAAAGACACATTCTAAGATTTCCCCCATTTGGGCTCTCATTATGTGCTTGAATCCTATTGGATAGGCTTTAAAAGGGTCTAATGAGAATTTAGATGCATAAAAATAAATAGTTAAGTTCTTTTTGTCAAAGAGGAAAAAGAGGACACATGTCCAAATGATATAATTGAACAATACAAAAGAGAGAGAGAGAGAGAGAGAGAGAGAGAGAGAGAGAGAGAGAATGGAGGGAAGGGGGGGGAGGGGGTGGACCAAGCTTGAGAGGTGTTATACTCTCCCACACACACAAACATTTTCTCATTGTGTGGAGTGCAAAGTGCAAGAGCTCCATCTCCTTCTCCAAGCTTGTTGAGAAGTTGAGATCCTACACCGAAAATCTTGGCTATGGAATGCAAATCCAGCCAAGAGCCATGCTTCAATGCTCAAGCTTGACATCTTCTTCATCTTCATTACTATGCTATTATATTATGCTAAGCAATAAGAGTGATGATAAGTGAGGAACTATTTCTTTCTCCTATGAATGATTCTTCTTCCTCTTCCCTACTCTCAATCCCCGCTAGCCCTCTCCACCTTGGAAGGTGTTTGAGGCCTTGGGACTGAGGCTTGGGATAGTTAATTCTTTTTGCAAAGTTTTTGTTATGCTCGTGATGCATGAAGCTTTTTATCTTCATAACATCACCAAGGTCACAACGAGCACAAAGATTGTATTGTACCAAGTATATCTTGATGGGAGAATCTATAATACAAACACATTTTGGAGGTCTACAAGTTCCAAGTAAATCTGGTCCTCAACTATTGTCATGTTCTCTAATACTCTCTCTCTTGCAAAAGTATTTTTCATGCCAAGTTAATTGAGTTCTATGTTTATGTTGCTACTTCCATCAATTAAGTTCACCCTCTATGTTCTCAAAGTCATTTTATAAAAATGCTCACTCTAATTCTCTTAATTCCGCTATTTTTAAAGTTCATAGGCCATTTCCATTACACAAGAAATACCCAATCCAATCCCAGATTAGGACGGAGGAGCTACTATAAACAAGAATGTGGGGTTGTAATCCCTATTGGGAATTAGAGAAATGGTACTCTCAGCTTCAAGAAAGGGTAGTTATATGCCTCTCTCATAGTGTTGGACCATCCTTTTGAAGCTCTTAAATCATGGGTCTCCTACATTTCATAAAATAAAAATCTCAAAACCTCCCACATCCAATACTTGCCTAACAATTGCTACCTATTCTTCCTTGATGACCCTAGATCCGTCTCGCAGGTCATGTGCCAAGGCCAATGAATAATTAAAAACACCCCCTTTCTGTTTTCAACTGAAATAAGGGATTCAATCCAAGGGGCCCTAAACCCACAAAATCTCCTATATGGCTTGATTTTCCTAACCTCCCAGTGGAACTCAAAAACATAGGTACCTGGGTTGGTAGAGTATTGGGGTCGAGATCAAGGGCAGGCATCAATCTGAAATGGGACCATCAACTTATCATAGAAATAGACTAAAACTTGGGGAGTTCACCTTACATAGTATGTGACCTATCACGTAAGTTCAATAGAAGGGTATTTAGATCCCTTAAAACTTACAGAATTAAATTAACATAAGGATATGTTTTTACAAATCTCAAAAAAAGCTACAAAACTTAAAAGAAAAGGGTTCATTATATTTTCTAGAAAATTTAGAGAATAGAGATTTTAGAAAAAGATCCTAAACGCATGTGATATAATGGTCTTAAATATAGTGAACCCCCCGGGGACCAAAACGAGGTTTTAAAGACCATAGTTCCCATCAAATATTCCAATGGAGACTAAGTTTATCACCAAATTCTTGTTTACAAGAACCTCCCTTGCTTGCTTTTAGAGTTTAAAAGAAGGTGCCCAACACATTAAGTATTTCCCTGATCTTGATCATGTTGCCCGTCAGGAAGAGTCCCATTAAGAAAAAAGAAAGATACTTTTCAACCTCTTCTTAAGAGAAATATCTCTAAAAATCCCAAAAATGTCAAAGCCTAACTCTAGAAAAAGAAATACTTTTAGTCTCCTACAGGCTTATGGTTTTGACCCCTTCAATTATGACATTCTTGGTCCCTCTAATAATTTAGTTGGTGCCAACTTTGACATAGACCCCAAAGAAGATATACATCAAGAGAACCAACTGGATACTTCTCTCTATACTCAGCTTCATAATAACTTTGAACATAACCTTCCTAAGGAGGTCACCGAAGATAGCCATCAAGACAAGACTAAAGGGTTCTCAGCATCCTCTTCTTCAGATTCAGAAGGAGAAACTATCCCCAACTCAGAGGTGCATATGTCTTTAGAGAAGGGTAAGCTACAAATTCAAGATAATGATATTTTTGAAATGTAGCTAAAAGAGAAAGACAAGCAAACAAAGTGCAATTAATTGCTTCTCAAGAACTCTCTGTGGACATCCTGATGACACAAGCTGAGGAAGAGAGATTATCAACTCCTCCAACTCGAAACACTAAGAGGAAAAAAGAACCTTCAAAAGATCCATCCAGGGCATCGATTTCTTTATCAAAACCCTCTAAAAACAATAATAAATGAAGTTCCCTAACCTTAAAGGCCTTACCCTCAACTGCAACGGGTGCACAGATCCCTATAGGCCCAGATCATGAAAAAATGGATCTCTGTCTCTAATGAAAAATTTGACAGCATTCTCTTTAGGAAATAAACTTTCAGGTTTCCAACTCAGTGGCAACTTGAACAAGATTACAGGTTCTTTCTCTTGATACTTCAGAGACCGTTCACCTGGCAAGGGAGGTGCAACTTTGGCTATAAGACCTCAACCAGTACCTAATCTTGATTAACTAGCAAAAGGAATAGCACGCCAATTGAGCCTAAACTTTGAGCAAATCATAAACATGAGATAGCCGCAAATGATAAAGTCTGACATGTGTGGAAGGGACCATCCTACTCACTTATGTAATACACAAACCAAAACAAGTAGTAGTCAACACAAAGTAGCCATTGGAATGGTGTACCATAGAGCATAATGGACCAGTTATTATGAGTGAGTTCTACTATAGCCAAAACTATGTGCAAGAGAGACGATATGGACCTCAAGGAGGGAATCAATTGCCACACAAAAGTTTTGAATGGGTCAAAATAGGAATTTTGTAACCATGTAATGGCCTGATTGAAGTAGATAGGAGTGTGTTATAGATGCTTTGAGAAAGAGACGTGCGGCAGTCCTGAGCTTGCAAAGGTGCCATCCATGGATGCATGGAAACCCATGTGTTTCCAAATCTTACATCAATGAAATTGTGCCTGTTCTTGAAAATCCACATAAAATAACATGCAATTTTTGCTTCTCTTTACGGGCATTTGTGACGAGGCTCAAGGCCTAGCCTAGAGAGAGGAAACAAAATCTACCCATCGAGATGAGTGCACATCCTACTTGCCAATACCTGAGAAAATATGAAATATGCTCAATTTTCACACTGTAAATTAGGGCAAACTTATAATGACAGTGAAGGGAATATTATAAGGTTTCAATTACCCAGATGAGAAGATGGAAAGAGGATGCCTAGAGCCAGTAGGCCACCATCATTGTTATTGATGTCCCTATGGGTACGTGCACACAGAGACACACACACAAACATACACACACACACAAAGCAGTGAACACGTAGCCTAGTCTGATGAGGTTTTAAAGCAACCAACTGAGAGAGAGAGAGAGAGAGAGAGAGAGAGAGAGAGAGAGAAGGCAACTGAGTTTGATGATGTTTTAAAGGGAGCTCATCTTGGGCCATAGTATAATTTATTGACAAGTGAACTATCGTGAGCTTGGTGGGTCCTCCACGGGAGGGGGTCAACAATTTTCAATTACCAGCTCCTAACTTACACAAAAAACAAATAGTAGCGAGTCTCTCGGTGAGTCCACTATGTAAAAATTACATATAGCATGTGTGAACAAGAGGTATTAAAATAATCCCTTGCTTGTATATTTTCAAGTATTATATATGTATTTTTGTGAAAAACTAGCCCTTATGTATGAAAATTTTCACTTTCTCAATTAAAAGACCCTTTATGTAAGTACATTTTTATGTAAATGTACCTAATTATAAATCCCTTATTTTGTTCGCACATGCTATCTTACATATTTTGTAGTGGGCGCCCCCCAAGGAGAATCTTTGACAAGAAGGCCTTTGTGAGGTAGAATGGGACTCTCTTGCATGCGTGATGATATGACCTTCTAGGTCTCTGCGTACAAGGCGGTTGCCCTTACCCCTTGCCAAGTAATAATGCTCCAATCCCTAGAGATATTGATTCTCCCTTTCCTGTTTCCCTTTGAGAAAAGGATGTCCCTGCATGATGCACTCATTGACGGGCTCATCACTTCAACCTCTCCTTCAACACCTCAGGGTAGAGGTCTAGCTGCAAGCACCCTTCCCATCAGGAGCACCCTTCCCTTCAGGAACATTGTTGTGAACCCCAATTGCACATCCCGTTTTCCCAACAAAGCGATCTGTTGTCGGGGGACATGTGTTCGAAACGTCAGCTAGGCAGGCATCGGGCCTCTAGCAGTGAGAGGTGTGAAAGAGAGAGAACAAGAGATACTGACAGCTCTGGAAATCACCAGAATCATCAATTAATTGAATAATGCTTTTAGTACAGCTTAACCCTTAGCCAAGGCGGGCTGTTAGTAGCACCGTCACTCGGAGCATCTGAGAACTAGGAGCTTAAGCTCCCATTTTACAAGATTAATCGGGCCGTTTATGACACCGAGCTTAACAAAATGATTTATCAAACTTTAGATGATGACGGTGATGGAAATTCTCTTCTGCCACTTTAATTGATTTAATTTCCCGTGGATTTTGCAAGCTTCAATTCAGTTCACTGCCTCGATTATCAAGTTTTAGCAGTTATCAATTATCCTACTTTGTGTGCTTTGCACTGCCATATTTAGCGTTCACGAGCCTCAACTTCTCCTTTACTCAACTTTCTCCGATTCCCTTAACCCTTGCTTGACCTGCCTTCTGCTTTTCTCTTGCTTCTTTAGTTAGGTAGATTCCTTTGCCTATGCTAAGAGAGCCCCTTAATTTTGCATCTCAAGCACGAGAGCGAGAGACTTCCTTTTTGCTTTTCCCTGATTCTTAGGCACGAGAGAGAGGTCCGCTTTTCCCTTCAACATGAGAGCCCTCGCTTTGTCTGCTTGCCGGAGTTCTTCCTTCCCTCTCCTCCTTGCCTTGCCCTCGTTCAACCTCGTTCTTTCTCCTCTTCTCCCTTCCTTTGCTTGCTTTGGTTATCAAGGAATAGCCAAGGACGAGAGAAAGCTTCAAAGAGAGAGAGAGAGAGAGAGAGAGCTTGCTTTTCGAGCATGAGAGCGAGAGAGAGGAAGCTTTTCTTTCCAAGAATGGGAGCAAGAGAGAGCAAGGTTTGCTCCTTGGTCCAAGCCCTCCCCCCTTATTCTTCTTCTACTTGCCCTCGAGATTCTCCCTTCGAACCTTTGTTCCTTTGTTCTCCTCTTGAGCCCTAAGAAACCTTAGCTTTCCACTGTCTGCTCGTTACCACCCTCTATTATCTCCTCCTTTTTTGTTGCTTATCCCCTCATGAAAATCCTAAGTTTTCTTTATATTGTTGATAGACTTTTTGCCTCCTTTAGCAATGATGGTGCCGTTGTCTCTAGGAAATCATCCTCCAAATGACGTGGCAACCCGACCGTCAAGGTGCATGGAATGCATCGAAAATGGCACCAAATCTGGTCTCCCTACCCTGCTCACTATTTTTACCTGCATAATCGCCATTGTCCATGCATTAAAAGGACCAACGCGAGCACCTGCTCTCCTGCTGCACCGCTCGCCATTGGCTTTCACGCCATGCCTTCTTTTTTTTCTCATCGCTTCACACTAAAACCCCCCTTTTTTTTAATTAAGCGGGCGGCCTTTGGCTGTGGGCGGCGGCCATAGTCTTCATTTGGGCGGGATTTGGGTTATGGGCTCTTGGCCTTTGGGCGGTTGGCTTTTAGGGTGAATTTTGGGCGGCCTTTTAATGGCTTTTTGGTAGGTCTTGAGTATGGGAAGTCATTGGCATTTAATGGGCGACCACTCGACTCAATGTGCGCGACCACTATTGGGTGGACTCAAGAGCACCATACTTGGACATACATATCGACCAAGGCAATGTTAAGCTTGGCATTCCGCTCCAAAGGCTTTCAGCATTACCGTAAATTAATATGAACCTCAGGCTGTTTGGCATCTGTATCGGCCAAATCTCTCTTAAGCACATCATGTTTTAGCCGTCCATGGAATTCAATTCAACTAGAGCATTAGCTATCAATGCACCGCAAGAGATTCAAATCTAAACAAGATATTCCTCGAGAACTTATTCTACCATTTTCCAGAACCCGGATGAAGCTCAAAACTCCCGGATGGCACTCCGATCGAGCGGACTAGAGACTGGCACGGAACCGGCCTACGGTGAATCTTTAATAGCCAATAACTTGGCAGCCGGAACTCTGATCACTAATCTGAAAAGATCGACGTGCTCCACAAAGTGAGAACTTCAAGCCCGTGCATTCATTCCATTTCTATCCCCTCAGCTGCAGCTGCCCAATCCAGTACAGATCTGAAAAACCAACTTAAACTTCAAACTGCCATAACTTCTTCATCGTAGCTCCAATCGATGAGCCGTAAAGACATGCCGATAGAGCACTTCAAGCACTGTAGTTCGAAATCATAATATCCCATCTATGCTCACTTCAAGCATAGTCCTTTTTAGCATCATTAAGGCATCAATTGGCCCTTTTAAGCCACATCTGGCATACTTTAATCATTAAGCTTGGCCTGATAACAAGCCCTGATCACTGCTCAATAAATGTGTAGGATTCAAAGAAGCATTAGGCAAAATTTGGACTCACAAAGGGGCCCTTTAAGGAGTTTGACTTTACCTCTCTCTACCAAAACAGGTGCATGGATAAATTTTTGCAAACAAAATCCAAAGTTGGCGGAGGTTTGACAGTTAGAATGTCCTCTTCAAGCTCTATCTACTGATATATAGCATGCCATGAGATTCTTCATATTTTAGAAGATTCTTTTTTTGATTCACCTATGATGTGCCAACTTTGTTGGAATCTAAGTGAATCAAAAAAAGAATCTTCTAAAATATGAGGAATCTCATGGAGTGTTGTATATCAGTAGATAGATCTTGAAGAAGACATTCTAACTGTCAAACCTCCGCCAACTTTGGAGTCTCTTTGCAAAAATTTATCCATGTGCCCGTTCTGGTAGAGAGAGGTAAAGTCAAACTCCTTACTAAGGGCCCCTTTGTGAGTCCAAATTTTGCCTAATGCTTATCTTGCATTTCTTTTCTCTTTTTCCCATCGTGGCAGCGGAGCTATATGACATCCACCCACCCCCTCTGAACTTGCACAGCCTCCAGTTCTATGCCAATTGCACTTCAATCTGCATATGTTATAGGTACCTTAAGCTCTTTGCCATCATCACACTCACCTAACTGGTAAACATATGAAAATCAAATAAGGCTTATACCCTATCATCAATGTTTTAGCTAAATCATTAGGTAGTTGTCCATCAAAAATCTTTGAAACGTATCTCTCGTATCTCCAAAGCATTTAATTATGGAAAACCTGTTTAGTGAACCCCGCCAGACTCAAGTGCTCCAGTTAATGCTGCACATGGCTTGACCATTAAGCTCACATTAAGGAGCCCTTTCAAGCTCAAGTATGCCTTACTCTGTCTGCACACGGAATGGCTGTCAAGTCCTTTACCTCAAGTTTTGGTAGCAGAACCAACTCAAAAGATGTGAAGATACTTCATCAATTATCCAAAGAAGTCAACTGGAAGCCAGCCATGTAATCTTATTCAATGCATAACCAAACATCTTTTGACTTAGAATAATCTAGAAAACAAAAGTTTACATCAGGCTTCTGGTATCCTCCAAATTTGGAACTTGCACTTTAGTAACCCCCAGGATCAATTGGAAAACCACTCATTTGCCCCACTGTGAGCATTCCTTTTTAAAAAAATCGGTATCATCCTCCAGGATCATAGGGAAAATACTAGAATTTCCAATCATTTTACAACATAAACATAAATTAGCCCACAAAACTTCATGAAAACCACCTGGATTATATGGCAGATAAGGCAATTGCCCAAGACCATGCATATACATGTCACCTCCTGGGTCAAAAGTTAGCTCAAAATACCTACATCATACGTTAACATCAAATCCCATATAGCATTAGGTAGCACTAGATACTACCATATCCCCTGCAACTGGCTCATCCAATTGTTGATCCTCAATCACAGGTAAAAGCATTGGTAATGCGCCTTCCACTCTCACTAGTATTGAAATTCCGATCACCCATATTTGGATACATCAAGTCTCTGGTAAAATCCTCTTTATTAGTCTCAAAAGATGCATCTAAAAACAATTCTCTATCTCGTAGAGGCTCAAAATCAAGTAGAGCATCATCCAGCAGCTGCATAAGTTCATCATCAGCTGCATCTGAACAAACTTGCTCATGCATGATTCTGGATTGCTTAGTATCCTTACATCTGTATTTGATAAACCTTCCAAAGCTTCGTCCAATAAGCACATAAGGTCTAGGTCCACTGCTAGAGAAGGTTCATCCATCTTGCAGATCTCAGGTTGTTGCACTAAACTAAGATTTCCACATATGACATGCATACTAAATGCATTTGCAGTAAACTGCTCTTCAAGTCTTTCACCCTCATCCAAATATCTTTACACTTTTGTAGCACAAAGTTCAGCATACACATTGAAAATTTCATCTACTACCCTGTCTGTGTCATTGGCAAAATGAAACCAATCATACTCAACATCAAGAGATTTCACTTCACTATGCACCCCCTCTGAATCAGCATCATCAAGTTCATGATCATCTTGCCATAGTGTGAGCCCTGTGTCACAAATTCTCGATAGAGAAGAAGTTTTCTCCCCCTCTAAATCACCATTATCAAATTCAGGATCAGTCTGCCATATGTGTAGCTCTAGGTCACAGAAACTTCTTTGAATAATTGATGAATGCACCCCCTGTGATTCATCATCATCACATTCAAGACCAATTTTCCAATTTTGTAGTTGTGCTTCACAAAAACTTGTCAATGAAGGAGTTTGCAACCCCTCTAAATCAACATTTTGCAGATCTTCAAGCACATACTCTTGCTTAACCAAATCCTTAAAATCTGGTACATCCAAATTTGGTAAATCTGGTCTACCAAAATCCATGGTCCTGCTGTTCTCAACAGCAGCCCTGCTTTGACCTGTAACATCTGTATCATCAATCAACTCTTTGGTAGAATTTGTAACCAAAATGTTTTTCTCTAATTTCAAGTCAGTAGCAAAAGTATCAGTTGAAACCGAATCTTGATGCATGTCTACTTGAATATGGTTGCACTCATTCATCTGCACAATTTATTCCTAAGCTTCAGCCACTTCGTTGTTTTGATCCCCTGATTTATTTTCCTCTTGTACTACAGGTACATGCTCTTTGAAAAACTCACATTGTGTGGTTTGAGGCTGTAGAGATCACCCTCAAAGACTTCTACTTCATGCAAGGCATCTGCAAACCCCAACTTTTCATACATAGCTTTGACTATGTCTTCATCATTAGCCTGTAAGAAGGTAGCATCCTGCACAATAAACTCATCAATCATAGCTTCTAACTTTGATCATACTAATGGGAGCAAAGCAAACCCCGAACTTTGACGGCCTCTAAAACGCCGGGGGGCCGAATGGCGATCCTCGAGCCTATCACGGTAAAGCCAACAGGCGGGCACCACCTAGCTTTGAGCGGCTAGGACGCAAACAAACACACCACCATAACAAATTTTTCATCCAAGAGAGATGGATTCTTGGGAGTAATGATGAAGAGGAAGGGGAATGAGATCAAGTTAGAGAGAGAGAGAGAGAGAGAGAGAGAGTATAGAGGCTTAGTACTTAGGCACCACAGAAGGATGGCGAATCCGCACACCCTTCACACATACACAAGCTCACCCCAAACACAAGACTGGGTGGCGATTCCGCACACCTCACATGGGCAAAACATGCAAGAAACATACTCACAATACCTCAAGCTTTTTTTAGAGAATAAGGTGATGAGATAGCGAGCACAAGGAAGGCGAAAGAGAAGGGAGACAGCGGTAGAGCACATGGCGGATAGGTGGGAGCTAATGGTGAAGACTCGCACGAGGGTTATGGCCATCATCCTTCATTTAGTTTCCCTTCATCTTCCATAGCCCAAGGGTGTAGAGGTCATGCTCAAGTCGAGCATGGTGAATGTGGTGATGGTGATGGTGTGGGTGTGTGTGTGTGCGCTAGGCACACATAGTACATAGTGTACTATCTGGTGATGTTGTGTGTGTATTTAGTGTGATGGTGACCCCTCTTTATATAGGGGATGAGGGGGGAGAAATTCTAGAATTTAGAAATGAAGAAATCATTATCTACACAGGCCATGTGACTGTGGGCCCCACTTGTCTGGCTGTGTGTATCTGCGCCAGAACAGCAGTCTCATGAGAGAGAGACTAAGAGAGAGAGATGGGTTGATGAAAAAAGTGACAGGTGACATGGAGAATAAAGTAATTACAAGAGGGAAGAGAGGGGAGTGTGTTTAAAGGTGAATCTGTGTGCAGATGTGTGTGAACACAAGAAAAATCAGGTAACCACCGGGTGGGGATGGGTCTGTGGGCACCTTTTCCAGTGAAACTAAGTGTGTGTGAGTGTGGGGGAGGTTATGTGTCTATAGTACAAGAGACACGGCGCCCTTTAGAGAGAGACGGGGATATTTGGGTCATGGGATATGATAGGAGAGAGAAAAGGGGGGTGGGGTATACTGTTTTGGAAGATAGGAGAGGTGTCATGTGAGTTAGGGTGCATTATTGGTAAGAATAGGGGGTGGGGTATCTTGAGGGGAGAGAAAAAGGAGAAAGGACAAGGGGAAGAGAGAGGGGGTTGACCTTTTGAGTGAAGGAGAGGAAAAGGGACACACGGTGGGGCAACAGTGAAGAAAAAGGAGGCAGGGTGGGGATGGGCTGCCCCGCAGGCACGAGGTGGCCTATTTTACCTTTCTCACTTATTTACATACTCATACTTTACTTTTTTCAATGCCTTTTATCACTCCCTCCCTAAGAGGGGGTTTCCATGTAAAGAATGAGGATGCAAGAGAGCTACACAAGACAAGCACAAAGCACACAGAGATGAAAAGCTTCTTCTTCTTCTTCACAGAAAAGAGAGTACAAAATGACTAAGTGCTAAAGCTGAAAAGTAGCACATATGTGCATGCGGTCACTAAGTGTGAACTCGCTAGAAGCGTACTAGGCTGGCACTATAAGTGTAGTCTAGCTGTAGAATCACTGGCAGAGATCCTCCGTGTCGGTCACCTAACGCGCCAGTGAGTAAATGCCGTAAGCGGCCAAGACTCGTAGTGGATGCCAGCTCAAGGTGTAGAGCTCGACATCTCAACACTCCCCCTCGAGCTCTGCATGTCGCAGAGTCCAAGCATAGTCCGGAAACATCGAAGCTTCTCAGCTCCGAGGGCCTTGGTAAAGATATCCGCTATCTGCTCCTCTGTGCTGACGTAGACCAAGTCGATGTCGCCCGCCAACACTCGCTCTCGAACGTAGTGGTAATGGACCTCTATGTGTTTGGTCCTGGCATGGA
Source organism: Adiantum capillus-veneris (assembly GCF_014529385.1). NCBI lineage: Eukaryota > Viridiplantae > Streptophyta > Polypodiopsida > Polypodiales > Pteridaceae > Adiantum > Adiantum capillus-veneris. Next base: position 88,502,426 of record NC_140954.1, read on the forward strand.
ACACTGGGTTCCTAGCCAACTGCATGCTGCTGAGGTTGTCACAACGGATGAAAATCTGCTGGTCCACCTGCACTCCCAAGTCCTCAAGTAATGTGCGTAGCCAAGCTACCTCGCACGCCGCAACTGTTGCACCTCTGTACTCAGCCTCTGTGCTCGATAAAGCAACCATAGGCTGCTTTTTCCTGCTCCAAGTAACAGCAGCACTCCCAAAAGAGAACATGAAGCCACTCGTAGATCTCCTATCAACAATGCTACCTGCCCAATCTGCATCTGTATACCCATACAATGCTAATGGTGCATCTGCTGCATAGAACAATGCGTAGTCAAGAGTACCTTGCACATACCTAAGTGTGCGTCGTACTCCATCCAAATGTGGCTTCCTCGGAAGTTGCATGAACTGACTCTCCAAGCCTACTGTGTAGCTCAAGTCTGGCCTCGTGATAGTCAAGTAGATTAGACTACCCACAATCTTCCTGTACATGTTGACATCCTCAACAACATCACCCTTCTCTGCACTCAGCTTTGCATTCACATCCAAGGGAATAGAAATTGGCTTACAATCAGCCATACCATACTTTGACAACATGTCCAAAGCATACTGTCTCTGTGATAGCCATACACCCTCTGGAGTCCTAATCACTTCAATGCCAAGAAAGTAGCGCAACTCGCCTAAATCTTTCATTTCAAACTCCTGTTTGAGAAGACCCTTCACATGGTCAATCTCCATAGCATTGTCACCAACAATAATAAGGTCATCTACATATATGGTAATGACCACAATCCCCACATCACTCTCACATACATAGAGTGAATGATCAGCATGAGCTCTCCTAAAACCAATACTGACAAGATACTTGGCAATCCTGTCATACCATGCTCTAGAGCCCTGCTTCAAACCATACAAAGCTTTGAGAAGTCTGCATACATAATCTGGGTAACCTGGATCGACATAACCAGGTGGCTGATCCATATACACTTCCTCTTGCAACTCACCATTCAAGAAGGCATTCTTTACATCCATTTGATGCATAATCCATCCTCTAGATGCAGCCACTGCTATGACATCTCTCACTGTCGTCATCTTTGCCACTGGAGCAAAGGTCTCCTCATAGTCTATGCCATACGTCTGTGCATAACCCTTTGCGACCAGCCTTGCCTTGTGACGCTCAATGTTACCATCAGCCTTATGCTTGGTTTTATACACCCATTTACAGCCAATAGCTTTCTTGCCACTTGGCAATGGCACCAACTCCCATGTGTCATTTGCTTCCAATGCAGCCATCTCTTCATTCATTGCATCATCCCAATGCACATTTCCAACTGCATCCTCAAAACATGTGGGCTCCACATCCTGTATCACCTTAGCCATGTAGGCTTGGTGATGCGCTAGATACCCATCATAAGTCAATTTCTGAACTGGATTTCTGACTCTATTAGATCTGCGCGGTCCTGGGTCACTCCTTTGCCCTCTAGCATCTTCTTGTACTTTCCTTACACCAGGTGTCCTGACAGCCGGAATTCCAAATTCCTCATCAAGACTTTGTTCAGAACCATCTGAATCCATGTCTACATGTGAAAAACCTGATGATGCATCAACCATAAAGGGAGGTTCATCAACCTTTTCCTTTCCTTTTCTTGATACATTCCCTGTACCTGTTGGTGGAGTAACCTGCGTACGTAGTCTACCATTCCATGGTTTCTCAACAGAGCCACGAGAAGAGGACTCTTGTGGTCCACTCAAAACCTGTGACTGTGGCCTCACATTTTGTACAACCACATCATCTTTTACATCAGCCCCAATAGTGCCATGTGCATTACTGTACCAGCTGCTCATCTCATCAAAGACTACATCTCTGCTCACTCGTAATTCTCGTGTAGTAGGATTGTAGCACCTGTACCCCTTTTGTTCAAGGGAATATCCCACAAGAATACATTTCTCTGCTTTAGGATCCAATTTCCTACGCAACTCATCTGGTACATGCACGTAAGCTATGCAGCCAAACACTTTCAAGTGTGCCAAATCAGGCTTTGTACCTGTAAACTTTTCCTCAGGTGTTACATCATGCACCGCAGCTGTAGGTGTCCTGTTCATAATGTACACAGCTGTATTTACAGCTTCAGCCCAAAAATGATGAGGCATGTTCTTCTCATTCATCAATGCACGTGCAACCTCTGCAATGTGCCTGTTTTTCCTTTCTGCGACCCCATTCTGCTGTGGAGTATATCTGCATGTAAACTGCCTGTGTATACCATGCATTCGCAGAGAATCTGAAAAATCATTGGAGAGGTACTCTCCCCCTCCATCTGACCTCAATGTCTTGATTTGCATATCTGTCTCCTTCTCAATCATGACTTTGAAGTCTTGAAAGTGACCAAACACTTCACTTTTGTTCGCATGAAGTAGACCCATACTTTCCTTGTATGGTCATCAATGAAAGAGACATAATACCTGCAACCATGTATACTTGCAGTATCGGTTGGACCCCAAACATCTGTGTGCACCACCTCAAGTGGCTTTTTACATACATTGCGCTCATGTGGAAATGAGCCCTTTGACTGTTTTCCAAACTGGCATGCTGCACACACTTTATGCATACCATCCACCTTGAATTTGGGCAAACCTTTTACAATCTGTTTTGATTGCATGCTGCGCAATCTCTGCTCATTGACATGGCCAATGCGTTTGTGCCAAATGTCAACATCAGCCACAACACCTGTGCCCTGTGCAAATAATGCAGCTTTTACCTCAGGCATGTCTACATTCAACGTAAATATTCTGCCCACACATTTGCCCTCTGTGATCAGCTTACAGCCATTCTGGAAATCTTCTACATAATAGCCATTTGGATTGAAGCGAACCTGTAAACCCTGCTCAACCATTTGTCCAACAGAAACAAGATTCTTTGTAATGTTTGGGACATGAAGTACATCTACTAAGTACTTTGATTTCCCACTCTTCGTATTTAGAGGTATGTCCCTTACATGAGCAATGGGGTGAGTTGTGTCATCTCCTGTCTGCACATAGCCTGACACATCTGGTTTGCGCATATCTCTAAACCACTCTCCACAAGACGTCATGTGATTAGAGGCACCTGAATCCACATACCAAACATCATCTTGGGTGGAATTCTCTGCAGTCATTCTATTCATTACATGTTGCATAACAAACATGCGCTCATTTTTGCTGTCATCTGCATCTCTGCTAGTAGATGCATAGTTGCCCTGTTCTCTCTTTCTACTTGCTTTTCCCTTTGGACAGTCACGTGACATGTGACCTCTTTCACCACAAGTCCAACATTCTCTACTATCTGGAGTATGTTGCTGCCTCCTTGATCCTGCACCACGACCTCTTTGACTCCCCCTGCCTTGAGACTGGTTTCCCCTGCCACCTGTATTGTTTTGATTTGATTGACCTTCCAGAAATTGGCCCCTGCAACCCCTTGGGCCTCGACCACGACCTCTACCTCTACCTCTGTTGGAGTTAGAATAGAAGGCCTATTCAGAATTATTTCTGCCATGAGAAGAAGATGTGTCAAGGTTCTTCTCCTCAAGAATAAGCATAGAAATCAAATCTTGGAACACGGGGATGTCGTCTCTTGTATTCATGGAAGACCTGAAATGTACATACTCATCTCCTAGACCATCCAAGCATGCACGGACAATGTCATCATCTTCCACTGAGACTTTAATAGATCTAAGAGCCTCAATGATACTCTTGATCTTCAAGGCATAATCATTGATTGAGAGGTTGTTCCTCTTAACCTGATTTAGCTCTGACTTTAGTTGAAGCTTCCTGGCCTTGGTGTTCACCTCGAACACTCTGCCTAAGTTTCTCCATGCAATGGCGGGGGTTTCAGCATCCTGTAGATAGCCCATCATGCCATCTGTGATGCTCATAGAAAGCCAATACATCACTTTGCTCTGGCCTTGTTGCCAGTCCCTCAAAGCTTTCCTTTGTTCTGCTGTAGCATTTGCCTCGGGAATCTCTGGTTCCTTTTCATTGTCTCCTTCTACATAGTCCCAATAACCTTTTCCTTTTAGGAAATTTGTTATTCTCAACTTCCATGCAGGGTAGTTATTTTTCTCAAGCTTCTCAGTAACAATCTGACTGAAACCGTCAGACATCTTGAAGCACTAAGACAAAATAGCTGCAATCTGCAAAAACCTGCAAATCTGCTGAACCTGCTATCGTGGTTCCTGTAACGCTTTCTACACTCAACGAGTGTCCACAATCAAGCGTACATACAACCACTGTACTTGTACAGTAAATCTCTTGCTCTCTTAGCCTCTCTTGCCTGCACCAGGCTCTGATACCATGTAAACAATGAGGATGCAAGAGAGCTACACAAGACAAGCACAAAGCACACAGAGATGAAAAGCTTCTTCTTCTTCTTCACAGAAAAGAGAGTACAAAATGACTAAGTGCTAAAGCTGAAAAGTAGCACATATGTACATGCGGTCACTAAGTGTGAACTCGCTAGAAGCGTACTAGGATGGCACTATAAGTGTAGTCCAGCTGTAGAATCACTGGCAGAGATCCTCCGTGTCGGTCACCTAACGCGCCAGTGAGTAAATGCCGTAAGCGGCCAAGACCCGTAGTGGATGCCAACTCAAGGTGTAGAGCTCGACATCTCAACATTCCATGGGGTGGGGAAGAGAGAAAAGGGGTATGGGAGCCTGGCTTGTGAAAAGCCCTCATCAGTACTTGTCCTCGAATATCTGCATACTTTGGTAAACTTAAACTCTGTTCTTGATAGCTTTCACATTGCTCATAACTTACTTGCACAATAGCTTCTTTGAAATACTCCTAGTTTCCGCTGCAGGCTCTGGTAATCTCTTGAATCTGCTCCTTCACATCTGCACTCACGTGCTCAAAAGATTTGATCATCAACCCTTCTGGTATCCCTCTTACCTTGGTCTCCATCTCATACTCTAGGTAGCCCTCTGGATCGTATCCAAAGAGTCGTCTCTCGTCTGGTATACTGCATCTAAAGCAGCATCCATTTGATTTTTCTTCTTTGCGATATCCATTCAAGCAGTGAAACTTGAACCAATTGAAGCATCTTCCAAAAATTGGAAATTTGACTTATCATCAAAACCTTTTGCAATTAACTCTGCAATCAACTTCATCATCTGCTCTAAATTTTCCATCTTTACCTCCCACCCTGGCTCGTTTCACGTCGGGTTTACCAAAGATGTCAGGGGATATGTGTTCAAAACGTGAGCGGGGCAGGGACCGAGGGCCTCTGGCTATGGTAGGTGTGAAAGAGAGAGAACAAGAGACACTGACAGCTCTGGCAATTACCGCAATCATCAATTAATTGAATAATACTTTGAGTACAGCCTAATCCTTAGCCAAGGGGGACTGTTAGAAGCACCATCACTCGGATCATCTAATAACTAGGAGTTTAACCTCCCGTTTTATAAGATTAACCGGGCCGTTAACGACACCGGGCTTAACAAAATGATTTATCAAACTTTAGATGATGACGGTGATGGAAATTCTCTTCTGCCACTTTAACTACTTCAATTGCCCCGTGGATTTTGCATGCTTCAATTTAGTTCACTGCCTCAATTATCAAGTTTCAACAATTATCAATTATCCTGCTGTGTGCACTTTGCACTGCCATATTTATCGTTCCCGAGCCTCAACTTCTCCTTTACTCAAATTGCTCCGATTCCCTTAACCCTTGCTTGACCTGCCTTCTGCTTTTCTCTTGCTTCTTTAGTTAGGTAGATTCCTTTGCATATGCTGAGAGAGAGTCCCTTGATTTTGCGTCTCAAGCACGAGAGAGAGATACTTCCTTTTTGCTTTGCCCTAATTCTTAAGCACGGGAGAGAGGTGCGCTTTGCCCTTCAACATGAGAGACCTCACTTTGTTTTCTTGCTGGAGTTCTCCTTTCCCTCCCCTCATCGCCTTGCCCTCGTTCCACCTCGTTCTCTTCTTCTCTTCTCCCTTCCTTTGCTTTCTTTGCTCACCAAAGAATAGCCGAGGATGAGAGAAAGCTTCAGAGAGAGAAAGAGCTTGCTTTCCGAGCATGAGAGCGAGAGAGAGGGAGATTTTCTTTCCAAGAATGAGAGCGAGAGAGCCTGAGGGAGATTTTCTGGTTGCTCCGAGCCCTCTGCCCTTCTTCTTCTTCTCCTTGCCCTCGAGCTTCTCCCTTCTAACCTTTGTTCCTTTGTTCTCCTCTTGATCCCTAAGAAACCTTAGCTTTCCACTATCTGCTTGTTACTACCCTATGTTATCTCCTCCTTTTTTGTTGCTTACCCCCTCATGCAAATCCCTAAGTTATTTTTTTTTCATATCGTTTTTTCCTCCCTTAGCAACAATGGCGCCGTCGTTGTTAGGGAGCGCAAAATCATCCTCCAAATGATGTGGCACCCCGATCGTTGAGGTGCACAGAACGCGTCAAAAATGGCACCAAACCTGGTCGCCCTGCCTTGCTCACTATTTTTACCCGCATAATTGGGTCGTCCATGCATCAAAGGGCCCGACACGAGCTCCTCCTCTCCTGCTGTGCCGCTCACCACTGGCTTTCACGCCATGCCTTTTTTTTTTCTCTTTGCTTCACACTAAGAGCCCCCTTGTTTGGCTATGGGCGGTCATAGTCTTCATTGAGGTGGGCTTTGGGTTATGTGCCCTTGGGCCTTTGGGCTATGGGCCCTTGACCTTTAGGCGGTCGAATTTTAGGGTGAATTTTGGGCTGCCTTTTAATGGCTTTTGGGTAGGCCTTGAGTATGGGCAGTCATTGGGTTTTAATGGGCGGCCACTATTGGGTGGATTCAAGAGCACCACATTTGGGCATACATATTGACCAAGGCAATGTTAAGCTTGGCATTTTGCTCCAAAGGCTTTTAGCATTACCGTAAATTAATATGAACCTCCTTGTTTGGCATATGTATCCGCCAAAGCTCTGTTAAGCACGTCATGTTTTAGCCGGCCATGGAATTCAATTCAACTGGAGCATTAGCTATCAATGCACCGCAAGAGATTCAAATCTAAACAAGATATTCCTCGAGCACTTATTCCACCATTTTCTAGAACCCAGATGAAGCTCAAAACTCTCAGATGGGACGAGCCGACTAGATTGGCACGGAACCGGCTCCCGATGAATCTTTAACAGCAACAAATAACTTGGCAGTCAAAACTCTGCCCACTTATTTGAAAAGACTGACATGCTCCACAAAGTGAGCACTTCAGGCCCATGCGTTCATTTCATTTCTATCCCCTCAGTTGCAGCTGCCCAATCCGGTGGGTCTGCAAATCGACTTAAAATTTAAACTTCCATAATTTCTTCATAGTAGCTCCAATCGACGATCTGTAAAGATGGGCTGGTAGAGCACTTCAAGAATGGTAGTTCTAAATCATAATATCTCATATGTGCTCACTTTAAGCATAGTCGTTTTTAGCATCATTAAGGCATCAGTTGGCCCTTTTTAAGACGCATCTGGTATACTTTAATCATTAATCTTGGCATGTTAATAAGCCCTGATCACTGCTCAATAAATTCCTAGGCTTCAAAGAAGCTTAGCTTGCATTTATTTGCTCTTTTTCCCATCATGGCAATGGAGATGCAAGGCACCGTCCTACTGCCTTAGAGAGGAATAGAACTCTCTTCCACCAGAATGTGTTTGTTGGCTCTCGGTCACAAGGAATCCCTTTGAGTTTGCCCACATTTGAAATTGTTGATGATGTACCTCTTGGTGGGAAAAACAATGCACAATCATGGTGGGATTTGACCAAGTGCATCCCACTACAATAACGAATGTGATGAGTGCTCTTCCGCCAAAGGGCATCAATGACCCCCATCCCTAATCGTTTCAAGGTATGCATAATATCTTGCATGCGGATGTGCCTCATTAGTAGGGATTTGGGAATAAGGAAGTAGATAATACTCATTTTGTTGATGAGAGAAAAAACCCTACCTCACCAAAGGCACATGCCAACAATCATGCTACTCTAGAGTCTCCCAAATCACTAGGAAGTAACTTTGAGCAAGCAGACAATACAAAAGATTCCATCATCATTAAGGTAAATGAGTTGCAAACTTGGTATTCAAAACCTTGAGAGAGGTTCATCATTTGTCTATGTCATGGGTCTTCAACCGTCAATTGAAGCTCTAAAGACCTAGATGAACCAACATTGGGGGCTGAGAAATATCAAGCCTAGCCACGTTCAATATCTACCTAGTAAGTATTATCTTTTCTTTTATGATAATCCTTTTGATTCTCTGCAGGTCACTAGTCAAGGGTAGTGGCTAATAAAAAACATGCCTCTCTCTATGTTTAAATGGTACATTAGGGGAATTTTGAGGTCTCAAATTCCCCTTGTAAGAAATGGTAGAGAGAGAAAATACTTTTCATTTATTTTTAAATGAGCAAGGAATTTTAAAATCTAAAATTGGGAGAAAATATTTATATTTTTATTGGGTGCACATAATATCACTTTTCGGGGCTCCACATGTAGTGTCATTTTCAAATCTCTTGGGAATGTGTCCCTTTTCCAGAAATTCCTTCTCCTAATGCACCGTTTTTCTCTTTGGTCCAAATTTAAAATTTCCTCTCCTCATTCTATCCTTTCTCTACACCTATTTTGCATCTTTCTTTGCACCATATCCAACTCATCATCTTCCCCACATCATCTCCATGAATGCTGCTAAAAGAGGTATCTATCATCTCCACGTTGAGTTGGAAGATTAATATTTTCCTCTCCAAAATAGAAATAGGCTTTCTGAAACTCCTCCTTTTTCCATAGAAGCATTAAGATTAGAACATAAGAAGCACATTGCTCTCTGGACAAATGATATATTTTATCCCATGGAACCCATTACCAAATGCACCCCACCATTTTTTAATCATCCTTCATTGATGAGATTTGTAGGAGATGGTATGAAAGGGGTATTCAGCTATAGAAATAACACATTGTAGTAGAGAGGGACATTCTTAAGCTGAAAAACCATTTTCTACTACAGTTGAAGGATTGTCTTAATCATAAGCTTCAAGAAAACAAGGAGAAGGTAAAGAACCTCCAATCATTGTTGAATACAATGAGAAGAAAGAGGAAAGATCTTGGGCTTAGACAAAGACAAAGGAAGTTGAAAAATAAAGAGAGTTTCAAGCAAGGAGGTGGAGGTGCAATAGAAGAATCACAACCAATGAGGTAAAATTACTTTTTCGAATCAGATTGATATCTATTTTGAAAGATAGTATCTATGGGTGCTATAGTCTTTAGTTCAGCTAGACTAATCACAAGAAAACATGAGAGGTGCATCACAATAATTTTGTGAACTAATTCCACATGATGTTTACTGGCAACCTAGTGAAGGAAAGAAGATTTAAGGTTGCTAGGCAAGAATGCATCAACAAATTTTTGCAAAGTTCTACTTTGGACAAAGATCAATTTGAAGGCACTTTAGACAAAGTTGGAATTAGTAAGGTAGGTTATCAATATCTATTCAAGATTATCAATATCAACCTGAAGCAGTCACGAGTGAAGGGGTTCTTGCTTTGAAAGCCATCAGCTGTTTAACAGGTCAGGCTCAAAATTATTTCCAAGGTCGTGAAGATGCTTGAAGAGCCTTTCGACATCAATGTCATAGATCCTGGTTAGAATAAGACCTCAAGTTTAGCTCTTTCAACAATCTGTTCTTTGACTTGAGAACTTTGCAGAGGGCAATGATAAAATTCCATTATCGTCAAATTATTAAGGTGAATGGGCAAGCCATTTTTTTTAGTGAGATTATGAAGGGTAGAATTCTTGAGAGAGTATCGATAACCCTCATGAATAGAGCTCTTCCTACCACATAGGAAAAAAAACCCTAAAAATTTTAGTGTGCATTCAAAGAAGAACATTTAGTGGCTGGGTGCTTTTGAGGTTGATAGTGAATATTTCAATGTGTTGAACTGGTTACTCCACCACACTAGTATCTCTACAATAATTAAAGCTCTATAGGCTAGGGAGGAGCCCAATGTGAAGGGATTTGGTAGGTTCAAGAATGTGGAAAGACACATGAGGGGGGGGGGGGGGGGGGGTGTAAAGACACTACAGTGTATGTACAATGTGTCAAGGGGTGCCAATTCCAAAATTGCCTATGTCTACTGCATGGGTGCAACAAAGTAGTTGAATCTTGCTAACTGGGACAAAGCCTCAGATAGATACTTTAAAGATCCAAACTTTTAAGTTGTTTAAGATATTCCCATTTCATATGTCCACCTCTACACACTACATGCACTTTGTAGAATCAGTGAGAAGATTCTGCACCTCTACATAGGGTCTTGTATGGAAACTACAATGTTTATCAGACAAAGAAACTACCATAAAAATTATTAAGAGGGTATTGCCTAATATTGGACTTCATGGAGGGAATGTTGTGATTGAGTCGGGCTCCAAGAGGTCATCTAGTGGATATAATGTTCCTAGGAAAGCTTCTATTGGTGAGATGAAGGATAGAACATCCTTAGAATTTCATAAAAAATTGGGTAGCACTTCAACTAAAGTCTAGCACAACCAATGGCATGGAACGCTCTACACAATGTTGTGAAGGACCATGGAGATGAACAGATTCAAAAAAGGTATGACAAGTGCTTGGAGCTTAGAGCACTTCACACACTACAAGGTAATACTTATGAATTTTGATTTTGCTAATTTGCTTCAATACTTGCATAAGTTGCTAAAGATTTACTTTTGGTACATCACATTATGTACAATCACACTCCTTGGTAATGTGATGTGCCAAAAATAAATAAAGTGATGTCCCATTATCAGGCAAGAACCAAGGTTTTCAAACACACTAGACAAGGTGGAGGAGCTCAAAAAGCTAACAGCTTGCTTGAATTATTCTAGTGGTTTTATAGACAAGTGTGATACAGAACAAGATCATAAGAGACTAAAATGTTTTAGGCAGTTTTGATATTGCTACAACTATATAGACGAGTATACAAAAAAGAAAGGATGCATATAGTAGATCATCTACAAGTGAATTTTTTTTAACAATGGATTTCCACTAGGGAGAGGCAAGGAAGCAAGTGGGGGATAATACAAGGATCAATTATGGTTGGTTGAGTCAAAATCCCTCCACTTCAAGTGTTTGTGCTACTTATAACCCTGGATTGCCTATGTCACCAAAAGAGGCAACTTGACATAATTGGCCATAGCGCCGAAGTATGAACTTCTTGAGCCCCAGAATCCTAGAGAAAGTCCAAAAACTTTAATGGCTTCTTGCTTCTCAAGAAGTATGATATTGTGAACTCCAAGTCTTACTGGATGCTAATCTAGCACCCTTGACAAAGCCACTAGTGCAAGTATGGGAAGAGTGGGCGGTTGGGAAAACTTCATGTGGTCGATAGCTATTTCCTCCTTGTTGAGTTTCCCAATGTAATGGCCCAAACTCTTATCCCTCTTTAGATCCAAAGGTCTCAAGACAATCCCTCTTCCTAGAAACTTTTCAGGATCTACAATATCAATCTGTGAAAAAAAACCCTCAAATCAATTAAAAGAAATGAAGCTTCACTGGCCTAGATAACGTGCTTACAAAAATTATACCAATTCAGCTTAGGATTTTCATCATCTTGAAAAAGATCCTCTTTCTTGGTTTATTCTCTTTGCTTTCACTTGGAACTTCTTTGCCCATGTGTTCAATCTTCAATCTTTTGTGAATTTGTTGGAACTCCTCGTCTCTGGGAAACCCTTTCTCTTCATAGATTTGAACAATTGTTATTATATGATCTCCAGCATGGGACTGCTCAATAAAATTTTTAGATTTTGTGTCAAGTAGTGACAATGGACATGGTGTATTGTAGTCCACAAATCCTTTATCATGCTCTTTCCATTCTATCAAAATAACAAGGCAGTAGTCCTCTCTTAGATCAAAGAGGTTTTGTATATCCTGTAGAAGCAAATACTCCTTATTGCTTATCTTTTAGGGGGTGTATGCATGATAGGGTGTACCCACTTTCAGTAGTGGTCCTTAGTAAAATCACCAAAAATAGTATTTTTTTCCACACTCTAAGTATATTTGAATTGCTTGCATGTACTTTTTAGCGGTAAGATTTGGTGGCCACATAAAATGCATAGTATTAAACACTATCGAAAGCTTTGACCTTCAGGTTTTCAAATGAAGAAAGAAATTTTAGTGTGCAAAAAGTACTTTGGTCCAACTTGCCACGCCCTATCACAACATTGTAACCTTGATGAACAATTGCCCATATCTTTATTTGAAATTATTCTCTTGACTTGTCCTTTTGCACATCAACTATTCACTTGACAAGCAATTTAACTTGATTTTTTGATAATTTTTTGGGTCTCTAGGTAATTATTGTTTTTTCTTGTTAGGATTGTTGTGATAAAAAGCCGACACTATCTATAATTGCCATCGTAGCACAAGAGTCCTCGGACTACAGATATCGATAGCTATGTGGGCCTCAGCAACACGAGAGTGTCACAATAAATGCTCAAGCACCTAAGTGCGTGAGGAGAGATCAATGTCACTGAAGTATGTCTCAATAATGATGCCTGCACAACATTTGTCTCGAGACGTGCAAAGTGAGCGTACCATCACCGAAGGACTTGGCTTTGACGCTACAATAGGATCACACATGCCTCCATGCCAGCTCTAGAGGGTGCTCCAAGAGCAAGTGAGGGAAATCCAGTCGAAGAAATGACGTGACTCTGCTATATCAATGGACTTCCAAAATACTCCAAGGTTGGCAACACCATGTGAGACTCCCAAAAGGTTGTGACCCCTCTCCTAGTGGGACTGTAGATGTTGAGGAAAATGGTAGAGGGACCGAGCAAGGGGAAGAAGAAAAAAAGCTAGCTGATAGAGGGAGAGAAGAAGAATAACCCTCATACGGAAATACATGCATGTGATTACCCTAGATTCTTGGATTGTAGGGCCTGTAGTGGGCTCTTGCAGCACATCGGCACGTAATCTTGCTCTAGAGCATTGCTTGCATTCTCAAGCTTTGGGTCGCTTTTCTGTTGCATGGGCAATTGCTTCCACTTCTCGAACTTTGTGGACGGGGTCTTTGTGGTGTCTATCTTGCTTTCGAGACCTTCCTGATTGTGAACCAATGCTTATTTAGAAAAATGAATGTTAGAGTAGTTAGTGATTGAATGAAAGAGCATAAATGCTCCAAACTCACACACTCACCCACGCTCAAACTTTCAAATGAAAGAGCATAAATTCTCCAAACTCACACACTCACTCACGCTCAAACTTTCAAATGAATTGCACTAAAAAAAGGATTTATATACATTGTCTCCCTAATGTAATCTAAAAAGGTGTAAATCTGGATAAGATTACACCAGTCAAATTTTAGAAAAATAGTTTATATAAAATTATAATTATCTTTTAAGTTAGTTGACTTATGTTAAGTGAATTTAAACAAAACGCTATAATCCTTAAGTTCTCATCTTGATAGTAATTTAAATAAATAAAAATTAATAATATCATAATATTTTGAAATAATAAAATATATAAAAATGAAAATTAATTTATTTTAAGTTGTGTTTTATTAATTATGATATATAATCTATATAATTTACTCATTATAAAAATTATTAAAGATATAAATAAATGATGTGGCTATGAGGTGGCCATGCATGTAGATGACATGGCTAGTCTATGTGGCAATATGATGTGGCGATCAAATCCTCCTCAACTTCCATGTCATTATGTGACATGGCAAAATGGTGATATGGAATGTTTAGGTGGCAAAAAGGTGGATGGTGAGTTCGAGAGTTGATGATGTGTCATGCTTAGTGGATTGTGAGGTGGCGGGTGATGTGGCAAGCCATGCAAGCACCATGGACAAGTATCACATGAGGTGGTACATGACATGGTATCTAATGTGAGGTGGCATACAAGGTGGCAGGTGAGGTTGGTGGATGAAGTGCCATTTAGGATGACATGGAACACCAAGTGTGAAGTCAAAATTTTGTCTATGGTGACATGGAAGGTGACATGGGGTGATGACATGGACTTTTCGTGATGTGGTAGACTCCTTGTATGATATAGAATAGACAAGTAGGATTGGGAGAAAGAGACCAAACCATGAAATATGGATAAGTGTCAAATTTCTAGGCTTGATACTTTACCAAACCTAAGGAGCCACACCTTAAGTTAATTATGGAAGTGAAAAAATTAAAGCAATAGAAAAGTACCTTTCTCTAACTCAAATTGACTCAATTCTTTTTCATGAGTACTTTATGATGAAAGCTATAAGATACATGAAAATCAAATTGAGTAGCAATATAAATTATTTATTATATTTTTAAGAACAATCTGTTAAGATCCTATAAGGAGTCTTTGCTATTTTTTGAGCTAGATCTAAACAAAATGAATCATTAAAGATTCTACTTTTCTACATCCTCACATTCTACACGTTGTAAACAGGCAAATGACCATTGGATCTTGGAAAATAGTCTATACATCATTAGAGATTTGGTGTAAAGAGTATGGATCAATCGTGGTCAAGAGAGGTATCAACCATTCTATCTCGTCGTAATTTCTCTCACATGCTAGTGTACCTACCAAATCCCATTCACAAGCAAGCACCGAAAAAACCATGTGAAACACTTGTGAAAAGTAACGAGGGTACCTCTCACCCAAGGAAACAGTGAATGACACTAGTGTATTAGCCATATTTGTACACACAGATAGATGATGGTTAGAGTGAAAATATTATAAGGGTCGTGTCAAAAGGTCTTATCCTTGTGCATAATGTGTTTTTATGATTTTGATCATGTATAGAACTCGTAGGATTCCCGATTTTTGTTTGGGGGCTCTTTCTCTTTTACTCTTTTATCTTATTTTCGTGAGTATAAGGCTTTATATATACATTCCCTAAGATTGGGATACTAAGAGGTCAGGGAGGAAGGTGGAGAGGGAAGCAAGTGAATGATGAATGTCAGCAAACACTCCCCCCTTCCTGGGGGTAGATCATAACTTTTGGAATGATGTAGTCCTTTTGGAACCAATCGTTCCAAGTTAATATGGGTGAAGGCTTTAACCAATAATTTTAGACCTCCCTATGCGTTTCATCTATTTGCAAGGGTGGTAAGGTACTCTCCCATGGTTTTATTTGCAACGTTGTTGTAGGTGGTGAACTTACAATAGGAGGTGCAAACTCTTCCTTGTTGTATGGATATGTAAAATGGTAGGTGAAGGTTGTGTTGAAGATTCTATTTCCGTATAGGAACTACATGAAGAGCAAGAGGCTTCATTCAACACTAGACTTGTAACCTAACAGGACATAAAAGTTTCGATTCAGGGTTTTGGAAAAGTATCCAAAACCATAGTAGGTCCACTCATTTTGAAAAATCCTTTTATGACCTTATAGTTCAAAGACTACTACATATGGAAAAAATGAGAAATTTGCAAAGTGTATCATGTCTAGATCACAGCAAGCCTCCAAAGTTGATGGACCAGGGCATTTTTTTCAAAACAACCATTTCTTACGGTTGATTGCATATAAATAAGAGTGGGGATTTTTGTAGGACATGAGATAAAATTCCCCTTAACTTCAATGTGTTGGTGGTCAAAACATATGGCTACTTTTGCCTCACTATTTTTTTGGGGGCAAAGAAAATAGGTACAAAAGAGTTGCATTTTTGCCATTCTGTAGACCTATCATCAAAGTTTCTATAGTCACGCTCAATACAGGTACTATATACATGTTTTCTTAGTTCCCTTTGGGCCTTTGAATCCAAAAGGATCCATGGAGAGTGCCAAAAGAAGTATGGATTTCTTACTAAGTGGAACCTTGGGGACAATGATGAAGTGCTAAATACAACAAACATAACAAAACTAGGTTTAGCATTATGACCTCTAGAATCCCATAGAAACTACTCAATATCTAGCCAAATTTATAGTTTATGATTAGATATGGTTACTACCTACAAATACACACAATTGGCCTAAAAAAAATAGCAATATTGAGAAATCTACACTTGCTACACTAAAATGTCTCGTATTCTTCAGCAATAGAAAAACTCAACCATCATCATATACTATGCTATATAGCATATTATGTCCCCCAAAACTCAAGGAAGATTAGCTTTATGTTATAAATGACACTTATACAATCAAACTTTTATTTGGATATCAAGAAATCCACCAAAAAAATCATAAAAGTGCTAAGTTTGTCCAAAAAACAAGATATGGCAACTCTTGTAATTTGATCATAACTTTCAATTTTAACACTTAGTTCTCCCTAGAAGTGTCAAAAAATGTTGAGAACTATGAAGGTTTCTCCTCTTGCAATATAAACCTCACAAACATGAAGTTTAGAGTGGTATAGTTGCAATAATTTGGAAAAAGGCCAAAAATAAGATCTGTTTTTTCACACAGGTTAGGTTCAAAAATGTTGTGCAAGAGTAAGGTTTATGGTGAGATTGATCTTCCAAAAAAAAATGTTAACTTTTTTTCAACTCATAAGGCAACTTTCTAGATTTATAGCACCTAGAAATTCATTTTCATACTCTTCAATTAATTCAAGCAAAATGGTCACTTAACAGAACACAAAAGTGTCCAAGGACATAAAAGTTACCATTCTAGTGTTAACTTCCATGTTCCTGAGCTAGGTGAAACAAATTGTTCTTTGTTTGGTGCCCAAACTAGCTCTTGAGTAGGTGTGTAGCATTCTGTGATTTTTTCTTTTCCAGGATCTTCAATTTGTTTTGGAATTGCAGGATTGAGCTCACATGGGTCAGGTGACAGGTAAGAGAACAATTTACGTTTTGGGACCAAGATTTGATCAGCTCCTTTATAGTAGCCTTGGGATTCCAATAGTTTTTGGGGAATCCAATGCAAGTTTCTTTACATTTCTTGGGGCAAGTGGGACGTCTCTTACCAGGATCCTATCTTTTAGCTCTAGTTATGGTCGCTAAAGAAGCTTTAGGGACCCACTTGTATGTTTTCTTTTTTATATTAGGATGAGTCTTGTCAGAATCTCTATGCGTTGCCTTTAGCATATTTAAGGGTACGAGTGGTGGCATTTCATCCCTCTCAGGTGTTACCTAGGTCGTCTCCCTGTTTCCCCAAGTGTTCATAGTTTCCGCTAAGTAGAACCAATCCACATTGTTCGACTCAGTCATCCCAGGTAGTAAATTCATATAAGGAGAAACTTCCCAACATCATTGTCCGCTTTACACGTGCAACAATACTGCAATGGGACCAAGTAAACTATGGTGTCAGATCTATGATCAATTAAAAAACCTGTTTCCTAGAGGATGTTCTTGACCAGTTCCAAGATCCACTCGAATGACAGAATCTTGGAACTACAAGTAGACATGGTTTTTAGATTAGTCATGCACCATTTTTGCTTCCCTGATGAAAGGACATCATAAGATCATTTGAGATGCCATAGTCTGTTTGGAGAAATTCATAACAATGAAGGAATTTCTTATTTTATGTATAAAGACCTTGATCTTGAGATCTTCTAGCATCCCAATAGGTTTAACAGTAGACCCATTGGCCATCAAGTGACTACTATGGTTGTGGTCCCAAGGTGAGGTCTTCCCATAGTTTCTTTGCAATTTTTAGTCACAATCATTAGGAGAAATATGAACCTTGCATGGGCCTTGTAAGGAATCCTAATTTTTAGGGATTAAGGCTAATGGTGTGTAGGGTTAAGGGGACAAGGGCATTCAAGAAGCTAGTTTTGAGTAGGCTTTTCTACCATTTTTTTTAGACACATGTAGGATGTGGACCTAGGAGGTCACCTTCTCTCTCTAGCTTTTTGAAAGTGAAGGGAGTAAAGAGGTGTGGCCACATCATAAAAAACGTGGATCACTAAGAGCCAAAATTTGACTTTTTTAAAAAAAACTTATTTTTGACTTAAAACTCCCCCCCAACATATATCCATATCAAAAAAGTATTTTTTGACATTTTTTTTAAACTTACAAGCACTAAAAGTCCAATTTTAAACCCCCCCCCCCCCCCCCAGAAAAAAAAAACCTTTCTTCTCTCTTCCTCCTCCCTCCTTTCTCCCTCTCCTCTCCCTCCCGGCCCCTTCTCTCCTCCTCCTCCCCTCTCTCCCTCTCCCCCAGTGCCCCTTCTCTCCTCCCATGTTCCTCCCTCTCCCTCCCTGCCCCCTTCTCTCCTCCTTCTCCACTCTCTCTCTCTCTTTCCCCCACTACCCCCTTGTCTTCTCCCATGTTCCTCTCTCTCCCTCCCCCCTCTCGCTTTTCATCCTTTTCTTCCTCATGCAACAGTTACCATGGTGCTCAAGGACATCACAAATCGTATGCATACATATTTGCTTGTTCTCAATGTTTGCATCGAAGGCCGCAAGTGAGGGTGAGCAGAGGTCATCCTAGGAATGTCGTACCACCGGTGAGATGAATGTTGATGATTCTTCAATATCTTGCCAATACCATCACATATTTGAATAAAACACCCCTTTATGCAAGGTAACAATATACTTCTTACTTTTGATTGTGTTCTTCTTATCATAAACTTTGAAGTCTAAGGTGTTTCCTCTACTTGTTTTGTAGTGCTTGGCACAAAGGTTGCTTTTATGCACAAATAGTGAAAGGCTGCAGGTTAGTGAGGCCAAGTGTCACCACTTTTCCTCTAAAACAGTCTTCTTTGTTACATCTTGCAAGTAGGTGCTTCAAATCCATGCTTATTAGGGGTGGTAGTCTCATCCTAATGTATATTTTTGTATTGTTTATTCCCAGCTAGCTGATAGAAATACTTGCAAATTTGTACAACATATACTTAACAAGTGTCTTCATTATATAGCTTGCAAATGTTGAATTCATACATGTTTCTGTTACAAGGTGACCTCTTGCTATGCTAGTTGAGTGGCATTGTTTGCAAGAATGGCTCAAGGAACTGGCATAACATGAAGCTTTTACGGTGGCACAAAGCTCTCCTCAGCGGCAATGTGGCTCCCACTACACCAAAAATCATTATGCTGACATGAATAGATCCCTAGTAGGACAATGCCAAAACTTTTCATTAGCAGCTACACACTCTTTCCTAACATGAGGGCACTCCTACCAAAGATATTTTTATGTGATAGGTCACCCCAGGAGCATACCATGTCATGGAATGGATGTAAGAACTATGACCGCACTACTCCTTGGAAAGTGTTCACAGATGTATGTTTATCAAATTTAATAAGAAGAAATTTGGACTTTTTTGTTTGTTGATGTGTAAGAGCACTCTAGGTCTACCATATTTTAGATTGTTTGATAAGTTAAATAAAATTTGTAGTCATTTAAAGTGTAAGTTTGTTTTTGTTTGGTAAGATTGTACATGAGAAGACATAATAAAGTATAAGAGATCTTGACGGAATAAGCCTCGATTAGATTCCTACCATGCACTTGTGACGCCAGACCTCTCCTTGAACCTTTTGATTTCTATCATTGTGGGAAGTCTAAGGGTGGTCTATTTTCAAATTTTTAGCAATAACTTTTTTTAAAAGGAAATTTTGGTTATTTTAAATTTTGTACATAGTCTAGGAGTTCATTCTGATTGTTTTCCTTCAGTTTCAATTTTTTATCGAGGGCACTCCTTGGAAGCCACTTTTGAAGGTGTTAGGGTGAGATTTTGAGAAAGTTTTGTATGTAGGAAATGCAGTCCTTAACATAATAAAAAACATTGGTTCTCTGATTATTTTCAGATTCCATGGTTTTAATGCCCGTTCGAGGAAAAAGTAAGAAATGTCTGTTTTACATCATTTTTTAAGAAATTACCAACTTGCACGTTGATTTTTGGAAAATCCGAGTAGGATATGATTTTTTTACATCACACGATGGTCGAAGAGCGCGACGAGATGAACAAATTTATGTGAGACAAGCCCAGACAGATTCGGAGCCAATTGAACACTAGAAGCTCTTGAAAACAGCCTAAAAGTTCAACACTTGAATTATGACCATGCATAAAAATAAATCTTGTACTTGTCATTTTAGGGCCCCATGGACCCTCAACATGATGGGCCACAAGGGCGCGCAAATCAACCATCCAAAATTTTTGGATGGCTTATTTGCGCACCCTTGTGGCCCCTCATGTTGAGGGTCCGTGGGGCCCTAAAATGACTTTTTTTTTATGTATAGCCATGAGATAGAATTGGGCAAATTAATGTATTCATAGCAAACTCCCCCCCCCCCCCCCCCCAATGGCAAATAGCTAAACATTGTATCATGCCATGCATTAAAAAAAGCTTGTACTTGTCATTTTAGGGGCCCAGGGACCCTCAACAAGAGGGGCCACAAGGGCGCACAAACTGGCCATCCAAAATTTTTGCCAGTTTGCACGCCCTTGTGGCCCCTCTTGTTGAGGGTCCCTGGGCCCCTAAAATGACAAGTACAAGCTTTTTTTAATGCATGGCCATGAGATAGAACTGGGCCGTTTAATGTGTTCATAGCAACCCCTCCCCCCCCCCCCCCCCCAAATGGCAAATACCTAAACCTTGTATCATGCTTATCAACCATTTTTTACTTCCTTGTGTCCATCCCCTGTTCTTGGAAATATCTTGGTCCCTATTTGTGCCTGGATGGGCATTCTACGCGCCGTTGTGGTCCCTCTTGTTGAGGGTCCTTGGGCTTCAAAATGACAAATAGGAGCTTTGTTTTAATGTATGGCAATGAGATAGAGTTGTAGTGTTTGATGTCCGGAGTATTCACTATGTCAAATTTTCCTATATCATGTGCGTTCACCACAATGGATTGAAAGTAGCCCTTATAGGCCTTACCTACACATGTTTCTGTAACTTTACAAGAATATAAATTCCCTTCTGTTGAACACATGTGCTATGTTACATATACTTTAGTGAACTCCCAAGGTCAAAGGCCTCACAAATTTTGTGTACTCAGAACATTTAGCACTAGAAATCAACCAAACAAGGAGCCAATTTTTACTTCCTTGTGTTCACCTCGTGTTCTTGGGAATGTTTTGGTTAAGCCATTTCTTTGGTATTTAAAACCACATGTGACCCCTATTGTTATAGTATCGGACCAAAGGTTTCTTGATTAGCAGTTATATAGGTTCGAGTGATACATATCTTCTATGTTAACAATGCATGTATCTATAATTTATGTTTACACTTTCTCTATCCAAATGAGCTACATAGTAAAAATCAAATCCGCAATTCATTAATTAAGTTCACAAGGTGATAGCTATTGGTATTATCTTTAGCAATACCAAATAAATAGCTACCAATAGCGAATGAATAGGGATATTTAAGAAGGTTTGATACCAAAAACTTGTTAACACTACTCAAAAATGTGGAAACTCAAAGGCTTTATAATATATATGATGAAACAAGAATCAACAATAAGTCACCCCTATATATCTACACCTCCATCTTAAGTAGTCATTTCTCTAAGTCAAGCTTGGCATAGGCATAGTATGGAAACAATAACATTTTGGAAAGCAAGAATTTAGCTTTCTCAACTTTTGAAATGTTGCTCTTGATATATATTCAACATCCCCAAATGAGGACATCTTGACAAAGGTTATGATCCACTTAATAAGAATAACCATTAGTGATTAAACTGAAATCAAAATATTGCATGAATTTCTTCATGGTGGAATGATTAAGACTTGAAACTTCAAACATCTTACAGGCAAATCAGAATATCCAAAAAAATCAAAAATATTTCTCAAATCTGTATGAAACTCCAGTAATCTAAATGAAATACTCTCACTCAGTGCGACACCATTTAACAAAAAGAAATATTTATATTGCATTTATAGAGGAATCCAGCCTCATAAAAATAATTACAAATGGAGACAATGTTGTTGCTGTTAGGCTTCTCTTACAAGTATTTGTCTTTCTCATCTAGAGATTCATATACACGAGTATTTGTGTGTCTATGACACTAGGGAAGATAGTAGTACTATAGGGATGGATTTTCTAAGAGCTCGTAGAGAGTACCTATTGGTTCAAGATTCTACAAAAACCCTACTATTCTTATCAAAATCTTTTAACACGGTAGTGAAAGGTTCCTCATGGAACAAAAATAGGGTGATTTCCATCTCTGCATATGGTTGCTTGCTCATGTCCTCTCAAAACAAGTTGACTGTGTAAGTAAACAACAAATTATGTGAGCATAAAGTTATAAAGTACAAAATGATATCATTCTAATAATCTAATGACAACTATACAAAGAATAAATTATAAGAAAAATCTTTGATGACTCTCCATAGATAACACAACTTACTTACATTGTGAGACTCAATCACATGCTACAAAACTATAGATAGCGCACCAAAGCCATCAACAAAATAGCACCACCCAATGTTATGAGGTGTGAAGCCTAAACATTGAAAGCCATAAAGAGGTTAATTCCCTCCAGCATGATAAACTTAAAGATGGAGATGATCTTAAGCTCTGAATGTAAGCTACAAGGGTAGTTTTCTCACCATTCTATCTTTATGTTGGAGATGAATCCTTGCAATGCCCATGCACTATTCACACCTTCTGTTCTTGTGGTATGCAAGTCATGTGAGTTGATGCTTTTTCCACCTTCGGGAGTAGAGGTTTCCATGTAGTGCGAGTGAATGAAAGTAGAAGGAGGAGAATCTTGTTTCATGCTGTAATGGAGGTGAGAGAAGGGAGAGGAGCTAGCTTGGTGTGGAACTATGTGGTGGGCAAGGGGAAGAGATGGGGGAGAAGATTGCTTGGTGCTACAATGGACATGGGAGAAAGCTAGTAGAGAGATAATGTTGAACTATAGGGGGTGCATGTGGTTATTGCAGCCATGGAGAGCTTGGAAAAGGGTTTCTAGAGAGAGAAAATCACTTTTAGCTATAGAATAGGTTTGGAAAGACTTTGAAGGGTGGAAAATAATGTTTTGAATATTTTTGAGAAATTTTAATTTTTTGGAATTTTTTAGTGCATGGTTTTTACTTTTGGAGGTCAAAAATGCTTTTTTGACCATGAAATAGGTTAGGGGACCTTTTAAGGAGGGAAAACTTGAAATTTAAATTTTTTTGAAAATTTGACATTTTTAGTATATTTTTAAATCTGGGCCAAAAAGTTGGGGAAAAAAGGTCAAAGTGGTCCCCCCCCCCTCCCTTTCCCCTAGCCACCTCCCTTACCTTCTCACTAGGTAAGAGGCCATTAAGAGGTGTAAGGCTACCTTGTCCCCCTACTTTTTTGAGGGTATAGACTGTGTCCACCACCCTCTTCCTATTGGCTGGCCTCTAATTAACCTTAATCCCAAAGGGCCCCTAGAGGGTTCATATTTTTCCTAATGTGCTAATCCCAATGCCACCATCAAGGATTCCCTTCATAGTGAATCCCTTGGTAGTGATTGGTATGGTTGCATTGGATTCATCACCCTCAAAGTATTGTCCCAACTTGTTAACAGACATTTTTACAACATGGTTCTCATCTAGGTTGGGTTGTGGATCTAAGTGTTCCTCCTCTATTGGCATCTCCCTAGCTCCATCCATCTGTGAAATTTGTGGTAGCCCAACCTTTACTTCTCCATTGAGGAAATCTCGAAGAGCTAAGAATAGCTCAGGGTCTCCGTATAATTTGGACATGATGGCAGTTCTAACTTCTGAAGCCATGAAATCCACCAATTTGGCAATGTTGAACGGAATCTTTTGGGCTTCAGTCCCTTGACGTGGGGAAGATGGGATCTTCATTTCTTTGATAGCGTCAATTAGCCCCTCTGTAAACATTCTTTCCATCAAGAAGTGAGTATGTCCACTTTCTCATGAATTTAAGTCACTTTCTTCTTGGATGACACTAGGTATGGCTAGGGGTCTATGGACCTTCTGAGGTTGTTGCGCGGGTAGGTCACCTAATAAAAATGTAACCTATCACGTGAGTTCAACAGAAGGGTATCTAAAGTTCTTGAAACTTACAAAAATATATATACATAAGGGAATTATTTTTTCAAATTTGAAAAACAATTATAGATTTTAAAAGAAAAGGGTACGTTATATTCTTAACAAAATTCACTGATACGGGGTTTTACAAACATGTCTTGAACGCACGTGATATGGTAGTTTTACACATAGTGAACCCCCTGAGGGTTGTTGTTGCATACGGAACACTGTGTCTATAATCTGGATCTGCCTAGGTGGTGGCTCCAGATCCCTTTGGGTCTCTTCTACCAAACCTATTAATTGCTTGACTCGCTTGATCTCCTCTATAGGGTTTGTGTAAGTTTCTATCTTTTCCTTGGATCGTGGCCATTGGGGCTCATGATGATCTTCCTTGTTTGTTTCTATCTTAGTGGTTGTTTTGGTCTCCATGGTTTCACCTGCATCAGAATCCTCTTCAGTGTTGTTCATATATACGGGGTCGTCCACCAGTCCCTGTGTTGGTCTTTGAACTGGGGTCTGACTTTGCTACTTTTTGCGATCTCTTACTTCATGTTCTCTTCTTCTTCTGAGATTGGCAAAATTTGATGCCTTGTCTCTTTCTTTAAGAATATAATTTTGTTTTTGGAGCATCAATCGTGTGAGTACATTTATTGGTACCACAGGTGTACTTTGTGATGGCTTCTTGATAACCTTAATCAAGTTTAATTCCATTATCTTTGGTGCATTTGGATTATTTGGACATTGGGCAATCAAATGATCTATGCAACATTGATTACACATGAGTATCGACATTGTAGCCGTTCTCGCTTGATTGGTTTTCATTAGTGTGGTGTTCTTTTGTAGCCTTATAGGACTCTCGGCTACATGATGTGGACCTCCACACTCATAGTATTGAAGAGGTGGTCTCTTGGCAATGTAACTGATTTTTGGCCTCTTGCAGCAAGAGCAGCTACTTGATAGAAAATTTTGACTTGTCCCCAATAGTCCTCCATGCAGTATTGTGGACTTTCTTCAAGCGCATCAATCCCATAGGCAATAATAGGGTCTATATCTTCCTCACAACCTTCCTAACAAGAAATACAAGGGTGTTGTTTGAATAAAATTTTGGCCCCTAGGGACCAGTGTTGTAAAGTTTGTTCAAGAGGTGGGGCCGACATCAATGCAAGGAGTCAAGGTGTGTCTGTCCATGCTAAGGTTGGTCTATTGGCCATCGCATGCTAAAATAATATGCAATCCTTAGCTTGATGACCATACCTTCCACGGGCATTGCAATTCCCATTGAATTTTACTCTAAAAGTAAGGCATTCACTGGCACTATGAGGATCATATCTAATTGAGAACCATTGTTGCTCTCTTCTTGGATACATATGACTATTTTGTGGAGCACGATTGTCTCTAAGACTCTCTTGAATGGCCTTGGTGAGATCTGCTAAATTCATCTCAGATATCATTGGCTCCTTAGCAATAGGCTTTAGGATCATTGGCTGATCCCGTGATTCTTGCAAGCTAGTAGATGTAGGCTCAATAGTCACTCTTTCTCCTTGAATCATTAATTATTCTCGAATTAGATCGCATTGGTGATGACTGCTTCCCAAGTGGTTATACCTCTAATGACTAGGCCATTGTAGATATCCTTATGTCGTAACCCCCTGATGAATCTATCAAGAAATTGATTATTATTGAGGCACTCATCTGGATTACAAACATAATTCAAATGCTTCAAGTGACTAATAAAGTCTCTCACCGACTCTCCTTCCTCTCATTGGGCTTTTTGGAGCTGAGAGGCTACACCCCAAAGTACTCTCTCTTGTATGTATTCTTTTAAGAACAGTCTCCTAAGAGTAGGGTAAATTGTTTTTTCTTCCACCCTTAGGGTTCTATACCAATCCCCATCCTTAGGGTTTTTCCTTCCACCCTTAGGGTTCTATACCGATCCCACCCTTCCCACTTAAGGTTAGTCTTAATTCATTACTCTTATGCACGTCATTGTGTTCTCCTAGAGAATCGCATATTTGTTCAAACACTTTGATATGCTTTCTCACATCCCCGTCTCCACTAATTTTTTGTGTAAGCTTGGCTATTTGTATTGCCTTACTTCTAGGCTCTCTATCAGGCGTGTTATGCATATTCTTGGTAATAGATCGACCAGTAGCTTGAGCAAATATTTCCAAGTCACCTAAGTGAGTACGCACCGTGGGTGAAGGTGCTCCAGTGACTACATGTGGAATAGGTATTGGCATTGGGCTTGGCGCATAGGAAGCCCTTGGGATCCAAGTTTGGTATAGTATTGTGCCATGTGGTAGCCCAGGCATGTTATGCATATTCTTGTTAATAGATCGACCAGTAGCTTGAGAAAATATTTCCAAGTCACCTAAGTGAGTACGCACCGTGGGTGAAGGTGCTCTAGAGACTACATATGGAATAGGTATTGGCATTGGGCTTGGCACATAGGAAGCCCTTAGGATCCAAGTTTGGTACAGTATTGTGCCATGTGGCAGACCAAAGTTCATATGTGTGGCCATGGGCATAGCAGATGTCGTATGTGACATGCTAATGCTAGTATGGTCTCATTGAAATAAGAGCTTGGGTGTTGTGGTTGTGGATCATAGGTTGTTGAAACAATGGGAAGGGTAGGAACTACATGAGTATGAGGAACCATAGGTGTATACGATTGGTACACACTTGTAGGTACTATTGCATGGTAGCTGTGGTGTCATTAAGGGAAAGATGAGCTAGACTTGGAAAGTAAAGCTATCACTTGTGGGTTGTGAGGTCCCCAACCCTGAGAAGATTGGGGTGACTTGATAGATGGCCTTACTTTATTCTCCTTTTCCATTGACGACATCCTACTCTGGTTCCACAAAGTAGAGATACGAGCAATAGAAGAGAGGAAGTCCTCTATCCATCGTTTACGTGGTTATAAGGTTCATACGCCACAAACCAGGTCGATAAATATAGGACTCTAATGAAACTTCTTTTTAACATAAAGATAAAGTCCCATTGATATATTTAGAATCCATAAACAACCACTTTTTTCCCACGTTTAAGAGGCACGGCTGCCATCCATAAACCAGATATATGATATGAGACTTAGTATAAACTAGCTAGTTATTTTGTGGGCACGTAGATTTGGGATATCTCGATTCTTGGCACAATGAGTCTCTAACTTCACTTCTCTTAATAAGAGGGAGTGGAGAGTTTCTCGACTAATGGAGACCACCCATCCTTGATTGGCAACCTTAGCAAGTCCCCACTTTCCACCCCACACTCACACTTATTATTTTGTTTTCTAATTGCTATCACATTGTTTTACATATACAGAAGACAGCCCTATAATTCAATAAAAATAACTTTTCCAATTTCTCATGAGTTGCCGCTACTGGCGGACTTTCTCTATCAAACCAACAGAGCCTTTGCAAAGGATTTATTTGCTAACCACGAATTGTGCAACCTTCCCATCTCGCTAACAATGAGGCATCCCGCTACCTGCCAGGCATCTTTCTAACCGCAACGCATTCCGCTAACCGCGAGGCATCCTCCTAACCCTCAAGCATCCCGCTACCTGTGAGGCATCCCGCTAACCACGACGAACAAAAGAGAGCCGATAACCTCAACTTAATCTCCGCTAACCATGGAATCATCTCGCTACTTGTGAGGACCAAAAGATATTCTTTCAACGATTCTTCTCATTAAATGATTCATCAAACATGATCAACCAATTCTCAATATTAATTAGTAACCACTTATCAAAACATAACAATTTATTAAGCAATAACAATTCAGCAAACAGTGACAATTTATCAAATAGTTCTTTCACTAATCTATGAAAACATATGCTTGTTTGTTGTAATAGAATCACATTTCTTGGACAGTTTACGGGGTTCCCCATGCTTAGCTTCCCAAGCCAAACATGAATAGCAATGCAGAATTATAAATTTGTCTTATTGGATTAGCGATATGTTCAATTACCTCCCATGTTTGAGGTTAGACGTCTTCCACTTCTTCCGCGATCAATACATCTGCTTCAGCAACATTTGGAGTAGATGATACCTTCTTTTTCACCTTCCTTGGAGGTGAAGCGACATGAGCATCCTTTGAGCTTCGAGTCAATCGCTTTGGGGCCATCGTATCGATGTAGAGAAGAGGGAAAGAGAGAAAGAGAACTCCAAAATTCCAAGGGCAACAAAACGATGGTAGAGAAGAATTGAAAATGGAGGTAACTCAAGGGAGAGAGGTTGAGGGAGAGAAGATAACTCCAACGTCAAGGCAAGAGAGCTTCAGCTCTTCTAAGAGTGTGTCTTTGTGTCTTTGAAAGTGAGGGGAGAGGAGTCTTTATATAGGCTCTCAAGGCCAGCTAAGAATAGAGGAAAGCAAAGAGAGCTAAGTTCGTGTACGTTTCGTAGCTCTCTAAAATATATATATATTTTTTATTTTTTATTTTTTATTTAAGGACACGAATTTTGATGTGCAATTTTGATTCTCCAATTTTGAAAGAAGATTGGCTTCCAAGCCAAGAACTCTAAACTTAACTCTCTCCTCTTTCTTTCCTAAAAATACTCCTCCTTTTCTAAAAGGTCAACTCTTATCTTTAGATACAGTCTTGTGGCTGAAGCTTCCCAACAACCTGTAGTTTTGAAGTGAATAAGGCTCATAATTAATAGTTCTAGACTCTGATTTTTTATCCGATCGTTCCATTAGAATGCTTTTTGACTTCATGAAATGAAAACCTCAAATATTTGCAAAGTAAATGAAATATTTTTATTGAAAAATATTGGGTACATTACATGGACTCAGATTGCACTGAGACCCCTTGTGAAACAACATATGGACGATCCATCGGACTAAATGAGTGACTCTCCATTTTCCATAAGGTTGGTTATTTAGCCTTCCCTATATCCAAGAATCTCATGAGACCCATTGAAGGCATGTGGATTCCCTTGTTCTATCTCTCTAGCTCAATAACCCTATGGATGAACTTACAAACTCTTTGTTGTTGATCCTCTACACTAGTAGCACCAGTTGTGGATTGTAGGACATCTAAACAACCCATGTGATAGGTGTGACCTTTGTATAGGTTGGGTAGAGTTTTTGTTTGTTTTCATACTCCCAATTCGCATTTAAGAACACTCCATCTAGGATTAAGGTGCTAGGGGTGTCTTTTGAACTAGATGCAATGTGGCTCTCTATGGGTTGATCCTTAGTGGTCGCTAATTTAGGAGCACTTGATTTCTCTCCTATCCTAAAAAGGATATTGACATAGGGTCTTTTGAATCTCTTCGTTGCTCCACCTTACATAAGCTCTCAATTTTCTTTTCCCTAGCCGCAATGATATATCGCTCAACCTCTTGCACTTTGGCAAGGCTTCTACCATCATGTAATACACTCGGAGGCGAATTTCTCTGAAGAGTCAGGGGGTGCTCTGAAGAGTATTCATGTGCACACTCTCCAAGAGAATGGGGTCTACGTTGGTGATGAGATACAAATTTACCTCCCCACCCCCTCGTTTACATTGTTATCTCCATGTTCAGAGCGAGTAGCTCTACTAAAGGTTTCCTTCAAGCGGCTAAGCATGCTCGGCTCAGATCGTGGGCTCATGGCATGCATGTCATGGCTTGAGCTATCAAGATTAGTCATTGATTAAACCTCCATGATGTTGTAGTCAAAGAAAGAGTCACTAGACGCAATATGCGGATCCTGAGTAGTACTACCTTGGGTCCCCGCCGAGAGCCCGGAACGTAAGGTAGGTGGGTATTGAGAACTCGCGTAAGTTGAAATGCTCGCTAGTTACTCAGCCTCCAGTACACAACTAGAGCACAGATGCATATGCCTTTGGCACCCTACAAGCGTCGGCAAATACCCTCGAAAGTTAACCGCTTGATTTTTTAGGCGTTTTGTACTCCATTTTCACTTGTTTTTTAATGTTTTTTAATGATCTCTTTTTGGATTAGAGCATGTGATAGCTCGAAAAACGAGTGTATCGCTCATGGGGTTGTGGTGTGCTTTACAAAATAGTGTTTGATTACCCGAAGCTCTGTTGATCCTAAAAAAGGTCCATTTTTACTTAGACGTGAGACTAAAATAAGTAATTTTAAAGGGTGACTGAGGCCTGAGCCTGAGCGTGGGCTTGGGCTTAGGCTTGGGCTTGGGCCTGGGGAATATTTTCGATCCCAGTCTTAATTTTAATTTTTTTTTGGATAAGGTCACTGCGGCGATGCCACGCATACGAGCACACACACACCTAACCTACCTACTTACAACTAATAGAGCTATTGTTACACATTAACAGAATACTACAACAACTAATTAACTAATAGATCTACTTATTGTACCTTACAAAACTAACATTATAGATCTAATACCTTACGAATAACATCTTATAGAAAACACAGTAGCTTACAAGAAAAAACTAACACCTTATTATTATAAAACAATACTCTGCAAAGGTCACAAATCCTTCTCAACAAGCCACACACCTTCTTTCTCTACCTTTCCTACATTTCATAATGCACCACAAAGTAGCATAGAGTGCTATTCGAGCTAGGGCTTAATGTAGGACATTTCCCCGCCATCGGCATCAAAAATGTGTGCGTCTATCGCACGTGTCAATGCAAGGGGGTTGTCATACACTATGTGAGAGCCACAAATGGATGCAAGCACACAGCCATACTAATCTAGCAAGCTCAAGAGAGCAAGGGTGTGTCACTCACCGTCCTATGCTCGCCTTCATGGAGGATTCCTCGCCGCGAAGAAGAAGGAGCTACCGCCATGCCACCCTCAACCTCCTCACCGTCGTCGTGCCGTCACAATTATCTCTCTCTCTCTCTCTCTCCATATCTCTCTCTCTATATATATCTATCTCATGCATACACACACACACACAAGGAGATGAAGAAGGATATGGAGATGGAGCAAGAGCACTCTTCAATTGCACAAATGAGAGAATGAGGTATTCTAGGTTTAAACTGACTTTTATATGGGCTTTTCCATTCAACTTTGGATGCCCACACTTAGCCAATTTTACCTAAACATTATAGGTTCCAGTTTTAGAATGCACTTTTCATCGGCGATCTCTCTTACCCTTTTCTTTTGGACCGACAAGCCTGGTCCTTTGACTCAAAACCATGTAGCATCCGTGGATGTTTATTGGGCCAACACTCATTTTCCAAGGTTACTACCAAGCAATAGGTAGCGTTGGGCAGTCCCCAAGCCTCATATTCGCCCGGTGTTGACTTCTATCGCATGTCATGTCTTCGACACCAAGGTCAACACCGAGCGATAGGGGGATTTGGACAATCTCTAAGCCTCCTATTTGCCTAGTATTGACTCAACTACATCTTGTAATGACTTTAACCCCAAGGTCAACACCAAGCGATGGGTGGCATTGAGCAGTCCCCAAGCCTCCTATTTGCCCAGTATTGACTCCTCTGCATGAATTATAATCACATCACCAAAAGGGTCTCCATCGTCGATTGCACCAAGGTCAACATCAAGAGATAGGGAGCATTGGGCAGTCCCCAAGCTTCCTATTTGCCCAGTGTTGAATCCACAGGGTGACTTGTTGGTTAACAACAATCGCCATTTTTTTTGTTTTGGTTTTGCTAAGGGCCCAATGGTAAAAAAGCTGGCCATTGTGCCACTATAGAACGTTGAGACGGATTGTAATGCTCATGAAACTTTGCATGGGTTCACATCTAGGTTCTTTCCTTGCCCTTGCTAATTTTCTTAGACATTCGCTCCCATCTTGTTGTTCTAGGGTGGCACAAGCGCCAAATTTTTTGTTTTGGTTTCGCCTAGGGCCCAATGGTAAAAATTGGCGATTGTGCCACTGTAGATCATCGAGACGTATGGAGATGCCAATGAAACTTTTTAGGCACAAGGATTTAGGTTATTTTCCTACTCTTGCAATGTTTCATGGCCATCCGCTCCCGCCTCGTCAATCTAGGGTGGCACAATCACCAATTGTATTGTTTTCGCTTGGCTAAGGGTCCAATGGTCAAAAACTGGTGATTATGTCACAGTAGACCGTCGAGATGGAATGCATTGCCCACCATGAAACTTTTCAAGGAGGGGATTTAGGTGCTTTCCCTACCCCGGCAATGTTTCATGACCATCCGCTCCCATCTCGTAGGTGTAGGGTGGCACTTGTGCCAAATTTTTTGTTTTGGCTTCGCTAAGGACTCAATGGTAAAAAAAACTAACGATTGTTCCATTATAGCCCGTCAAAACAAATTGTGATGACCATGAAACTTTTTATGAGCAGGTATTTAGGTGCTTTCCCCACCCCTATGACGTTTCATGGCCATCCGCTCCCATCTTGTCGATCTAGGGTGGCACCATCGCCAATTTTTTGGTTTTGGCTTTGCTAAGGGCCCAATGGTAAAAAATTGGTGATTGTGCCACCATATCCTATGGAGGTGGATTACAATGCCCATGAAACTTTTCAAGGACTGGGATTTAGGTGCTTTACCCAGCCCTGCAAAGTTTCATGACCATCCACTTTTATCTCATCGGACTAGGGAGGCACTTTTACCAATTTTTTTCATTTTGGACTAATGGACCTGTTATCAACAAGATAATTCAGATAACATTTTTTGGAGCTTTTTTTGTAACTCCTACTTTCAAGATAAACAGTGTAATGGATGAGCCGGGGCTACAAGCTTCCATATTGTATCAACCTATCTTTAGTTATAGCTCCCAGATTTTTAGTTTTGACCATAGAAACCTTGGATAAGGTATAAAAGCCAGTTTTTGTAAGTATTTTGAAATTTTTTGGATACTAGAACACATCGTGAGCTAACAACACTCATTTCTCTCCTTTTCGCGCTTCCTACTTCCTCCCTCAGTTTTCACATTGCAGTGCTGTTGT
Organism: Adiantum capillus-veneris; assembly: GCF_014529385.1. Taxonomy (NCBI): domain Eukaryota; kingdom Viridiplantae; phylum Streptophyta; class Polypodiopsida; order Polypodiales; family Pteridaceae; genus Adiantum; species Adiantum capillus-veneris. The sequence goes on from NC_140954.1 coordinate 88,535,090, forward strand.
TGAGAAATTTGCGGTCTTGCCAGGAAAGCACCGGGCTTTTGGCTGTGAGAGTTTGTGAGAGAACTTCGAAAAACTATATGAAGGAGTTTAACCATAGATTCCATGAAGTCTAGGGTTTGGAAGGAAGTGCAATCAAAGAAGCCCCACTCTTTCTTTCTTGCACTCACACACACAAAGAAAGATCACAAAAGAGATTATCAAAACAACACAAAGATGAAAACATCAAGGCTATGGTCATATCGTATCATGGGTAGTATGAAAGAGTTAATGGCTTTCAATCTTTGCCAACCAAACAGGCTACGAATTGCTCTATAAAATTATAGTTTTGTGCCTACCATAATATATATGTTGTGTCTAGTGATTGGATTAATTGTGTGTACAAATCCTCTTGGTTCACAGCAAGATAACTACACTTACGTCAAAATAAAAGTTATAATCTATAAGAGGTAGTATGATGGGATCCAGTGAAAGAATTATTTCATTGAGCCTTTTTGGGCCAAAGAGAAACACTATACATTGTTGAAAGTGTATCTAACGGCTAATCCATATGTTAATTCTAATAAATCGCATCGAGTGGAAGCGATAGAAATTCTCATCATGTGGATTATTAATCTACGATAACTCTATTATGTGCAAATATAGATATGAGAGAATAAAAGAGAAGATAATTTCCTTCCCAAGCCCTATTCTTGCCCGTAGGCAATAAGGATATTGCGGAGAGAGATGTACCTCTAACAAAGAGAACCAAGAATTTGTAGAGAGAATGAATTTCTAAGAGTGATAGAGATAGGTTTGGTTAGAGAGGGATATGAGCTAAGAGATATATGTTGGATTAAGGGTAAAAAAGAAAATAACATGAAAACACTGTCATATCCCATTAGCTATGACCCCCGTTTTATATTCTTTTTCCAATTCGGATTGGAACCTTGTGCAAAAAAAAACATCAAATTACGGTACATTTATGGCAAGAAAAGTCTTCTTGTAGTCCCCTTAGCCTATACTTTTATTTGATTCCAAAGGACAACTCATGCAATATGAAAGCATGACATTGCTCCTTGACCATGGATTGTAAGCATCGTCTTAATAATGTATGAAAATGAGTGCATCTTTGAAAATCATGCCAACTAGTTTCCCACTAGGATATGATTCCTTCCTAGTAGCTATTAAATAAAAATATCAAAAAATATATAAAAAATACATAGAATATATATATATATATATATTGAAAAGTACCCTAGATATAGGGTCTAGTTAGGGTGTGAGATAATAATGAGATAGTAGAAAGAAAGAACAAATGCTTTTTGCCCCAAGTTTAAGAGGCAGAGCTATTGGCGCTTTTTCCATAGTAGTTTCTGACGGGTAAAGTAAGAATATGTTACCCTTGAGATAAATATAGAATGAGATAGAAAGCTTATTATTATAATTAGATATGCATATGTACATTATATGAAATATACTTATGTATGTAAAAAGTTGCGAGATAGATCATGTAGCATTTGTTCCCACTATGTATGTGTAACATCACGACATCCACCACCCTCTAAACCTGCATATCCTCTAAAGTGTGCCACATTTTCTCTTTGTAAGATCAATCCTCTTGTACCTCTTCCTTGTTTTCATCTTCACTCGCAGATTCCAAAGCTTCATCTTCACATTGATTGTCGTTTGTGATTTCTTCTTCCTCAGCATCTTCGAGATCAACATCTCCTCTTCTCTGAAACATTTTGATCCTTTTTCCTGCAATGGGATTCTTTACTTCTATACCATCTATTTCAGACAAGCTATAAGTAGCATTTTCATGCACATGCTTTACATCATACGATCCAAACCATATTTTTGAGAACTTACGCATGACTATTTTCTGATTATCAAGGCTACTATCATATACTAAACCCAATCACCTTTATCAATTGATTTGCTCCTGAGCCATGTCGCTTATCAAAGTAGTCCTTGTTTTTCAACCTTGCATTTTTGAGTCGTTATTTTGCAGCCTCAATGTCTCCAGGTCTTCTCTCTAGTTGCCTTATGCGCAATGCAAGGATGTCTTCCCTACTCAGTCTCTCTTGCAAAGGTCATATATTCCATGTGGGAACCGTATCTTTAATCGGCATCACTGTCTTTTGACCATGCATTAGCTCCGTAGGCATGTAGCCACTTATTACTGAGCTATCTTTTGTATGATCAGCATATAAAGCACATGGTAATAGTTTTGGCCACTCATCAGCTATTTCTTCGTAAGCCTTGGCTCAAGCTTTGATAATAGGAGGATGCCCTCTTTCACTCTTTCCATTCCCTTTAGGGTTGTAAGCTGTAGTAAGAGAAAGCTTGATTCCTAATCTGGAAAAGAACTCCCTTGCTTCCTCAGCATCTAGCTCACCTCTATCTGCAGTGATCTTTCCCTCACAACCATAACGGAAAATCACCTCATCAAGAAGGAATTTTCTGTGCGCATATGTCGCACGTGTCAATGCAAGGAACTTGCCGATACACCGTGTGCGAGCCACAAATGGCTCCAAGCACACAACAAGCCTAAACTAGTAAGCTCAAAGAAGGCGATGGTGTGTCACTCACCGCTCTACACTTGCTTCGTGGAGGATTCCTCGCCGTGAAGAAGAAGGATCCGCCGCTTCGCTGCGCTCAACCACTTCGCAGCCGTCGTGCCTTCGTAATGCTCCATCGCCCACACTCTCTCTCTCTCTCTCTCTCTCTCTCTCTCTCTCTCTCTCTCTCTCTCTCACACACACACACACACACACACACACACACACACACACACACAAGGAGGTGAAGAAGAAGAAGATGGAGATGGAGATGGAGCAAGAGCACTCTTCTATTGCAAAAATGAGAGAATGAGTGAATTTTAGGTTTAGTTGATTTTTATATGAGCTCGCCCCATTCACACTTGGGCGCCCATGCTTAGACAACTAATCCCTTGAATGTTCCAGTTAGAGTGCGCCTCTCATCGGCGATCACTCTTACCCTTTTCCTATTGGACCAACAAGCCCGGTACCTGACTCTACCAAATAAATAATACAATGTCCACCGTAGGTTACAACGTCCGTCGTAGGTGATAGGATGTCCGTGATCCGTGAGGGTTAACATGCCCCCCTTCCTGATGTAGATTCCGTCCTCCGAAGCTATTGAGTTGAAACTTGTTATGTCCATGTTGTAGAGCATCTGGATTTGAATCTGCAAGGCAAAGTCACTGTTGCAGTAAGCCGAATTATATGGCCATAAATCATGAGAGGAATGTAAAGTGCATGTGGAAATGAGTAAATGCAAGATTTATGAAATGTTAGACTGCCATTAAGGACAAATAAATCGCAGTTTGATTAAATTAATTAATCAAGATTTTTGGGCTTATGTGTGAGTCTATCAATTAGTTAGCTATGACTAAGATTAAAACAACTACTCTAGTACTAGCTAAGCTAAGAAGATTATCTAAATGAAAGATTCCCTAATTGTGCTTTTCAGCTTTGATTAGCCAACTAGCTCTCACAACTACAAACAAAAGCTTGAAATGTTAACTGTAAGCTCGATGGAAGTCTTTTAAATGTCATTCATTTTTTTTCTTTTTCTCTTTTTTACTTTGGTTCACAATCATTTGACGTGTGTGCTTATTTTGTATGTCCGGGGCTTTTTGCTTCTCAAAGAAAAGCGCCCACACTGGGAAACTCTAGGGCTCTAGTACCATAGACAATACATGTGATTGAAGTACCAAAGCAAGCCAGGATTTCTCTTCCAGCATTAGATTTTTCATTTGTGGCACTTATGTTTTTTGCTTCCATTTCCTTTGTATTCTCACTAGTGTTTTTGTTGTTTAAGTGAGCAAGCTTCTCTATGCCTTAAACATTCCTAAGGTCTCAAATACTCAGATAATTTTATCAGCTAGGCCTAGTGGTCAAGTAAATGAGTTAACCTAAAGTCACGGTCTCCTAATCTCAAGGCTCATCCATAAGATTAAACTCTAGTTCCATCAACTTAAGCAAAGACAAATTTATACATCTATAATGGCAGATAACAAACATAACTATTGCACTCAAACAAACCATTAAAAATCATTATTAGCAATTATACATATCCACCAACATGAATCATGGAAAGTAGTACACCTGGAGGTATGGAGTTGCTCATTTCGTCGAAGCAGATGTCCTCAGCCATGTAGATGGAGATCCATAAAAGTCCTACCTAACACATCCAAAAAACAAGCACTATACCTCTAGGAGGCATGTCACTGTGAAAAAATTAAAACTCCTGGAAAACAAACTCAAAACACAATCCAGACCCCTAGCCTACCTATCTGTCATCCCTTTTAGAATCAAGGAAAGAGGATATTATATAAATCGGGTGGCCACCCTAAGGCTAGGCCTCTATCCTCATCATCTAGATAAATGAAATCATTTTCCGTGAGGCCATAGTCTTCCTCGGTCTCTATTATTTCTTCTTCATCATCCTCTTGCACAAGCATGTTAATCAAGAACCTCGCGATGCGTGGATACTCATCCTGTGCAAAATAATAAGCATGTGCCATCGGAGAAACATTCGTTACTAGGTAGGGATCACTAGTTATCCATAGAAGTATCAGTCATTCTAACTCCTCAAAATTTCTCTCACGTGCAAGTCTCTCTACCAAATCCCATTCGCAAGAAAGTACAGGGTAGCAGATGTGAAACACTTGAGAAAAAGAAAAAGGGTACCTTTCATCAAAAATAGAAACGCATGCCTTTGGTGAACTAGCCATCTCTGAGAATACAGATAGATTTGGTTAGGTCTTTAAAACATGAGTTGTTTTTGTGTGTTGCTTGATGTGACATGGTGAATTTAGACTTATGTGTAGGATCTGATAGGGTGCTCTCTCGTTGCTAGTCGCTCTTGCTCTTTTTTCTTTTTTTCTTTTAAATCTTTTTTTGTTTGTTTGCTAGAACTAGTATAAGGCTTTATATATACATTCCCTAGGATTGGAGATTGAGAGGTCAGGGAGGAAGGTTGAGAGGGAAGCAAGTGAATGATGGATGTCAGCAAACACTCCCCCCTTCCTTGGGTAGATCATACCTTTTGGAATGATGTCGTCACCTTTTGAAACCAATTGTTCCAAGTTGTTATGGGTGAAAGATTTAACCAATAGTTTTCGATCACCCTATGTGTTTCATCTAGTTGCAAGGGTGGTAAGGTACTCTCCCATGATTTTATTTGCAACATTGTTGTAGGTGGTGAACCTATAACGGGAGGTGCAAACTCTTTCTTGCTTGTATGGATATGTACAATGGTAGGTGGAAGTTGTGTTGAAGCTTCTATTTCCGTATAAGAACTACATGAAGAGCAAGAAGCTTCATTTGCTTTCCCTGTTCCTGAGCTAGGTGGAACAAATCGTTCTTTCTTAGGTACCCAAACTAGCCCTGGAGCAAGTGTGTCGCATTCCGTGATTTTTTCCTTTCCACGATCTTCAACTTTTGGAGCCACAGGATTGAGCTCACATGGGCCCGGTGACAAGTAAGAGCCCAATTTACGTTCTGGCACCCAAATTTGATCATTTCCTTCATAGTAGCCTTGGGCTTCCAGTAGTATTTTAGGAATCCAACACAACATTTCTTTACATCTCTTGGGGCAAATGGGACGTCTCTTACCAAGCTGTTGTCTTTTAGCATTGGCTATGGTTGCTAAAGAAGCTTTAGGGACCCACTTGTATGTTTTCTTTGTTATATTGGGATGGGTCTTGTTTGTCTCAAGCTTTATTTCAGCTACATGAGTTGAAGCTCTAGAGAGTTGGGCTATGGGGACGTATGGTTCAACCTCTTGGACCTGCAATGTTTTGGGTTTTATTTCCTTAAGAGGCAATATCTCAGGGACTCTGGCTTGCGTGGTAGGGCTAAGAGTTGGTTTCTGTGTTGTGACACCCCCTGTCCCCCAATCAATAGTGCATTTGGTGGCTATCATCCACGTGCATCCTAGGTTTATATTACTCTCCATAGTTCCAACAGGCATGACCAAAAAGTCTTGAGCTACAACCCCATTGTCATAACTGACAGAAGAGTGTCAGATTCCAAAAACCGCAGTTTTTTTCTTGTTGACACCCTTGACTTGGATAATACTCTCAGATAGAGGTGGCTTCCCTAACTGACACCACACCCCATATGATAGCAAATTATATTTAGCACCCGTGTCTAATAAGGCGTTATATAGCACTTTTCCATAGGTGCTATGTAGCTCAATAGGGTATCGTAGAGGTGTGTCAGAGTCCAACCAATCCTTGTCGATTTCAACGTGGAATGCATGTGTGACTCCAAGGTTAGCCTCTCGTTTTTTTCTTATACGTTGTTGTCGCTCCTTAGCCTCAGCTTGAGCTTGTATCTTCTTCAATTCTATTTGTGCCTTGGTTGCCTTTTTTGTATGGATGGCACGCAACTCCTCTTGGCTTAAAGGATCATAGTATCTTTTAAATTTGCTCCCATTGAGGAATCCAATGGCTTCAACTCCATCAAGAGTCTCCACACGAATGGTTCCTTGTGGGGTGATCTCACATACTCTATATGGTCCTTTTCCCGCATATTTCAACTTTTTCTTTTCGTTACGCACTCCATACATAAGGACTTTATCATCAACATTGATATCTTTGTTCTTTAGATGACGGTCAAACCATTTCTTCCTCCTATCTTTCTCCACAAGTGCATTTTGCATAGCTAATTGCCTCTCTTCATCTAGCCTTTTAAGGATATATAATCGCTCAACTAAGGGGTTACCATCCCAACCTTCTTAAGAAGCTACTCGAAGACTAGGAACGACAAACTCCCATGGCATAACCGCTTCTTGGCCATACACAATCTTGAATGGTGTGCAGTTAATGGCAACTTTATACAGTACGATAAGCCCATAGAGTTGATGTAAGCTTTAAATCCCAATCTGTGCGATGAGCTTCCACCGTTTTGGTTAAGATAGAGATTAAGGTCTTATTGGTTCTCTCAGCTTGGTCATTTGCTTGTGGATAATAAGGTGTGGATTTATGGTGAGCTATCATAAAGTTGATAGTGAGTTCTTTTATTACTCCATTTATAAAATGAGTACCATTGTCACTCACAATCTCAAAGGAACAACCAGATCTTGTAACAATGTTCTCAAAGAGAAATTTGGCAGTTGACCTTGCATCAGCCTTACGTGTCGCCCTGGCTTCCGCCCACTTTGTCACATAGTCAGTGGCAATGATAATATATCGAGATTGAGTGCTACGAGCTGCCGGACTAATTGGGCCTACAAAGTCTAAACCCCATTTTTCAAATGGTTGAGGCAGTTTAACAGGATATAAGGGCATCCTATCCTTTTGTTGTGTGATCTTGTCACGTTGGCATTCATCACATCCTTTTGCAAAAAGTGATGCATCCTTAAATAAAGTTGGCCACCAATAGCCTAATTGCAACACCTTTCTAGCTATTAGTTCCCCTGAGAAATGTCCTCCGGCTATACCCATGTGGGCTTCTTGCAGTATGTATAAATACTCATCCTCACAGGCACAACGTCTAAGAATATCATCCTTCCCTAGCCTGTAGAGAGATCCTGCAATGAGAGAGTAAGGTTCACATTCTTTTAACAGTTTTCAAGCTATGTCTTTACGAAGCTCTTTGGGTGGAAAACCATTAACTAGAAAGTTCACAATCCTCTCACTCCATTCAGGTATGGTTTCGACTAGGAATAGAGAAGTATCAGGCAATTCATCATCGACTCCAGTAGGGGCTTCACCATTGGGTATGCGAGACAAATGATCATCCATGACATGTCTTTTACCAGGTCTCACCACAATGGTAAAATCAAACTCAAGGAGAATTAACAACCATCGTGTAATTCTTCTCGTGGAACAAGGTTTATTTACTAGATACAACAAGGCTTGATGATCAACATAGAACACAAACTTGTTGGCCAGAAGGTAGTAGCGAAATTTCTTCACTGCATAAATCATACCTAAACCTTCTCGCTCTGTAGTGGTGTAGTTTCTTTTGGCATTATTCAGCTGACGACTTGCAAGGCTAATGGGGTAGTCCAGTTTATGTTCTCCTGGTTGAGCTAGAACACACCCAATAGCAAAGTTCGATGCATCAATATGCACAAGAAAAATTACATTCCAATCGAGCACTCGTAGAATAGGAGCACTAGTCAAGGTCTTTTTCAATGACTCATAAGCATGGTCACACTCCGCAGTCCATTGGAACTCAATAAGAAGCTTGTACAAAGGACGAGCTATCTCGACAAAGTTTAAAATAAACTGTCGGTAATAACCAACATGGCCCATGAACCTTTGAACTCCTTTATAGTTTGTAGGTGGTGGCAATTCAGCAATGGCTTTAATTTTGCTCTCATCTGTGGAAATCCCATTTTTGGACACTATATGCCCTAAAATGACTCCATGTTTAACCCAAAATTGGCATTTGAAAGGGTTTAAGGAGATGCGATACAATCTACACTTTTTGTAAGCATGATAGATGTTCTTTCCAAGAGGAATAAACACAAAGGTCATCTCAGAAAGCTTCACAAAACTCCCTCAAATATTCTCTAAAAGCAGTGTTTATTAATCTTTGAAAGGTAGCAGGGGCATTGGTTAAACCAAAAGCCATAACACGAAATGCAAACACTCCAAATTCTGTTATAAAGGCTGTTTTAGCTTGGTCCTCCAGTGCAATTGTGATTTGATTGTATCCAGAGTACCCATCTAAAAAGCTATAAGCTTCCTTCCCTGCAACTCTTTCAAGCACGTGTTCTGAATATGGCAAGGGTTAATGGTCCCTCCTAGTGGCGGCATTGACCTTCTTGAGATCCACGCACACTCTGAGTTTCCCATTATTTTTTGGCACAATCACTATTGGTGACACCCATTCTGAGTGCTTAATAGGGTATATGAATCCGCATTCCACAAGCTTTTCAATCTCTTCTTGAACAATTTTTTCATATTTAGGATTCATTGGGTAGGGTCGTTGCTGAACTGGTTTAGCCATGCTATTCATAGGGATTGTGTGTTGCACCACGGAATCTGGAACACCTTTCATATCATGATAAGTCCAAGCAAATATATACCTGAATTCCTTGAGAAGTTCTGTAAGTACACACTCCTCAGTCTCGGTTAGATCTTGGGCAATGAAAACAGGTTTAGACTCTTCTCCTGGGTCTGCTAACTCTATTTCCTTAACTATCGTTGGACCATCATAGACTCCATTGCTCCCATCAATAGGTTTTCTTTGAGCCTTTGTATACACAACCTTACGTTCCTCTGTGGTATAGGATTTGAAATGTTCAGGTGCAGGGTGTAAGTCTCTGGGGTCCTGTTGTTCTGTGGACTGTGATTTAACTTCTGATTCCTTTTGTTGTTGAGCTAACTCTCAATTTTCTCGTCTCCTTATGGTACGGCTCAACTTTGGCTTATCTGTAGCCTCTAGTTGTGTGATGTCAATGGGTTGTGGACTACACCACATAACGCTTTGAAGGGATTCACCCCAGTTATCTACCAACTTTCGATGAGCATCACATGCCCCTATATAATTAAGCCATTCTGCGATAGATTTCTTTTCATTTATTGTAGCACGCACATTTGCTCGATATCGTCGCCTCTTATATCTCTTAATCTTCTTGTTTAATTCTTGATTACGGTCGATTTCTTCTGCTCCCTTGGATAGATTATCATCTAGGTTACCACTGGGCCTTGAATGGTTTGTGCCCACATTTGCACTAAGATTTAACTCAGATTCTTCGTCCTCAGAGTCAAAGTCAATTGATGATTCGGACCCCAAATCGTGTGGGCTATAGTCTTGTGAGGTGCTACTGGTTTCAATGCCAGTCAAACTTTCATCTTATAGATCATCAGAAGCTATATGCATTGATTCTAGAATGTTTAAGGGTACAAATGGTGGTATTTTATCCCCCTCAGGTGTTACCCAGGTCGTCCCCCTATTTCCCCAAGTATCTATGGTTGCTGCTAGGTGGACCCAATCCACATTGTCCGACTCAGTCATCCTAGGTAGTACATCCATATAAGGAGAATCTTCCCCAACATCAGTGTCCGCTTTACACGTGTAACAATACTACAATGGGGCCGAGTGAATTGTGGTGTCAGATCTATGATCAATTATAAACCTATTTCCTAGAGGATGTGCTCGACCTGTCAAAAGATCCACTCGAATGACAGAATCTTGGAACTGCAAGTAGACATGGTTTTTAGACCAGTCATGCACCATTTTTTCTTCCCTCATGAAAGGACATCCTAAGATCATCTCCGATGCCATAGTGTGTTTGGAGAAATCCATAACAATAAAGGTAATCCTTATTTTATGTCCAAAGACCTTGATCTTGAGATCTTCTAGCATCCCAATAGGTTTAACAATAGACCCATTGGCTATCTTCACTACTATGGTTGTGGTTGCAAGCTGAGGTCTTCCCATAGTTTCCCAGCAATTTTTAGTCATAATGTTAACCTCAGCGCCACCATCAAGGATTCCCTTCACAGTTAATCCCTTAGTAGTTATTGGTATGGTCACATTGGATTCATCACCCTCAAAGTATTGTCCCAACTTGTTAACAGGTATTTCTATAACAAGGTTCTCATCTAGGTTGGGTTGTGGATCTAAGTGTTCCTCCTATATTGGCATCTCCCCAGCTCCATGCATTTGTGCAAATTGTGGTAGCCCAAACTTCAGTTCTCCATTGAGGAAGGCTCGAAGAGCTGAGACTAGCTCAGGGTCTTTATATAGTTTGGACATGATGGTGGTTCTAACTTCTGAACACATGAAATCCATCAATTTGGAAATGTTTAACGACACCTTTTGGCCTTGAGTCCCTTGAAGTGGGGAAGATGGGATCTCCATTTCTTCGATAGGATCAGGTAGTCCCTCTGTAAACATTCCTTCCATCAAGAAGTGAGTACGCCCACTTTCCCATGTCTTAAAGTCACTTTCTTCTTGGATGACACTAGGTATGTCCAAGGGTCTATGGACTTGGTGAGGTTGTTGTTGCGTAGGGAACACGGTGTCTGTAATCTGGATCTTCCTAGGTACTGGTTCTAGATCCCTTTGGGTATCTTCTACCAAACTCCTTAATTGCTTGACTCGCTCAATCTCCTCTGTAGGGTTTGGGTAAGTTCCTATCTTCTTTTTGGATCCTGGCCATTGTGGCTCATGAAGATCTTCCTTGTTGGTTTCTATGCTAGTGGTCGTTTTGGTCTCCATGGTTTCACCTAAATCAAAATCTTCTTCAGCGTCGTTCATATATACGGGGTCGTCACCAGTCCCTATGTTGGTCTTTGAACTGGGGTTTGACTTCGCTACTTTTTGCGATCTCTTTCTTCGTGTTTTCTTCTTTTTTTGAGATTGGGCAATTGATGCCGTGTCTCTTTCCTCAAGAATATAATTTTGTTTTTGGAGCATCGATCGTGTGAGTACGTTTACTGGTATCACGGGTGTACTTGGTGATGGCTCCTCGGTAAATTCAATCAAGTTTAATGGCGTGATCTTCGATGCATTTGGATTATTTGGACATTGGGCAATCAAATGATCTATGCCACATCGATTACACATGAGTATTGGCATTGTGGACGTACTCGCTTGATTGGTTTGCATTAGTGTGGCGTTCTTTTGTAGCCTAATAGGACACTCGGCTACACGATGTGGGCCTCCACACTCATAGCATTGAAGAGGTGGTCTCTTAGCAGTGTAGTTGATATTTTGGCCTCTTGCCGCAAGAGCAGCTACTTGATATACAGGTTTGACTTGTCCCCAATAGTCCTCCATGTAGTATTGTGGACTTTCTTCAAGCACATCCATCCCATAGGCGATATTAGGATCTATATCTTCCTCATAGCCTTCCAAACAAGAAATAGATGACTCACAACCCACTTGATTCACAGAAGTAATTCTCGGATGTGGTGGTTGCGGTCCTAGCACTAGAGGTGGTAAGGGTGTTGTTTGAACAACATTTTGGGCCCTAGGGACCATGTGTTGTGCTGTTTGTTCAAGAGGTGGGGCCGGCATCAATGCACGCACTCGAGGTGTGTTTGTCCATGCTAAGGTTGGTCTATTGGCCATCGCACGCTTAAATACTATGCAATCCTTAGCTTGATGACCATACCTTCCACATGCATTGAAGTTCCCATTGAATTTTACTCTAGAAGTAGGGCATTCACTGGTACTATGCGGTCCATAGCATACTGAGCACCATTGTTGCTCTCTTCTTGCATACATATGATTGTTTTGCGGAGCACGATTGTCTCTAAGACTCTCTTGAATAGCCTTGGTGAGATCTGCTAAAGTCATCTCAGATATCTTTGGCTCCTTAGTAATAGGCTTTAGGGTCATTGGCTGATGCCCTGATGCTTGCGAGCTAATAGATTTAGACTCAACAGACACTCTTTCTCCTTGAATCATTAAATTATCCTCCAATTGGATCGCATTGGTGGTGACTGCTTCCCAAGTGGTGATACCTCTAATGACTAGGCCATTGTAGATATCCTCATGTCGTAATTCCCTAATGAATCTATCAAGAAATTGGTTATTGTTGAAGCGCTCATTTGGATTACAACGAGAATTCAAATGCTTCAAGCGACTTATAAAGTCTCTCACCGACTCTCCTTCCTCTCGTTGGGCTTTCTGGAGCTGAGAGGCTACACCCCAAAGCACTCCCTCTCGTATGTATTCCTTTAAGAACAGTCTCCTAAGAGTAGGGTAAATCGTTTTTTCTTCCACCCTTAGGGTTCTATACCAATCCCCAGCCTTTCCACTTAAGGTTAGACTTAAAGCATTGCTCTTATGTAGGTCATTGTGTTCTCCTAGAGAATCTCATATTTGTTCAAACACTTTGATATGCTTTCTCACATCCCCATATCCACTAAATTTTTGTGTGAGCTTGGCTATTTGTACTGCCTTACTTCTAGGATCTCTATCAGGCGTGTTACGCATATTCTCAGCAATAGATTGACCAATAGCTTGAGCAAACGTTGCCAAGTCACCTAAGTGAGCAAGCACCGTGGGTGAAGGCGCTCCAGAGACTACATGTGGAGTAGGTATTGGCATTGGGCTTGGCGAATAGGAAGCCCTTGGGTTCCACGTTGGGTACGATGTTGTGCCATGTGGTGGTCCATAGTTCATATGGGTGGCCCTAGGCATAGCAGACGTCGGATGTGACATGCTAATGCTAGCTGGTATAGTCCCATGGAAATAAGAACTTGTGTATTGTGGTTGTGGAGCATAGGTAGTTGAAACAATGGGAGGGGTAGAGACTACATGAGTGTGATGACCCATAGGTGCATACGATTGGTACACATTTGTAGGTACTATTACAGGCATTGAGCTACCATGTAGTGGTGCTTTACTAACAAATGAGGTCCATGGCATGTTTCTTGGCATGCCCATCATTCGGGTAGGCATGGTAGCCATGGTGTCATCAAGGGAAAGATGAGCTAGACTTGGAAAAGTAAAGCTATCACTTGTGGGCTCAGATTGCATTGAGACCCCTGGCGAAACAACATATGGGGGATCGATGGGACTCACTGGGGGAGTCTCCATTTGTGATAGAGTGGGTTGTTTCCCTTTGCCCGTGTCTAAAAATCGCATAGGACCCGTCGAAGGTATGTTTATTCCTCAATTTTGCCTCTCGGACTAGAGAATCCTATGGATGACATTGCAGATCATGTGTTGTTGTTCCTCTAGACTAGTGGCACTAGATGTGGATTGTACAACTTCTAACTGACCCACATGGTATGTGAAGCCCATGTATAGGTCGGTCAAAGTCTCCATGTGTAGGTCATATTCCCAATTTTCATTGACAAATACCCCGTCCAAACTTGGTGTACTAGAGGGTTTCTGTGAGGTGGATGCAATGTTGCTTCCCATGTTTTGACTTTTAGTGTTCGCTACCTTAGAGGCGACTTTGGAAGGTGCTAGCTCGGTAGGGCCCTCATTAAATGAGGTAGGTAGAATGTCCACGTGGACACTCTGAGGGAGTGTGGGGTCTACAGGAGATGGGAATGGTGATTCTACTTCCCCACCTCCTTCGTTTACTTCACTAGCCGTAGGTTCAGAGCGCGTAGCTCTACTAAAAGTTTCCATCAAACGGCTAAAAACACTAGTTCCAGGTTGTTGGGCCCAGCTAGGTACAGTTTCATTTGTTCCCCTGGGGCTTTTTGTAAGATGCTCTTCCATAATATCATAGTCAGAGGAAGAGTCGCTAGCCGCTATATTTGGGTCTTGGGCTGCACTACCTTGGGTCCCCGCCGAGGGCATAGACCCTAGCGTGGAAGGATAGTGAGTACCCCCGTAAATCAAAGCACTAGCTAGTTGTTCGGACTCTAGCACATGACCAGAGCTTAGATACATGTGCTTTGGGTGCCCTACAAGTGTCGCCAAGTACCCTCAAAGGTTACTTGCTTTGTTTTGTGGGTGTTTTGTACCCCATTTTCTACTTGATTTTTTCTTGTTTTTTAATGTTTGATTTTTTTGATTAAAGTGTGTGATAACTCAAAATGAGTGTATCACATAGAGGGTCGTTGTGTGCTTTACAGCACAATTTTCGGGCATCTAACGTTCCGTTTGTCCTCAAAAAATCGATTTTTAGCTGCGTGTGAAGCTAAAATTCGTTTTTTTTTTTTTTAAAGGCGAATGAGGCCTAGGCCTGAGCGTGAGCTTGGGCTTGGGTCTAGGATTGGATCTGGGAGATATTCCCAATCACGGTCCTACCTTCAATTTTTTAAAAATTTTTTTTTTTTAAAGGATAAGGTCTCTGCGGCGTGCGCGAGAGCACACACTCTATCTACCTACTTCTAACTAATATACCTACTCTTACACACTAACACACTCTATTAACTCTCACTATTCTTCTTCCTACTTACTGTACACAGAAAACTAACTACCTTAATACACAAAGAATAAACACAGAACCTTTGAAATCTCTATTAACAAAGAAAACTAACTACCTTAATACACAGAGAATAAACACAGAACCTTTGAAAACTCCATTAACAAAAAAAACACACAGTATAACACCAAATCTCTCTTCTCAATACACACACACACACTCCTTCCTTACCTTTCCTACAATAGAAATTGCACCACGGAGAAGCACAGAGTGCTACTCGAGCTTAATGCACGGCACTCTCCGGTAGCGGCGCCAAAAATGTGCGCGTATGTCGCACGTTTCAATGCAAGGAACTTGCCGATACACCGTGTGCGAGCCACAAATGGCTCCAAGCACACAACAATCCTAAACTAGTAATCTCAAAGAAGGCAATGGTGTGTCACTCACCGCTCTACGCTTGCTTCGTGGAGGATTCCTCATTGCGAAGAAGAAGGTGCGGCCGCTTCGCCGCCATCGTGCCTTCGTAATGCTCGATCGCCCACACACACACACACACTCTCTCACACACACATACACACACACACAAGGAGGTGAAGAAGAAGAAGATGGAGATGGAGATGGAGCAAGAGCACTCTTCTATTGCACAAATGAGAGAATGAGTGAATTTTAGGTTTAGTTGACTTTTATATGAGCTCACGCCATGCTCAGCCAACTAATCCCTTGAATGTTCCAGTTAGAGTGCGCCTCTGATCGGCGATCACTCTTACCCTTTTCCTATTGGACCCACAAGCCCGGTACCTGACTCTACCAAATAAATAATACAATGTCCGCTGTAGGTTACAACGTCCGTCGTAGGTGATAGGGTGTCCGTGAGCCGTGAGGGTTAACATTTCCACACAGCTTCTATGGGTTTAGCTCTTAATTCTCTTCCTTTAACCTGGTTAGTTAGGTCCTCTTGTGCAAGAACCAAGTATCTCACCTGCCAGAGTCCTATAGGCATTCTGACTAGATCCACAACCCATCTATAGTGCATGGCTAGCGTATATGTAGGGTGCAATCCATCACGATGTCCGACATTTAAATACATTTGACAAGTTACACACGACTCTACAAATTGAGATACATCTTTATACATACCCTTCCACGAGTATTTTTATTTCAACTTGGAGAAGGTTGCCCACACACCCCTGTGTACATCCCACAGACTCTCATGAAACTCTTGCATGAGCTTTACTTGGGTCTCTTTTTTACATATGACCCGTTGTGGTGTAGCACGCTTTTGCTTATGATGCTTTCACAAGAAAACATCCCTCAAAAAGTACCCATATGCTTTCCTGCATATCCTCTTGAATTCCTGCTAAGACCAATCATCCTGTTTTGCTAGAGTACTCAAAGTAGCTTCCAATAAGAATCCAATCACCTTCATAAATATATTTCAAGAACAATTCAAGTGGATTAGTCATGCAGACATTGTTACCTTTGACATGAGAGATAGAATAGAACTTTATGCCCACATCATCTCCCTCGTCCAATCATTTGTGAGCCATCTTCATACCTTGCCCTTGATAGAATATCTGCCAATGTATTGTATTTACGTGGAATGTGCTTAAACTCAAGACTTAAGGACTTAATGTAGGCAATCCACCGCAACATAGCAATGTGTGGCATTGAGCAGCTTGTAATCATCCCAAGAATTGGTAGGCAATCTATTTCTACAACCACACATGCACCAATTAGATACCCTTTTCCATTTTTCAAGGCTGTAACCATACCCCATAACTCACTCTTTATTTGTGGATAGTGTCTTTGGTGATCACTTAGTACCTTTTCTCCAAATCTCACCACATATCTGTGTCCTTCTTCCTCATGTTTCCCTCTATTGCTCATCCAATTTCTGTAGCACTGGTGTCTAATGTCACAATTACTGACCTTTAACACTCATAGTCTACCTTTCTCAAAGTTGGTGCTGGACTGGAGTAACTCCTTTAGCCTTTTCATGGCTTTTACATGTTCTTCTGTCCATTTAAACTTTTGATTATTTCTAAGCAATTGATAAAGAGGATAAGCTACATGTGCACAATGTGGAACCCAAATAACATAAAAGACACATGCTCCTAGAAACCTTCTAGCTTCAGTGATGCTAGTGCATGTTTCTTCCATTCTTTGGATGGAATATACCTTTGTTGGACAAGGTTTCCTACCATATGGCCCCCACATGTGTCCCACAATGAGGACTTCATTGACACAAAACATAGACGTTTTCCTGACAAAGTAAGATTCACTTCCTCCAACCTAGATAGAATTTTATCACAATCATTTATGTGATATACCATAAATCTAGGACATCCCTTGAGATCCAAATCTTTATCTTTCGCACTTCCTTCACATCCTTTGATAGACAAATCATCAATCAAAGGCATTGTGATTTGAGGAATTATAAAGTCACGTAAGACCTTATTCATCCTATTCATCATATGTGCAACCGAGTTGGTTGCTCCGTGTGGCAAGGTACACATCCCTAGCAAACCCAAAGGTGTCCTCATGGTTGTCAAGTGTCTCCTTTAAATAGCAAGATGAAATTGATCATACCCTGAGTAGAGATCCCCATTTGATTACATTGCCCTCCCTGCAACGCCTCCGCAAACTCATGCACAATTGCACCTATTCCTACATTTGTAATTGTCACCTTGTTCAGTGGCTGCATATCTTGGATGAAGCATAGAGTACCATTCTTCTTCAGAACTGTGAACCACCTATTTGAGTATGGAGCACAAGAAGGCTCCAAAATCAGCATTTGAGTATTTTCATTCAATAGGTCTACCAACTTGGGCAAATGAGCCTTTGGAACCGGAATAGGCCAAATAGAAGGATCCACACACCTTATTTCATGTGGCTCAAATGCAAAATCCTTACAATGCTTTGAAAGAAAACAACAATAAATTTGTTTGTAGCTCATTATAGCTACGACCCCCATTTTATATTCTTTTTCCAATTTGGATTGGAACCTTGTGCAAAAAAAGTATCAAAATAGGGTACATTTTTGGTAGCAAAAGTCTTCCCGTGGTCCCCTTAGCCTAGACTTTTATTTGATTCCAAAGGAAAACTCATGTAATATGAAAGCATGACATTGCTCCTTCACCAAGGTTTGTAAGCATCCTCTTAATAATGCATGAAACTAAGTGCATCTTTGAAAATCATGCAAGCTAGTGTCCCACCACGATATGATTCCTTCCTCGTAGCTATTAAAGAAATATATTAGAAATATATAAAAATATATAGAATATATATATATATATTGAAAGTTACCCTAGATATAGGGTCTAGCTAGGGTGTGAGATAATAATGAGATAGTAGAAAGAAAGAACCAATTCTTTTTGCCCCAAGTTAAAGAGGCGGAGCTATCGGCACTTTTTCCATAGTACTTTTTGACAGTAAAGTAAGAATATGTTACCCTTGAGATAAGTAATAGGATGAGATAGAATCATACTATTGTACTTAGATATGCATATGTACATTATAGGAAATATGCTTATGTATGTAAAAAGTTGCAAGGTAGATCTTGTCGCATTTGTTCCCACTATGTACGTGCAACAGCACGACGTCCACCCCCTCTAAACCTGCATATCCTCCAAATGTGTTCCACATTTTCTCTTTGTAAGATCAACCCTCTTGTACATCTTCCTTGTTTTCATCTTCACTTACGGATTCCAAGGACTCATCTTCACTTTGATTGTCACCTGTGTTTTCTTCTTCATGGGCATCTTCGGGATCACTGTCTCCTCTTCTCTTAAACATTTTGATCCTTTTTCCTGCAATGGGAATCTTTACTTTTGTACCATCTAGTTCAGACAAGCTATAAGTAGCATTTTCATGCATATGCTTTACAATATACGGTCCAAACAATATTTTTGAGAACTTACACATGACTATTTTTTGGTTATCAAGGCTACTATCATATACTAAAACCCAATCATATTTGTCAAAACTGATTTGGTTCTGAGCCGAGGTCGCTTATCAAAATAGTCCTTGTTTTTCAGCCTTGCATATTTGAGTCGTTCTTTTGCAGAACTCAATGTCTCGAGGTCTTCTCTCTAGTTTCCTTATGCGCAATGCAAGGAGACCTTCCCTACTAAGCCCCTCTTGCCGAGGTAGTACATTCCATGTGGGAACTGTATTCTCAATCAGCATCAATAGTTTTTCACCATAAATTAGCTCTGCAAGCATGTAGCAAGTTACTGAGCTATTTGTTGTATGATCAGCCCATAAAGCATTTGGTAGCAGTTTTGACCACTCACCAACTCTTTCTTCACAAGCCTTGTCCAAAGTGTTGATGATAGGAGGATGCCCTCTTTCACTCTTTCCATTCTCTTTAGGGTTGAAAGCTGAAGTAAGAGAAAGCTTGAATCCTAATTTGGAAAAGATCTCCATTGCTTCCTCGGCATCCAACTCACCTCTATCTGCAATGATCTTTCCCACGCAACCATAATGGCAAATCACCTCATCAAGAAGGAATTTGGACACATCTTCGGTGGTTTTAGCTCTTAATGCTCTTCCTTCAACTTGGTTAGCTAGGTCCTATCATGCAAGTTTTTTCTTTTCAACTTGGAGAAGGTTGCCCACACACCCCTTTGTCCAACTCATAGACTCTCATGAAACTCTTGCATGAGCTTTACTTGAGTTTCTTTTCTACATATAACCCATTCTCGTGTAGCACCCTTTTGTTTAGGATGCTTCCACAAGTAACCATCGCTCAAAAAGCACCCATATGATTTCTTGTGTATCCTCCTGAATTCTTGTTCAGACTTATAAACCTGTTTTCCTAGAGTACTCAAGTAGCTTCCAATAAGAAGCCAATCACCTTCATAAATCTCTTTCAAGAACAATTCAAGTGGATTAGTCATGCATACATTGTTACCTTTGACATGAGAGGTAGAATACAACTTTGTGCCCACATCATCTCCCTCGTCAATCATTTGTGAGTCATCTTCATACCTTGATCTTGATAGCATATCTGCCATTGTATTGCCTTTACTTGCAATGTGATCAAACTCAGGATTTAGGGACTGAATGTAGGCAATCCACCCGCGAAACATAGCAATGCCAGGCATTGAGCAGCTTGTAATCATCCCAAGAAGTGGTAGTAGACAATTTTTTTCTACAACCACACATGCACCAATTAGGTAATCTTTTTCATTTTTCAAGGCTGTAACCATACCCCATAACTCTCTCTTTATTTGTGGCTAGTTTCTTTGGTGATCACTTAGTACCTTTGCTCCAAATCTCACCACATACCTGTGTCCTTCTTCCTCATGTTGCCCTCTATTGCCCATCCAATTCTTGTAGGACTGGTGTCTAATGTCACAATTACTGACCTTTGACACTCATAGTCTACCTTTCTCAAAGTTGGTGCTGACTGGAGTAAATCCTTTAGCTTTTCCATGTCTTTTATGTGTGCTTCTGTCCATTTAAACTTTTGATTCTTTCTAAGCAATTGATAAAGAGGATCGGTTGGTGATGACTAGAGTGACTCCTTTAGCTTTTTCATGGCTCTTATGTGTGCTTCTGTCTATTTAAACTTTTTGATTCTTTCTAAGCTATTGATAAAGAGGATCCACTACATGTGTATAATGTGGAATCCAAATAACATAAAAGACACATGCTCCCAGAAACCTTCTAACCTCAGTGATGCTAGTGCATGTTTCTTTCATTCTTTGGATGACATATACCTTTGTTGGACAAGGTTTCCTACCCTATGGCCTGCACATGTGCCCCACAATGAGGCCTTCGTTGACACCAAACATAGGCTTTTTCCCTGACAAAGCAAGATTGACTTCCTCCAACCTATATAGAACTTTATCACAATCATTTATGTGATTTACCACAAACATGGGACATCCCTTGAGATCCAAATCTTTATCTTTCTCACTTCCTTCACATCCTTTGAGAGATAAATCATCAATGAAAGGCATTGTGATTTGAGGAATAAAGTCATGCAAGACCTTATTCATCCCATTCATCATATGTGCAACTCAGTTGGTTGCTCCCTATGAAAAGGTACACATCCTTACCAAACCCAAAGGTTTCCTAATGGTTGTCAAGTCTCTTCTTTCAATCGCAAGATGAAATTGATCATACCTTGAGTAGAGATCTCCCATTGAGTAGATTGCCCTCTCTACAAATGCCTCTGCAAACTCATTCACAATTGGACATGTTCCTACATTCCTAATTGTCACCTTGTTCACTGGCTGCATATCTTGGATAAAGCGTAGAGCACCATTCTTCTTTGGAATTGTGAACCACCTATTTGAGTATGGAGCACAAGAAGGCTCCAAAATCCACATTTTGATCTTTTCATTCAATAGGTCTACCAACTTGGGAAAATGAGCCTTTGAAACCGGAATAGGCCACAAATTTCAAAGCACATGAGGTATTGTGAAAATTACCAATAGGAGCTACAATAGAAGGATCACTCCATTTTATCTCATGTGGCTCAAATGCAAAAGCCTTACGATGCTTTGAAACAAAACAACAAGAAAGCAATTTCGTAGCTCATTATAGTTATGATCCCCATTTCATATTCGTTTTCCAATTCGGATTGGAATCTTGTGCAAAAAATTTATAAAAATAGGGTACATTTTTTGCAGCAAAAGCCTTCCTGTGGTCCCCTTAGCCTAGACTTTTATTTGATTCCAAAGGACAACTCATGTAATATGAAATCATGACATTGCTCCTTGACCAAGGTTTGTAAGAATCCTCTTAATAATGCATGAAACTGAGTGCATCTTTGAAAATCATGCAAGCTAGTGTCCCACCAGGATATGATTCCTTATTAATAGCTATTTAAAACATATATTTGAAGTATATAAACAATACATATTGAAAATTACTCTGGATATATGGTCTATCTAGGGTGTGAGATAATAATGAGAAAGTAGAAAGAAAGAACCAAATTTTTTTCCCCAAGTTAAAAAGGCGGAGCTATTGACGCTTTTCCCATAGTACATTTTGACATAAAATAAGAATATGTTACCCTTGAGATAAATAATAGCATGAGATAGAAAGCTTATTATTATACTTAGTTATGTATGCGTATGCATATGTACATTATAGGAAATATATTTTGTATGTAAAAAGTTGCAAGATAGATCTTGTAGGATTCATTTCCACTATGTACGTGTAACATCATGAGATCCACCCCCTCTAAACCTGCATATCCTCTGGTGTGTGCCACATTTTCCCATTGTACAATCAACCCTCTTGTACATCTTCCTTGTTTTCATCTTCACTTGCAAATTCCAAGGATTCATCTTCACTTTGATTGTCACCTGTGTTTTCTTCTTCCTTAGCATCTTCAGGATCATTGTCTCCTCTTATCTTAAACATTTTGATCTTTTTTCCTACAATGGGAATCTTTACTTCTGTACCATCTAGTCCAGAAAAGCTATAAGTAGCATTTTCATGCACATGCTTTATAACATACGATCAAAACCATATTTTGAGAACTTACACAGGACTGGTTTCTGGTTATCAAGGCTACTATCATATACTAAAACCCAATCACCTTTGTCAATTGATTTGCGCTTGAGCCGATGTCGCTTATCAAATTAGTCCTTGTTTTTCAACCTTGCATTTTTGAGTCGTTCTTTTGCAGCCTCAATTTCTCCAGGTCTTCTCTCTAGTTGCCTTATGCACAATGCAAGGATGTCTTCCCTACTAAGTCTCTCTTACAGAGGTTCATACATTATATGTGCGAACTGTATCTTCAATATGCATCACTGGCTTTTGACCATACATTAGCTCCGCAGGCATGTAGCCTTTACTAAGCTATTTGTTGTATATCAGCCCATAAAGCACATGGTATTAGTTTTGGCCACTCAACAGCTCTTTCTTCACAAGCCTTGGCTAAAGCTTTCTTTGCAAGCCTTGGCTAAAGCTTTGATGATAGGAGGATTCCCTCTTTCACTCTTTCCATTTCCTTCAGGGTTCTAAGTTGCAGAAAGAGAAATATGAATTCC
Source organism: Adiantum capillus-veneris (assembly GCF_014529385.1). Taxonomy (NCBI): domain Eukaryota; kingdom Viridiplantae; phylum Streptophyta; class Polypodiopsida; order Polypodiales; family Pteridaceae; genus Adiantum; species Adiantum capillus-veneris. The sequence continues at coordinate 88,557,919 of NC_140954.1, forward strand.
TAATCTAGAAAATAACTCCCCTGCTTCCTCGGCATCTATCTCACTTTTGTCTGAAGTGATCTTTCCCACGCAACCATAACGGCAAATCACCTCATCAAGAAGGAATTTGAACACAGCTTCTGTGGTTTTAGCTCTTAGTGCTCTTCCTTCAATCTCGTTAGTTAGGTCGTCTCATGCAAGAACCAAGTATATCATCTACCACAGTCCTAAAGACATTGTGACTAGATCCACAACCCATTTGTAGTGCGTGGCTAGTGTATATGTAGGGTGCCATCCACCACGATGTTGAACATTTGAATACATTTGAGAAGCTACACACGACTCTCAAATTGAGATACATCTTTATAAATACCCTTTTACCAAGTATTTTTGTTTCAAGTTGGAGAACGTTGCGCACACACCCCTGTGTCTAGCCCATAGACTCTCATGAAAATCTTGCATGAGCTTTACTTGAGTCTCCCTTTTACATATGACCTGTTGTGGTGTAGAACCCTTTTGTTTAGGATTCTTCCACAAGTAACCATCCCTCAAAAAGTACCCATATGCTTTCCTGTGTGTCCTCTTGAAATCTTGTTCAAACCAATCATCCTGTTTTGCTAGAGTACTAAAGTAGCTTCCAATAAGAAGCCAATCACCTTCATAAATCTCTTTCAAGAACAATTCAAGTGGATTAGTCATGCAGACATTGTTACCTTTGACATGAGAGGTAGAATACAACTTTGTGTCCACATCATCTCCCTCGTCAATCATTTGTGAGTCATCTTCATACCTTGATCTTGATAGCATATCTAACATTGTATTGTCTTTATGTGCAATGTGATTAAACTTAGGATTTAAGGACTTAATGTAGGCAATCCACCGCAGCATAGCAATGCCTAGCATTGAGCAGCTTGTAATCATACCAAGAAGTGGTAAACAATGTGTTTCTACAACCACACATGCACCAATTAGGTGCTCTTTTCTATTTTTCAAGCCTGTAACCATATCCCATAACTCTTTATTTGTGGATAGCTTCTTTGGTGATCACTTAGTACCTTTGCTCCGAATCTCACCACATACCCGTGTCCTTCTTCGTCATCTTGCCGCCTATTGCCCATCCAATTCCTGTAGGACTGGTGTCTACTATCACAATAAATGATCTTTGACACTCGTAGTCTACCTTTCTCAAAGTTGGTGCTGACTGGAGTAACTCCTTGAGCGTTTTCATGGCTGTTACATGTGCTTCCGCCCATTTAAACTTTTGATTCTTTCTAAGAAATTGATAAAGAGGATCGGCTACATGTGCATAATGTGTAATCCAAATAACATAAAAGACACATGCTCCCAGAAACCTTCTAACCTCAATGATACTAGTGCATGTTTCCTTCATTCTTTGGATGGCATCTACCTTTGTTGGACAAGGTTTCCTACCATATGGCCGACACATGTGCCGCACAATGAGGACTTCATTGACACCAAACATAGACTTTTTCCCTAACAAAGTAAGATTCACTTCCTCCAACCTAGATAGAATTTAATCACAATCATTTATGTGATTTACCACAAACTTGGTACATCCCTTGAGATCCAAAGATTCATCTTTCTCACTTTCTTCACATCCTTTGATAGACAAATCATCAATGAAAGGAATTTTGATTTCAGGAATAAAGTCATGCAAGACCTTATTCATCCCATTTATCGTATGTGCAACCGAGTTGGTTCCTCCCTGTGGCAAGGTACACATCCTTACCAAACCCAAAGGTTTCCTCATGGTTGTCAAGTCTCTGCTTTCAATTGCAAGCTGAAATTGATCATACCTTGAGTAGAGATCCCCCATTGAGTAGATTGCCCTCCCTGCAAATGACTCTGCCTACTCATTCATAATTGGACCTATTCCTGAATTCCTAATTGTCACCTTGTTCATTGGGTGCATAGCTTGGATGAGCGTAAAGCACCATTCCTCTTCGGAACTGTGAACCACCTATTTGAGTATGGAGCACAAGAAGGCTCCAAAATCCCCAATTTAGTCTTTTCATTCAATAGCTCTACCAACTTGGGCAAACGAGCCTTTGGAACCGAATATGCCAAAAAATTTCAAGGCACATGAGTTATTGTGAAAATTACCTGTAGGGAGGCATTGTAGCACGGCCTAATCGCAACCCACACAAAATTATCAAATCCGTGGATCAGCAACCTGGCTAGGGCATGGAAGCACAAGCATCAGATGAATTGAATAGAGTATTCAAGAGATCACCTCTCCATTGCAAGTGAAAATTAGCCATGGAAAGATTAACTCTAAACCTATTCTAATCACTAATCAAACAACTCCTACACACATCAAGCCCACTGAAGTCGGACTTACCATAGACTAGAAACCCCAAGCACACTAATGATAAGGACACACTAATTACCACATGTCAATCACGGCACTTCATCAATAGCTACACACATGAGATGAATGGTGCTAGAGCTTCATAAAACCTATCTACACACAAGCAAACAATAGGGCACACACACTAATTACAAGATTAAGACCCAACTTAATCAACCTAATTAGTGATGCTAAATATCACAAATTGAATGCTTATGGAAGAATAGGAGTGGTTATGAGCAAGAAGTACATACATCTCTCAAATCTAGAATAATGAAAGTGTGATACTACTTCATGACAACATGAAATGTAGAGAAGAAGTAGACTAATGAGAAAATAAGGATTAGATTAATCAAGAAGAGTTTACTCTAATTACAATGGTTAGCAATAGCCTCTCAAGCACAAACATTAAGCTCAAGGCTAGGCTAAAGACTCAACACTCAAGAGAGAGAGAGAGAGAGAGAGAGAGAGCTCTCAAAAGTGGATCCTCAAGAATGAAGCCTCGTTGCATAAAGGCTTCCTTTTAAGGGCTTTCACCACAATCCCTTCTACTATGGGTTTTAGCTTGAGCCCTCAAACTACCATATATAACTTTAGAACTCCAAGTAAGCCCAAGACTTATACAAAGTGAGTGGAAATATTGTGACATCCATAGCATCTCTCCCGCTTGATGCATATCTAGTGTAGCCTATGTTAGCCGCTGCTAACATTTCCCCTCCTAATTTGGTGCACGGCCTCATGTACCGGTGAAGCAAAACATGATGACATGGTAGAAAGCAAGTCGATGGAAGAATGGTGAGCTACAAAACATAAGAACAAGTAATGAGCATCAAAGGCCAAAAAGGATAAAAACATGAAGTACAATGACAATCGTGCAAGTGAATTTTTGCTTCTAAAAGATGGGTGAATCATAGTAAAAAACTAAACAACATAAAGGAAAAAAACACCTAACTATCATGAAGATTAAACCACTTGAAATATCAATTTTATGCATGAAACACAAGTAGTCAATTATGACCCTATGCTAATGCAAGTTCATAAACTTACTACCCTAAAAACTATGTGACCAATATTAATAAATCATTCAAGTCTAACATGTCTGCGGGCTATAAAAAAGCTCTTAGTCTATTAGTATATTGTCAAAACTTTTTGAAGCTCATGGAAGTTTTATTTTTGTCATTCATTGAAAAATGTAAAGCACAAATACAAGGCTATCACCCCAAGGCAAGTCTAGGTGTGACTCTTGGCTCCTTGAACCCTCAAGAAGGTGTTCCAAAAGCCTACTAGCCTATCAAGGTGATGGCTAACCCCTATCAACCAAGGGCATCGATTTAGGGCTTTGACTAAGCGAGCCAAAGTGATTCCCCTAGCCTGCCAAGTTCCAATAAGGTGCTAGGCCTCACATAGATACAACATAATATAAAGATTTTGATTTTCATGTTTTTAGTAGCATTTTTGCTACTTTTTCTTGACGCTTTTTGCTTCATTGATTCATTTTTTAGCACTTTATTGCTTCCAACATGAGATGGAAATTGGACTAAAGGACTAAAGCCTAATCATAGCCTTAGGTCATGTTAAAAATGAATAGAGTATTAAAACTATTACTAAGAGTCTAGGACTAATGAGAAATGAACCCATATTAACCTAAGGTCACGGCCAATTACCTATGATTAGCACACAGAAAACCTAATATTTTGATGAGTTAATTTTCACAAAGCAAAGTGTTGAAACTTTAGGATGCCTAGCTTTCAAATATGAGAAAACCATAGCTTAGAAGAAAAAATTCACTTAAGCCAAGCATAGAGAATGGAGAGATGAACAAAAAGAAAAATCATGGAAGGATTACACCTATTCATGCTATTTGTGTATTCTTGAGCAAGCATCCCCTTTGTGTAGAGAAGTCTCTTGATTTTTTTATTTGCAAAAGAAGCTTTTGGAAGCTAAGTGTAAACACAAGCTTCAAATCCTTTTATTGAAAGCCAAAAACACAAAAAACATTAATGAAAACCTAAATCTAAGGTACATACCCGAATTTTCCAAAGGGAAAAAGCCCAAGGGAAAAAAATACCTTTGGTTATGCACATGGTGCTCTTTGATAGCAATTTTATGCATACACAACAACAATGAGATAGAAAAAAATGCTTCTACATAAGTAAATTTTACAATTTTACAATCTCTCGTTCAAAGATTAGTTTCTAGCTCAATGATATATGGAATTAAAAACAAGACAAGAGCTGAAAATAATGCAATTTTTTAACGAATTTGAAGTGGCTCGCGATAGAAAAATTTTACAATGTTTAAAGCTTCAAACAAGTTGGACTAGCTCACATGAAATTTTACACTTTTTAGAGAAATCTATGAGCTAGAGATGACTTCAACTTGATGAAATGAGAATGAATGGTGCTCAATAGCCAAATTTTGTACTTGAAAGTTCAAAAAAGTTGGGCAAACACTAGCTCAAAACAAAACAAAAAAAAACTTTTGACCAAGCTAGGAGCTAGCATATATACATCTTTTAATCCAAAGAATTTCGAATGGCTCTAATTAGCAAAATTTTGCAATATATTGCAATGATGACTCCTCCTTGGATCAATGAAATCACACACCTGCCCACAACCCTTCAAAACAAGACTCAATCATTAGTGCTTTTAAGCATTCAAACATCTAGTACAAGCACTAAAAGCATGCTCAATCATAAACCCAAAATTGTAATGCTAATATCTTATGGCTATCAAACAAGATCAATGTTAGTGATTTGCAGTGATTATTGCATTTAAATAAAGAATTAAAAAATGTAGCAAGCCAAGGTCAATTTTTTACTCACACTCTCGGCCAAGCATGAATGTATCATCAATGTAACTCTCAAATGAAGCTTGCATGCATGTCACATGGAATTTTTTTCATTTGGTGCAACGATAATGTCAATTAATCCAAGCACTAAACCCTATTCTACACAAGCCAACCATTAGTGAAAAATCCGATCATTTGTGCATAGAAATTATCACACAATCAAAGCACTTAATGCTCTTATATCACAATTTTGACATACGAAGCAAGAAGAAGGATAGAAACGGTATTGGTCAATGGCCGTATACAAAGATCAGTTGATCGTACTCTCATGTCTCCTCTAACACACAAAACAGAGATGAGATTGTCATCACAGAAAGGGATCTTCATTTTTAACGCCTTCTTGAGTAATCCTTCAAGGCTAACATACATAATCGACAATTGTTTAGCTATGATGATACAATATATTGGTTCTGCATAGCCAAATGATGAAAAACTCAAGCTTGCAAATCACATTTTCAAAATAGAAATTAGTACATTAAAGCATTTTGGCAATGAAATCGAACACAATCCATTCCGTTTTTAAGCATCCCTCCATTTTTTGGTATGATACAAAGTTACAAGGAATTTGATTTACTTAATGATTCAATACAGCACCAAACTCATTCAAAACACTCAAAGGGAGATTTTTTTTCCATTTTCTTTTCTGAAAAGGGTTTTCTTTTCGAAGGGAGGAAGGTGTGAACCTCTTTTAGTTTAAATTTTTCTTTTTTTATATAAAAAAGACAAAATTCATTTTCTTTCCCCCTTTTTTTTACGGTGACGCGCTACAACCTGCGGGGATGCGGGAGAGAGAGGGGGAGGATAGTGTGTGTGTGAGTGTGTGTGTTGTGCTCTAGGATAATTCCCGGCAGAGCTGCAAGCCAGCGGGTGGTCTAAAGGAGATGAGCCTTCGTCTGCAGACAGGAAGGATTTGAGAATGAATGTACCTACGTGACAAAGCCTTATCATGCATGGGTAGGGTGGCACTAGCCAAGCTGCAGGAGATTGTGTAGATCCAGGAGTCGGAGTCGGAGTTAGGAAAAAACAAGGGTTCAATGTAGTAATTGGCTGAAATCACAGAACCCTGGTTTGATTTGATGTTGGGGCACTTGGCAAAGCTGGAAGGTGGATGACGGCGTGCCCCTGGGACCCAATATCATGCTCATGAGTGAGTTTTTAATTGCAGCCAAAAAAGAAGCGATCTGTGTGTGCACCCGTTCTTCTGACAGCAAGGTTTGTGCGTGTGTGTGACGGTGTTAGATATGAGTGTATTTTGCAGGGGTGACCGTTGCAGAACTAAGGCACAGGTCAGCAAGTATAAGTAACTCCACGATTGGCAGTGACCCTCAGCTATATCTAACACGGGCATGGGAGATGGCATCAAAGGCTCCCATCACTTTTGGGCCCTGACATTAGGCGTGCGCCGTAGATCTTGTCGCAAAAGTAAACTCAGGTATTTTTGTAAACTCGGGCACGCCGTAGATCTTGTCGCAAAAGTAAACTCAGGTATTTTTGTAAACTCGGGTACCCGAGTTTACAAAAATATCCGAGTTTACTTTTTCCCGCGCCTATACTTTTGCACGTCAAAACTCCATGAAAAAGTGTACACTCCACAGTGACATGCGCGGGCGTGGTGGATAGGCCACATGGCCCTCAAACCCTAGGTTGTGGGTTCAATCCTTGGGGACGGGGGGGAGGGGCGAAGTAAACTCGGGTACTCGAGTTTACATTGTACCCGAGTTTACATTTTTTCCGAGTTTACATTGTCCACGGAAGCCCGAGATCTACGGTGCTCAATCAACCCACCGTAGATCCCATCTCCTCCCATGCCCGTGTGAGATATAGGCCATGGGCAGCGACTAAGTGTATGCAAGCTTACGAGATGGATGCAGTAGGCGGACGGGCCGCGTGCATAGGGAATCACGGGTGAGTTGGTGTGTTTATGGCTGGAGGCAGCACGCAGAAGATCAGCACTCAATGAACTGCAAATGATAGCAGAAATAAGAGGTGAGGCCAGCGTCATGGTCCGCATGGGCACTTGTTTGTTTGTTTGTTTGTTTGTGTGTGTGTGTGTGTGTGTGTGTGTGTGTGGAGAGCTACAAGACAAAGCTTCTTGGCGGGGTATGTGAGGTCCAAGTAGTTGGTAGCGAGAGATTACGTGGGGCTGCAGGGACCTACTACCCCGTTTTGGTTGTGTGTTTCAAAGTTAGGCCAAGCCAAGCCCGCGCCATCAATGGGCATCGCGTGTGTGTGTGGAGAGAGCGCCATTCCAAGCAAGTGGTTGGCTGGCCCCATCCGACTGAGTCTCATGGTAAGCAAGTGATTTACTTACCTTTTTATTTTCATTGAGAAATTTGTTAAGAGCTCGCTCCCATGCCAACTTCAATAAGAGAGAGTTGTCTCTTTTGGGGTTTGTTTACTTGAACAAGTGCATGTAAAGCCATTCAAGAGAGAAGAAGTCAGAGCAAGTCATAGAATATGCAATTATGACATCATGTCTTGTACAAGTTAAAAATTTCACAACATGATCATGCCTTGGCATCCAATTTTCCTTAAGGCAATGGATAGTGCGTATACGGAATTATTTTGAATCAGTAGCAATCCATGCACAAGGTTGGTCATTGGTTGGTCATTGCATATGCACAAATGAGTGATTCAATTCTTATTGACCATCCCAAACTTGATTAACAATCATCTCAAAATAATTTCTCATACCCAATTACCCTCGTCATCCAATCCAATTAAATTTATCATATGGGTTTGCAAGGCTATACATTAGTAGATTTCGGTTACAGCTACACATATGTTACCACATCTTTGCCATGTTCATCTCTTTTGCAAAACCCTTCCTAGTTATCTTCATTGCAACTTGGGTTGCTCAATTCCAATATCCCATATCATTCAAGACCAATGAGGCTTGTCATTTAGGTTTGCGAAGCTACATGATCAACTCATAGGCACTCTATATCCAATTAATTTAGCACATATGGTACTGTCATAGCACCTCGATCATCCCCAATTATGCACAAATGGAGTCACCTAATCCACATCCAAATTGACTTATGATGTACACACCAATCTTTAGATCTAATAATCATCATAATTGGTAATTTCTCCCAATTATTCATCCACAAATTTGCCATTGATTGGCACACACACATTAGTGCATTTTCTCCATGTTCATCAAATTGATTCATTATTAGCATGGAAATACACTAAAAATCTACACAATTGAGTACCAATTGAGTGATCTATCCCAATTTTCCAACCCAATTGTACACATGTATCAACTATTTCGTCAAATTAATCATCATAACTGGTAAAAGATACCAATTATTCATTCAAGCACCAGATTGCACATGCCATTGAGTAGGCACACATACCCAAATTCAGGCCAAAGTTTTATGCAAAAATTACGTCAACTCCACATTTATATGCACAAATTGCAAACTCAATCAAGCATAAATGAATGCATGCATGCTCAATTTCTAAAACAATATCACTATTTTATCCAATCAAGCAATGCACACTCAAAAATTAAGCACAAATGATCAAATTTGGCTCAATTGTGGCAATGCATTTGGCTTACACCTAATGATTGCACACACTTTTTATGAACATTTCACAATAAAAAATCATTTAGGTACCCTAATTGACCATCAATCATAGTAACTCAAGTGGTCTTGGATAGGCATACACACTCAACCTTTGCCCAATTTTTTGGCATTTAGGCTTATCCAATGATTGAATTAGCCTAGCATACACATAAATTACATAATTGCATACTCATATACCATCAATTCCATCACTTTATATGCATGCACACATTCGAGATTAGGTGCGCACACACTTGAAATTTTTGACAATTTTTTTCCTCTTTGGTGTATGCACACACACAATGATTTTTACGCACACACATGAATTTTTTATGAGAATTAAGCATTATTTGGATGCACACAAAGTTCATTAGTCACAATTTGACCATCAATTTCATTCCAAGTGTATCAAATTAGGGGCAAAGTGTAGGTCAATTTGTGTTACACACCTAATTTTAGCAAATAATCAGCAACATTGCACCTCATTAATCAATCAAGAATTGACATAACAAGTGAGTGCACTTACATTATAATTACACTCCAAGCTATTTCTTTGCTCCATGCGAAGATGCATCATTGCACACACAAGTTTGTGCAAATCGGCTCCAAAATTGACCATTTGTAGGTCAAAATCAAACACTCAAATCATCAACTTAGGCAGAAATTGGTACAGTTAACTTGATTAGAGTGACGATTCCACCTCTTGCAAGGGGATTTAACATACTTTACACTTCAAATGTCAGTGGTTAGGTTAGCAAGGCTAGTCAAAATTAGTAAAAATATGCATGAAATTAGTAAAATTAGCATGGAAACAAAGCGAAATTAGCAAGGGTTAGCATGAAATTAGTGAACTTGGGGGTGGAATTGGGGGTTTGGGATATTCATAACTCAACATTAGCATCAGTTTCTTGCACAAACATCATCAAATCAAACCAAAAATTGAGTTACACACACTCAAAACCCGAGAAATTAGTAATGAAGTTACTTTATTCTACACATCCTAAACTCATTAGCTTAGGTTATGGATCCCCGGCAACGGTGCCAAATGTAGGGAGGCATTGTAGCACTATCTAATCTCAACCCACACAAAATTATCAAATCCGTGGATCGGCAACCCGGTTAGGGCATGGAAGTACGAGCATCGGATGAATGGAATAGAGGATTCAAGAGATCACTCCTCCATTGCAAGTAGATACTAGCCATGGTATATAAGACTAACTCTAAACCTACTCTAATCACTAATCAAACAACTCCTACACACATCAAGCCCACTGAAGTCCAACTTACCATAGACTAGAAACCCCAAGCACACTAATGATAAGCACACACTAATTACCACGTGTCAATCACGGCACTTCATCAATAGCTACACACATGAGATGAATGGTGCTAGAGCTCGATAAAACCTATTTACACACAAGCAAAAAATAGGGCACACACACTAATTACAAGATTAAGACCCAACTTAATCAACCTAATTAGTGATACTAAATATCAAAAGTCGAATGCTTATCGAAGAATAGGAGTGGTTACTAGCAAGAAGTACATGTGATACTACTTCATGACAACATGAAATGTAGATAAGAAGTAGACTAATGAGAAGATACGGATTAGATTAACAAAAAAGAGTTTACTCTAATTACAATGGTTAGCACTAGCCTCTCAAGCATAAACATTAAGCTCAAGGCTAGGCTAAATATTGAACACTCAAGAGAGAGAGAGAGAGAGAGAGAGAGAGCTCTCAAAAGTGGATCCTCAAGAGTGGATACTCAGGAATGAAGCCTCGTTGCATAAAGGCTTCCTTTTAAGGGATTTCACCACAATCCCTTCTACTATGGTTTTAACACTAGGTTGGTAACCTAACAAGACATAAAAGTGTCCTTTCAGGGTTTTGAAAAAAACCTCCAAAACCATAGTAGATCCACTCATTTTGTAAAATCCTTTCATGAATTTATAGTGCAAGGCCTACTACACATGGAAAAAATAAGAAACTTGTAAAATTTCTCATCTTTTGGTCACACAAAGCCTCCAAAGTTGATGGACCAGTACATTTTCATCAAAACAGTCATTTCTTATGTTTTGTTGCATAAAAATAAGATTAGGGATTTTTGTATGACTTTAGATAAATTCCCTAGTTAACTTCAATGGATTGGTGATCAGAACATATGATTGCTTCTCACTCACTATTTTTTGTTTTGCCAAAACAAATAGGTACAAAAAAGTTGAATTTTTACTATTCTGCAAACCTATCATCAAAGTTTCTATAGCCACGCTCAATACAAATAATATATGCATGTTTTCTTAGTTCCCTATTGTCCTTTAGGTTCATAAGGATCCATGGAGCATGTTAAAAGAATAATACATCTCTTACCAAGGGGAATCTTGGGGACAAAGATGAAGTGCTAAATACAGCAAACATGAAAAAACTGGGTTCAACATTATGAGTTGTAGAATCCCATAGAAACTATTCAATATCTAGCCAAATTTGATCCTTATGATTAGATATGGTTACTACCTACAAAATGCATATAGTTGTCACAAGAAACTAACAATATTGAAAAAGCTATACTTGATATACTAGAATGTTTCGTTTTCTTCTATAATAGAAAAAATCAACCATCATTGTCTACTATGCAAAATAGGGGTATTAGGTGCCCCAAAACTCAAGGAATAATAGCTTTATGTTACAATATGCGACATAGAAAATCAAAACTACATTTGGATATTATGAAAGCCACCAAAAAAATCATAGAAGAGCTAAAATTGGCTAAAAAATAGGCTGTGACATTTTTGTAATTTGGTCATAACTTACAACTTTAACATTTATTTCTCCCTAGAAGCATCAGGACATGTTGAGGACTTCTAAAGATAGTTCTCTAGCATTATAGACCTCACAAACATGAATTCTAGAGTGGTACAGTTGCAAAAAGTTGAAAAAAGCCAAAAACAGGACCCGTTTTTTCACACATTTTAGGTTGTGAAATGTTGTGAAAGGACAAGGTTAAAGATGGAATTGATATTCCAAAAAAATGTCAAGTTTTTTTCAGCTCATGAGACAACTTTCTAGAAAGATAGCACCTCAAAATCCATTTTGAAACTCTTGACATAATTCAAGGAAAATGGTCACTTAACAGGACATAAAAGTGTCCCATTACCAACCTAGTGTTAAGCTTGAGCCCTCAAACTACCATATACAACTTTATAACTCCAAGTGAGTCCAAGACTTATACAAAGTGAGTGAAAATATTGTGACATCCATAAGATCTCTCCCGTTTGATGCCATTAGGAGAAATATGGACCTTGCATGGGCCTTGTAAGGAATCCTTATTTTTAAGGATTAAGGCTAATGCTGTGTGGGGTTAAGGGAGCAAGGGCATTGAAGAAGGTAGTTTTGAGTAGGATTTTCCAGCCTTTTTTTAAGACAAATGTAGACCTAAGGGGTTACTTTCTCTCTAGCTTTTTTAAAGTGAAGGAAGCATAGGGGTGTGACCACGTCAACAAAAACATGGGTCACTAAGAGTCAAAATTTGAGTTTTTTTTTTAAAAAATTTACTTAGTTTTTACTTAAAACTCCCTCCCAATATATATAAATATTCAAAAATCATTTTTTGACCCATTTGTTAATTCACAAGCTTAAAAAGTCCATTTTTTCAAAAATCTTTTCCCCCAAAAAGTAAAATCACTTTGTTCTCTCCTCCTCCCTTCTCTCTCCATCTCCTCTCTCTCCCTGCCCCTACCTTCCTCCTCCTCCCCAATCTCTCCCTCCCCCCCTCCCTCCTTCTCTTCTCCAATCTTCTGTAATCTCCCTACCCCTCCCCCTCTATCTTTTCATCCTTTGCTTCCTCGCGCAACAGCTTCCATGGTGCCACGAACATCACGAATGGTTTGCTTCCACCACCACGTACTCCACACACCAAAAGCATACATATTTTCTTACCCATGGCGTTTGCACCGAAGACCACTGTTGAGGGTGATCAAAGGTCATCACAAGAATGTCACGCCGCTCGTGAGACCAATGTTGACATTTGGGTGGACGGTCATTTGTACCCTTACAATCCTATAAGCCGCTTCCATCCATCCTTTAATAGCCTTTTGACATCTCTTCAATTTCTTGGGAGGGGAGAAGCAAGTTTTTTAGGCTATTGCAAGCGGTTGTGTATGGGTGTAGGTGCTTCTTTGCATATGTGGATGCACAAATGTCAAGCTCTTCACCTGAAGACGACGGCATTACAAGAGAGTGTTTCCTCTTTGGAGAGGGTGGTTGAAACTCTTCAACAAAAAATACAAAAAAAGGAATCCCACATTAAGAAGCTTGCCAACACCATCACATACTTGAAAGAAACACCCCTTGGTGCAAGGGAACCCAAATGCACGTATTCATCCATTGAAACTCTTGCACATTCGGGAGGATCACACAAACCATGAGTGATAGCCACAAGGTGATTTGGTCTTTACTTGCATGATGCATTCTTACTACGGACTATTCTCTAATAATTATTTTTATTGGTTGCTAGAAACTTCATCCAGGAGGCATGCGGTGGAATCAGAGAAAGACATTTGGTGGTTGGGTGCTATTGAGGTGTCCAAAGAGACCAATGGAGTACTTTCATAGATTTTTGAGAGAACTCCATGGATCACAGAAGTAATACACTCCCAATTGCAAGTAAGAAGTTAGAGGTTGAGGATTTTGGTAGCTATGATGTGGACTGGCACTTAGGTGGGGACTTGAAGACCATAAAGTGTTTGCTTGGCTGCAAACAAGGGGCTTATTCTCTCATGCCTTGTCCATTTTTCACTTGAGGGTACAAACCTAACGGAAAAAAATCACATGAGCACTTCAAAGTTTGGTACCATGCTTCCATGGCAAGGGCATGGAGAACAAGGGTTGGATTGTCGTGATGTCAAAGATGAAGGTAGAGAATGGGAAGCATCTATTCGGAGATGTACCATGCTCAATGCCCCAGACTGTGATCAAAAGGATCACGCTTGGAATCCAATCTTTCCATTTTCTCTATCGAATGTAAATTTTTGTACATTACACACATTCATGTGCATTTTTGATAGGCTATTGAAGCTCCACATTGACTATGCTTTCACAATGAAACCATTAGAAAAGTCCTAGGAAGCGATTGAAAGAGTGGAGGTACCCTTCCATTGGTTGTCACGGTGGATATGTATCTATTGTTGCTGCAAAGAACACAGGGGAGGCCCATGAAATTGCTCAACAAGTATCAATGAGTGGACAAAAGGCCAGACACTTTTTGAAGAAAGTTTCCCAATGAAATCCAAGTTAATATGCTGCTCAAAACAACTCCAGCCAGCAGGCACTACAAGAGGCTATTCATATTAGCGACGCTCACACAGCGACACTCAAAAAAAAAAATCCCGGTGTCGCTATAAGCGTCGCAAATTTACAAAGAAATTTGCGACGCTCATAGCAACGCCGACTGGGCTAAAAAAATAACAGAGAGCACCCAAAAACTCAGATCTCAGATCTGAGTTTTTCGGCGCCCTCAAGCAAGGAGCAGGTAACGCTCTCCCTCTCTCTCTCTCTCTCTCTCTCTCTTTCTTCTCCACACACACACACACACACACACACACACACGAGGAGAGGAAGGAGAGCCAGGTATGCTCCTTCCCTCTCCTCACTCTCATGTTCCCCTCCCCTCTCTCTCTCTCTCTCACACACACATACACACACACATAGTGTTTTTGAGAGAGAGAGAGAGAGAGAGAGAGAGAGAGAGTACAAACATAAACAAAAACGCACACACACATACATAAACAAAGAATGCACACACACATTGAGAGAGGAAAAGAGAGAGAGAGCATGCATAAACAAAAAACGCACACATTGAGAGAGGAAAAGAGAGAGAGAACATGCATAAACAAAAAACGCACACATTGAGAGAGGAAAAGAGAGAGAAAACATGCATAAACAAAAAAACGCACACACATTGAGAGAGAAAGAGAGAGAAACTAATTTAACGTCGTAGGAAACTAATTAAAATTAAAAGACCTAAAGATCTAGCCGACGAGGAGTTGAACTCAAGACCTATTATTCAACAGGGAAATGGCATAACCAGTCTATTATACTTGGCATGGGTGATAGAAAGGTAATACCATTTATCTCTTTTTATTGGCACACACATCCACACACGCGCACACACACAAGAAGAGTTATAACGTCGTAGGAAACTATCCTAAAAGACGTTAAAGATTAGGTTAGATGTAGACTTACGTTAAATTAGATTTAGGTTTATTTTTAATTAGATTTACGTTTATTTACGCTAGATTTAGATTTACGTTATATTAGATTAGATTTAGGTCTCCATAGACTGCGATGCCTGCATGAAGCGGGTGAAGAAAGCCCTCAATGGAATATAGGGTATTGCTGCCTTCACTCATGGTGGGCTCCGTCGATCCAAAAGTACTAGTGAAATGTCTTTAGAAGATAGGGAAGAAGGTGGATCTTCAGGGCGGCAAGAGTCACTACATCCCCGACACAATGACCATCTAGACAACCTCTAGTCATTCAACAGCAACTTCAAAGTTAGTAACAAGAGCAAGCACGGTCTAAAGGGCCAATTGTTGTCGTCAGATGTGGATGGAGATGAGGCAGCGTCACCGCCGGAAGTTAACTCTCACATCTTTAGTGATGAGAATGCCAACTCTTGCCGAGTTATGTGAAAAATTATGTGTTAAGTCAGTTTTAAGGTTCTTATAATCCCTGTTAGTTTAGTTTTTTGTTTTTAATATAACATAATTTACGTTAGATTTAGATTTATGTTATATTAGATTAGACTTAGGTTTATTTAGGTTTATTTAGGTTTACCCACACACACACACACACACACACAAGAAGAAGAGAGTTTTAACGTCGTAGGAAACTATCCCAAAAGACGTTAAAGATTAGGTTAGATGTAGACTTACGTTAAATTAGATTTAGGTTTATTTTTAGTTAGATTTACGTTTATTTAGATTTACGCTTATTTACGATAGATCGAGTCCACACAAGAATTACTTACGGTTTAGGGTTTAGAGTTAGACGAACAATGAAAAGATCTACTGTGAAAAGATGTTAAGAGGTTGTGAAGTGCTAGAGCTAGAGAAGAGGCAAAGGGGTTTTGTCCACTACATGCAGTATCATGTAGACGTGGGTCTGTAGATTTCTTGTACCCACAAATATAGGTATTGACCAATAAAGACGAGATTATAACCCGGTGGTTCTGATCTACGTGCACCTCTAGACCGAGGTGTGCGGGGATTGGACATGACTAGAGAATGTGAGGTAAAGAGAGAGAGAGAGAGAGAGAGAGAGAGAGAGAGAGAGAGAGAGAGAGAGAGAGAGAGAGAGAGAGAGAGATAAGACGAATAATGCCAATAGAATATTAAATTTGTTTTCCAGGTTATAAGATTTTTATCCTCATTATGAGTAGTAGCGAGGATGTGGGACCGTCCAACCGAAACACCTATCTCTCAACGAGGGTCTTATGTCCTTGTAATCAATGGAAGCATGCTGTGCGACGGACAAGACGTGTTTCTTTGCAGCACGTTCGCGAATTTGGCGAGTTCGATCCATCTATTATAGATCGAGTTGTTGCCAATTATAACTCGTCGGACTCTGACGCTGGCCAACAAGCAGCAATCTTGCAACCCAATAGACGTGTTCGCAGGCGCTTTGGTCAAGCAGCATATGTGAGGCCACAAGATGTAGCCTTTGACAGCTCGGGGGATGATCATGCAGAGCACATTCCCAACGAGGCAATGTTTGAGCCCGAGATTGATGAAATGATCGAGACGATCATGGATTCAGAAAGGCTTATCTATGATGATATGAAAAGTGAAGCCGATACGCCATTGTATAATGGAGCACGTATGTCTAGATTGAAAGCACTCCTGGTTCTTCTCAACATGTAGGCAAAGTTTGGATGGAGTGACACTAGCGTCACAGCGCTTTTCAGGTGATCTATTACAATTAGTTTACTTTAATAAAACTCTAAATGTATAATGATCTGATAGATTTTTACACGACTGTATCGTATTTTTATGTTGTGTAGATTGCTTAGAGAGCACATACTACCAGCTGACAATGTGATGCCAGATTCCCGAGATGAAGCAAGAAAGATTTTGCGAAACTTGGGGATGGATTACAATTCTATCCACGCTTGTCCTAATGACTGCATTCTTTGCAAAGGGGAATACATAGACATGGAGAAGTGTCCGAAATGTGATTCCGAAAGATATCGAGTAGATCTCCACGGGACAAAAATTCCACAAAAGGTTTTGCAACATTTTCCTCTGCTTCCTTGCATCAAGCATTTCTTCGAATGTAAGTCCATGGCCGCCCTAGCATCACGGCATGAGGAGAATAAATCTTCAGATGGTGTGCTACGAATTCCTGCAGATTGCGCAGCTTGGAAACATATAGATGGAACATGGTCGGATTTTGCAAGGGAAGCTCTAAATTTTCACTTAGGCCTGGCTATGGATGGCGTAAATCCATTTGGTCAAAGATCAACATCTTACAGTGTATGGCCCGTTGTCATCGTCAACTACAACATTCCCCCATGGTTGACTACGAAGAAGGGGCACCTATGGCTAAGCTTGATTGTGCCAGGGCGATATAAAGTGGGGAATATGGATGTGTATCTTCGTCCACTATTGGAAGAGCTACAACAATTGTGGATTGGCATAGAGGTGGTGGATATGAGCCGACACACAGGACGACGGAATGCTTTGATCAGAGGCATTCTAATGTGGACCATGCATGACTATCCCAGGCTAACAGAATGCTCAGGTGATCTATTGACACTCCTCACTCAGACACTGTAAATGTTGTTTTTTCCCATAGTTGATCTATTATCATGTGTATACATGCAGGGCTTCAAACAAGCGGATACAGAGCATGTGTCACATGTGGACCTAGACTAAATGCACGTAGGGCGCCCTCACTGAAGAAGCAAATCTACGAAGGTCATCAAGCGTATCTTCCAGAGAATCATGTGTTACGCGACGGCTTTTTGGGAAGAGAGCCACCAAGGATGTCTGCACAAGCATGGTTAGAGCAGAAGGAGATGTGCGATGACAGATTGCCTCCAGGGATGAAGAGACTATCTCTATGGTACGAGTTACCATACTGGCCCCGACTCATGATCAATCACTTGCTCGATTCAATGCACATATTCAAGAATGTGGGTAATCTACTATGGGACCATCTGACCGGCAAGAAAGATACTTTGGGAGCCAGAGTTGACCTTAGAAATGTGGATCGTATGGAGCAATATTGGCCGCAAACAGCGTCTGATGGATCGATTAAACTCCCTAAAGCACCATGGATTTTCACAGGAGCCCAAGAACGCGCAGTAAAAGAGACCATTCGATCTTTGCGGACCCCCACTGGCGTAATGCACTCGCTCCGAACGTGTTTTACTAAAGAAGGAAAGCTTACCGGTTTGAAGTCACACAATTGGCAAAAAATGTGTCAGGTACGTTCATAGTGGACTTTAATATCATTGTATAAAATGTGGACTTTAATATCATTGCTGCACATACTTTACAGTTTATTTTATCGGTTGCCATTGAGGGATGTTTGTCTCTCGACATCCGTAACACAATCTACAAACTTGCAAAGCTGGTGCAATGGATCTCACAAAAGGAGATCAACGTAGACTCCATACCATTCGCCAAACTAAATGCTGCGGAGCTTGTGTGCATGTTTGAGAAACATTTTCCTACTACCATGCTAACCATTCAGGTGCATCTTCTTGTTCACATAGTTGATGAGGTGGAAATAGCTGGCACAGTTCATTCTAGATGGATGCTCTTCTTAGAACGTTTCATGAAAACGCTTAAGGGATATGTGCATCAAAAGGCACGTCCGGAGGGTAGCATGGCAGAAGGTTGGTTGGTATCAGAGTCCCTAGTGTACATTGGAGAGTGGCTAGACGGATTTGATAAAGCCCGGGACACGCTATGGCGAACCATAGATGATGAGCGCATATCTGGGATTGTCATGTGCAATCTCGGTGTTGAGAAGAAGATGACAGAAGATCTAGAGGCTAAAATCAACCGATTTTTCATGCTTCACAATCCAGTGATGCAAAAGTGGATTTCACAATATGAGGATGCAAAGCAAGAGCGACAAAGGGCACGAATCGAGTGGAGACGGGGAAGACGACCACCGATGCACTATTCGACGGTTCTGGAGAGCCTACCAGCCTTCATGAGCTTAAGATGGTTGCACAACCAATTGAAAAGCTCACAACAATGCGGTGACGAAGTGACTGAGGAAGAGTGGGAGTACTCTAGGGGTTGCACGACCAAGGTAAGTTTGCAATGTACGACTAGCTAGTGACTTTATTTATAAACGTTTGAACGGCCACTCATAATCTTTGTTCGTTGTAGTATAAGTCATACACAACAGCATGGTGTAAAGGTCGACATTTTAGGGTGGAACGAATCGACAAAAAGCATTTTACTCAAGATTGTGGAATCATGGCAAAATTTGAACAGTCTAGTCGACGACGTTCCTCTGATGCAGATCCTGTGGTGGCGGAACTCACTTACTTCGGCACGCTGCAAGAGATTTTGAGGATCGATTACAAAGGATTTTTTGTCGACTTGTTCGACGTGCAATGGTTCAAGATAATCATGGAGGGTCGCAACGCTACTGTGCGTAGAGGAGAGTCTGGTTTTCTTGAGGTGGATTCTACTAAGAAATGGACTGACCTAAGAGACACTTTCGTACTACCCGAGCATTGTGAACAAGTAAGTATGTAAATAGTTAACATCCCCCTTTTACAAGTTATGTGCTTGAAAGCTCTCATGTAAGTTATGTGGCTCTGGCAGGTAATATTTCATCCTACAAAGTCTACATCAAACTGGTGGTACGTCATAGAGGTAGCCCCTCGTAGTGCAAGGACGTATGAAGGCTACCATGTGCCAATCACAACGGCATCAATGGAGGAGATCAGAGAAGATGCTCAATCAGAAGCCGCTGCGGTGGTGCCAGACGAGCATCAAGATGCTACTACTCTCTATGGGGTGCATGCAGAGGAGCTACAAAATGAAACAGAGGATATGTGTTTAAACGGAGAGCTCTATATAGATATAGGAAGTTATGCTGAGTTATGCGAGGATGAGAGAGAGATCTCTTAAAGCCACAAATATTGTATTTGAACAATTTTGCTCCGTGTTGTAAAAGCTCTGGCTCTCTAAGTACCTTCCATGGTGTATAGCGCTCTTTTCTACTCGCGCTCACATCTTTTGATAGAAAATTTTGAGTTTTCGACTTGCCTCTTCTATCACTCAATTCATTGCGTCATTGTATTTATATGCGTCATTACGTCATTGTATTTAATGGTCTTTGTGTCATTGTCTACTCTATTCATTCAATATTAAGTTTAAATATTCGTGTGTTTAATGCAGGTATGGATGATGAGGAGTTTCTTTCTTCTTTGTCACCGCAGCAGAGACAGTGGTACGTGGAGCGTCATCGCTCTGGCGCATCATCGCGCGTTCCTACTCCATCTGCATCTCCCTCTATTTCGGAGCATTCGGCGCGCTCCGAAGCTTCGGCGTCGACGAGACGAGCTTCACACTCGTCTAGACACCGGCACTCTAGTGGTGGCGGTGGCGGTTGTTGTGGGGATTCCGCCACTGATGCCTCCACACCGCCTCGTGTTCGACGAGGCTCTTTACCCTCCCCTTCTTTGCCCGCCCCCACACCAGCCACAGCATCGCCATCTATGCCACGTTTTGCACGGCTGACTGTTCCTAGCAGCTACACACCTCTACCTACTCCGCCAGGAGCCACCCCACTCGACACTCCTTGCTTCGGGGCCCAGGCGCCGGTGGAGACACCTGACGTCCGTACCCCCATCGACACGCCGCTAGAGACCCCTGCCGGGACACCCAGGTTCACGCGTCACCGGCCAAAGGGCTTGCCTTACTCCGTCGACTTCAGCGGCGGCATCATCATGGATGATGACAGCAAGAAGGTGATCTCGCGCATGCGTGGTCTTTGCTCTCAGCTGTTTAGACACTACATACTAAACAAATGGAGTGAAGTACCAAGTGATTTAAAAAACAGAGTCATCAGTATACTTCATGATGAGTTTCCCGTTCCAACACGGGATCAGCGCTACAATGAAGACCTGATGAAGATTCGAATGCACGAATACTGCAAACACAAGCGTTCCGAAGTGCAAAAAGCAATCAAGCATGGGTGGAACAAGCCAGATTGGCTGGCCAAAGAAGATTGGAAGAATGCGAAGAAAGCAGCGCGCGAGAATCCCGACAAGTGGAAGCAACAAAAGGATGCAGCCAGAGCGCGAGTAGAGGCAAGGAGCTCGCACCACTTGGGGAGCGGTGGATGGGCATCATTTGAGGCCGATTTTGTAAGTGTTTTCGCATTGCTCTTTATGTTCGATAGTTTAGGGTTTATGAGTTTTTTAATTCTAACATAATGAATTCTTTGTATGTTTTGACAGTGGCCGATGACAGGACGTGATCCCACACCGTACGAGCGCGAGTATGCAGGCAGGAAGGGCTTAAACGCCCTGATGGACATTCTCAGTTCTCGCGGCGGCATGGTTAGTATTAGGGTTTACTCTTTTCTATTTTTTGTATTGTTTTATAAATGTCGTTATATGTTTATACTTACTGAAAGCTGTCTTATTGTCTTTTTTTGCAGAATCCGACAGATACGCCGCTTGGACGCGATGAGACGTCTGACTAGACGACATCAGTTTAGCCGTAGCTAGATAGCATTAGTTTAGGGTTTCTCATAGCTTATGTATCATGAGACGGATTTTATGCGTCTTTTTGAACCATGTATATTATTACATTTGTCACCGCAGTTTATTTTTCCAATCAATTCTTTATGCCTATGATGTTGTACAATTGTCATTATTACATTTGCCAATCAATTCATTTTGCCTATGATGTGTACAATTGTCAATTTTACGCTTGTCAATTTTGCAAACAATGCGTCTTGTGGGTGACTATTTTGGGTCTATTATCTACCCTTGCACTTTTTTTAAAAAGTGAATCAAGTACAATATGGTTGATGGGTGGCAGGGCATTCAATGCCCTGTCACCAAAAAAAAAAATCTCTCGGGCGTCGCTATAAGCGTCGCTATTTATGGCTCTGTAGCGTCGCTATGAGCGTCGCCATAGACTTCTGTGTAAACGTCGCTATAACCGTCGCTATGAGCGTCTCTATATAGCGACACTCTCATAGCGACGCTATTAGCGACGCCGGGGGTTATAAAAACCCAGTGTATTTCCGTCGCTAACAGTGTCACAAGAGCACACAACCTCTTGTAGTGGTGTAGCCGGTGACTTCAGCTGTCTGTGATTAGCATGGTTGGCCTTTACCTGGTTGTTGGTCTCAGGTTTCATGTTGTTTTCTGATGGTATTTGTTCTTTTGTCTTTGTTGCCAGTGTTTGCATAGCTTGCAGTTGATCATGATGGTACTTCTGAGCAAAAGCTATTACCTGTTGTTCATGTTCGTGCTGAATTTTGACCGCCTCTGCTTTCCAGTCTATCTGGACATTGTATGCTTTTTGCCAAGGTTGCCCTAGCATCATGGGTTGTTGTGTGCTTTCATCTATCACCACATAGAATTTGTGTGGGTAAATATATTGATGTCGTTGTACATGCAATATAGTCCATCCTAATGTTTTCAATGCGTGTGATTGGCTGCTGTCCAGCACTTGTTGAGTAGGATGAAGTTGATCTGTGACTTGGAGCTGTTGGTATAATCCGTAAGAGATCAAATTTTCTTGAGCACCCGAATCGAGGAATGACATTGATTCTCAATGGTGGTTTACTCTGTTGTTGTTGTCGCAGAAGCCATATTTTTGCAATGCGTTCTTGTGCTTCGGCTTGAGCTTCCTCTCGTACTCGTTGTTTTTCCTTCATTCTTTGCTTCCCTTGGTGAATTTGTTGGAGCATCTCCTGTGTGAGTTGTAGATGATATCTCCTCAGTCGACACCCACTAATCCAGTTTGGCATTTCTTCACCTGCTAATGTAGCAAGCTTGACAGCTCCACTTTGTGATAGATCATGAATCACAAATGGTCCCATCGCTCGCTTTTTTATTTTCTTGGCATGTTGATTCAAGGTATAAACAAGTACGTAATCACCTATTTTGAACTCTTTGGTACGCAAATGTTTGTCAAAAAATTCCTTTTGTCTTCTCTTTTTCGCATAGATCAAAGCGACAGCTCGTAAGCGGAGTTCATCTAGCCTTTCAAGATCATTAATTGTTGAAGAGAGTTCATGCCCTGTCCATTCCAAGCTTGTTGCTACTCGTAGAGTTGGGATTAAAAACTCTATGGGTAGTATAGCATTTAGCCTAAACACCATGTCATATAGTGTTGTTCCTATTGAGGTTTTGTAAGCTACCCTGTATGCCCATAGTGTTGAGTGTAGCTGCTGATCCCAATCGGTTCTTGATTCTGACACTATTTTAGTGAGAACCGTGCATAGTGTTTTATTCGTGGCCTCCGCTTGCCCATTGGCCTGTGGATGGTATGGTGCTGATTTCCTATGTATGACCATAAATTCCTCTAGTAGATATTCAATGACTTCATTGAGGAAGTGTGTTCCACGGTCACTGACAATTTCTATTGGTAACCCGTAACGTACAAAAACATTCTCATACAAAAATTGAGTTGTGGTGCGTGCATTAGCTTTTTGTGTGCTTTTCCCTCGACCCATTTTGTGAGATAGTCCGTAGCCACAATGATATATTGGGTATGGGTGCGATATGTAGGGGGTGATATAGGTCCCACAAAATCAATGCCCCATTTTGCAAATGCCCTTGCCCCCATCATTGGCCTTAATGGCATCTCATCTCTTTTGATTGATATCTTGGTGCGTTGACATGCATCACAACGCTTTACAAACTCATCGGCATCCATGTGCAATGTAGGCCACCAAATTCCTGCGGTCAAGACAGATTTTGCCGTATTATCGCCCGAAAAGTGGCCTCCACTTACTCCGCTATGTGCATGTTCAAGAATCAACAGGTATTCGCTTTCACTTGCACAGATTCTAAGTTGATTGTCCTTTCCCCGCTTGTAGAGTTGATTTCCAATTAACTGAAAGTCACGAGCTTCCAGCTCTATAGCTTTCTCCCGTGCTCTTGTAATGTTCTCAGGGAACGTTCTAGTGGTTAGGAAGTCAATGATATATTGACTCCATGCAGGTGCTATGTTTGCCCAAAACAAAGTTGCGTGATCCACTGGTCGTTTGGCACTACATACTGTACAATTGGTAACATAAGAATGTGTATCCGCATACATAGTTGGCCAATAAACCCCAAATTGTTTTAGTCTCTAGTGTGTTTTCACTGTTGAACAATGAAATGCACATCCCTGGACGTGTGCCTCTTCAAGGTAGCACTCGAATTCTTCCGGATTTATACATAATCGTAGGATTGAGTCAGATTCAAGATGATACAGCCGTCCTGCTATCAACTGAAAGTTTTTTGTTTGTCGAACTGTTTGTTGTTTGGATTTACATCCTGTATTATCAAACTCACTTCCAAAGGAGAGAATGCTAACTATTTCCTGAGACCATTTGGGTACCATTTCAATGTTGAAAAGATAAGCATCTGGTATGTCATCATCTACCCCTTGAAGAGCTTCCCCGCTATGTATTCTTGAAAGATGATCAGCTCGCAGATGGGTTTTACCCTTTTTGACCACCACTGTGATGTCAAATTCTAGCAATATAATAAACCAGCGTACGATTCTCCCTGTATTGCAAGGTTTATTTACTAGGTATAAAAGAGCTTGATGATCCGTGAAGAACACAAATTTGTTTGCAAGCAAATAATGCCGAAATTTCTTTACAGCATAAATCATTCCTAACCCTTCCCTCTCGGTGGTTGTGTAGTTCTTTTCTGCACTCTTTAGCTATCGGCTTGCATAGCAGACCGGAAAATCCATTGTTCCGTCTCCAGATTGAGCTTCCAATGGCATATGCTGAAGCATCTATGTGCACATGGAATATCTTTTCCCAATCTGGTGCCTTTAATACAGGTGCGGATATAAGGTTTTCTTTCAGCCTTTGGAATGAATTTTCACACTCATTGGTCCATTCGAAATTGACTAGCAAACGATACAGAGGTTGTGCGATAACCGCATACATGTATATGAATCTTCGATAATATCCGCAGTGCCCCATGAAGGATTGCACTTGTTTCGCATTAGTAGGCTTGGGCAGGTCTACTATGACTTTGACTTTGTCTAGGTCTGTGGTTATGCCATTTCTTGAGACAATGTGTCCTAAGATTCGTCCTTGCTTAACCATAAATACACACTTTTCCAGGTTTAGACAGATTCGATATGTTATGCACTTTTCAAAGACCTTTTACAGATGGTCAATATGTTCCTCTCGCAGAAGAGAGTGTACACACAGGTCATCCATGTAAATTTCTAAGAATATCCTTACGTATTCCTTGAAAGCGTGAGTCATTAACCTCTGGAAAGTGGCTGGTGCATTTGTTAAGCCAAATGGCATACCTCGATATGCATAAATCCCCCATTCTGTTGCAAACGTTGTTTTGTGTTGATCCTCCCTTGCTATTGCCAGTTGGTTGTATCCTGAAAACCCATCCAGAAAGGAATAAGCCCGTTTCCCGGCCACTCGCTCAAGGACATGTTCTATAATTGGCAAGGGATAATTATCTCTTATGGTTGCTGCATTCACCTTTTTGAGGTTTACACACACCCGCAGTTTTCCGTTCTTCTTGGTAACTACCACAATGGGTGAAACCCAATCTGTATGTTCTATTTCATACATAAACTCTGCTTCCATCAGTTTATCAATCTCTTCCTTGATGCGTTTGGCAAATGTATCATTATATGTATAAGGACGTTGTTTGCTAGGTTTTGCATCCGATTTTAAAGGAATTGTATGTTGGCATATCAATGGATCAACTCCTTTGAGGTCTTTATAGGACCAGGCGAACACATCCATATACTTCGTGAGAAGTTGTGTTAGCTGCACTTCCTCCTCAGGTTGTAAATCGTTAGCTATATAGACCGGCTGAGGCTTTTCACCTGGTTCTGCGAGGTCTATTCTTTTTGCATTTTCAGGCCCATCATAAGATTCTTGGTTGGTTCTCTCCCTGATTGGTGGTGTCATGATGATTTTTCTATCTTGGATAGTAAATTTCCTATAGTGTGGTGGTACGTTCATGTTGCCATGTTCTGACTCCCCTTTACAATCACTATCTTCTTCAGTAGTCCATATCTCTCTCAAAGACATTTTCAGTTCTTGGTATTTCCGTTTACGCTCCATTTTGGTCCACTCGTGGTCTTTTGTTGGTTCTTTTTTTTATTTTTCATATTTTTGTGATTTTGTTTCGGTTCTAGCTTTTTTTTCTTGTTTTATTTCTTCTCGTGTTCGTTCTTTTCGATTTTCAGAGAATTTCCCTCATATTTGATCTTTCACACAATCCTCTGCTTTTACAAGCATCAAATAGTGAGTTTTATCTTTTATCCTAGGCATCAGGTTCTCTCGCTTGCCTTCTGGCTCTTTTCCTCCTATAACGTTCTTGGCGTCTAGGGTGTTGATTACCAAAATCATAAAACTTGATATTCTCGGCTTCATTCCCACGCTCACTTGAGGTGTCTGAACACTCATTATCTGCCTCATCATTTACTTCCAATTGTTCAGAGGAGTTGTAAAACTCTTCTTGTTCTAGAGGTTCTACCGTCTCTTTTTCTGGCACAACGCTTACCATGTAATAGGGTAGCACATCGTAGCCATCCTTATCGCAAAATTTTGTTGTTGGACTGTCGGTAATGGTACAGACATCTAATGTTGCCAGTATGTGTTCCCATTCTAGAGGCTCCAAGGCATCTTCAGGGAAAGGTTCCGGAATATACTCTTTGTCCTCAATTGCTCTTTCTAAGACGCATTCCTCTTTTCTTAAGCTTCCACAATGTGAAGCTCCGCACATCCATAGCTCTTTTGGTTGCCTTAACCATGCTGGTAGTTCTGATCCTGCTACTGTAGCCGAATCAAATTCTTCCACAAGTGTTTGGTTTACATCTTTGTAACTATGATCTTTTAGGTGTATTTTAGTTGTCGTCTCACCATGTCTGAGGTATATGTGGTCATAGCCCCAATCTTGGACCATCTTCAGTTGTCTCATGAATGGTTGTCCCAAGATTATCTCATAATTGTTCTTTTTGTCGAAATCGACTATTGCAAATGTATGCTCATACTCGATCCCGCACGAAGTGACAATTACTTTTTCCAAGAGTCCGAGAGGCTTCTCCATGAACCCATCTGCCAACTGCAGCTTCATCCTGGTAGCCCTCAGAGTTGGTTTTCCCCATTTTTTTTAGATTTCCTTGGTGGCGATAGCAACTCCCGCTCCACTGTCAAGAATAGCTTTGGAAACTACTCCTTGGAATTCTACCGGTAGCGTCGTGTTTCCGTCTTCTCCCTCACGATATTCTCCAACCTTATTCAATGGTACTGGCCTAGTGTTTAGGTTAGGCCTGTCCAACTCCCTGATTCCTTCTTGTAGTTTCAAGGTGGGGTCTTTCACTCCAAATTTTTCTATGCATTTTCCTACTGTGGTCCACATGTTTGGCCTTAACCTTAGGAGTTTTGCTAACGTGATTGTGCATGCCACCGGGGTGGATAACAGCTCAATCAATCCTTGTGAATCCATCACCTTGTTAGAAGAAAGTCTTTGAGATGGGAGTGCTCTCACTTCCGACTTAGCTTCATATTCTCCTAGGTAAGAGGGTAAAGTTCTCAAAGAGTTTAGTTTGTTGTGCCTTGAACTAATAGATCATTGGTCTCCCCCTTGTGAATGTATCTCAAAGTTCATTTGTGATCCCTCAAATTCTTCAATAGGAGGTAAGATCACGTTCTTTTCTTTTCCCGTGCTATTCATGTGGTCATTCATCCTATTAGCCTCGTTGGCCTCTCGGATTTGCTTCCACAGATCATCTAGACCGTTACCGTCCTTTCGCATTTCTGCCAATATTTTAGGATGGACCCCGTCACTTGCCTCATCGGTGGTATTTGGCACTATGATAGGCTCTCCTCTGGACTCATAATCATTAGTAAGTCTTTCCTTTGTTTTTTCATGTTTCTCTAATGTTGGTTGGATAGGGGTTGCACCTGGTGCATCATGGCAATTTGTTGGTTTACCCAATGGGTCTTCCATCAATGATTGAGCCGTCTCAATCATCTTTTTACACATATCCAACCTTTTTTTTTCTATTTCATCATATGGATAAGTCATCCACCTTTGCTCCTAGGTTTGTTTTTTTTTAAGTCGAGCTTCATAAGCTTTTAGAAGCGCATCCAGCTGCTCGTTTACCTTGTTTGTCAGTACAGATCCTCCTGATCCTGTACTTTTGGGCTCTGCTATTTCCTTAGGTGCTATGGCTGCTGTGGTGTGTGAGCTTAAGCTAGCTAGATCTTCTGACCGCTCCAATCTGTTCTTTGTATGTTTCAACTCATCAGATAGGACTGTTTGCTCTTGTTCTTTCCTGGCTTTTCTACACGCCTTTCTCGCTTTCCAAGTGCTTCTTTGATTTTTCGTTTCTGAACTTTTGGCATCTGTTTTTGGTTCTTCTATTATGTGTTCTTTCGTCCTTCTTTGGGCTTGGGCCCGTGTTACCGCCTGAACAGGTATGATTGTTTCATTTTTCGATACTCCACTCGAAGGTACTGTTTCCAACAGGTTCAATGTGGTTTTTGCTCCTTTGCTCTGGTTTTTAGGTCAATCGGGAATCAAATGAGTAATTCCACATTCTGGGCAATACGCATTGACTCTAATGATTTCATCATGAGGACAGTCTCTCAGCCAATGGTCTCCGCCACACTTGTAACAGGGGCCCTTGGGTTGTTGAGGTGCTCCTTGAGCCCCTCGTTGTTGGTAAGCCTGTCTCTGTCCGCCCATGCCTCCATTGGCTATGAACAACAATGTTCGTTCATCTAAGCTATATCTTCCTCCTCCCGATGCCTGTGCAGTAGTTGGAGGTCCTTGATTCCCTATTATGCTCCATGGTTCTGGTGTCGCGTGTTCTTCCGGTGGATAATAGACAGGGTTTGCCGCATATCCATTGAGATCTTCATAATATGCATGCATAGGCACCAAAGCCTTTTCTTCTGATTCAATTACCGTTGGTGTGTATCTTATACCAACTGGTCATAAACCTGGTAGGGGTGGTTGTTGCCCCAACACCGGTTGTGGTCTTTCTACACCTACAGGTCCTGGTAAGTTGCATGCTTGATATTTAGACATCGGTGGAACTTGAGGGGAAGCTACAGGAGCTTGGGGAGCGTAAGGTCTCTCCCTCATATATCCCTTGTAATAGTAACATTCCTCGGTCCCATGGTTTGTCCATTTTTGTTCATTAGCACACCACTTGGGCTGTTTAGCCTGGGGTTTGGCGTACAAGTTGATCTTTTTTAATACTTCATCTACGAGCTGCTCCTGGTTTACCTCTATTTCTCCTTTCAGTGTTGTCTTGGAAGACTTGCTCCCGCTTTGCTGTGAAGATGAATCGTCATCAAGGTCCTTGAACTCCCCTTCTTTGTAGACCGCACAATTGTCCACAAGGTATAGAGCCTCCTTGGTCAACTCATTCAACGTCGTGCTCCTCTTCATATGTAAGTCTTTCTGGAGATCTGCATTCCTTAGTCCTTGGATGAATATCAGCATAAGTCTGGACTGAGTTGGCAGTTCTTCGACAGGACATAACTTAACATATCTTTTTAATCTTAGGACTGCCTTTCGTACAGATTCTCCATCTTTTTGTTTGAATTTATGGATTTGTGAGACGGTATTATGAGCTATTCCCCTTTGAGAGAATTCCTCAATAAACTCGTCAAACACTTCCTCCATTGACTCGAAGTCTCTACGCTCCACAGAGTCAAACCAAGTTGCAGCATCATCCTCTAGGGTTAGTCCAAATCTTGCAAATTGGGTAGGAAAGTCTAACACCTCTTCAGATCTTATTACACGCACAAAGGCTGCTACATGATCTCTTGGGTCTCTGTTTCCTGTGTATTTCTTCTTTACCCATTTTTGCACTTGAGAAGGTCTAATTCTGCGATGGTCTACAAACCTCATCATTGGATCACCCCGTCCAAGTCTATACACCTCCTCAGGCCTTCTGTAATAGGCTGATTCCTCGCCCAAAGGTGTTCCTAAGCCATAATTCCTAACGGTTCTCGCTGGAGGTGGTTCTTCTCTTCGAACTCGTTCCATGGGTGGTCCTCCAAGCTTGGTCGACCCTTGGGTCTTTGGCTTACTCTCTGCTTGATACCTTGAATAGTGTGGTGGTTCTTGCAAATCCCTGAGCCCTCGTGAGGCTTGATAACCATCTCGGTTTCGGTCTGGTTCCATTGTTGCGCTCTGTCGAAGCCATGCCTTCAATGATGGTTGGTTTGCTGGTTGGTCTTGGTTGTTGAATATTTGCTGTCTGGTGGAATGTGATGTAGTGTCATACTCATCTGAAAATGGATTCGTTGACTTGCTTGGGGTGTGGATGGCTCTCGGCATTTCCTCAGGGGCATATGCTGATGCTCCTGAACCTGTTGCTCTTTCTACTTCCTCTGGGAGAATACGTTGGTATTCTCTCCCGTATCTATCAGCAAAAACTATGCCCTTCCTCGTAGCAGTTTCATAAGAGAATAAGTAAAGAACCTTGTCTTTGCTTAGTTCGTTTACGTATGGTTCTTTGCTGCGAAAGTAAGAGACAATATCCTCGCTCTCGTGTTTGTAGATTCGCACATTCTCGTTATAAGTTGGAATCCTGATTGTTCTCTTATCGTACATAAAAATAGCTCCGTGTCGATCAATGTTTGGTGGCGTCTCTTGAGTTTCTGAAACCATTTTCCCTTTAGCCAAGTTATCTCCATATCTGTTGTAATCTTCAGGGTTGCTAGCTATTAAATAGTGGTTCCCCTTTTCGTCTCGGAATCTATCTCCATCATCATACACGCTGATTATCTCCAATCTTTGTGCTGGCCTCTCTGCAATACAAATGCACTTGCGGCCTCGATAGTCAGAACAGACTAGGGCTCCTCTTGAGTTTGTTCCCTCTAAGAAGATCACCGTAATCGTGGAATCATTCAAAGGATTTTGGGAGGTGCTTCCTCCTCGCATAGGTCCATCATAGGTGAAACCTCCTGGTTGTTCCATCATGAAGAAAGATTTGTCTGACGAAGTGTCAGTATCACTACCTTCCTCAATAATCGGTGCTAGTGGATCTAACCTTGCCTGAGTTACACTCTCTTTGGTGGACACTAAGCTACCCTGATCACCTACCACCTTCTGGTCTCTAACAATGTATCTTCCTGATCTTAAATTCATCAAACTTATCAATGAAATTTAGCACAATTCCAACCACTCACCTAGCAATGGGTCAGTTTCTACACAACTTCTTGCTTTGTTGCTGAATATACCTGTACACAAGAGTTTTAATTTTGGCAATTGAATCAAAGCATTTATCTGCTAGAGGTTATCTTAGTAATGATTGGTATAATTGGAGAGTTAATCTCAGTCACTACTATATTTTATACACTGCTGATGTTCTTGATTAGGTTGCTAATCTGAAACAGTACTTTTCTCTGATGTTAGCCAATTTACGCGAAAAAGTCTGAATTCAGTCTTTGCTTTGTCAAATGGGCAACCAAGGTCCAAATTCACTTCTGAAAGAAGTTCTGGAACCCTTAAGCCAAATGGAACCTCACTGTCTAGGCCAGGTCAAATTTTCTCTACAGTATGGCCCAATAGACATCCTACGCGTAGGATGTCCCCTGCTGTATTTTGCCTGGATTTTTTGCACTGTTGTTTCCCCTTGTTGTGTTGAGCTTACAACTGCTTTTACTTTTTGATTTGGACTTCTATAAAGTGGTCAATGAGTCAGAAATCTGTTCCAACTGCCTGTTGATGGTATTGATCAGTCTAATCAACTCCAAATTGGACCAAAATTGTCTAGCAGGCTTGCCTTAGGCTATATAACACCTTACACTGCTCAGAGTCAAATTCTGGCTTTATTTGCTTGCATTAGACATCCTACGCGTAGGATGTGTTTTTCATTAGAATGGCTTTAAACTCAAGACTTAAGCTCTCCTTGAGCTGTTGGTCACCTTGGTATACTCAGATTTCAGTTTGGAGTCCCAAATCACTCAAAAGACATCCTACGCGTAGGATGTGTTTTTGGCTTGCTTGACCCTAGATTGGTTCCACAGTTTCCCTTTGATGTCAGTATCCCAGTGGTATGCTTAGATTTTGATTTGGATGTCAAAGGTCCCAAACTTCAGCTGTTAAAGTGCTAAAGTCCACTTTGAACCCAATTTTCTTACCTGAATGAGGTGAAACCCCTTTCAGTCACTCAATATATCATGCAAGACACACTCATGCAGCCCTCTTATCGTTTTGGTTTCAAGTTAATGTTTTGGCACTATTTGGGTAGGATGTCTAGCAATTTCAGTCTTTCTGGCCTTATCCTGTCAAGAGATGGCCAAATTTCCACTTTCCAGTTGAAATTAGGGTAAACCCTACCTTCAGAACACACTGGTCAACTCAAAATCCCAAAATTCCTCCCAGATTGGCCTGTAGACCTATCAGAAACACTCACAGTAACTTTGGGACTTCAATTAGGCTTTCAACCACACTTTTGCATCTTTTACAAACTTGTAATGATTCTACCAAGCAAGTGTACATGCATGAAATGCTCTAGATCTGAATCATGACGTTCTACTTACTCTACTCCTACCTATCATGAATAAATGGTGATAATGGTATTTTTGGTTGCTTTTTGGCCTCTCCGGACTCTCAAGCTCTCCTCTCACCGCTTCTAACACCCCCACTCCTACTCTAGAACTCGACTACTACCTAAGTCTACCTCCTCTACCTAAGTCGAAGGATCTAGGCCAGACACACGCTTCCTAGACTCCCTCTAAGACCTAGAGAATCCTCCACCCTCTGATCCTATCTAAATGTAAAGCAAGACTCTTGGCAAGCCAAAAATCCCAATCCTCAAGAATTAGTCTCGGTCACCTACCTGAGGTTTTCGTCCTCGACAGCGGCTACAATGTTGGATGGGTACGCCGCGACGGACGTCAGCACAGCGAGAACTCACCTAACAAGTAATGTCATCTAAGGACGAATCTCGACCTGCAGGCGCGTTGAAGCAAGCATAAGTTGTCAACCTACACTCGACCGACTCCTAACTAATTCCTACAGAGGTCCCTACCACTTGTCTAAGTCACAGTCTTCAAAAGTGCAAAAGAGGATTCTTCCTACAACGCTTGCTAGAGCCGAACACCCATCAAACACTTTCGAAACACCATAGAACTTGAAGGAGACCCTACTAATACCTATAGGCCGCTCTCCCTAAGGTCTATGAACCAAAAGCACGACCCAAAACACCCGGTGCAGAAACACGTAGGATGTCTGGCTGAAATCTACATGTCTTCGTTTCCAAAATCTGAAGTGCCTAATGTGTAGCTCTACTTAATGTGAACACGTGGATATGCTGCAATGCGAAATCAGATCACATATGCTCACCCAAACAACCGATGAGCTCGTAGAAGGAGCTCCCAAAGCCGGACCGTATGCACGCAATGTTGGTATCAGCTTGTAGCTCTAGTTGGGGGCAACACGTTGCACTTCTCCGCACTCGATTCCGACCACCGTAGCACACGTAGCGTCAAGACGAAGCTCACACTCTCTCTCACGTACACAGCACGCTCACTCACAGACTTAAAACTTGTTTAAAATAACAAGAGATTTTTCATTAAGGTCAAAAAGTGGTATATATACCTTACAACTTCTCAAACCCTAAAGTTCCAAAATCAACCATCTAATCCATCTAACTATCAAAACTGGGATACAAGCTGGAAACTTCTGTAAGTTCTAATATTTACAAGGTGAAAAATCGGGTTTTCTTTAATGAATGAATAATTACAGAAAATAATAGTCCGCCGAGTAGTTAGATGCAGTGGGGTGTGTCCAGCTTCTAACAAAGGTTTTCAACTTTGAATGCGTGTTGTGGTGGGGTTGGATACCGTTTCCATAGTTTCATAAGTCAAGGACTTAATAGGTGTGCTGACAAAGTATGTTGACAGGTAACCTTCATTAGGGGTGAACATGTTTCTGTGTGCTCCAAAATGTTCGAAAGTCTGACATAAGGACACACCCTATTCTACTTCTTAGTAGCTATGAGCTTTTTAAGATACTCATGCGAGTTGGAAATCTGGCTCACAACTTCATGGAAAGTTGCGCCAAGGTTTTCTTGCATTATTCCATTACCTTCAAAAGATCTGAAAATTGGTTATGCCTTTGGACAACTCTTAGTTATGGTTACTCCTTTACAGTACTCAAGTGAGTTATAAATGGAGTTACCATTTAGACCCAAGTGCTTGCAAAAGGACAACAATGTTGAAAATCAAGATGTTGCTCTTGGTTTCATTGAACCTCCTCACTGCATAAAGTATCAGTTGGCTCGCGTATGGGATGTCAACACGGAAAACATCAGTGTTCTTACGAAGATACTACCACTTGTGTTTTCGAGGACGAAAACGCTTCTCCAAGGGGGGAGTAATGTCAAGACAAGGATCCTAAGCCTAGGGGTTCAGAGACCAGAGCCAAGGACTCGGACTGGACCAGTGTGGACTGGGGATCCATATGATGGCTAGGGCTAGGATCCGGTCTATACATAGGGTGGTAGGGTGGTGGATCCGGTATCACAGTCTCCTAGGTCTTATAGACGTCTATACACAATGTACCTAGATGGTTTCATGGAAATAGTCAAGGCAAGCTCTTGAATAGTAGAAAATAGGTAGAAGGCTACAAAGTGTCAAATTTGACATATGAAGTCAAACTGACTCTGAATGGGCCACAACTGGATGAGTAGCATCAGGACTATATAGCGGACAAGTCCATAGCTTCAAAAGTGACTAATAACCTCTACATGGTAAGTAGTCACAAAATTAGGTGATGTCAAAGTCGACGAGAGCATGAAGTGATGCCGACACGACCGAACTTTACCAAATTCATTTTAGGACTTGTTTTAGATGTATTAAAGATGCTTAGATCATCAAATTATCAATTCTTGCAAAAAAAGTGACTGATGTAAATAATTGTGATTATTTACTTTTGTGCTTGGTTGGCTTGGAGTTGATCTCTTCACTTCACCCATCACTTGTACACATTTATTACTATGCCACATGTCAAGTATGAGCCAAAATGATCAAGAAGAACTCTGAATTTTTCGAAAAACGCACCAAAGTCTTTTCAATCCAATTTTTGAGTTAACTGTCACACTTTTTGATCCAAATCACCCCATATCTCACACATAGACTCTACATCATGCTTAGAACCAAGCTGCAACAAAAAATGTACAAATTGATGAAAAATTTAATAATCGTGTTTATTTACTTTTTTGCCAAAATGGGTGCAATTTGCAACTTTGACCTTATGGGACCAAAGAATATGATGTCCCAAGCCCACTAATCAAGTTTGAGCAAGTTTGGATCTCAAAAACTCAAAATCTCTTTATATCTACTGTTTCAGAGTCTAAAAACCTAAATCTAACACCATTTCCACCCAGGACACTCAAATGAGCCCACACTTCACTCAGAGTACCTAAATGCCATGTGTTTCAAGCCTATGATGTCAAAAATGCAAAAAGTTGGAAAAAATCCCTAGTTATTAATAATCGCGATTATTTACTTTTGGCTTCAAAATTGATCTGAAGAAAAATGGACATCATTTGCCAGCAATTCAGATTCAAGGCATTTCATAGCGGAATTTGTAAAATTTTCTAGCTTTGACACTGTATTCACTTAACAAGAGTAATGCAAGCGACTGAGAAAGCACTACTGTTAATAATCGTGATTTTGGCACTTGACCTAAAGTGAGATTTGAGACCATAAGCATGTGTGCTTAGGTCTTATAAACATGTCCTAGAAGTTTCGTAACGTTTGGATGTCGTCTGACGCTATAACGGTTATGATTTGTTTGTCGATTAGCGACTCGCTTTTGGTGATTTCTATCATTTGAGTGTCGCTTGAGTTAGATGTGAGTTGTCTGTTGTTTTCCAAGAGATTGACACCCTCTTGTAGCCTTTATGCACTAGTCGAATCAGCTTCGTCCCATGGATTGACAATTATATTCGTGGTTCTCGCTATGTCTGCAATAAGATAGGAGTGCGGTTAGACACCCGTCCCACAATTTATCAAAAGTGGAATAGTGTGACCACGCTCACTAGCATCGATATGCATGTTCTTTCCCCTGTAGGTGAAGTATATTCTCCTTTCAAGGAACTTCATATTGACTGACCAAACCATGGCGCCCCTAGGATAGCATGCTCATGTTGGAGAGGAGAGATGAAAAAGTCTTCTTTATCGACATAGCTTTGGACATGAAGCCTCAACTTCCCAATCAAGGGAGTAACGGAGGCTTGCTATCCCTTGAAAGCTGTGGCAACCATTACCATATCTCTCATCTCAAAAGCTTGAATGCCCAACTTGGTGGCCAACTCCATTGATATGAAGTTGTGAATAGAGCCAGGGTCAAACAAGATGAAGGCATCATGCTCTCTTACCTTTCCCCAAGCATAGGAAAGTGATGATCCTTTGCAATGAACGAGTCTCTTTTGGAGCTTCGATGGTGGAATCCCTAGGAGTCTCATTCCAAGCATTCTTCTTGGGGCAAGAATGATAACCATGTCCTTGCTCCCCACACTTGAAACACTTATGGTCCTTGCAAAAAGCTTCAAGCTCTTTAGGAGAGAGTTTGTTTTTGCCTTTGTAAACTCCCTTCTCCTTGGACCGATTGTTGTTGTTGTTGTTGGAAGTGCCTTGGGAAGAATTTTGAGCATTGGTTTTCCCCTTTGCATCATTTTTGTCTTTGTTTTCCATGGGCTTGACATTCCGTCTAGCCCTTGATGAAAATTTATGCGTGATGGATTACTTCGGTGATAGAACCAACCCGTTAAGGGTTTACATATTTGGACATCTCTTCATGTAATCCCACACAAAATTGTTGCTTTTGCTTGGCAAATTCTATCTTTTGAAAGAAAGTAGCCTTGAGATATAAATCCCAAAACTTGTCTACATACTTGTGGATGGACTCATGAGAGAGAAGCTTCAAGATGAGCCATTCAGTAAGCACTTTGTCCTTTGCATTGCTTGCAAGGAATTGCTTCATGATGGAAACTCGAGAGTTTTCCATGCCTTTGGGACTTCACCGTTGCAACAAAAGCTAGCTCACCATTGATGAGCTGATTTTTGGAAGTGCATAGCTACATGGTGTAGCTTGGAGGACTCTGGGAATCCCTTGTCTTCAAAGGCCGCATCAAATTGCTGGATGAAGGCCAAAACTACTCCGTAGCACCAAAGCTGCCATCATAGGTGAGAAAAGAGATACTCTTTCCTCCCTCCTTGAACTTATTTCGCCATGCAAGGTATGATTTGTGATGTCCTTCCCTCATGTATTCTCGAGGAGAATAGCCATAGTTTTCTTCGAAAGAGGAGGAAGGTGAAGAATAAGGATAAGAGGGTGACCTCTTTCTTGCCCTTTTCTTCCTTTGTTTCCTCTCTTCCCTTTTGGAGTGACGAGGAGAAGGATTGTGTGTTGTTTTTTTCCTCTTGGGAGGAGTGGACGATCGTCTAGACCGCCGTTTTTGTGGAGCCACATCTTCAGAGGAACTTAAAGTTTCATTTCTTTCTTGCTCTTTGGATTCCTCCTCTCGTATGGGAGAGAGTCTTGTTTTGGGGGTCTCTTCAAGAGGCCTCCTAAGCTCTCTCTCCTCTTGGAGAGGAAGGGAAGTCCCATAAGCACGAAGTTGTTGAGTAACTTCGGCTTGCAAAGCACGGTTGCCCATAGCTTGCTACATCCTAGTTACGAGATAATTCACAAACATAGGATCATCTTCATTAACACCTTAATGTGAAAAATCAAAGCTATCAATGTTTATTCTACTGTCTTG
The DNA here is from genome assembly GCF_014529385.1 of Adiantum capillus-veneris. Taxonomy (NCBI): domain Eukaryota; kingdom Viridiplantae; phylum Streptophyta; class Polypodiopsida; order Polypodiales; family Pteridaceae; genus Adiantum; species Adiantum capillus-veneris. Next base: position 88,595,698 of record NC_140954.1, read on the forward strand.
GTTATTGTCAGTCATGTTAACAAAATTTGGGTACGTACTTAGTGTAAGCTTTGGCAATTCAAAACCTTAGTTTCCACTCCTCTTAGCCTTTTAAAATCGGCTCTTAAGTATCTACACCCACGTCTCGAAGTGGTTAATTATAGAGAGTAGTGGAGTAGGTCTAACATAGCAGAGTTGCCAAGAGCTAACTCCTTTCGGACTTCTTATGACTCAATAATGGTAAGGCCGTAGGCAAGTCTAAAAATACTCCATTATAAAGTCCAAATCTCCCGAGGTGTGCACCATATCCCACATAGTGGGCTCAACAAAATCAATAATAAATCCCAGTTACACTTACCCTAATATAATCAACAAAATCAACCATTTATAGGCTACTTAAGGACCTCTCTTCTTAAGCAAGAAAAGAGAAACCGAATGCTCTGATACCAATGTAATGGAATTGGCCTATTAACTTGAGAGAAAATTAGAGAGAGTACTTTTGTGAAATTACTTTGTGAGAATAGCGGGTGAACATAATTGATGGTAGCAACATAAACATAGCATTTAGTTAACTTGGCATGAACAATACTTTTGGAAGAGAGAGAAATTAGAGAACATGACAACAATTAAGGACTGAATTTATGTGGAGCCAGTGGTCCCCCCTCCGATAGGCATTTGTATTATGATTTCTCCCATCAAGAGAGACGTGTTACAATACAATCTTTGTGCTCCTTGTGACCAAGGTGATGCAATGAAGATGGAAAACTTCATGCATCACGAGCATAACAGAAACATTGAGGAAAGCATTAACTATCCCAAGCCTCAATCCCAAGACCTCAAACACCTTCGAAGGGAATGAGGGTAGCAAAGAGGAAGAAGAAACATTTCTTAGGAGAAAGAATTAGTTCCTCACTTATCATCACTCTTCTTGCTAGCATACATAATAGCATAGTAATGAAGATGGAGAAGATGGAAAGCTTAATCATTGAAGCATGGCTCTTGGTTGGATTTGCACTCCATAGCCAAGAGTATTAGTGTAGGCTCTCAACCTCTCTACTTGCTTGGAGAAGGAGAGGGAGTTCTTGCACTTTGCACTTCACACAATCAGAGTCTGTGTGTGTGGGGGGAGGAGAGTATACCCCCTAAGCAAGCCCCTAGCTTCCTTGGTCTACCCCCCTTGTAGCTCATGCTTGAATTTCATTGGACCCCTCCAAGCCTAGCCAATCACAAGCAAGAGGTAAATCAAGTAACAAGGGTAGCCTAGGGACAAGTGCCCCCCTTTCCCCTTTGAGGGAGAGGACTTGATAAATGTAAAACCAATTATTAAATCTTCTAATTTATCATTGGACCTCTTGGGTGGCGAACCAATAGGCTTCATGCACACCATGAGGGCAACATGAGGATGTCAGGACAAGGGTACTACCGGGCAAGGCCCAACCTAGGGGGTCAGGGACCTAGGCCAAGGGCCTGGACTAGACCAGTGTGGACTGGGGATCCGCTTAGGGAAAGAGCTAGGAGCTAGGCCTATATAAGGGGCGGTAGGGAGGAGGATCCTATGTTCAGTTACCCTAGGTCTTATATTGGTATCAGAGCTCAGGGGGAGGGAGGAGCTATGGAGGAGGAGGAAGCCTTGCACGGATGCATGTTCTTTCGATGCTCTCTCTCTCTCTCTCTCTCTCTCTCTCTCTCTCTCTCTCTCTCTCTCTCTCTCTCTCTCTCTCTCTCTCTCTCTCTCTCTCTCTCTCTCTCTCTCTCTCTCTCTCTCTCTCTCTCTCTCTCTCTCGCTCTCTCGTGATCAGAGTTTTCGACACCACCATGGCTGCAGGAATCGGCTCTGTGTAGAACAAAAGCCGAGAAGCGCATGGCGGGAAGGGCCGCTTGCGGGAGGGGGAGAGGAAGATCAACCTGCATGGAATCACGCCAAAGCAGCACCAAAAGGGTGCGCCTCGGCAAGATGGAAAATTTTCATCACAGTCTAGAGCCCTATAGGGGCGTGGTTGGAGCAACGCGAGAGATTTTCGGTGACAGCCCTGCATTTTCCGCCATCACTGGAGCAGCAGAAGGTTTCTTTTTTTTGTTTACACACCAATGGGCGCCCCAACTTGGGCACCCTCCCCACACAAGGGGTTGGTCCCACAGTCGGAGCGCATACGAGCGAGCCGGCTGGTGCAGAGCTCTCTTGGGGATAGTTAGAGAGCAGCTGGGAGGCCTCGCAGGCTCTAGGAGCGGGGCCTGGAGGCGTCGTAGGCTCCTCGAGCAAACTGTTTGCATTGAGCGACGAGTTCACATGCCGAGATGTCGCATGCAAAGATGGAACGTCAAGGATATTGCCATGCATAGATGCATGCATGGGGCAATGGCAGCATCCAAAGGTGGCACATGTCTAGTTAGGCTTGGGTCAGCTCATATGCACACGCTTCGACATGCTTGATTGCTAGAGGAAACCCGAAGCTCAGGGTCTGGAAGCCAAGGTAACTTTTTAAAGTTCTGTTTTCTTCTTTCACGTATGCATTTGACAGAAGCAGTTATGCTTGAGTAGTCATAGAGACGGTTATGTGTTTCTTGGGGTACTCTCTCTTCTTGCTATAGCCTCTACTCCACGGGCATCACAAGGACATGGCCCATAAAGTTTGGCTAATGCCTTGTGTGCTTAAGGAAGGGTACGCTTTGGTAGCATGAGAGATGTCGCTCGTAGTAACACATACAATGATCTCCTCGGTCATGCTCTAGAGCTCATGTATTGACACAAGGTTGTGAGCCTGATGCATGATAATTGAAGCAAGGCTTGAGCTATGCGATGTGTTGATGCATGACAAGGAATTCCCTTCAAGAAGGCATACGATCTTGTATGCTTCATATGGTATGCTTACGGTGGAACACTTGGTTGAGTCGTAGTAGATGGATGTGTGTGTCAAATTACTTCGGAATACACTGCATGTGTGTCACGGCTTCTACCCTACATGTACAACATGGACATGGCTCTCGAGGAGGGGGCATAACCATGTGTGCTTGAGGAGGGTATGGCTTTGGTAGCATGATGTGGTGATGTCCTTAGTAGTTGCATATACTCTAGTCTACTCGATCAATGCATGTGTCATATCTGTAGAGCATGTTGACTACTTGCTTGAGGCAAGTTGTAACCCTTATGCATGGGACGCGCTAGGGTAAGCCTAAGAGGTACCCTTATGCCTAACTGGTGATAGGGCCATCCTCGAGGTAGCCCCTATGTCTTGGAGGCAGAAAAATTGTGCCTAGCAGGCACCATGTTTGCCTAAGCGGCAGTAAGCATGCCTAGGAGATCATGAAGGTGTGCAGGGCATACACACATGTCTCAAAGGCAGTTATCAAGCAGATCTTGAGGTATGCAAGGTGTCAAATCATGCGTCACATGCATGGCATGGTGATGGCATGTATGATGCAAGGACACTAGCTTGTGCTACCTACTTGTGTAGGGCATGAGTAAGGTTAGACACATAAGGCTTGTCCAATGTGAAACTAGGCTCGGTGCTATGTCTCTTACTCCTTATGTTGGAGAGTTGGTTCATGTGTGAAGCTTCGATATGTGGAGACTTCGCGCATTTGGCATATGCTATGAGCATACAAAATTGCGAAGAAATAGGCAATGTGTTTGCAAATTAATTCATATTCCAGGTTATTTCATTATGTACGAGACAGGTGTCTTGGATATACGATGGCGTCTGTGCAGATATGGCTATAAGCCATTTTGAATCGAGTTTTTCCTTCCACATTTCATGACAACTGGTTACAGCAATGACCATGTTAGCCTAGTTTAAGTTTTTTTCCTGTTTACGCTTCACTTGGCAATTATTGTCGTTGTGCAAAGCAAAGTTCTCTGGCACTTTTATATCAAACAAGGATTCAAGGAACTGGCAAACTAGGAAATGACAGCTCACCTAATCCCTACCAGTTTAAACTGTGCAAGACACTTACGGTTCTGGCTCTCATGTTTTAGGCCATCACTCTCGCCAAGGGATTAAAAAACGGTATGCAAGGCATCCTAACCAAGTGGCATGAATTCCACCACTTCAGAGATTACGCTTCCGCTATCGCACTTGCAACTCTGTCATGGACAAACTAAAAAAGGGATTGTTTACAACACCACTAAACAGAACCTAAAGCAAGGACTTATTGTATGGGCACAGTGCCAATGCTAAGTCATCCTAAAGTCACGACCCCATACATGGTAAGTGGGGCAAGTTGTGGATTTCTACGAAGTTTTGTTACATGTTTCATTACTGCGTTCTCGTGAGCCAAGATGCTCTCAAACTCTCAGCTAGAATTGGGCAAGGTGCCATCCACATTAGTCTTCATCCGTTCGATGATTGAACACTAATTGCCACGATGGCTATGAACCACGCACGCTAGCTAAGAGCCATTGTTAAACCTAGGATAAGATCCACTTGTTGGTATTCCTTGAATGATTGTTCTCACGATCTAATAGCACTACCCAGTGGAGTACACATTGACGTTAATTGACAAGAAAACGTCTTGTCATTACGGATGTTTGGGGTTTCATTTTTGCACTACATGTTTTTAGTGCGACGCTCCAGTGAGTTTTTGATAATCTTACACTCACACCAACTGCTCTCTACCACGGAGTATAGATGCAGCAATCAGTGGTGACAGCATGGCTGTCCATAAGAGCTCGGCAGTTCACTTGTGTGTATTTCCTGCTCTATCTCTAGCACTACGGCGTGTCTATGAACATATTGTTTTGAGGTAAGACCCGACGGGTGATTGTTACATCACCCCATAGGCATTCACGATCACAGGTTGATCTGCATTGAGAATCACAGTTGATCTCTCCCAGTTATACTTTCATGGAAAGAATTCCGTAATCTACTACACGCGATAGCAGACGGACACACTTTTCAAGTTGATTCCAATCATTCTGTACACGGTTGATTATGTTGTTTACCATTATCTGCTAGTTGAGCAGTTTCTACAAAGAGTCTTACCAAGGGGTTTGACTACGTAGATTCTAATCCAAGGGCTTGGATTGCAAAGGCAACACCCCGAGTTCCCAGTGCAATGCTTTTTGTTTTAGTATGCTTTGTTTGGTTTTTCAAAACGTCTAAGTACGCTTGACTGTTACAAAGCCATGCCAAGGGCATGTCAGCACAAAGTATTTTGGGCCAACTGTCCAATCTATCTTTCTGTCTTACGTTGTTACGAACCTACTTGTAGGGTTCAATTTGGCACATGTTGTCACATGGGATACAACATGGTCTAGGAACTCAAGGAGTTCGGTTTAGCTAGTGTGGAGCAAGATAATGAGGGTCCCTCTCACTCTTGCGTGGAGTGTTTTGCAGTTCCTCTACACACAAGTATATCTTGTACTTGAAGGATGTTCTTTTTTACACATCCTTACATGAGACATATTCCACATGTGGAGAATATGAGTCTCTGGACTGACACTGGCGCCATTATTTCAATTATGTGTCACGACAAAGTCCCTAGGTGCTGGTCACATCTATTTTCTAGACCATTTTTAGCACGACGTATCAGGAGCAATTTCGTGGCCAAAAATTGTCGGATACTTAGAATGACTTGTTAAGATACACGTACTGCTAAACAACATTACAGATGGTTGTTTATACATATAGCAAGGCTATAAGTTGTTAATGAAAAAGTTTCATTGATTGTACCTAGAAGTGATCAATGTTTCACCTTCTATTGTGATTCAGACGTTTCAGCAAGGCTTGCAAACGATTGCAACTAAAAGTATTTAGTTTCTTTTCAGAACTATTTACATTCCTTTTAATGCGTCCTAGGTGCATCACATTTGCCATAGGTATTGGCAAAGATCATTATGGATATACAGGTTCGGGTTAGTTTTTGCTAAATGCATGCACACTAGGTGTTATGGACCCTAGTGTTTAGCAAAGGCTGATTTGGAATGGCATGCATATTCCCCAGGTTGTTGCTTATGAAGCATTTTGCACTCTATGTGCACTATCTCTTTGAGATTACTTTTGGGTCTACTAACCACCAATAGAGGTCATGGCTCGGTTTGGGTGTTTGTGGACTTTTTCAAGTTAACCACGATGGTTTTTTCGGACATTGTTGATTCCTCACCAATGTTATACACTACTGTGATTCCCCGTTTACCAATCATCTAGGACGACTGTCTATAAACCGTGAGGAAAACACACCTCAGTACTGTCAGATATCCAAGGGGGTAGGCATATTACAAAGAGTAATCTTGTGCTAAAGGACCTGCTAAGAGCATACATTAGCACAATACATTTCTGAATAGATGATTTTCTCCCTATTCTAGAATATGCTTAAGTACGGTTTTCGACTTTGAACACCCATTGTGGTGGGGTTGGGGATTGTTTCAATAGTTTCATACGTCAAGGACTTACCAGGTATGCTGACAAAGTATGTTGGCAAGTAACCTTCATCCGGGATGAACATTTAGTTCTTTGTGTTCCAAACTATTCAGAATTCTAACAAGAGGACACGCCCTATCTATGAACTTTTCAAGATACTCAAGCGAGTAGGAAATCTGGCTCACAACTGCATGGAAAGTTACGCCAAGGTTTCCTTGCATTATTCCAGTATCTTCAGAAGATCTGAAAACTGGTTATGCCTTTGGACAACTTTTAGTTGTGGTTACTCCTTTACAGTACTCAAGTGAGTTATAAATGGAGTTACCATTTAGACCCAAGTGGTTGCAAATGGACAACAATGTTGAGAATCAAGATGTTGCTCTTGGTTTCATTGAACCTCCTCACTGCACCAATTTTCGGTCATACATACAACTAGCTCACATATGGGACGTCAATAAAGAAAACATCACTATTCTTAAGAAGATATTACTACTTGTGTTTTCGAGGACGAAAACTCTTCCTTAAGGGGGGAGTAATGTCAGGACAAGGGTCCTACGGGCTCAACCTAGGGGGTCAGGGACCTAAGCCAAGGGCTTGGACTGGACCAGTGCGGACTAGGGATCCGCTTATGGAAAGAGCTAGGAGCTAGGCCTATATAAGGGGCGGTAGGGAGGAGGATCCTATGTTCAGTTACCCTAGGTCTTATAGAGGAGGAATTTGACAAGTGTCCCTTTTGATTTCTTTGTACCAAGCATGCCTTGTGTGAGTGTGTGTGTGTGTGTGTGTGTGTGTGTGTGTGTGTGTGTGTGTGTGTGTTCTCTCTCATCCCCCCTCTTGTTGGGCCCTCCCCCTCCTTGTAGGGATTAGCTTTGACTTTTGTGCCACCTCAATCACCTCAACCTTGGGCTTAGTTCTCACCACAAGCTTGACTCTTAAGCCCCTCAAGCTTGGGATGGGTTCTCACCTCAAGTACAGCCCTAGCATCTCAAGCATGACAAGCACCTCAAGCATTTCAAGCATCAATCACCTCAAGCATCTCAGTCATCAGGCACCTCAAGCACCTTAGTCATCAAGCACGATAAGCATCGCAAGCACCTTAATCTTGGCCCAGGTTCCCACCTCAAGCTCAGCCCTAGCTTACCTAAGGTCAAAGGACTTTTACACTAATTACTGGAGGTCTTCAATGAAGCTAACCCTAAGGTCTTATGCTCCATTGGTTAGCCTTGCTCTTTGATAGACAATCTCTCATTTGGTCCCCTTTACCATTGGCCCCGTGTTGAGATAGATCTATAAGCACATGTCTATATCTTAACCCTTGTTCTTGTTTATTCTCCCACATTAAATGATCAGTTTAATATGAGAAAATCGTTTGGGTTGGTTAGATATTAGATTTTATGACAAACCGCATGGCTACCAACATGAAGTTCCCTGAAAGGAGAATCTACTTCACCTATAGGGAAAAGAGCATGTATATAGATGCTAATGAGTCCAGTCGTACTATACCACTTGTAAATTCACCTGATTTTGATAAGTAAATAAAAATATCAGTTTCCTCATACATGAATTTTATCAAAGAGTCTCTAAATGATGCTAATGTTTTAACAAAACAAAGTGGTAGGAGTCAAGAAGAATTAGACTTGTCTAATTTTCTAAATATATTTCAAGATGTATTTATCGACAACATCTCTATGGAGTTACCTCCAAAACGAGGGGATGACAACCATATGATAGAGCTTCTACTCAGGAGCTTACCGCCTAAAAAACCTCCTTATAGAGTTTCTAAATCTCAACAAGAGGAGATTATGTGGCAAGTGCATGAGTTGGTAGACAAGGGGATGGTGAGGCATGTCTCCTCTCCCTTTTGTTCTCCATGAGTCCTGTTCGTGCAAAAGTAAGATGGCACATACCACATGTGTGTGGACTATCAAGCACTAAATCGTATCACTATCAAAAACATATTTCTCGTACTACGGGTAGAAGATCTGTTTGATAAGCTACAAGGTTCATGGATATCATCAAACAAGGATAGTGAAACACTACAACACAACATGGAGATATCGACACGCGTATATCGACGAAATTAGCGGGCGTCGCTATACGCGTCGATATACGCGTCTCAATGTACGTCAATACGCGTGGAGAGGCTTTACTTCCCACGCGTATATCGACACGTATAGCGACGCAAAAAAAATTGGGGGAAAAAAGCGAAACCCGCGAGCAACAGGGGCCATTTTCGCCTGCGCTCTGCTCAAATCTTGGCCTCCACCTAGTGCGCATGTATTATGCCCCCCCCCCCCCAACCCCTCTCTCCCTCTCTCTCTCTCTCTCTCTCTCTCTCTCTCTACATCGTGTGTGTGTGTGTGTGTGTGTGTGTGTGTGTGTGTAGGAGAGAGAGAGAGAGAGAGAGAGAGAGAGAGCGGTGTGTGTGTGTGTGTAGGAAAGAGAGAGAGAGAGAGAGAGAGAGAGAGAGAGAGAGAGAGAGAGAGAGACAGAGGGAGAGCGGTGTGTGTGTGTGTGTGTGTAGGAAAGAGAGAGAGAGAGAGAGAGAGAGAGAGAGAGAGGTGTGTGTGTGTAGGAGAGAGAGAGAGAGAGAGAGAGAGATAGAGAATTAATGTATGCTTAGGAAATTAAAATTAAAGAAAAATAATTAAAGAGAGAAATGAAATGAAATGTTATATTAACGTCTTCAAAAGGCCAAAGTGACCTATGAGACATGAGACAAGAAAGTTACAATGTGATGGATCTGATACAAAGTCAGAGTAAGAAGATGACAAAATAAAATATTATGGAATCCTAAACTGTTCCGGGCGTTATGCATGTCGAGCCAAAGTGACCTAGCTAGATCCTCTGATGCAGCCTCTGTCGATGTTGTGTAGTCCTCTGCAGTCGTGGACGTCTAGATCTCCCTAGCACATTCGCTCGTTCGATCAGTAGAGAGATAGGGAAGTAGAGAGAGAGAGAGAGAGAGAGAGAGAGAGAGGTAAGTAGAGAGAGAGAGAGAGATAGAAAATAGAGAGATAGAGAAAGAGAGTTATATATATGTATATATATATATATATAGAGAGAGAGAGAGAGAGAGAGATAGAGAAAGAGAGTTATATATATATATATATATATATATATATATATAGAGAGAGAGAGAGAGAGAGAGAGAGAGGTAGGGAAGTGAAGAGCGAGACAGAGATAGAGATAGGAAAATAAGGAAATAGAGAGAGAAAGAGAGATAGCAAGAGCGAGAGAGAGAGAGAGAGAGAGAGAGAGAGAGAGAGAGAGAGAGAGAGAGAAAGAGAGATAGCAGAGAAAGAGAGATCGAGATCGCTTTTTTGAGCAAGAACCATGCAAGGCTTCTGAATCTTTCTCAAGTTGCTCATCCATCTCCACATTATCTTCTGCCTTGGACATGGAGGCCCCGTCTGGTTTACAATCAGGTAGAAAACTTTCATTGGGCTGAGAACTTCCATGGCTTGTGCTTTCATCAAGTGCGGCATTGGAAAGCTTTCTCTGACAGGCTACCTCGGAATGGAGGCAGGTGGGTTCGTAGACAGAGAAGAAACTATGGAACTAAAAGAGGCAAAGGGGTTTTGTCTGGTACATGCATTGCCATGTACACCTGGGAGTGCACGTATGTGTCTACCCATATAGGATTTGACCAATAAAGACGAGATTTTGACCCGGTGGTCCTGATCTCCGTACAGCTCTGGACCGAGGTGTACGGAGATTGGGCAAGACTAGAGAATGCGAGGTAGTTTACATTGTGAGGAGTATATATATATATATATATATATATATATATATATATATATATATATATATATATTAAAACAACATTCATAATCATTGTAGATGGCAACGTCATCAACTAACATGGAGGAAAAGATTTCATACTCGTGCACGCTCTGCAAGTATCAAATCCTGTGCAAGCGTAGGATATGTAATAGGTGTAAACCAAATGACTAAAATCCACTTTTTTTCTTGGATCATCATAATAACTTGACCATCAAACAAAATTCAACATAACTTGAGTAATTTTAATCTAAATTTGATCAAACTTCACCGATGACTTGGACTAGCCCCAAGGACAAGTATATAATCTAGCATGTCAAAACTAGCATGGGAGTGATAAATCATGATCCATCATTTTTGGCTACGTCAAAATTTGAAGCTTAGGTTTTGAATTTGGATGGCAATGCTATGGATTTCGGGTTAGATTTTGTAAAATTCAAGGCTCCAAGTCAAAGTTTGACTTTAAATTGGGATTTTGGTTTCCAAATGGGAAAAGATGCTTGGATTGGCTTGTCATGATACCCTTGCACAACTGTAGAGTCAGTTTCTGCAAAGTTGTGGGATGATGGATTGCGATCCATCATTGATCAAAGCCTAAGCTGAGGTTCATGCACATGACTCTAGTAGATATTTAGGCACAATGGTGAATTTCAACGCAAACTTAAATCAAAATTAGATAAGCTAGTGCTAGTTCTTAATTTTTGACCCCATCTTGCATCTTTGATCACAACTCCTGTTCTTTGGCATTTTTTGTAAGTGAATCTAGCTATCTATGTTTTTTGATCCTTCTAGCACATAGTGTACTTGGATAGATGACATTGTGATGGAGCTTGTAGTAGTCTAATTTTGGTGCATTTTGACTTCATCTACTACTAATTCAAGCTCTTTGAAGTTTCACCAACTTTTGAAGTAATCGTTGTTGGAAATAGGATTGTAGAAAACATGCACATCTTGGAGAAAATGAAGAAGCTCAAGGCACACAATAGAGAGTAGTGTTACTTAGTGCACAATAGAAAGATAAGTTAGTCCAAGAATGATGGGCATATATACAATGCACGGGGAAAAAACCTCCTAGTGAGGAAAAAAATTCTCCGGTGGTCCTAAGTGTGTTCACTCACATCACTACCACATGGCACATATAGTAGTCCACAAAGGGGAGTAAGCCCAAACTTTGCGGAAAGCTTCAAAATTCTCACGAGACAATGCCTTTGTGAAAAGATCTGCAAGGTTGTCCTGTGTTGGCACATAATCCAAGTTGATCTGTTCTGCTAAGAGTCTCTCTCTGACATAGTGTTAATGCACCTCAATGTGCTTTGTGCGAGCATGAAAAATTGGGCTCCTTGCAACAACTGCCAATATGCTTTGATTGCCAGTGTAGATGATGTTATAAGTGTCCTATGCAACACCCAAATTAGCCATAAGGCATATGAGCCATACACACTCAAATGTACTTATGAAGACTACCCTATACTCAAACCTCACAACTAGAAGTGGCCACAATAGGCTACTTCTTGCTCAACCATAATATGCATGAATTGTCAAGCATGAAACAAAAACCACATGTGGATGCTCGTGTGTCATAACAACGAGCCCAATCTAAGTCCAAAAAATCATGTAAATCTGGCGACAAAGTGGGAGAAAAAGTTTCTTTTTCTATGCATAATCTTTTGCAACAAGTTGAGTCTTATAGCGTCAATCTCACCATCTAGCTTATGTTTCAACTTGTAAACCCACTTCGTAGTTTTAGCCTATCCTGGCATATTGTTTTGGTTGTATCTTGCACTCCCAATGTCCAAATGACACCAAATTTTGACTGTGCACTCAACACATCATGGACTACAACAACTTTTTTATAGTTGTTACCATATGGACATTGTGCTAGTGATGTGCGTGAACACACTTAGGATTGCTGGGGCATTTTTTCCCTCACTAGGAGGTTTTCTTCCCCCATGCAAAATATATACGTCCATCATTCTAGGACTAACTTATCTTTCCATTATGCACTAATTAATACTACTCTCTCTTGTATGTCTTGAGCTTATTCATCTTCTCCAAGCTATGTGTGTTTCCCTACAACCCTAATTCCAACAATGGGTGTAATGAAAATGGACTATGAACATTGAGAACAGAGGAATTAAGAAAATGTAGTGAGCATTTTTAAGAGAATACTTTGAGAAAATAGAGGGTGAACTTGATTAGAGGTAGAAACATAACCATTATACTTAATTAACTTGGCATGAATAATACTTTGCAAGAGAGAGAATTAGAGAACTTGACAACAATTGAGGATGTGGAGCTTGTCCCCCCTGCAAAAGGCTTTTGTATTATAGTTTCTTCCATAAAGAGAGACTTGGTACTATACAAGATTTGTGTTCCTGGAAACCTTGATGGTGCAATGAAGATAGAGAACTTCACGCACCACAATTATGCCCGTAACTTAGCTAATTAAAAGCATTAACTTGTCCCCGGCCTTAGTCCCAAGACCTCAAACACCTTCCAAGGTGGAGAGAGCTAGCATGGAATGAGGGTAGGGAAGAGGAAGAAGAAACATTCTTACAAGAAAGAAATAGTTCCTCATGTACCATCACTCTTGTTGCTTAGCATAGCATAATAGCATAGTAATGATGATGAAGAATATGACAAGCTTCAGCATTTGAATGTTGGGGTCAGCCTAACTTGGGCACTGATGTGAACATGGCCTTTGTACTTGAAGCCTATAAAGGCTAATAAACTAAAATGATAATCTCTCTTTTTGTTGTGTGCCTCTTGTGTTACCTTATTTACTTCTCTCTCTCTCTCTCTCTCTCTCTCTCTCTCTCTCTCTTCTGCACGCTAACACCCACCATAGATCCACCCAACAATAAGTATCAGATCTGGGGTGTTCCAGATTTGTGAACCCGGCTCGTGTGTGTAGGCCTCTCAGCTCAAGCATGGAATCTTGAAAGAAATCAACATGTACAGAAAGAGAGATGGTCGGGTAGAGATGAGTTGCAACATCTTGTGAAGGAGGTTAGGAGCCAACAAGTTCAACGAAAGGCAGCCGTTGGGGACGATCGTGCAGTCAAGGGACTGCGCAGAGCCGACAGCTAACGTACGACACTGATGGAGTCGTCAAAATTCACATCATGGTCATTTTGGAGGGCGGGCAATGCAAAATTCTTTGCAATGCTGCTCTTCCTCTACATTTCTATTCAAACTGTGATGGGCTTCAACCAGACTGTGGAGCTTCCGAATCCGACTAACGAGTGACCTGGCATTGGGATCCAAGGAATTTCTTGGGCTTTTGGTGGCATGATATTTGCTCTCGTCTATTGCACTGATGGTATTTCAGGCAGCCACATCAACCCCGCGGTGACATGGGGCTTGTTCCTGGCATGCAAGGTGTCGCTACCTCGCACACTGTACTACATCATCATGCAATTTATGGGGGCGATTTGCGGTGACGGAATTGTCAAGGGTTTCCAGTGAGGCTTCTATGATCATAATAAGGACGATCGTCCTAGGCAAAGCGGTGGCAGACCATAGCAGGCAGAGACAAAGCGACACAGGCCTGTGTCACATTGGGGCAGGCAAATGTTGGCCATGCCTAGGTGGCCGACTCTCATTTGCGAAGGAAAAAGGAAAGGATGGCCTGCAGCTTTTGCCAGAGGGGCGGGCAAGAGAGCCGGGCCAACTTGTGAGGGAAGCGGCCAGCTGCAAAAAGTGCGCGCGCGATCGAAGCTTAGAGGTGTTGAGCTCTGCTCGTCAGCCTGATACACGGATGCTCTACCACTTGGCTACACCCTATTTGTTGGAGACCTTGGTCATTGTACAGGTGATAACCCAGTGTGACTGTGTTTGCCTGGCCACCTTCCGAAAAGTGGTGTGGCTGCCTGCCCCAGTGTGACACAAGCCACACACACACACACACACACAATGGCGTAACCACTATCATCACTTTACACAACTTTTTGAAAGTCTTTCTATCATAAAAAAATAATGGCTTTATTTTATCTTATAGGATGTTCACGTAAATGTGATGACGATAATGATTACATGTATGATGATGATAATCTATATCATTCTTGATGATGTATGATATAAGCCAACCCCTCAAGCCATTCCCTTATGATTATGATGATATTTTTGTAATGAGATTGAACACTGCCTCGGCGATTATGATGACGTCGACCGTAAGACCTTCCTGATGCGCCGATGCGAAGCCCCATTTTTGTAAAACACTACGCATGAGGTTATTGGGTAAACCATAAACCCAAGGTTAGCTAGAGTTACCCAAAAATTCTAGGGTTTGGGAGTAAACCAAACACTCCATGTTTGGCAGATATGCCTACCTCCACCTATGAGAAAGGGGAGGCTCTCTCGGTAGCGCAAGGTTATGGGTATACCAAAAACCCTTGGTTGTCAGAAAACCTAAAACTCATGGTTTATGATGAGGATACCAAAAACTCATGGTTGAGAATAAACCTAAAACTCTGTATTTCATGAGTGAGAGAATCTAGTTTCAAGGGGCATTGTGATGCAGACGATGCCAAGTTTGGTTGAAGGGGGCGATTGTTGGGGTCAGCCTAACTTGGGCAGTGATGTGAACATGGTCTTTGTACTTGAAGCCTATAAAGTCTAGAAAACAAAAATGATAATCTATCTTTTTGTTGTGTGCCTCTCATGTTACCTTATCTACTTCTCTCTCTCTCTCTCTCTCTCTCTCTCTCTCTCTCTCTCTCTCTCTTTTCCATCTCTTCTGCACGCTATCACCCACCATAGCTCCGTCCAACATTGAAGCATGGCTCTTGCTTGGATTTTCATTCCATAGCTAAGAGTGTTGGTGCAGGCTCTCACCTTTCAACAAGCTTGGAGAAGGAGATGAAGTTCTTGCACTCAGCCCTTCACACAATGAGAGTGTGTGTGAGTGTGTGGGAGAGAGTATACCCCTCGAGCTAGTCCCCAAGTTGATTGGGTCGACCCCCTCTTTTAGCCCTTGATTGAAGCTCATTGGCTCTCTCAAGCCTAGCCAATCTCACACCTTGGTCACAACTAGCAATAGAGGTAGTTCTTGGACAAGTGTCCTCATTTCTCCATTGAGAGAGAGGGCTTGAATAATGCTTAATTTTTTTTTTAATTAAGTTAAATTCTCATTGGACCCCTTCCAAGGACATCCAAAAGACTTTAGGCACCTTATGAGGGCAACATGGGGAGGAACTTGACATGTGTCCTTATTGCCTCTTTAGACTTGGCTTTCCTTGAGTAAATGTGTGTGTGTGTGTGTGTTCTCTCTCATGCCCCTACTTGTAGGGCTTGCCCCCCCTTGTGTAGGGATATGATTGACTTTTTAGAACACCTTAATCCCCTCAAGCACCTTAGTCATGAAGCACCTTAGTCACATGAAGCACCTCAAGCACCTTAGTCAGCAAGCACGACAAGCACCTCAAGCTTGGGCTGGGTTCCCACCTCAAGCACAACCCTAGCTTGCCTAAGGTCCTAGGTCTAAGCACTTTTAACACTAACCATTGGAGGTCATTAATGAAGCTATCAAGCTCCATTAGCTAACATTGCTCTTTGACATACCATCTCTCATTTGGACCCATTTACGTTGGTCCCGTGCTGAGATAGATACATAAGCACATGTCTATATTCTAATTCTTTTCCTCGTTTATTCTCCCACATTAAATGATCAGTTTAATATGAGAGAGTGAGTGATGAAGTGCGCGAGCGAGAGCGTGTGTGTGTGTGTGTGTGTGTGTGTGTGTGTGTGTGTGTGTGTGTGCAGCGATGGAGAAGAGAGGAGAAGAGGAGACCTTGTGTTGGCAAGGGCTAAAACTCACTCTCTACATGTGAGCCCCCTTATTCTATTATGTACATAATGAATAAGTATAGTGGGCGGGCACCTGGCCTAACCGGCCACATGGGGCTTTACCCCAACAACCTCCCATGTAAAGGCCAATGTCGTCGTGAGAGAGAAAAGAAAACCGTACAAGGCCATCACAAGTATGGCCTCAGCCAACGCCCACTGGCTCACTGAATCTATGTGCATCCAGCTCTAATTGTAGAGGAAATATAGAGCGATCAACACCATACTCATCACCAAAGCCGCACACATCCTGCAGGTATCTCACCATATGCTGCAAAGCACCCCTATGCTCAAGGCCAACGTCAGTCACTGCACGACTAACTGCTCCCACTGCAAATGCAATGTCGGGTCTCGAGACGAGTATCTCATACATGAGACTCCTGAATGCTGATGCAATCCTAGCAATATCTGCCAATCTGACTATCTCAGTCAAATCTGGCTCAGAACTCCGCTCATGGAAATCACCCTGACACCCGAACTCGGATCCCTGGAATCCATCCTCGTGTCCATCACATGTCACATGCGCACCAAGAGCATCTGTCTGTCATGAACCCTGTGTGGTAAGAGCAATGTCTAGTAGTTCTAACTCACATACATCAGCCTCTGGCCTAAGCATATCCATGAATGACTGAATCACGGTTGAATCCTCAGCACTCAAGCCATCCATATCCATCATCGTATCCACAAATGACATGCCCTGTTGCACAACTATCTACACAACTTTCTCAACGTGCTCACAAACTAGAGCATCATGAAACCTATCCAAAAAGGAGACATGCCTCATCTCTCTGCATGGCTACGTACTCACGAAAACTGTGCCGTCTCGCACATGACGTACTCGCATCGCATGAATCGTGCCAACACTAGCACCTCTAGCTATGACTAGCTGTCCATGATGCAATCTAAAACTGTGCTCATCCAGCACTACCTGGCATCCACTGTCTTGTAAGTGACTCACAGAGATCAATCTTTGTGTCAAACCTGGCACATGGAGTACATCTCGCAACACGTATGATGCACCACTCGGCAACGATAGTCTGACATCTCCTACACCAACTATGTCATGCACTGAACCATCAGCTAGACACGCATGTCCAAGCATACCACTAGCATATGTGCTAAACCACTCATGACTCGGTGTGACATGAAACCTAGCACTCACATCTGGTATCCAATGCGAAGGTAATGTGTCGTCAAAAACCGACATAAGAAAGTCAAGAGTAAACATGGAAGAAAATGCGACATCTCTGTCATGCGTAGCCACATACGTACATTTGCTCCCACATCATCCAAAGTGATAGCATCCCTCCTGCGCTGTCTCATCCGTTGAAAACAAC